>NC_044040.1:89504045-90222665 GCF_901765095.1 Microcaecilia unicolor | reverse complement strand
TCTGACGCGGCCAGAAGGGTGCAATCAGAATCATGGTTCCCCAGTCTTGCTTGAGTTTTAGCAAAGTCTTCCCCACCAAAGGAATGGGAGGATATGCATACAGTAGACCCTTCCCCCAATGAAGGAGAAAAGCATCCGACGCTAGTCTGTCGTGGACCTGAAGTCTGGAACAGAACTGAGGGACCTTGTGATTGGTCTGAGTGGCAAAAAGATCCACCGAGGGGGTGCCCCACGCTCGGAACATCTTGCGCACCACGCCCGAGTTGAGTGACCACTCGTGAGGCTGCATTATCCTGCTCAACCTGTCAGCCAGACTGTTGTTTACGCCTGCCAGATACGTGGCTTGGAGAAGCATGCCGTGAGCGCGAGCCCATAGCCACATCTGGACGGCTTCCCGACACAGGGGGCGAGATCCAGTGCCCCCCTGCTTGTTGACGTAGTACATGGCAACCTGATTGTCTGAATTTGAATAATTTGATTGGACAGCCGATCTCTGAAAGCCTTTAGAGCGTTTCAGATCACTTGCAACTCCAGGAGATTGATCTGAAGACCTGATTCCTGGAGGGACCAAGCTCCTTGATTGTGAAGCCCATCTACATGGGCTCCCCAACCCAGGAGAGATTCTTCCGTTGTCAGCACTTTTTGTGGCTCAGGAATTTGGAAGGGACATCCCAAGGTCAAATTAGAGCGAATTGTCCACCACTGAAGGGAATTGTGAAAATCGGTGGATAGCTAGATTGCGTCCTCTAGATCCCCTGCAGCCTGAAACCACTGGGAAGCTAGGGTCCACTGAGCTGATCGCATGGGAGTCACATGGACTGTGGAGGCCATATGGCCTAGCAGTCTCAACATCTGCTGAGCTGTGATCTGCTGAGATGCTCTGGCCAAGGAAACAAGAGACAGAAGGTTGTCCGCCCTCGCCTCTGGAAGATAAGCATGAGCCGTCTGTGAATCTAGCAGAGCTCCTATGAATTCTAGTTTCTGAACTGGAAGAAGATGGGACTTTGGATAATTTATGACAAACCCCAGTAGCTCCAGTAGTTAAATAGTCATCTGTATGGACTGTAGAGCTCCTGCCTCTGAAGTGTTCTTCACCAGCCAATCGTCGAGATAAGGGAACACATGCACTCCCAGTCTGCGTAGCAACGCTGAAACTACCACCAAGCATTTGGTAAACACCCTGGGCGCAGACGTGAGACCAAAGGGTAGCACACAATACTGAAAGTGCTGCGTTCCCAGACAGAATCTAAGATACTGCCTGTGAGCTGGCAGTATCGGGATGTGTGTATAAGCATCCTTTAAGTCCAGAGAGCATAGCCAATCGTTTTTCTGAATCATGGGAAGAAGGGTGCCCAGGGAAAGAATCCTGAACTTCTCTCGGACCAGGTATTTGTTCAGGCCTGTTAGTTCTAGGATGGGTTGCATCCCCCCCTGTTTTCTTTTGCACAAGGAAGTACCTGGAATAGAATCCCAGCCCTTCTTGCCCCAGTGGAACGGGCTCGACCGCATTGGCGCTGAGAAGAGCGGAGAGTTCCTCTGCAAGTCAGTGGCGTAGCCAGACAGCCAGTTTTGGGTGGGCCTGAGCCCAAAGTGGGTGGGCACAAAATTTTCTCTGCTCTGCCCCACCTCCACCTCAAAATATAAATACTTTAGCTAATGAGGATCCTCAAGCTCAGTCAGCTGAAGACTTTCTCTGAAGGTGGCCAGAACTCTCTTTTACCAAGCTTGGCAGGCAGCAGCAATGACCCTAAGCCACTGATGCCAGCACCCCACACATGCTTAGCTGTCGATGGCTCAAGGATGCTGTTGCCAGAGCTTGGTAGAAGGGAGTTCTGGCCGCCTTTGGAGGAGGTCCTTAGCTGGGGATGCCTGGGAATCCTCACCAGCTATACAGCAAGGATTAGGACTGTTGTAAGACCTACTTGGCCCAGGTCAGAAAATAAAGGAGGGCTCCCCTCCCCGATTCCCTCTCCTCTTTGCCTCCCTTCCAATTTTCCACCTGCCATTACTATCACACCAACAGAACCTCACCAAACACAGAACAAGGGATCACAAATTAGAAATAAAAATATTTAGACAAAAATTGAAAAGGAACCCCAAGAAGTTAAACATAGCATTACTGCAACACTGGAGACACAAAACATGCATTTCTTTTTCTACAGAACACAATACAAAGACATTTCCTATGCACATTTCCAAAAGCTAACCTATTCCATTTAAAACATTTGAAATAAAATGCTTTGTTTCTACCTTTGTTGTCTGGACATTTTATTTTTCCATCTTGCTGGTTCCAATTTCTCTTTTCTGCTTTCCTCTCTGCCGTCTGCTAATTCTTCTTCAAGCGGCTGTAGTCCATTTGTCTTTTCTCCTCTCTCCTGTCTGTTCCCTCAATATTCCTGCCTCTGACATGTTGGTCATTCCTTTGTAGCTCTTTTCTGCCTCTCTCTCACCCTTCTTTGTCTCCTTTTTACTTTTCAACTACCTATCAAATTTCCATCTTCTTCTTTCACCCACTAGCTCTCCCATTCCCCATCTTACTCCTCCCCATCCCTACTTTCTCTTTTATCTTTAATCTACTCCCCATTACCATATTTCTACCCTCTGTAATCACTATCTCTCATTCATTTCCTTGCCACCCCCTCCTCCCCCTCTTGCCCTCTCCCACAGGGTTCCACCATTCCCATCATCTTCTCCCTCCACCCTTCTAACCAGCATCTGATCCCCTCCCTACCCCACCATGGTAGCCTTATATTTTCCTGCCCCTTCTCTCTTCATTCCTGTTAAATAGTAATAGTAGTAGTCCTCTCCCCCATGGCCCAGCATTTCCCCCCTCATCACCTACTGTGTACCTCTCATCCACCTCCATGTCTATCTCCCCCTCTCATTCCCACTGTCCAACGTCTCTCTCCCCTTCCCATACAGCATATCTACCTTCCTCCCCTCTACCAGCATGTCTAACATTTCTCCCTTCCCTCCACCCCTATGCCCACCATTTTGCCCTCCTCTCCACCCTTATGTTTAACATTTCTCCCCCTCTCACCACCTATCCCCTCTCTATGCAGCATGTCTCCCTCTCCTCCACCTCATATGCAGCCAAGACTTCTCCCTTCCTGACCCCTCCACCCCTTTACTGGATCTCTCCCTTCTTCCCTATGCAGCTTCTCCCCCACCCACCATGCCTCATCATTCCATCTTCCCTTCTCCCTGTGCAGCATCTTTCCTTCCATCTTCTTCCCTCCCCCCCCCCCCCCGTGCAGCTGCTGTCCCCATCTTCCCTCCCCCATTCAAACATCTTTTCCCCATCATCCCTTGCCCCGTTGCGTGCCACAACTTTCACCCCCATCTTCCCTCACCCTCGCAGGCCCGCCCAGCAGCGATTCCGATCGCAGGCAGCTCCTCCGACTGGCAGATCGTCTGGCACAGACACTTTTATAGCGGCTATGCTCAACTGGAGCCAGTCAAAAGCCCGTCCCTTGCTTTTGCTGGGGAGCTGCAGGGGCCTGCCTAGGCGCATGCTGTTGATGTGAACGAGCGCGCTGGGGCTGAGCCTGAGAAAGCTGTTGGGAAGGTGGATTGTACCTACGCTTATTGTAAGCATAGGGAGCAATCCTCCTTCCCTGGAAAAAACATCTACCTGATGAGGTAGATGCTGAAGGTGCCTGGTGGGAGAGTTTGTCGATGGCATTCTCACGCTGGTGGAGCTGCTCTACTACCTGCTCGACTTTCTCACCAAAAATATTATCCCCCCAGCAAGGAAGATCCGGAAGCCGCTGCTGGACATGATTATCCAGTTTTAGAGGCATGCAACTATGAGAGTCTGCGCATCACTATACCTTGAGCAGCGGATCTGGATGCAACATCAAAAGAGTCGTAAACACCCCTGGACAGGAATTAACGACACGCCTTCAGCTGCCTGACCACCTCCTGAAAAGGCCTGGCCTGCTCCAAAGGGAGCTTATCGACCAAGTCCGCCAGTTGCTTCACATTGTTCCGCAAGTGGATGCTTGTGTAGAGCTAGTAGGACTGAATTTTGGACACGTGCATAGAAGACTGGTAGGCCTTCCTCCCAAAAGAGTCCAGAGTTCTAGATTCTCGTCCCGGGGGCGTCGAGGCAAAATCTCTAGAACTTTTGGCTCTCTTGAGAGCAGAATCCACAACCATAGAGTCGTGAGGTAACTGCGACTTCATCAACTCAGGCCCTCCGTGGATTCGATAGTGGGACTGAACCTTCTTGGGGATGGTGGGATTAGAGAGTGGTTTCGTCCAGTTCTTCAGCAATATCTGCTTAAGAACATTATGCAGAGGAACAGTGGACGACTCCTTAGGTGGTGAAGGATAGTCAAGGAGCTCGAACATCTCGGCCCTGGGCTCATCCTCAGATACCACAGGGAAGGGAATAGCCACAGACATTTCCCGCACAAAGGAGGAGAAAGAAAGACTCTCCGGGGGAGAAAGCTTCCTTTCAGGCGAAGTAGTGGGATCATAAAAAAAAGACCACAAGACTCCTCAGAAGAAAAATATCTGGGATCCTCCTCTTCTCCTCACGAGGCATCCTTCTCGGTATCGGACAAGAGTTCGCGAACTGCAGTCCAAAACTGGGCCCGTCTCGACTCCGAGGAACCACGTCCTCGATGACGACGTCGAGAAGTCAACTTCCGAGCTGGCGGCGATGAAGCTCCCTCCAGCGATGTCGACGGGGAGTCGACCTGGGTGGCAGCCGAGGCCGATGCCGCAAGCAGCACCGGTGTCGGGGACCTCACCACAGGGGAAGAGCCAGCTGCCGCTTCCATCATTGGTACCGAGGGCGCAAACACCCCCAGTACCGGAACAGACTGACGCAGCAGCCCCTCCAGGAGACCAGGGAGAATGGCTCGGAGGTGCTCGTCCAGACTGTCTGCCGGGAAAGGCTGTGTGGCCGGTGCTGGAGCCGGAGGCAGAACCTGTGCAGAGCAGAGAGGCAGTACCGGACTGTCCGAAGACCGCCACACCGCCACCTCTTGGATGGAGGGTGAGCGGTCCTCCCGGCGTCGACGCTTCCCAAGTGCTGAATTCCTCGACGCCCCGGAGCTCCCAGTACCGTGTGTGGAAGGGGACCAATGCCGATGCTTCTTAGCCTTCACTCGATGCACGGCATCGAAACTCCTCGGTACCAATGAGGAGGTTGTGGAATCCACACGCCTCCTTGGGGTCGGGTCCGAAAGTGGTCGGTCCCGATGGGCCTGCACAGCAGGAGCCTTCGAGATAGGCGGAGACCCACTCGATGGCTCACTGCTCCCAGCGTGTGGTGGTCTCCGGACAGCTATTACCTGCTCTCCCGATGTCGCCGCCAACCTCGGTACCGCTGTCGACGTTGACGCCGAAGTGCCGGGCAAAGCTCCAAACAGACATTCCCACTAAGCTTTTCTCGACACCTGTGTCTGCTTTTTAAGGCTAAGACACAACTTACACACGTCTGGGCAATGGTCGGGCCCAAGGCACTGGATACACCACGAATGGGGATTGGTACCTGAGATCGCAAGGCTGCACCCACCGCACTTCTTGAAGCCGCTGGGAATCCTTGATGTCACGGACGGAAAAATAGTGGCGGCGAAGTCAAAGTTCTCGATGGTGCCAAGACAAAAGGGCACAAAAGGGACAAAAGGGGCCGCGACGGCAACAAAATGCAACTTAAGCAGGGCCAATGCTAAAACCTTAAGGGAACGTCTTTTTTTTTTTTTTTTAAATAAAGAGCTCAACAGAGCACAATAAAGAAATGAAGAAAAAACAGCTAAAAACTAGCGAAAAAAGCGAAGGCTCTTCCTCAGGGGCAGAGAGAGAGAGACGGAAAACAACCGCTGCCTAACGCGGAAAGAGAAAAACTAATGGGACTCTCACACGACGGGCAGGAAGCTGATGGCCGCGCATGCGTGGTGCGAGCGCTCGAAGGCTCTAGCAAACTTGTTGCTAGGAAGATTTCTGATCATCGGGGCTGCCATGGACATCACCCAGTCGTGAGAACAAGCAGCCTGCTTGTCCTCGGAGAACCTGTGGGACACTGTCAAAGCGGGGTACAAATTATATTGTACTGATAGGGTGGCTCGAATTGGTGGAGGGGTAGCATTGTATGTTAAGGAGGGCTTTGAATCAAACAGATTGAAAACAAAACACATCTTGGAATCCCTATGGATTGAAATTTCATGTGTAAAAGGGAAAAGGATAGTGATAGGAGTGTACTACCGTCCGCCTTGCCAGGTTGAACAGACGGATGTAGAAATATAATCAGAAATTAGGGAGGCTAACATACTGGGCAACACAATAATAATGGGAAATTTCTATTACCCCGATATTGACTGGGTAAATGTAACATCAGGGCGACTGGGTAAATGTAACATCAGGGCATGCTAGGGACGTAAAGTTCCTTGATGAAATCAAGAACTGCTTTATGGAGCAGCTGGTACAGGAGCCAATAAAGAGAAGGAAAAATTCTAGATTTTTTTTCACTCAACTCTGGAATTCGTTGCCAGACAACGTAGTAAAAGCAGTTAGCTTAGAGGGGTTTAAAAATGGTTTGGATGGCTTCCTAAAGGAAAAGTCCATAGACCATTATTAAAATGGACTTGGGGAAAATCCACTGTACTTTTTTGGGATCTTGTCAGGTACTTGCAACCTAGATTGACCACTGTTGGAACCAGGATGCTGGGCTTGATGGACCTTCGGTCTGTCCCAGTGTGGCAATACTTATATACTTGATAGGCTTTCCTGCTGGCTCTCTACCTTCTGGTAGTGGGGAAGATATATAGAGTAAAAACTTCAGCAGAGGCATGAAACATTTGAGGGATACTGGCTTGGTTTCTGGAGTCCAGTTGCCTACAGTAGACACAACAAAGTTGATGGGTGACAGCAAGTGCAGCATAGAGGCAAGAGAGGTTTCTATTTGCTCTGTTGTACTTGAATAAAATCATAGTAACATAGTAAATGACGGCAGATAAAGACCTGTACAGTCCATCCAGTCTGCCCAACAAGATACTTTATATGTATAATCGAGTTTGATTTGTCCTTGCCTTTTTCAGGGCACAGACCGTAGAAGACTACCCAGCACTGTTCTTGTACTACGTTCTGAAGCTAACGTCGAAGTCTCTTAAAATTTACACTCCAGCCTATCCCTATCTATTCAGTCACGATCAGGGCACAGACCATAGAAGTCTGCCCAAATCCTGTTTTGTTTCCCAATAACCGGTGTCGCCACCCAATCTCCACTATCCCCTTCTCCCCTCTGAGCTCCCCAATCCCCTTCTCCCCTCTGAGCTCCCCTCCCCAATCGCCTTTGAGCACCCATCTGAGCTCCCCAATCCCCTTCTCCCCTCTGAGCTCCCCCATCCCTCCCCAATCCCCTTTCAGCACCCCACCCCTCCCCAATCCCCTTTGAGCACCCCCACCCCTCCCCAATCCCCTTCTCCCCTCTGAGCTCCACCACCCCTCCCCAATCTGAGTCCCCCCTCCCACCCCACCTGACCCGACCCGACACACCTACCAGGCACCTCCGTTCGCCTGCTCCCACCCTGTCCTCTCTTTAAAAAAAAAAATCGAAGCGCCGGAGTGGCAGGCAGCGCCTCCTGTCTGCCCTGCTACTAAAAATCTCTTCAACGTCGTCGTCGGGCCTTCCCACATTCAGTCCCGCCCGCTCGCTCGCGGTAATAGGAAGTTACCTTAGAGGTGGGCGGGACTGAATGTGGGAAGGCCCGACGACGACGTTGAAGAGATTTTTAGAAGCAGGGCAGACGGGAGGCGCTGCTTGCCACTCCGGCGCTTCAAATTTTTTTTTTAAAGAGAGGACAGGGTGGGAGCAGCGGGAGCGGAGCACCCCCCCCCCCCACCCGCTGACACCCGGGGCGGACCGCCCCCCACCTCCCCACCCTTGCTATGCCACTGGCCTACACTAGAAATACATCTAGTCTGGTATATTTTCTTAAGGGATATAAGCAAATGTGCTGGCTGACAGTGTATATAAGTGAAAACATTCAAGAATTACTATGACAGTCTGACAGGGTGGGAGGATGGGGGTGGGTAGGAGGTATGCATGGGGACATCAAAGCATATATACAGACTGTCACAGTAATGCTTGAATGTTTCACTTATATACACTGTCAGCTAGCACATTTGCTTATTTCCGATCTGACGAAGAAGGGCAACCTTCAAAAGCTAATCAAGAAATGTATTAAGTTATGTCCAATAAAAAAGGTATCATCTTTTCCATGTTTTATTTTGTTTGATTTCTATTGAAATTCTAGATAAACTACATCCATCAACCGGCTCACCTTCATCCACATGTTCATTCATGCATTCAAAAAAATGAAACAAATTGGTGAGACAAGACTTCCCTTGGCTGAAACCATGCTGACTCTGTCACATTAAACCATGATTATTTATCTGTTCCCTAATTTTATTCTAATAGTTTCCACTATTTTACCCGACACTGATGTCAGGCTTACAAGTCTGTCACTTCCCAGATCACCCCTAGAACCCTTTTTAAAAATCAGTCACGCTGGCCTCCCTCCAATCTCCAGGTACTACAGACAATTTTAATGACATTTTACATATTACTAACAGCAGATCAGCAATTTCATACTTGAGTTCTTTTAGTACCCTTGGATGTATGCCATCTGGTCCAGGTGATTTACTACTCTTTAATTTGTCAATTTGGCTCAGTACATCTTCCAGGTTCACTGAGCTTTCTTTCAATTCCTCCAACTCATCACCCTTGAAAAACATTTCTCATACAGGTAGATCTCTTACATCTTCTTCCATAAAGACAGAAGTAAAGAATTGATTCAGTTTCTCCGCTATGGCCTTGTTCTCCCTAAGCACCCCTTTGCTCCTTTGTGATCTAATGGTCCCATGGCATCCCTTGCAGGCTTTCTGCTTCTGATGTACTCAAAAAAGTTGTTACTGTGAGTTTTAGCATCTGCAACAAGTGTCTCTTCATATTCTTTTTTAGCTTTCTTTATCAATGCTTTGCATCTGAATTGCCAGTGCTTATTGTTGCTTCTTATTTTCTTCATTTGGGTCCTTTCTCCATTTTTTGAAGGACATTCTTTTGGCTGTAATAGCCTCTCTCACTTCACCTTTTAAACGTGCTGACTGTTCTCTTCTTGCCACCTTTGTAAATACGTGGAAAGCATCTGGTCTGGGCTTCCAAGATGGTATTTTTTTATAATGTCCATACCTGATTTAGTGTCCTAACCTTTGCAGCCAATCCTTTTAGCTTCTTTTTAACCATTTTCCTCATTTTATTATAATCGCCCTTTCGAAAATAAAATGCAGCTATAGTAGATTTCTTTTGTGGCTTCATTCCACATAGTAGCTCAAACATGATGATGTTATGATCACTGTTTCCCAGGTACCTCTCAAACTATGCACTGCACTCCACCAAAGACTCGATCTAAAATGGTAATCCCTCTTTTCGGTTCCTGGCCCAGTTGTTCCAAGAAGAAGTCATTTATTACATCTAGAAATGTTATCTCCCTTGGGCTCCCTGATGTAACAATAATCCCGTCAATATTGGGGTAATTGAAATCACAATTCCCCAATAATTCCCCACTGTTGTACTCTGTATGTCTAGAACGGTTATATGTCATATTTCTATCACTCAACAGTGGAGAAAAAGACTTCAGACTCACTGAGATTCACATCCACTTGTAAGGTAAAACCTTCATATATGTGGGTGGCTTTCCCCCAATCATAAGTCATAAAAAAACTCCACTTGATTATTACGATTGACCACAAAACCTTTTGAGATACAGAATAGCCTGTTTCCTTTGATAAGCTTGTATTAGCTGTGATGCTTTAAACTCAATGTTATCCTAAATGATTGTTACTTATCTTGAGAACTTTTCTTAAATCTCAACAGGGGTTCCCTGTTTCACCGACTTGGTTCTCTCTAAATATCCAAGACGATCGCCTCATCTTAATGGCATCACAAATTTTCAAAAAACAACTTTCCACACAAAAACTCTCATTCAAAATGGTGATGGGGTTCCTCAAAAAAAAACGCCTTCCTTTTATAATGACGTAGTGACGTGACGCCAGTTTCAGTGTCTACCCTTGATGTCAAACTCATAAAAAAGCCTTCCATTCTAGTGATACATTTAAACCTAAAGGCGCCACCGTGCGTAAACCAAAAATCCATTTTTGTTCTCGCTGTCTAAGTATACCTCTGATGTTACTTTTCCTTTCAGTGATTTGCAACTGTTGCAACACAATACATCGGGTCTCTGAAAAAGAGTGCTGTTTTTCTATGAAATGTGTTACCAAAGGTTCATTCAGTTTCTACACTTGAATGCAATGACAATGCACTATCAGGCATGTTTTTAAAGCCCTGGAAGTCTGCTTTATGTAAAATAAATTACAGGGACAACTCAACAAATATATGACATTTATAGAATTGCATGTTGTATTTGCACTTAAAGGGTAAATCCTACCTTTGTGGCTATCTATAAATTGATTTGTATTCATCATTACTGTACACACTGAACAGTTCCCACAGGGGGCATGATGCCCTATGCATCTGATGTTAATGCTATCTATACTCCAGACCTCTGCCGGACATAAAATATCGTTAAGATTATTATTCCTTTGATAAGAAAATAACACTTGGATTTGTTGAAAACAGGGATGAATCTGTAGTATCAGCAAAAAATCTTTCACCGCCCTCGTTAACAAATTAATATGTGTGTTATATTTAGTCACAAAAGTCAGCACATCTTCCTCTTTGGATTACTACTACTACTATTTAGCATTTCTATAGTGCTACAAGGCGTACGCAGCGCTGCACAAACATAGAAGAAAGACAGTCCCTGCTCAAAGAGCTTACAATCTAATAGACAAAAAAAAAAAATAAAGTAAGCAAATCAAATCAATTAATGTGAACGGGAAGGAAGAGAGGAGGGTAGGTAGAGGCGAGTGGTTACAAGTGGTTACGAGTCAAAAGCAACGTTAAAGAGGTGGGCTTTCAGTCTAGATTTAAAGGTGGCCAAGGATGGGGCAAGACATAGGGGCTCAGGAAGTTTATTCCAGGCGTAGGGTGCAGTGAGACAGAAGGCGTGAAGTCTGGAGTTGGCAGTAGTGGAGAAGGGAACAGATAAGAAGGATTTATCCATGGAGCGGAGTGCACGGGAAGGGGTGTAGGGAAGGACGAGTGTGGAGAGATACTGGGGAGCAGCAGAGTGAGTACATTTATAGGTTAGTAGAAGAAGTCTGAACAGGATGCGAAAACGGATAGGGAGCCAGTGAAGGGTCTTGAGGAGAGGGGTAGTATGAGTAAAGCGACCCTGGCGGAAGACGAGATGGGCAGCAGAGTTTTGAACCGACTGGAGGGGGGAGAGGTGACTAAGTGGGAGGCCAGCAAGAAGCAGATTGCAGTAGTCTAAACGAGAGGTGATAAGGGTGTGGATGAGGGTTTTGGTAGAGTGCTCGGAAAGAAAGGGGCGGATTTTACGGATATTGTAAAGAAAGAAACGACAGGTCTTGGCAATCTGCTGGATATGAGCAGAGAAGGAGAGAGAAGAGTCAAAGATGACCGCAAGGTTTCGAGCTGAGGAGACAGGGAGAATGGGAGAGCCATCAACAGAAATAGAAAACGGGGGAGCGGGGAGGTGGGTTTGGGGGGGAAAATGAGAAGCTCGGTTTGATTTCCCTTTGAAAACAGTAACAGCTCTCTATGGTTACAGAGGGCTCTTTTGCCTGCTTTTTTTCACTGTAGAAGCCGGCTATCCTCTTTTAATAAATTTATCCGTTAACACAGGCAGCTGTTGTTTGAACTCAGATGTAGAAGAGCAAATTCTGCAATACCACAAAAATTGTGAGAACGGTATATTTGACTTACAGTGAGAAGGGTGAATGCTTGTATACCCTAACAATGTATTTCTGTCCGTGGGTTTAACATAAACCGATGTTTCAAATCTACCCTGTTTCAAAGATATCCAGATGTCAAGAAATGCGATCCCTGAGCTGCTGCTCTGCATGTCAAATTTGATGGTATTGTGGCATCCATTCATGCATTGTAAAAAACGTTCCAGATCTTGATGAGTGCCATTCCATAACATTTTGGAAAAAATTAGATGAATAAATCCATTTGGTTTCAAACCAATCCATATATAAATTCGTAATGGTTGGGGAGAACGCTGCTCCCATGGACACGCCTGTTTTCTGCATATAACAACTATGGTTGAATGTAAAATAATTATAAGATATAGCCACCTTTGTAAGAGCTAATATGAATTCTCCTGGAACTACATGAGGTCTTTCATGTTGTTCTAATACTGTGGCCAAAATGTCGAGAGCCTCATTTTGAGGTGTACATGTGTACAAGGAATGGAAATCAAATGTCACCATAATTATAGATTCATCCATTTGACTTGTATGGGAAGTTAGCAACCTCAAAAAGTGAGCACTATCCTGTATATATCATCTAAGGTAACTTTCTTTTAGCAAACAATTTTAAAACACAGAAGTATGACTACCTGGTTTCCTGTAAGCATTCCTTTTTTTTAATGGCCCATCTGTGCTGCAAACAAAAGTTAAAACTCTAAACTGGAGTTTTCCTGTGACCATCAGCTCTTTATTCCTTATTTGAACTGGCTAAGCTACACTGCAAAACTAAAAACCTCCAAACTAGGGTTTCCTGTGACTATCAGCTCTGTATTCCTTATTTGAACTGGCTAGGCTGTGCTGCAAAACTAAAATTAAAACTCTAAGCTGGGGTTTCCTGGGACAATCAGCTCTGTTCTACACTGATGCTATGGTAAATTCTAGAACAGTCCCTTAATGCTAGCCTATGGAACTGTAATAGAGACTTTAAATGCTAAACAAAGAAAGCCCTAACTCCTTAAACTGCCTTTGCTAAATAAATAGAGAAACTTTAAATAAAGACACAGAGAAAACCTATTTAACTCTAAATCTACCTTTCCCAAGTTTAAAAGCAATTTCCAAGTAATATCTTACCAATGAAGATTTGCCCTGCTCTGGACATCCTCGCTTTCTTTGGTCTAATAGTACCTGTGAAAAAACAGTCTTGACTGAAGGATCTGAAGGTGAAGAAACAATGTGACACGGTGACGGTGTCAGGTCTTCAAAGCAGGAACCAGGTCTGTGAGCCCCTGGGCCACCGCCGAGGAGCGGCAGCGGCAGGCAAACCACCCCACACCAGGAATCAGACAGAACCCAGATAGGAACAGCAAGACCCCACCTGCACCAGCCGCCCCTCCCCAGGAGCCGAGCCCCTGGCCGCAGGCGGCCAACAGGACCCACAGGACAGGGCAGGAACTGGAAGCCGCAAGCAGCCACCAAAACAGGGTGACAAACACCGACAAACACGAGACAGAACCGAAAGCTGCCAGGCAGCCACTGAACAAGGAACACAGACAAACAGAACCCAAACACAAAAGACAAACAAGGAACAAGTCTAGGAAACAAACAACACCCCAAGCCAAACCACACACAGACCAACCAGCATCAGACAAGGAACTAGAACAAAAACCAAGCTAGGCAGAAGTGCAACAAGCACCAACAAACCAGGGCCTTAGGCGATGCAAAGGCAAAGCAGAAAGAATTCAGAATGGCTAATAAGCCCAGCAGCAACTACGGGAGCTGTGCAGGTTCAAACAAAACAAGCAAGTCTGGCAGCCCGGAAGATCCGGACCGGACTCAGCTGAAATCTGGAACGGATGACAGTAACCAGACAGTCCATTGCAGCCACCAGGTCTGGTCACCAGGTGGCGAGAAGGAGAACAAGAAACATGGGCACAACCGTGACAGACGGCCATGGTCAGAAGGATGCTAGGCTGCACAGAGAGGGGTATAACCAGCAGAAGAAAAGAGGTGTTGATGCCCCTCTACAAGTCGTTGGCGAGGCCCCACTTGAGTACTGTATTCAGTTTTGGAGGCCATATCTTGCTAAACATGTAAAACGACTGCAAGCGGTGCAAAGAAAAGCTACAAAAATGGTATGGGATTTGAACTGCAAATTGTTCAAGAAGAAACTTGTCAACCTGAACATTTAAATCTTGGAGGAAAGGAGAAACAAGGGTGGCATGATACAGACGTTCAAATATTTGAAAGGTATTAATCAGCAAACAAACCTTTTCCAGAGATGGAAAGAAGGTAGAACTAGAACACATGAATTCAGGATGAAGGGGGGCAGACTTAGGAGTAATGTCAGGAAGTATTTTTTCACGGAAAGAGTGGTGGATACGTGGAATGCCCTCCCTCAAGAGGTGGTGGAGATGAAAATGGTAATGGAATTCAAACATGTGTGGGATAAACACAAAGGAATCCTGTTTAGATGGAATGGATCCATGGAATCTTAGCAGAGATTGGGTGGCAACAGGGGTAATTGGGAAGCAAAACCAGTGCTGGGCAGAGTTCTACGGTCTGTGCCCTGAGAACGGCAAGGACGAATCAAACTAGGGTATACATATAAAGTATCACATACCATGTAAAATGAATTTATCTTGTTGGACAGACTGGACAGACCATACAGGTCTTTATCTGCCGTCATCTACTATGTTACCATGTTATTTTGGCTCATCTCTATGCTCCAAATGCTAATCAAGCAGACTTCTTTTACAAGCTAAAAATAGCTTTGTCAGCCATTGCCCAGAGATCTGTGATTTTGGGTGAAGATTTTAACACTTGTATTAATCTTATAATAGATTCCACTAGGATACAATCTTACGAAGATTCCAAACACTCTAGGGCAGTGATGGCGAACCTATGGCACACGTGCCAGAAAGGGCACGCGCGCCATCGCCTCAGCCAGAGTAGAACTGCTGGCGCGCTTTTTTACCGTCTGGCTGTTCAGTGGATTCTTCGGGGCAGGCAGGAAAGATCCCCAGTCTTGCCTGCCCGCTGCTGGCGCTGACCCTCCCCTGCTGCCGGATCGCTCTTTAAAAATGGCCGCCGAGACTTCTGTTGAAGTCTTGGAGGCCGCCCTTGTAAGTCTCGGCGGCCATTTTGAAGAGCGATGCAGTAGCGCCGCGGGAGACTCAGCGCCGTCAGCGGGCAGGAAAGACTGGGGATCTTTCCTGCCTACCCCGAAGAATCCACTGAACAACCTGGGTGGCTGGAGGGGGGGCAGGGGAGGGAGAGGACAATCACTGGGTATGGGTGGCTGGAGGGGGGGGGGGCAGAGGAGAGAGGACAATCGCTGGGTATGTGTGGCTGGAGGGGGGGCAGGGGGAGAGAGAACAATCGCTGGGGGTGGGTGGCTGGAGGGGGGGGCAGGGGGGAGAGAGGACAATCACTGGGTATGGGTGGCTGGAGGGGGGGCAGAGGAGAGAGGACAATCGCTGGGTATGGGTGGCTAGAGGGGGGCAGGGGGAGAGAAGAGAATAGCTGGACATGGGTGGCTGGAGGGGAGGGGCAAGGGGAGGAGAGGGCTGCTGGACATGGGTGGATGGAGGAGAGGGCAGGGGGGAAGAGAGGGTTGCTGGACAGGGGTGGATGAAGGAGGGGCAGGGGAGAGAGGACAATAGCTGGGTATGGGTGGCTGGAGGGGGGCAGGGGACAGAGGACAACTGCTGGACATGGGTGGCTGGAGGGGGGCAGGGGAGAGAGGACAATCGCTGGACATGGGTGGCTGGAGGGGGGCAGGGGGAGAGGAGGGTTGCTGGACATGGGTGGAGAGGAGGGCAGGGGGGAAAGAAGAGCTGCTGGGCATGGATGGATGGAGGAGAGGGCAGGGGAGAGGACAATCGCTGGGTATGGGTGGCTGGAGGGGAGGGAAGGGGAAAGAAGAGAATCGCTGGACATGGGTGGCTGGAGGAGAGAGCAGGGGAGAGGAGGGTTGCTGGACATGGGTGGATGGAGGGGAGAGAAGGGGGAGAGGACAATCACTGGGCATGGGTGGCTGGAGGGGGGCTTGGGAGAGAAGACAATCGCTGGGTATGGGTGGCTGGAGTGGGGGCACGGGAGAGAGGACAATCGCTGGGTATGGGTGACTGGAGGGGGCAGGGGGAGAGAAGAGAATCGCTGGACATGGGTGGCTGGAGGGGAGGGCTGGAGGAGAGGGCAGGGGGAAAGGAGGGTTGCTGGAAATGGATGGATGGAGGGGAGAGCAGGGGAAGGACAACTGCTGGGTATGGGTGGCTGGAGGGGGCAGGGGAGAGAGGATAATCGCTGGGTATGGGTGGCTGGAGGGGGGCAGGGGGAGAGAAGAGAATCGCTGGACATGGGTGGCTGGAGGGGAGGGTTGCTGGGCATGGGTGGATGGAGGGGAAGGCAGAGGAGGAGGAGGAGGGTTGCTGGGCATGGGTGGCTGGAAGGGGGCAGGGGAGACAGGACAATCGCTGGACATGGGTGGCTAGAGGGGGGCAGGGAGAGAAGAGAATCGCTGGGTATGGGTGGCTGGAGAGGGGGCAGGGGGAGAGAAGAGAATCGCTGGGCATAGGTGGCTGGAGGGGAGGGCGGGGGAGGGGAGGGTTGCTGGACATGGGTGGATGGAGGGGAGGGCAGGGGAGAGAGGACAATCACTGGGTATGGGTGGCTGGAGGGGGGGCAGGGGAGAGAGGACAATCGCTGGATATGGGTGGCTGGAGGGGGGGCAAGGGGAGAGAAGAGAATCGCTGGACATGGGGGGCTGGAAGGTAGGGCAGGGGAAGAGAAGAGAATCGCAGGACATGGGTGGCTGGAGGGGAGAGCAGAGGGAGAGGAGGGTTGCTGGACATGAGTGGATGGAGGGGAGGGCAGGGGAGAGGACAATCGCTGGGCATGGGTGGCTGGAGGGGAGGGCTGGAGGAGAGGGCAGGGGGGAGAGGAGGGTTGCTGGACATGGGTGGATGGAGGGGAGGGCAGGGGGGAGGACAATCGCTGGGTATGGGTGGCTGGAGGGGGCAGAGGAGAGAGGATAATTGCTGGGTATGGGTGGCTGGAGGGGGGGCAGGGGGAGAGGAGAGAATCGCTGGAAATGGGTGGCTGAAGGGGAGGGCTGGTGGACATGGGTGGCTGGAGAGGAGGGCAGGGGGGAGAGGAGGGTTGCTGGAAATGGGTGGATGGAGGGAAGGGCAGAGGGGAGAGGAGGGTTGCTGGACATGGGTGGCTGGAGGGGAGGGCCAGGGGGGAGAGGAGGGTTGCTGGACATGGGTGGCTGGAGGGGAGGGCAGGGGGGAGAGGAGGGTTGCTGGACATGGGTGGCTGGAGGGTAGGGCAGAGGGGAGAGAAGGGTTGCTGGACATGGGTGGCTGGAGGGGAGGGGCAGGGGGGAGAGGAGGGTTGCTGGACATGGGTGGCTGGAGAGGAGGGCAGGGGGGAGAGGAGGGTTGCTGGACATGGGTGGATGGATGGGAGGGCAGGTAGGAGAAAAACTGCACATGAATGGAGAAACAGCAAAAACTGGATCCACATTATACCTCCTCCAGTCAATTCCACAGAGGAGGACACAGCTTTTACTTATGGATGGAGGGCAAGAAATGAAGAAGAATGGAGGAAAGTAAAGAAATATATGGAAAGGAAGCCCTGGAAATGGAGTTAATAGAACAGATAGAGAGCAGCAGAATCAGAGACTGGGATCAACATGGATAGAAAAACAAAGTCACCAGACAATAAAGGTAGAAAAAAATCATTTTATTTTCATTTTAATGTTTGGAATATGTCCAATTTGAGAATTTACATCTGCTGTCTTATTTTGCACTGGGTATACTGGAACTGTAACAGCTTACAGAGATGATTTATAATGAAAAAAAAATCATGTTATTTTTTCTCTTATACTAGTATATACTTGTTGTTCATTGGAGGCTTGTCTGTAAGAATATCATAGTGTTAGTTATTTTTGGTATAGGAATAGATTTGTATTGGGAGTTTCATATTATTTTAATTTTATTTTATTTTTTATTTTTGTAAACTCAGTCGAACACCCAAAAATGAGTGCAGCATGCATGCAATAGCAAATATCACATTAATTATTCAAAAGCATGCCAAATGCTTTTAAAGTTCTGTTATTCAGGTTAAATTGCCCTGTTGGCACTTTGCGACAAATAATTAGATTTTGGGTTGCTATTTGGGCACTCGGTCTCTGAAAGGTTCGCCATCACTGCTCTAGGGTATTGCAATCTTTGATGGCAGATCTACTACTACTACTAATCATCAATTTTATAGCGCTACTAGATGTACGCAGCGCTGTACACTTGAACATGAAGAGACAGTCCCTGCTCGACAGAGATTACAATCTAATTAAGACAGACAAACAGGACAAATAAGAGGATAAGGGAATTACTAAGGTGGGGATGTTAAAATAAAGGTACTGAACAAGTGAATAAGGGTTAGGAATTAAAAGCAGCATCAAAAAGGTGGGCTTTTAGCCTGGATTTGAAGATGGCCAGAGATGGAGCTTGACGGACCGGCTCAGGAAGTCTATTCCAGGCATATGGTGCAGCAAGATAAAAGGAATGGAGTCTGGAGTTAGCGGTGGAGAAGGGTGCAGATAAGAAAGATTTACCCAGTGAACGGAGTTCCCAGGGAGGAGTGTAGGGAGAGATGAGAGTGGAGAGGTACTGAGGAGCTGCAGAGTGAATGCACTTATAAGTCAATAAGAGGAGTTTGAACTGTATGCGGAAACAGATAGGGAGCCAGTGAAGTGACTTGAGGAGAGGGCTAATATGAGCATAGCGACACTGGTGGAATATAAGTCGAGTGGCAGAATTTTAAACAGATTGAAGAGGAGAGAGATGGCTAAGTGGGAGACCTGTGAGAAGCAAGTTACAATAGTCTAAGCGAGAGGTGATAAGAGTGTGGATAAGGGTTCTGGTAGCATGCTCAGAAAGGAAAGGGCGAATTTTGCTGATATTATAGAGAAAGAAACGACAGGTTTTAGCTGTCTGCAGAATATGTGTAGAGAAGGAGAGAGAGGAGTCAAAGATGACCCCAAGGTTACGAGCTGATGAGACAAGGAGGATGAGAGTGTTATCCACAGACATAGAGAATGGGTGAAAAGGAGAGGTTGGTTAGGGGGAAAGGTAAGAAGCTCAGTCTTGGTCGTGTTTAGTTTCAGATGGTGGTGAGACATCCAGGCAGCAATGTCAGACAGGCAAGCTGATACTTGGGCCTGGATTCCTGCTGATATTTCTAGTGTGGAGAGGTAGATCTGGGAGTCATCAGCGTAAAGATGGTACTGAAAACCATGGGATGAGATCAGAGTACCAAGGGAAGAAGTATAGATGGAGAAAAGAAGAGGTCCCAGTACACATCCCTGAGGTACACCAACTGACAGTGGGAAAGAAGTGGAGGAGGATCCACTACAGTATACACTACAAGTACGATGGGAGAGATAAGAAGAAAACCAGGAAAGAACAGAGCCCTGAAATCCAACTGAGGACAGCATATCAAGGCTGTGATCAACAGTGTCAAAAGCAGCAGACAGATCGAGAAGGATGAGGATAGAATAGTGACTTTGGATCTGGCCAGGAACAGGCCATTGGACACTTTAGCAAGTGCTGTTTCAGTGGAATGAAGAGGGTGAAAGCCAGATTGAAGTGGATCAAGAATAGCTTGAGAGGAAAGAAAGTCAAGGCAACGGTGGTGAACAGCAAGTTCAAGTATTTTGGTTAGGAAAGGGAGGAGGGAAATGGGGCGATAGTTGGAAGGACAGGTAGGGTCCAATGAAAGTTTTTTAAGGAGTGGTGTGACTACGGCATGTTTGAAGGCATCAGCAACAGACACAGTGGAAAGTGAAAGATTGAGAATATGACAGATAAAAGGGATGACAGTAGGAGAGATAGTGTTAAGTAGATGGGTGGGAATAGGATCGGAGAAACAGACAGTTAGTTTCGAAGAGGAAAGAAGATGTGTAGTTTCCTCTTCAGTGATTTCAGAAAAGGTAGAAAAGGAGGCAGGGGTTGGAGGGCTGAGAGAATGGAGTAAGGGAAGGAGAGGTGGAGGTGACCTGGTTGAGAATTCAAGTTTAATCTTGTGAACCTTATCATGAAAGTAGACAGCCAGAGTCTGGGGAGAAAGTGAAGAGGGAGTTGGAGGTGAAGGCACTTTGGGGAGAGAGTTCAGAGTGGCAAAGAGACGTCGAGGGTTTGAGCCAAGAGAATTTGTCAACTGGATGTAATAATCCTGTTTGGCAAATAAAAGAGCAGACTGGAAGGAGGTCAGCAAAAATTTGAAATGTATGAAGTCAGCATGGGCATGGGATTTCAGCCAAAGGCGTTCGGCAGAGCGGGCACAGGAACGTAGATAGTAGATTCTAGAGGTCAGCCAAGGCTGGGGTTTGGTACACTTTACAGGACGGGGAATGGGAGGAGCAAGAGCATCCAGAGCAGAGGAAAGAATAGTATTATAGGAAGAGACAGCCTCACTGACAGACTTGGATAACATAGTGGTAGAGAAGAGATTTGAAACACTGCAGGACAGAGTAGAAGGGTCAATAACCTGAAGATTTGTAAATGTATTGGTTAAGGTTGGACGGGACTGGGGAGGAGGGTGTTTAAGTGTGAAAGTTATCAGATGATGGTCAGAGAGGGGAAGAGCTGAGGCACAAAAACTGGAGAGTGAGCAGTCTGAGAAGAGGATAAGATCAAGACAGTGGCCATTCTGGTGAGTGGGGGCAGTGGAGCACAGTTGAAGATTGAAAGAGGATGTTAAAGCAAGAAACTGCGAAGCATAAGAGCAAATAGACGGATGGCATAGACTTCAAAGGAAGAAAAACAGTGAGACTGAGGTGGAAGAAGAGGTTGAAATCTACAAGAGGGTGAGAGTAGTAGCCCGACACCACCTCCGCGGCCAACTGGGCGAGGCATGGATAATTCCGAAGCCTAATAGAGACTGTACCCTTGTACAGAATTATAGGCCTATTTCTTTGTTAAATGCTGATTACAAAATCTATGCAAAAATATTAAGCTGTAGAATGGAGAATATTCTCCCATTGCTCATACATAGAGATCAAGCTGGCTTTGTTAAACACAGATATGGTGCTGATAATACTAGATTATTGAGTCATCTTATCCACTCCGTCCACTCTCTGGACCATCCTGTTTTATGTCTCTCTGGATGCTGAAAAAGCCTTTGATCGGGTGGAGTGGACATACTTATTTTTGTGTGCTTGCGCATTTTGGGTTACCTGATTCTTTTCTGCATATGGTACGCCTGTTATATTCTCAGCCTGCTGCACGAGTATTAGCAAATGGTGAGTTCTCTGCCCCCTTTGAACTGAATAGGGGTACGAGACAGGGCTGCCCCATCTCTCCCCTGTTGTTTAATTTAGCTCTTGAGCCTTTGTTGGTGGCTATCCAGAAATCACACGATATCACTTGTGTGGTGCTGGGACCAGAGGAATTTAAATTCTTATCAATAAAATCTTACCAATCCTGTGGCATCACTGAATGCCCTCATTCAACTGATTTGTCATTTCTCCACTCTGGCTACAAAATTACTTGGGACAAAACTGAGTTGATGCCTTTAAATGATGCTTGTACCCCTTTTATAATCCCGGGTTATCCCCTTAAGTGGGTGGTCTCCTCCCTCAAGTATTTGGGTGTCCTTTTTGACAGAGATCTTCAGACTACTGTCCAGCTTAACTCCACTAGAATTACTGCCATGGTTACACATTCACTTTCCTCTTGGTCTCCACTTAATCTTACTTGGTGGGGTCGGCTCGACTCTATTAAAATGATCACATATGTTCTTAGTATGATTCCTGTCCTGTTTCCCACTGCTTTCTATAGACAGGTGGAAAGGCTACTCTCTAACTTCTTATGGAATTCCAAGTCATCCCGCATTTCCCTGGGTAAACTTAAATTATCTAAATTGCAGGGTGGTGTAAAATTTCCTGATCTTTTAAATTATCATAAAGCGTTTATTATACGTCAGGGTCTAGAATGGATTGTTCCCTCTACCGCAGAACCTCCACCCAGATGGTTGCTGCTGGAGCAGACTTTAGTTAGCCCTTTACTTCCTGCTTCTTTAGTAGGTATGCAACTTCCAAAGCGTATTGCCTCCAATCCCATCATCAATACCACTCACAAGTTACTGACCTCGTTTGACAAGCTCTTACCCATCCCCTGGTCATCTACTTTCAGCATGCCCGTCTGGAATAACCCTAAGTTCACAGTTGGTAAAAAGCAGGTTTCCTGGTCTCACTGGCAACAAATTGGTATATGGCAACTTGGTCATTTTGTTGATTTAAATACTCATACCTGGAAGTCGTTTTCAGCTATGCAGGCTGACTTCCCCTTATTGAACTCCCATTTCTATCAGTGGTTACAACTTAGCTCCATGTTGAAAAAAAGCGACTTACAACTTACCATGCTGCTTCATTCCCCTTACCTTGTTGATGTAGCCACACGTCTTCAGTCAACAAGACATGTTGCATCGCACATTTATACTTTCCTTTTATGTAAATCTTCCATTACATGTCTGGGCTTGCGTAGATGTTGGGAACAAGATATTCAGCAGCCCATTTCTGATAGCAGTTGGACGCAGCTCTGGCGCTCAGTGTTTCAGTGTTGCAGGTCTGCGGCCATCACACAGTCCCTTTATTTTTTAATGCACTGGTCCTTATGGACGCCCCTCAGGTCGCATACCATTAATCCGTCCATTCCCAGTTTATGTTAGTCTTGTCATGCTCAACAGGGCACTATCAGACACCTTGTTTTTGACTGTGTATGCCTTCAATCATTTTGGACTGATGTCTGGTTCACTTAAACAGATATATTTCATTTCCATGGTCCCATGCTGTATAAATATGTGTTGCTCAGAGACCAATGTTTTCGCTCTACCTTAAGCCATAATGAATGCTTACTTGTTAATACTTTGCTCACTTTAGCCTTGAAAGTAGTTTTGGGGCACTGGAAGACCCTGGGTCAAGTCACATATCAAGAATGGTGGAATTTGGTATGTCAGACTTATAAATATGATATCTTTCTGGCTAAAAAGTCATGTCGCTATATCACTTATAAGGAGAAGTGGTCTTTGTTATTGTCCTACTTTAGAGATGCTTGATGAGAAGTGTTTTTCTTTTTTCTTTTCTTCCTCTCCACTCTCTCTTCTGTCCTTTACATGATTTTTGCAATTTGTATGCTGTTGTACTCTTTAAATGTAATAAAATACTACGACCAAAAACACATATATGCATGGAAGCCTATGGGTAACCTTAGCTTTTGAAAAACTCTGATTTGTTTTCAATTATTCTCACTTCAAACAGTCAACAATTACTTATTTTTCTTGTGTGTGTGGGGGGGGGTGGGGGGGGGGGGGGGGGGGGAGACCACAGTGGTTTTAATGGCCGTAATTTAGGCACATTAAAAAGCCTCACAAGAGACCACAATCATAGGTCAACAAAAAAAAACCTTCTTTCAACATTCAACAATTTTAAATATTCTTTTAACTTATTTTTCCATTTTTTGTTATTAATAAAATTCAAACTTTCAACTGCTAACAGATTTAGTATTTTTTTATGGTCTGAAAAGACACCTCTCTTTTGCTGGCTTTTCAGTCCTAGGCTCATAGAGCCGTCAGTTTCACGAAATGCAGCTTCTTCAGGAACCAATTTGTATTTAAATTTGTGAATGTTGCTGTAATTTATTTTCTCATACCGACAGACATTACTCTGTCTAAAACAGAACACACAAAGTGAGTTCATAATACTAATATCGGGCTTTTGTATCCACAAAGTCTTATTTTCTTTTTTTCAGAATCCTTCTTACCATGTCGGTCTTGCTGGTAGTTTTACATACCCGCAAGCAAAGATGGCACCTTGATTTTTTTTTTTTTTAATGATGACCTTTTCAACCCAGAAGTAAATTTGAAATATCACGAATTACAATTTTTCATACTCTTTATCCACGCCAATACATTTTTCTCAAATTTAAAAAAATAATACTGCTGTTCAAAGTGCACTTCAAAATTTTCAGTTCATCAGCTCATTCACCAAACAGCTTTCCAGTCTATAGAAATATTTAACTCTATAGATTCTATGGTACTCAGTCTATTTACAACCAAAACTTTGGAGGAAAATACACATTCATACTTTAGTCGGGCCACTATGGGGGAGTTACATGATGCCTTTCTGCTGGGCTGACGTCTTAATATTTTGCTCCGCTCCTGCCATTCGCAAATCCTTGTTTTTAATCTACTTAAACCTCCCCGAGCAGGTTTTCATCTTGTTCATTTGGTTGCTGAAAGTCTGGAGGCATTTTTTGAGACAATTGTGGTACCCAGCGGCGTTTGCTGAGGGGGTTATGCCCACGAGGACTCCGCACACTAGGAGGCACCACGCACAGAATCCTAATCGCAAGATGGCGGCAACGCAAGCAGGCCCCTCTCCAATAAACTTGCCGGTAGAAGCCATCAAGGAGATAACACAACAAATCACGGAGGTTCTTGACAAAAAAATGTCGAAACTTCAAACCTCAACAGACTCCTTGGAGAGGCAGGGCACTCAGCTCCAGCAGGCTGAAGACCGCATATCGTGCCAGGAAGATCAAGCGGAAGTTGCAGCCACGAGGATCGCTGCTCTTGAATCACAGTGCAAGAATTTAGCCTGACAAGTAGATGACCAGGAAAACAATTTTGTTTTGAGCTGTGTGGTAGAACCTAAATTTACCTTGTGAGCTGAAAGCTGCACTGAGCATTTTCAGACTTGGTTTGATTGGTAACTGAAGTTACCTGTGTCCAAGTCCCACCCACCCCTAGGTAAACTCAATCAAGGAACAAGTAGCTTCATTACACTTAATTGGTCAATCCTAATTCTTGTTATTCCCTCTCATAGTTCACCTTTTCACACTTGTGAATCACATCATTATGGCCTTCATTTAGTGCAATATATGTTCTGCTTTAATCCTAAGGCAAACTATCTGGAAACTTAGAGCTTGTCCTATCTGTCTCCAAATATCAGCCTTGAAAGCAGAGATCAACAAACTCAAGAAGGAATTAACTACAATTAAAGAAGCGTCCAGGATTACTCATTTCCCAGCTAATTTACCACCACCACTGCCTCAGAGAATGAAACATCAGAGGAATAGATGGGTCACAGTAGGCTCTGGTAGACTAAGATCTGTGACACAGAAACATTCGCCCTTCCAAGCTCTGCCCCTGTCAAATTCTTTTGCAGCATTGCATCATTATGATGGCGAAAAAAAAAAGTACTGTGGTAGAACCACAGGCAATGAAAGTAGCACAACCCCAGAAACATCCCCCAACTAATGACAGAATTGTGAAAACTAGAATATTACTATTTGGAGACTCCATTATCAGAGGCATTTACTTAGGAACACAGTTCAGGGGTTCCAACGTAATGAAATGTCTTCCAGGATCTTCAGCTACAAGATGTACAGACCAAAAACTGAAAGTGATCCGAGAAGAGAGCGAGTCTTCAACGCTGATGTTGTAATTCACCTGGGGACCAATGACCTGTCCAACAATAGCAAGTTCACAGCACAGAGAGCGTTCCAGAAGCTTGGGGAGGGAATGAAATCTTTGGTTCGGACTTTGGCTTTTTCTGAAGAAATTCCTACATGGGGGAGGGGAGAGGAAAGACTACGTAAAGCAGAGGAATTCAATAAGTGGCTTGAGTCTTGGTGTAAAGAAGAAGGTTTTAGATACATAGGAGAATGGGGTGATATGTGGAAAAATAACAGGCTGTACTGTAGTGATGGGCTACATCTTTCTGCGACGGGAAAAAGGATCCTTGAGGAGAAATTCAGACAATATGTTTCTAGACATTTAAACTAGAGGATGGGGGTGACAAAAGGAAACAGGGGATTTCAGAAAGTCACCCCCAGAATAAGCATGATGGCAAAGGGAAAGGTCATGTAAATATAAAAAAACAGCCAAACTCACTAAGCATGTGGAAAGCTATGTGCACAAATGCTCGTAATCTAAGTAAAAAGGTTCAAGCAAGCCCTGATGTTTCAAGAAAACTTGGATATTGTTGCTATTACGGAGACGTGGTTCAACGATTCTCATGAATGGGATGTGACCGTACTGGGCTATAATCTTTTTAGGAAGGATAGAGAGGGCCGAAGATGTGGAGGAGTGGCTCTGTATGTGAGAGAGAATATCAGTGGCTGAAATGCGGGGAACCTGGGGAAAAGAAAAAGCTTTATGGATCGTCCTAGAAAGAGAAGACGGAACCTGTATCCACACGGGGGTTATCTACAGACCTCCTGCGCAAACGGAGAAGGTAGACAAGGATCTGATAGAAGATATTCAAAAGATTGGTATGAAAGGGGAGGTGCTACTGTTGGGAGATTTCAATTTGTCTGATGTAGATTGGAACGCCCCGTCTGTGGAATCGGAAAGAAGTAGGGAGATTGTGGATGCCTGTCAAAGTGCCTTGCTCAGACAAATGGTGACAGAACATACGAGGAAAGGGTCAATGTTGGATCTAGTCCTCACTAATGGAGGTAGAGTTTCCGATATCTGGGTGGGTGCCCACCTATGAAATAGTGATCATCACACCATATGATTTGATATAAAGGTGAAAGCAGAGTGCGAACGCACAAAACTCAAAGTATTGGATTTCAGATGTACTGATTTTGATAAAATGGGGGAATACCTGAAGAAGGAGTTGTTGGCGTGGGAAGGCGTAGGAGAAGTGAAAAAACAGTGGTCCAAGCTAAAGGCTGCTATAAATATGGCGACTGATCTTTTTGTGAGGTAAGTATACAAAAACAAGAGAAGCAGGAAGCCTATATGGTTCTCCAAATAAGTAGCTGAAAAAATAAGAGCAAAAGAGGCTTTGTTAAAGAAATACAAAAAAACGCAACTAGAGGATCACGGAAAAGATTATCGGATTAAACTCAAAGAAGCGAAGAGGAAAATACAGCTGGCGAAAACGCAAGTGGAAGAAAAAATGGGTAAAGATGTAAAGAGAGGTGACAAGACTTTTTCAGATATATTGGAGAAAGGAGAAGAGATAGAAATGGAATTGCGAGACTGAAAGATAATGAGAATGGCTATGTGGAGAGTGATGAAGATAAAGCAAACATGCTAGACAATTATTTCTCTTCGGTGTAAACGGCGGAAAATCTTGGAGAAGGACCATGGTTGGCTGCCGAGGGAACATCTGGGAATGGAGTGGATACTGTGCCATTTACGTAAGAAAGAGTTTATAAACAGCTGGACAATCTGAAGGTGGACAAAGCTATGGGGCCAGATGGGATACATCCCAGGATAATGAAGGAGCTCAGGGAGGTCCTGGCGGGACCTCTTAAAGATTTATTTAATAGATCTTTAGAGACGGGAAAGGTTCCGCGAGATTGGAGACGAGTGGATGTGGTCCCTCTTCACAAAAGTGGAGACAGGGAAGAAGTGGGGAAACTACAGACCGGTAAGTCTCACGTCGGTGGTAGGAAAAATAATGGCGTCGCTGCTAAAAGAAAGGATAGTTAACTTTCTAGAAGCTGACGGGTTACAGGACCCGAGGCAACATGGCTTTACCAAAGGAAAATCCTGTCAAACGAATCTTATTGACTTCTTTGACTGGGTGACCAAAGAACTGCATGAGGGACATGCGATAGATGTAATCTACTTGGACTTTAGCAAAGCCTTTGATACGGTCCCTCACAGAAGACTCGTGAATAAGCTGAAAGGGTTGAACTTAGGACCGAAAGTGGTGAACTCCATAAGAAACTGGTTGACCAACAGGTGGCAGAGGGCAGTGGTATATGGAACTCGAATCACTTTCGAAACATTGAAAAATAGACAAACCTACAGGCAGATACCCAATTATCTGATAATCACCTTTGCGACACTAGCACTTACCAAAAATTACTTCTCATTCCAGAAAACCTTTTACCAGCAGATACGCGGCACAGCCATGGGCTCAGCCATGGCTCCTGACGTCGCGAACTTATATGTGGCAGAGTTTGAGAAATAATTCCTTCAAGACCATCAATATCAATCCAAGATTATACTCTACAAGAGATATATAGATGATGTGCTCATATTATGGAAAGGTGGGACTGATAGATTGAATGATTTCTACAATTGGCTAAACACTTGTGATGAGAACTTAAAGTTCAAGATGCATTATGACCCTCACCAGATACCTTTTTTGGACATACTAATCACTAAGTCTGACTACTCGTTTACCACACAGGTATACAGGAAACCAACAGACAGAAATACTTTTCTTCATTATACCAGCTTTCACACACGCAGCCTGAAGAATAACCTCCCTTACTCACAGTTTTTAAGACTTTAAAAGAATATGTACCAACTTCAGTGATTATGAATCACAGGCCAACACACTTTCAAAACGTTTCTTACAAAGGGGCTACCCAAGGAATTGTATCAAGAAATGTTTTGCAAAAGCAAGTATGCAGAATAGAGATACCTTGTTGACTAACCAAGGAGTGAGAAAAGCACCAGACCTTGTCTGTACTCTCCGCTACTCCCAATATGCTAAAGAATTCCAAAAAATTATTTACAAAAATTGGCACATCCTAGAAACTCACCTCTGCTTTAAGAACATCAAACCCACAATAGCATTTTCAAGGGGCAAAAATCTGAAAGATCACTTAGTTCCATCAACCCTCCCAGACAGAGATATCATAGAACCAATAACAACAGATGCTCGGTCTGCAGGCATGCAGTTATTACTAATACCTTTACACATCCCATTACAAAGAAAAGATATCCACTTAAGAAACACACTGATTGTAACTCGATTAGAGTAATTTACATCATTAGATGCCCCTGTGATCTCCTGTATATAGGTAAGACTAAACGAATGATAAAAACGAGGATAATAAAGCACAAGAGCTGCATAAATAGAAACATCGAATCAGCCCCCCTTGTAACCCACACCATCGAAGAGTTACGGTTCTTGGTGTTTAAACAAATAGTTCCTAAGTGGAGAGGGGGCAACACTGATAGTCTTTTACTACAGGAAGAACAACACTTAATTTTTGAATTTGACACAGTGCATCCTAAAGGGCTGAATATAGATCTAGATTTAACAGCGTTTCTTTGAAAACACATTTTTCTGTAAGCTTTACATACATTCAACTATTCATGCATTGGTTGTCCATCATTTCAGGCTGATATATTGTACTTTTTTCCTTGAGACTTACATGTATCACTATTTGCCTGCTAGTTATTATATACAACATTTTTTATTGTTATTATGTCTTCTTATTATTATTTTTTATTATTATGATTTTTTACTATTATTCGTTTTTATTTTTTTATATTTTTCTTTTTCTATTCCCTGCCAGCATCCTGGCTCTGTTTCTGTACATATCTTTTCACAAGCTAACTCACTGCTGCCCCTACTGCACCCAAGCTGCTATAACACCCTCTTGTTTACACTGACGTACTTTTCTAGCCAGTGACGTCAAAGCATTCAGTATATTAACCAAAGTTGGAAAACAAACCAGCAGATCAGTATAATATCCAAAAAGACTTTATTGAGGATACCGTGTATGAAACAAATGCCCGACACAGGCCGTGTTTCGCCCAACAATAGGGCTGCGTCAGGGGCTAGTCTGTATCTTTCTTAAATAAGATCGGTATCAAATTTTTTTTCCCAGCCTTCGTTAGCAGGCTATTCATTGTCTATCTGGCGTCATCCAGGATATTCTATTTTATGCTGTTCATGCTGGTGTTTTATGAAGAAGATTCCTTATATTCTTGTTTTGACATATAATTTGATACCGATCTTATTTAAGAAAGATACAGACTACCCCTGGCGCAGCCCTATTGTTGGGCGAAACATGGCCTGTGTCGGGCATTTGTTTCATACACGGTATCCTCAATAAAGTCTTTTTGGATAATATACTGATCTGCTGGTTTGTTTTCCACGTTGGATTTTGCAGATCGTTTGCCTTGTTGCTTTCTGGGACCCCTATTAACCAAAGTTGCCAGGTGGGCGGTTTTACCGCCCAATTGGGCGGGTTTTTGCCAGCGGCGGAGGGAAAATTTCGCCAGCGGCGGCGGGAAAGTTTTGCCGGCCGCGGGATGCGGTTTTTTGGCTGGTTTTCCCGTCGCCGCTGTGCGAGTTCGGCGGTTTTTTCTGGGGCTTCTATTGGTCCAATTCGGTCCAATAGAAGCTTTTCCGGGGCTTCTATTGGTCCAATTTGGTCCAATAGAAGCTTTTCCAGGGCTTCTATTGGTCCAAATTGGACCAATAGAAGCCTTTCAGGGGTGGGGTTGATGTCAGGGATGATGTAGGGGGCGGGGCTAGTGACATGGGAGGCGGGGTTAGGTGATGCGGGGCGGGGCTCGGTGACGCGGGAGACGGGGATTGGCTACGGGCGGGTTTATGGCTCGTTTGGGGCTGGGAAAAATTTTCCCAGCTGGCAACCCTGATATTAACCAAAATGCACTTCTACACTGGTTCAGATGCTGTTCAAGCGGTGCCGCTCGTACCTAGGTGCTACAGTGAAGTTTCTTCCCCAGAGCGTACTTTGGTTTTACTAAATATTTCAGGTATGCTTCTTGCTTTTCAATGAGTTTTTTTCTATATTGTTGCCATAGCTGGACAACCCCTTTTCCCCGCCTTTTTTGTTTCCGTTTTTTCACCACTCCCTTCCCTACGGTTTTCACCTACATTCTGAGTCACAATATGTTCCTTTATGATGTTAATAGCTGAAGCAGCAATTCCCTCTGCCTTTTTGGTCTCCGTTTTCTCAGCTGCCCCTTCTGTTTGCTGTTCTCTCAGCTGTCCCCTGTGTTTACAGTTCTCCTATCATGAATGGCTAACAGTGATAAGATGCTACAGTTCCCCTATCATAAATGGCTAATAGTGTTAAAAGTGAAGATGTAAACAGATAGGTATGCTGTGCTGTAGTATTTTTCCATTCCTATCTACAACCGAGGTTGATTTGTGTTCCCTGCAGGTTTTTGTCTTATATTTTTCTACATTTTTTCCAAATTCCCTTTTTTTCAGTTTTTCTCTTCAGGGACCAACTGATCATCAATACACAAGTATTTTCTCTGTAATAAGCCCCACAATGAGCCTTTTTGACCATTGAAATGTTGCATGTTCTTCAATACAAAAAATATGTGTTCCTATAACATCAATATGTGCATATATCAGCACATGTAACTATATGCTGTCCTTGATTACTAACGATCATGTTTTTCAATGGTAAGTTTGTAAGATTTTTTCAATTCTGCCACACATTGTTTTACTCATCTATGATGCCCTTTTGACTGTGTCAATACGTGCACAAACCAGCACATGTCACTATATTTTCACTTGTAGATTTTCAATGCTCAATTTCATAGATGTTATTTTTAATTTTGTCACATTTTCTTATACTTTTTTCCTCGCTTATGAGGTCCTTATAAGCCCTTTTGACTGTGTCAAAATGTGCACATATTAGCACATATAAACGATATGTTCTTGATCATTTTCTACTGCTGATTTTCAATGGTTTGATTTTATAAATGTGATTTTTAACTCTGCCACACTTTCTGTTATATATTTTTCTCCTTGTATGCCCTTTTGACTATGTCATTATTAATATATGCAACTATATGTTTTCTTTGATTATTTTAACTTTTTCATTGGGCCATGAGGTCCCCGTATGCCCTTTTAACTATGTTTTTAATATTCTTTATTATTTATGTAACAAAAATATTTTTATCACTTAATGCTAAACGTAGATTGCCTTTTTTACATAATATATTATTATCATTTGTTATATATATTGAGTGCCTTTTTCATGTAATCTTTTAACTTCCATTTCACTGTGTGTTTATATATTGGACCTATATATATCAATGTGTGTCTGTTTCTGTAAATGTTATATAGTAAATTTTCAAAAAATATTTTTAAGTTGTCATTCACCCGTTTCGTATATATTTTTAAATATTCATTTAAGTTATGTTGTTATTTAATTGTTGCATATTATTTTAGGGACTCCTGAGGCAGGCCAGAGTGACCGAAACACGATTCGTTTCGAGTCCAGTCTTTATCAATAAACTCTTGCTGTGAACTTTTTTTTGAATCCAGTAGTAGTTTCATCGATATCATCCACCTTGTCACCTTCGCTGTGCCTTTCTCTTGGTTTTACTATTGCGGAGGTTTGTTTTCTTTAGTGATTGTCGACCATCTCTTTCCAACTACATTTCAGTGGAAGTCTCATCATCTTCTGTTTAGTTTTTTTCTTTAGTCTCACTTCCTGCTGTGTTGGTAAGAAGTGATTTGCTAAGATAGTTGTTTCTAATACTACTGTCACACCTTGTCTTTAGCTGGGGGGTGACCACTGGAAATGACCTGCCTCCATATGCTACCCCTGCTTTCTAATGTAAATGCCTACATATTTTCTGAATTTTTCTCCAAGGATTTTTTTTCCGCCACAGTGAGATGCACTCCATCGTTACAATATAATCTTTTTTTTTTTCCATGTATTGCCCTATCCTGCTATGTACCTAAAACCTTCTTGATGACACCAGGCTTTGAGCCACCTATTGAAATGCTCTGTATTTTGTAAACGTCTCTCACCCTTTCCAAAAATAGGTAGTACTTCAGAAAAAGCTACTGTTTGTACCAAAGGTTTTAACCCCTCCCTCAACTCCTGAAAAGCTCTCTGCGCTTCAGTGGGGTATTATTGGCCAGGTCATTTGTTCCCAGGTGGATAACATCAGTGTTAGACTCCTTAGTTTCTTCTTTGATTATAGTCGGTATTTGTCTGGTACTCCTGGTAGCTGAGAAGCTTGGAAGGTATTTCACTTTGTTGGGCCCCTTGAACTGTGTTTCAAAGTTAATGCCTCTGATAATAGAATCCACTAGCAGCAACAGTTTTCTGGTATGAGATTCTTTATTAGCACTTTGAGGGTGTCTTTTCTCTTAAGACACCTTCACTGCTTTCTGATCCATCTCAGTTCTATTTTCTGGAGCATCATAGTGCTGTAATTGAGCAAAGAAATTCTGTAGGGGCAACAATAATGAGGGTGGATGCTTCTGTGTCACATGTTGTAGTCTACCTGAGCCTACCGTGATCAGTCAATTCTTAGGTGGTTTTATTTTTTGAGGCAGTGGTGAGAAATTGGTATGATTCTGTGCAGTGATAGAAGCTGCTTTAATTGCATCCAATTCCTGCTTTATTTTGCTGAACTCCTGCTTTATACTAGCAAGCTGAAGACAGATAGGACAAACTTTAAGCCTCCAGATGGTGTGCCTTGGAAGTAAAACACCACAATTATTACAAAGAATAAAAGTTATTTTGATTGGTTGGAATGGGTATGAACAGGTGTACCATGATAGGGTTAACAGTCTGTAAAATTAATATTACTTGTCAGTCATACACAGGTAATGACTTTTGGGTTGTCTATATATGACTAGAAAACCCTGGGGAGGGTGGGGTGTGGGAAGGGTGCGTGGGACTATAATTCCCAGTGAGTTAGTCAAATACTCTATCAAAAAAAAGTTCTAGGGCAAGCAATGTCACAGTTTGTTAAAATAATCAAATTCAGTTTGACACAACAGTCAAATTGAGCTAGAAACTAACTTTTCCAAAATCTAAATATTCCTGAAAAATTATACCAGTCCCTGCAATGTAAAAGCAAATTACGCCAGTTGTAAGACTAAAGCTGCTTTTTTTTTTTTACCTATAATGGAAAATAAAACTGGCAGAACTTGTCCACAGTATAGTAGAGCGAAGTTACTCACCTGTAGCAGGTATTCTCTGAGGACAGCAGGACTTATATTCTCACCAGTGGGTAACGAAGAAGAACTATGCGGAGTGTGCGTGAGTGCCTTCCCACTCACCACAGGAACACTGTCATCTCAATTGAGTATTACAGCAAAAAAGGAAAAATAATAAAGAAGACAACTCCAAATGGAGGTAAGAGGGATTGTGAGAATATAAGGCCTGTGTGTCTTTGCAGAATACCTGCTACAAGTAAGTACCTTCACTTTCTCTGAGGACAAGCAGGTCTACCTGTTCTCACAAGAGGGGCATCCCTAAAAACAACAAACATTGGTCAGTTGTGACGCGCAACAGAAAGGACATAACACAGATTAACCTGAAACTATATACAAGCTGAATGACAGTGCAGCATGAAACAGAATAAAACGGGCCTAGGAGGGTGGAATTGGATTCTAGACCCCAAACTGATTCTGCAAAATTGTCTGCCCAAACCAACTGTCACGTTGGGTATCCTGCTCAAGGCAGTAGTGTGATGTGAATGTGTGGGCTGAAGACCACGTTGCAACCTTGCAAATTTCTTCAGTGGAGGCTGACCTCAAGTGGGCTACCGACACAGCCATGGCTATGACATTGTGAGCCGTGACATGACACTCTAGGGCCAGCCCAACCTTAGCACATGTGAAGGAAATGCAATCTGCCAGCCAATTAGAAATGGTGAACTTCCCACTGGTGACACTCATCCATTTGGGATCAAAAGAAATAAAAAGTTGAATGGACTATCTGTGGGCCTGGTCCGCTCCATGTAGTAGGCCAATGCTCTCTTAAATCCAAGGTGTACAAGCTGCTTTCGCCAGGATGGGCATGAGGTCATGGAAAGAATGTTGTAAAGACAATCATCTGGTTCAGATAGAACTCTAACACCACTTTCAGCAGGAACTTATGGTGCGTGCAGAGGACTATTCTGTTGTGATGAAACTCAGTATAAGGTGAACCCACCACTAAGGCCTGAAGCTCACTGATTCTATGAGCTAAAGTAACAGCCACCCAAAAAATGACCTTCCAGGTCAAGTACTTCAGATGGCAGGAATTCAGTGGCTCTTTCATCAGCTGGGTGAGGATGACGATGAGATCCAATGACACAAATAGAGGTTTCACAGGGAGATTTGACAAAAACAAACCTCTCATGAAGCAAACAACTAGAGGCTGTCCAGAGATGGCCTTACCTTCTACAAGGTGATGGTAAACACCAATTGTACCAAGGTGAACCCTTATGGAGTTGGTTTTGAGAACAGACTCCGAGAGGTGTAGAAGGTATTCAAGCAAAGTCTGTGTAGGGAAAGCATGGGGATCTGGGGCCTTGCTCTCAAACCAGATGGCAAACCTCCTCCATTTGAAAGAATGGCATCTTTTAGTGGAGTCTTTCCTGGAAGCCAGCAAGACCCGGGAGACACCCTCTGAAAGACAAAAGGAAGCAAATTCTAGGCTCTCAACAGCCAAGCTGTGAGAGCCAGAGACTGGAGGTTGGGATGTAGAAACGACCCCTCATTCTAAGTGATGAGGGTCGGAAAACATTCCAATTTCCACGGCTCTTCAGAAGACAAATTCAGAAGTGGATGTAAGCATATATGCCACAGCCAGTATGGCGCGATCAGAATCACGATTCCGTGGTCTTGCTTGAGTTTCAAAAACGTTTTCCCCACTAGAGATATGGGAGAATACGCATACAGAAGACCTGTCCCCCAGTTGAGGAGGAAGGCACCTGACGCTAATCTGTTGTGGGTCTGAAACCTAGAACAAAACTAAGGGAGCTTATGGTTGATGTTAGTGGCAAAGAGATCCACGGAGGTGGTGCCCCACGCTCGGAAGAACTTGTGGGCAATGCCTATATTGAGAGACCACTCGTGTGGTTGCATTATCAAGCTCAGTCTGTTAGCCAGGGTATTGTTTTTGCACACCAGATAAGTAGCTCAAAGGAACATGCCAGCTAGTGAGCCCAGTGCCACATCCAGATGGCCTACTGACACTGAGGGCGTGATCCAGTGCCCCCCTGCTTTTTGGTGTAATACATGGCAACCTGATTGTCTGTTTGGATGAGCACAATTTCATGAGATAACCGATCTCTGAAAGATTTTAGATTGCCCGGAGCTCCAGGAGATTGATCTGAAGATTTGTTTCCTGGGTGAACCAAACACCCTGGGTGTGAAACCCATCTACATGAGCACCCCCATCCCAGGAGAGATGCATCCGTTGTCAGCACCTTTTGTGGTTGAAGAATTTGGAATGGAAATCCCAGAGCAAATTGGATCGAATGATCCACCACTGAAGGGAGTGTACAAGCTCTGAGGACACTTGGATGACGTCTTCCAGGCTCCCCATGGTTTGACACCACTAAGAAGCCAGGGTCCATTGGGCTGATCTTATGTGAAGATGTCATGGGTGTAATGTACACTGTGGAAGCCATGTAGCCCAACAATCTCAATATCTGCCAAGCTGTGATCTGCTGAGAGGCTTGAACTCTGGAAACGAGTGTGACAAGAGTGTCCGCTCTCGTCTCGGAAGGAAGGATCAAACCTTCTGTGTGTTCAGCAAGGCTACTATGAACTCCAATCACCAGCGGGGACTTAGAGTAATTTAAAATGAACCCTAGAAGCCTGAGATCCGAACAGTCCTTCACATTGACTCCTGAGCACTGTCCTCTGAGGTGCTCTTTACAAGCCAATCATCAAAATACAGGAACACATGGACTCCCAATTTCAATATCAACTGTGTTTCAAACTGTTTGTGTTTCAAACTGGTTTATTGATATCTGTGAATCTGAAACTAGATTTCTGATTTCAAACTGCCAGCAAGTATTAGAAATCTTTCTTTTGCCAAGTTTCTGAGCTCCTTCCTTCCCCCACCCCATCTATCTCAGTTCACCTGGTTTTTTTTTTTCTGCAGCCATTTTAAAAGCACAAGTGTGTTTTCTGTGGAGAGCTGTGTTGCTGGTCTCTGGCTGGGAGAAACTCAGATAAGATTTGTGCTGGCTATATTTGTGGCTTTTCCTACCCTAGAACTGTGGGTTTTTTTGCACATCTCTACCTACTATCCTTGTCTGTCTGTGTCTCTGCAGATATATTTTCCTAAAAAGATTAAAAAGATTTAAAAAAAAAAAAAAAGCCCTCAGATAAGATTTGTGCTGGCTATATTTGTGGCTTTTCCTACCCTAGAACTGTGGGGTTTTTTGCACATCTCTACCTACTATCCTTGTCCTCCCCTTGTCCCAATCAGCTTTGTAGAAAAGAGGCTTAATACAGGCCTAAGAAAGGTTTTACAGCAAACACATTCCACAAGTTTAGGTTTATACCCACCCACCCCAAGACTGACACTTCCTAAATCCCTATTCTAACTATATTACTTATCACAACTTAACTCCACCCGAATTACAACTGTCTCAAATTGCTGAGGAGTAAAGTTAATCTTGTACACTGTCAAGCCTCATCATAAAATACCTATTCATACCCATTCAACAAATCAAGATGACTTTTATTCTCTGTAATAATTGTGGAGCTTAGTTTCAAGGCCAATCATCTGGAAACTTAAGGCTTGTCCTATCTGTAATCAGCTCGCTAGTTTAAAACAAGAGGTCAGTAAATTAAAAGCAACTTCTAAGACTGCACAAAATCAAACCAAATTCACACCACTGCCTCAAAGGATAAAACCTCCTAGGAATAGATGGTTCACAGTAGGCTCAGGCAGACTTCGTCATGTGACACAGAGGCATACACCCTCACAAGTGTTACCCCTACAGAATTCTTTTGCTCCATTAGAGCTCTGTGAGGTTCCTAAAAATAGAACTGAGCCAGAAGAAACAGCAAAAGAAATTAAGGTGGAACAAAAAGATATGGAGGGACCCAAAGACAGAAAACACACCAAAATATCAAATGTTGAAACACATACCAGGAAATGTAAATGGAAAGTGATGACCACAAATGCTCACAGTCTTGGCAACAAAGTTCATGACCTTCAAGCCCTGATGTTGGAGGCAGACTTGGACATTGTTGCAATCACAGAGACATGGCTCAATGGTTCCCATGAATGGGATGCAAACATACCAGGCTATAATCTATTTAGGAAGGATAGAGAGGGTCGTAAAGGTGGAAGAGTAGCTCTATATGTGAGAAATGATATCACAGCAACCGAAATGACAGGGACCTGGGGTAAGGAAGAAGCGATATGGATCACCTTAAAAAGAGATGATAGAACCTCTGTCCACGTGGGTGTTGTCTACAGACCTCCAACACAATTGGAAGAATTAGATAAAGACCTGATCGCAGATATTCAAAAGTTGGGAAAGAAGATAGAGGTGCTGTTGCTGGGAGATTTCAATCTGCCGGATGTAGATTGGAAGGTTCCGTCTGCGGAATCGGAAAGAAGTAGAGAGATTGTGGATGCTTTCCAAAGTGCTCTGCTCAGACAAATGGTCATGGAACCCACGAGGGAGGGAGCGACGCTGGATCTGGTGCTCACAAATGCGGATAGCGTGTCAAATGTCCGAGTGGGTGCTCACCTGGGCGACAGTGACCATCAAACGGTTTGGTTTGATATGACAGCTGAAGAGGAGGGTTGCCACTCAAAACTCAAAAGTCCTGGATTTCAAGCGTGCTGACTTTAGTAAAATGGGGGAATACCTAAGGAGGGAGCTGATGGGCTGGGAGGACGTACAAGAAGTGGAAGGACAGTGGTCCAGGCTGAAAGAAGCTATAAATAGGGCCACAAACCTTTATGTAAGGAAAGTAAATAAAAGCAAGAGAAAAAGGAAACCGCTATGGTTCTCCAAGCAAGTGGCTGAGAAAATAAAGGCTAAAGAGTTCGCATTCCAGAAATACAAAAAAACTCAAGACGAGGAACACGGGGAGGAATACCGGAGGAAACTGAAAGAAGCCAAGAGAGAGGTACGTCTGGCGAAAGCGCAAGAACAAATGGCTAGAAAGGTAAGGAGGGGTGACAAAAATTTCTTCAGGTATATTAGTGAAAGGAGAATGACTAAAAAGGGAATTGTGAGACTAAAAGATACTGCAAACCGCTATGTTTGTGCAGCGCTGCGTATGCCTTGTAGCGCTATAGAAATGCTAAATAGTAGTAGTAGTAGTAGTAATGTAGATAATGATGAAGAAAAGGCAAATTTGCTAAATAGATACTTTGTTCTGTTTTTACTGAAGAAAATCCGGGAGAAGGACCACGAAGGACTGGCAAAAAGTTCATTTGAGAATGGAGTGGATATAGCACCGTTCACGGAAGAGAGTGTGTATCAACAACTAGAAAAACTAAAGGTGGACAAAACCATGGGACCGGATGGGATCCACCCCAGGATATTGAGGAGCTCAGAGAGGTTCTGGCGGGTCCTCTTAAAGATTTGTTTAATAAATCCTTAGAAATGGGAGAGGTTCCGAGGGATTGGAGAACGGCGGAGGTGGTCCCTCTTCACAAAAGTGGTGATAGGGAAGAAGCTGGAAACTACAGGCCGGTAAGCCTCACTTCGATTATTGGAAAAGTAATGGAAACGATGCTGAAGGAAAGGATAGTGAATTTCCTGGAAAAAAATGAGTTTCAAGATCCGAGACAACATGGTTTTACCAAAGGGAAATCGTGCCAAACGAATCTCATTGAATTCTTTAATTGGGTGACCGGAGAATTGAACCGTGGACGTGCTATAGACGTAATCTACTTAGATTTCAGCAAGGCTTTTGACACGGTTCCCCACAGGAGGCTCTTAAATAAACTGGATGGGCTGAAGATAGGACCCAAAGTGGTGAACTGGATTAGGAACTGGTTGACGGACAGGCGCCAGAGGGTGGTGGTGAATGGAGTTCGCTCGGAGGAGGGAAAGGTGAGTAGTGGAGTGCCTCAGGGATCGGTGCTGGGGCCGATTCTGTTCAATATATTTGTGAGTGACATTGCCGAAGGGTTAGAAGGTAAAGTTTGCCTATTTGCGGATGATACTAAGATTTGTAACACAGTGGACACCCCGGAGGGAGTGGAAAACATGAAAAAGGATCTGAAAAAGCTAGAAGAATGGTCTACGGTTTGGCAATTAAAATTCAATGCGAAGAAATGCAAAGTGATGCACTTAGGGAGTAGAAATCCAAGAGAGGCGTATGTGTTAGGCGGTGAGAGTCTGCTAGGTACGGATGGGGAGAGGGATCTTGGGGTGATAGTATCTGAGGATCTGAAGGCGATGAAACAGTGTGACAAGGCGGTGGCCGTAGCTAGAAGGTTACTAGGCTGCATAGAGAGAGGTGTGACCAGCAGAAGAAAAGAGGTGTTGATGCCCCTGTACAAATCGTTGGTGAGGCCCCACCTGGAGTATTGTGTTCAGTTTTGGAGGCCGTATCTTGCTAAGGATGTAAAAAGAATTGAAGCAGTGCAAAGAAAAGCTACGAGGATGGTATGGGATTTGCGTTACAAGACGTATGAGGAGAGACTTGCGGACCTGAACATGTATACCCTGGAGGAAAGGAGGAACAGGGGTGATATGATACAGACGTTCAAATATTTGAAAGGTATTAATCCGCAAACGAACCTTTTCCGGAGATGGGAAGGCGGTAGAACGAGAGGGCATGAAATGAGATTGAAGGGGGGCAGACTCAAGAAGAATGTCAGGAAGTATTTTTCACGGAGAGGGTGGTGGATGCTTGGAATGCCCTCCCGCAGGAGGTGGTGGAGATGAAAACAGTAACGGAATTCAAACATGCGTGGGATAAACATAAAGGAATCCTGTGCAGAAGAAAGGGATCCTCAGGAGCTTAGCCTAGAATGGGTGGCAGAGCTGGTGGTTGGGAGGCGGGGCTAGTGTGGGCAGACATATACGGTCTGTGCTGGGGCTGGTGGTTGGGAGGCGGGACTAGTGCTGGGCAGACTTATACGGTCTGTGCCGGGGCTGGTGGTTGGGCGGCGGGGATAGTGCTGGGCAGACTTATACGGTCTGTGCCAGAGCCGGTGGTGGGTGGCAGGGATAGTGCTGGGCAGACTTATACGGTCTGTGCCAGAGCTGGTGGTTGGGAGGCAGGGTTGGTGGTTGGGAGGCAGGGATAGTGCTGGGCAGACTTATACGGTCTGTGCCAGAGCCGGTGGTGGGTGGCAGGGATAGTGCTGGGCAGACTTATACGGTCTGTGCCAGAGCTGGTGGTTGGGAGGCGGGGTTGGTGGTTGGGAGGCGGGGATAGGGCTGGCCAGACTTATACGGTCTGTGCACTGAAGAGGACAGTACAAATTTTAAAAAAAAGTAGCACATATGAATTTGTCTTCTTGGGCAGACTGGATGGACCGTGCAGGTCTTTTTCTGCCGTCATCTACTATGTTACTAACACTGCAACTAGACATTGGTGAAGACCCTGGCAGTTGACGCAAGGCCAAAAGGCAACACACGATACTGAAAGTGATGAGTTCCCAGCCAAAATCGAAGCTACTTCCGATGGGCTGGAAGTATCGGGATGTATGCATCCTTTAAGTCCAGAGAGCATAGCCACTTGTTTTCCTGAATCATTGGGAGAACGATGCCCAGGGAAACCATCCAGAACTTCTCTCGGACTAGGAATTATTCAGGACCCTTAGGTCTAGGATGGGACACATCCCCCCTGTTTTCTTTTGCACAAGGAAGTACCTGGTATAGAATCCCCACCCTTCCTCCCCTGGTGGAATGGGTTCAATCTCGGGGGCCACCGTTTATTCTTTCGGAAGTAATTTTGAATCGGCACTGGGAGAAAGACTGTCTGCAGATGCACTGGGCAGGAAAGAGGGGGGTCTTTTCTGCCCCAAATACGTCACTAGACCACCAGGGCACCACACTAAGGTAAAGGAGGGGAGGGGAGGATAGGACACCCTGAGGCCAGCTTCCTCGTTCGTCCGCAAATTTGGACAAACAGGCAGGCTGGCAAAACTCACTCAGTTGCCTGGCCGTGTCCTCAGAAACAGTATATGTCCGGGTAAAACTGGATGTATTTATGATACTGTCTCTTTTACAAACAAGGGGGAAATTTATCAATGTGAGCCATCATTAAGTCGGGTTATGTTATTTTAGCACAGGGTGTCATACTATAAAATGGGACACTGCGCTAAAATAGCACAACATGTGGTAATGTTTGCCCATGTTGATAACTTATCCCCTAAACGTGATATTAAAATTTTACCCTTAATTGCTCATATTATACTATTTAATAAGCTAAGGTGCCATATGTGATGGTTACATGTTTTGCCCACAAGGGAATTATGCACCGAAAATTTGTTTTTTTTTTTTTAGTTCAATCAGTTTTTTATTGATTTTATAACATATTGTAAATTTAGTACCAATGACAATAACAGTTAACAGAAAGGTCAATGTACTCTGACTATATATATACAGTGGGGGAAATAAGTATTTGATCCCTTGCTGATTTTGTAAGTTTGCCCACTGACAAAGACATGAGCAGCCCATAATTGAAGGGTAGGTTATTGGTAACAGTGAGAGATAGCACATCACAAATTAAATCCGGAAAATCACATTGTGGAAAGTATATGAATTTATTTGCATTCTGCAGAGGGAAATAAGTATTTAATCCCTCTGGCAAACAAGACCTAATACTTGGTGGCAAAACCCTTGTTGGCAAGCACAGCGGTCAGACGTCTTCTGTAGTTGATGATGAGGTTTGCACACATGTCAGGAGGAATTTTGGTCCACTCCTCTTTGCAGATCATCTCTAAATCATTAAGAGTTCTGGGCTGTCGCTTGGCAACTCGCAGCTTCAGCTCCCTCCATAAGTTTTCAATGGGATTAAGGTCTGGTGACTGGCTAGGCCACTCCATGACCCTAATGTGCTTCTTCCTGAGCCACTCCTTTGTTGCCTTGGCTGTATGTTTTGGGTCATTGTCGTGCTGGAAGACCCAGCCACGACCCATTTTTAAGGCCCTGGCGGAGGGAAGGAGGTTGTCACTCAGAATTGTACGGTACATGGCCCCATCCATTCTCCCATTGATGCGGTGAAGTAGTCCTGTGCCCTTAGCAGAGAAACACCCCCAAAACATAACATTTCCACCTCCATGCTTGACAGTGGGGACGGTGTTCTTTGGGTCATAGGCAGCATTTCTCTTCCTCCAAACACGGCGAGTTGAGTTCATGCCAAAGAGCTCAATTTTTGTCTCATCTGACCACAGCACCTTCTCCCAATCACTCTCGGCATCATCCAGGTGTTCACTGGCAAACTTCAGACGGGCCGTCACATGTGCCTTCCGGAGCAGGGGGACCTTGCGGGCACTGCAGGATTGCAATCCGTTATGTCGTAATGTGTTACCAATGGTTTTCGTGGTGACAGTGGTCCCAGCTGCCTTGAGATCATTGACAAGTTCCCCCCTTGTAGTTGTAGGCTGATTTCTAACCTTCCTCATGATCAAGGATACCCCACGAGGTGAGATTTTGCGTGGAGCCCCAGATCTTTGTCGATTGACAGTCATTTTGTACTTCTTCCATTTTCTTACTATGGCACCAACAGTTGTCTCCTTCTCGCCCAGCGTCTTACTGATGGTTTTGTAGCCCATTCCAGCCTTGTGCAGGTGTATGATCTTGTCCCTGACATCCTTAGACAGCTCCTTGCTCTTGGCCATTTTGTAGAGGTTAGAGTCTGACTGATTCACTGAGTCTGTGGACAGGTGTCTTTCATACAGGTGACCATTGCCGACAGCTGTCTGTCATGCAGGTAACGAGTTGATTTGGAGCATCTACCTGGTCTGTAGGGGCCAGATCTCTTACTGGTTGGTGGGGGATCAAATACTTATTTCCCTCTGCAGAATGCAAATAAATTCATATACTTTCCACAATGTGATTTTCCGGATTTAATTTGTGATGTGCTATCTCTCACTGTTACCAATAACCTACCCTTCAATTATGGGCTGCTCATGTCTTTGTCAGTGGGCAAACTTACAAAATCAGCAAGGGATCAAATACTTATTTCCCCCACTGTATATATATATATACATATATGTATATTCTTATGAAGTATGCATGCATATCAGATGTTATAGTATTAATGCCAATGTTTGAAAAGTACCTGTACATTAATTACTTAGCTGGATGAATATTTAATCACCGGAGACCAAATTTTATTATATGCCATAAAGGAACCACATTTCTCTGCTGCTACTTTTTCGTATTTAGCTGTTAGACATACTGAGTTCCACCACATTTCGTAGGTTAACTTTGTAAAATCTTTCCAGTTTTGACATATCAATTTTATAGCCACTTGGATCAATATACGTAGTAGTTTAATTATATGTGGTGATAATATATTGTTAATGCCGAAATCTCCTGCTATTATCGTTTTGTAAGTTAAAGAAATCTTTAAATTTAGTATAAGAGAAATTGTTTTCTCTATTTGAGACCAATATTCATCCAGTAATGGGCAATGATATATTAAATGGTCCAAGGTTCCTATATTGTTGCAGCAGGACCAGCAACGATTGGAAGCATCTTTTGATATCTTAGATAGTTTATATGCACCGAAAATTTGAAAATTATGTGGCAAAAAATCTAAATTATACCAAAGCAAAAATTTTTACAAACTACATTAAACAACTGCAAAATTATTAAAAACCATGTATAGTGGAATCTCAGTATCATCAAGTTGGAAAATACATTGAGAAATGCATTTCTGCGTCATACTTTTTGCATGAAAAATTTTCTTCCTTATCAGGCCCCCACCCCCAGTTTCCTACAAGTATTTCCACTTTCCTCTCCCCTATCATTTATCGTTTATTCATTTTACTATACCGTTTCAAATTGTGGTTACAAAACAAAAACGGTTTACATGGTAATGTAAAATCATAATAAAACAATCATAAAAGAACTCCATTGAATAGATAGGAAAGCAAACTAAAACAATCATTCTTAAAAATAGAAAACACCAATTCTTACTAAAACAGCCCTATCAGGCTCCTTCTCCAAAGCTGTAATTAGTACTCCATTTACCTCCTCCCATACAAGCCCTTGCCACCATTAAGTAAGTTCAGGACCAGTCAGGTGTGCAGACTGGGGCAGTATGGGAAAAATGCTGAGCACAAAGGTACCTAAGGTGAGGATGTGCACACTTGACAGGTTCATAATTCCCCAAAATTTAACTTTTTGCCAATTTGATCAAGGCAGTAGGTTGAAACATAGAAACATGACGGCAGATAAAGGCCATATGACCCATCCAGTCTGCCCATCCTCTGTAACCCCTAATTCTTCCTGTTCCTAAACAATCCCACATGCTTATCCCATGCCATTTTAAATTCTGGAACAGTCCTCGACTCCATCACCTCCACCGGGAGTCGACTCCACACCTCCTTTCTGTGAAATAATACTTCCTTAGGTTACTCCTAAGCCTATTCCCTCTTATCTTTGTCATATGCCCCCTCATTCCAGAGCTCTCCTTCATTTGAAAAAGACTCTCTTCCTGTACATAAATGCCCTTGAGATATTTAAATGTTTCTATCATGTCTCCTCTCTTCCAGCCTATACATGTTGAGGTACATAAGCCTGTCCCTATAATTTTTGCATTCAAGACTGCTTACTAATTTCGTAGCCGCCCTCTGGACCGACTCCATCCTGTTTATATCTTTCCATAGGTGCGGTCTCCAGAACTGCACGCAGTACTCCAAATGGGGCCTCACCAGAGACTTATACAATGGCACTATCACCTCCTTTTTCCTGCTGGTCATGCCTCTCTTTATACACCCAAGCATTCTTCTGGCTTTGGCGGTCGCTTTTTCTACCTGTTTGAAAGCTTTAAGGTCGTCAGACACAATCAGCCCCAGGTCCCGCTCTTCCTTCACACACTGAAGCACTACACCCCCTATACTGTACCGTTCCCTCGGATTTTTGCGACCCAAGTGCATGACCCTGCATTTTTGGGGATTAAACCTTAGTTGCCAAATATCGGTCCATTCCTCCAGCTTCGCTAGGTCCTTCCTCATGTCATTCACACCCTCCAGGCTGTCCACCCTGTTGCAGAGTTTAATATCATCCGCAAAGAGACAGACCTTACCAGACAGCCTTTCCGCAATATCGCTCACAAAGACGTTAAAAAGAGCCGGCCCCAGGACCGATCCCTGTGGTACTCCACTGACGACATCCTTTTCTTCAGAGCAAGCTCCATTTACTGCCACCCTCTGTCTCCCACCATTCAAACAATTTTTACCCAATCAGTTACTCTAGGTCCCACACCGAGGGCACTCAATTTATTTATCAGTCACCTGTGCGGAACCATGTCAAAGGCTTTGCTGAAATCCAAGTATACCACATCAAGCGCCCCTCCCACATCCAACTGTTTGGTCACCCAGTCGAAGAAGACAGTCAGATTCGTCTGACACGACCTGCCACTAGTGAAGCCATGCTGCCTCGGTCCCGAATTCCATGTTCAAGAAATGTCACAATCCTCTTCTTTAGAAGCGTTTCCATTAGCTTACTCACCACCGAGGTCAGACTGACAGGTCTGTAATTCCCTACCACCTCCTTACTTCCACTCTTGTGCAAAGGAACCACATCCGCCCTTTCTCCAGTCCACCGGGACCACTCCAGTTTCTAAGGAAGCATTGAAGAGGTCCGTCAGCAGAGCCGACAGAACTTCTCCAAGTTCCTTAAGCACCCTCGGGTGTATCCCATCAGGCCTCATCGCTCTGTCTATTTTTAGTTTGGCAAGCCCCTCACGAACACAGTCCACCATAAATGGGTCTTGGTCTACCATACATCCATCCCCTTTAGCCTTTGTTTTTTGCAGCCCTACCCCCGGTTTTTCATTCATGAACACAGAGCTAAAATAATCTTTAAGCAGTTCAGCTTTATCCTTATCTTCCACGTATTTCTCTCCCTCAGCTTTGAGCCTCACAATGCTTTATGGCACTTCCTCTTGCCACTTACATATATGAAAAAGGTCTTGTCCCCCAATTTTACTGTATTAGCTATCTTTTCCTCCATTTGCCGCTTTGCTTTCCTGATAGCTTTTCCATGTTTCCCATCCTCTCCCCTCCTGATGTCTTTATCTATCTGAATTTTCAGCATGGCAAGAACATGAAGCACAGAGTGATTTACCTTGGCCGAGTACCAATCATTCTAGTTAGCTGCTCATACAGGGCCCAGCAATTTTTAAGTCTCTGCCATAGCACCCTGGGAAATTATGGGATTTAATGTGATGATGTGCACACACCATTCAGTTATGTGCAAAATTGTGCATTTTGGATAATTTCCCTAGGGCCCTGTTTACCAAGGTGCGCTAGCGTTTTTGCATGTGCTAAAAATTACCATGCGCTAACAGTGTAGATGCTGAGAGGAATATTATAGGAATCTACATGGTTAGTGCACACTACTTAGTACGTGATAAAAATGCTAGCATGCCTCTAGTGCGGCTTAGTAAACAGGGTCCCTGGTATATTAAATGCTTCAATAGTTCAGTTAAGCAATACGAATAAGGTAAAAGGTTGTGAGGAAACACTTGGAAAGATTTGGAAAGCATGGTTTTTTTTCAAAGTTACTTTCAATTCATTAAGAATAGCCATACTGGGTCAGACCAATGGTCCATCTAGCCCAGTATCCTGCTTCCAATAGTGGCCAAGAAACCTAATTAGTAGCAATATTCCATGCTATCAATCCCGGAGTAAACAGTGGCTTCCCCCATATAAGGCCTGCTGTCCTAGGAGAATACCTGCTACCATTGGAGCCGACTCTGTGGGTGCTTGAGCACCCCCAATATTGAGAAAAATCCTTGTATGTGTCCAGGGAGGGGTTATTTCCATTGGGCTTAGCACCCCCAATAATTTTGAAAAGTTGGCTCCTATGCCTGCTACAGGTAAGTACCTTCGCTATACTATGCCATACTTTGCATTTGTTTAATATTTGTAGTGCTGTAATTGCTTGTGTTTCACTTATTCTTCCTTTACACCACCTTGAGTGAATTCCTTCAAAAAGGCGGTAAATAAATCATAATAAAATAAAAATAATTACATCTCAGTAAGACTATAGACATTTTCCTCCAAGAACTTGTCCAAACCGTTTTATGTTTCAACGTTTTTATTGAAAACCAGTACAGAAATTCAGCTATTACAAATGAACCTATAATAAAACAAAGGCAATTATCATCTGTGTTCATTATCATAGTCTAACATTTTTTCCATTTTCACCCTCTCCCCCCCTACCCTCCCCTTCTTCCAGTGATGTTCTCAGACCTCTCATTAAGAGCATGTAACTTAACTATAATTCCCACCGAAATCTTCACCAATCCCCATAGGTTAAATGTGACCTCAGATGCATGAATGTACTAGTACCCAGCGCTTTGGTCCATCCCTCCCCTCTTCCCCTTCCCCCCACCCCTTCCCCCTATCCCCCTCTGGACTTGTGTTCTGATAGCCCAGAGGAGTCCCCCCCCCCCTCCCTGCTGTCTGTGAACTTCAGATTTGTGTGTTCAAGGCTGTCCAAGGTTATACTAGGGTGTCGCATGATGCCGGTTGAGGATTAGACTACGTCCTTTAGGGCTTAACTGCTCCAAATAGGGATCCTATATCCGCTAAAATTGAGCATGCCTTTTTGGGGAACCCCTCGCCTCCCGTGCTTCCCATGTTGCTAGCAGATGTACTTGGTTTCTCCAGTGCCAATAGGCTGGTGGTTCCGAAACCGTCCAATACTGCAGAACAGTCTTCCGAGCCACCAAGCACAGTTTACGACATAACATATGTGTCCCCACTGCATGGGCACTGAAAGCCCTTTTCGTATCCAGTACAAAGTGATCCCAAGTTCCTGTTACTGTTAATCCTAGTATCCGGGACAGGAATCTCCTAACCCATGTCCAGAAGGCCTTTACCCCTGGACATGCCCAAAATGCATGGAACAGTGTGTGTGGGATTTGCTTGCATTTGACACAGCTCACTCCTTGCGGGAGACCTATGTGTGACAACTGTTGCCCTGACATAAAGCCACGCATGATTGTCCGATAGCCACACTCTCGCAGCCTTTCATCTGACGTGAGGGCAGCAATACTCCCCAACATAGTTCTCACTTCCCAACCCACCAGAGGGCTCCCTGCTTCTTGTTTCCCATCTATCCCTAATGGTCTCCAAATCTTTTGTTGGAGGTCCCGACGGATCAGTGCCTTGTGGAGTGCTGACACTGACTTCCATCTCTTGAAAAAAATCTCTCATTCTTTGCCCCAAACTCTGTCTCAACATAGACTGATCTAAGGCAGACACATAGTGTTTAATTTGAACATATGCGAATCTATTCCCCCAGGAGACTCCTATCCGCCTCTGCAATTCTTCATAGCCTATTAATTCCCTGTCATTCCCCAAGAGATGCTCCAGCTTCCTAATTCCCTCTCTCTCCCATTTTATGTTTTAATCATTTTTATTAGTCAACAGCACTGACATTTCAAGCTAAACATTTCACCAATCAGCATATCACGTATATTCATAACATTATAACTTGAAAACCTTTGTAACTTTTATACCCCAGCTCCCTGTCCCCCGACTTGACCTTTTGCAACTTGCTCTTTCCAGATAAGGTTCCTAATCTTGAGTCAAAGTCGTTTCCCTATCCCACCCTTCCCACCCTACCCTTCCCATTAAACCCCTTCTTTAACTAGTCAAAATACATTCACTCCACCAGTATTGGTTAAACAACTATCTGTTCATAAGGCGGCTTCGAGCAGCTGGTGTTAAGGTATCCAAGAATAGGCTCCAGCAGTTTGTCCACTTCTCGCCTCTTTCCGAGGAAAATTGTTTTATACCCATCCTCGCGATCCGAATTAAGTGGATCATCCGCAATCTCCACCCCTGAAAAGTGGGGTATCTATTTGTAATCCACTCAGCCAGGATGCATTGTTTTGCTGTTATAATAGATTTTTTCACAAAGGCCTTCATGCCTTTTGGGCCCTGTTGCGGAATTGACCAACAGCCCAGCAACAGCCTGGCATCGCTGTGCCAGCGTACCCACCACAAAGTTGATACTTGGGCCATGAGTGTCCTCCAAAAAGTTCTGATACCTTTGCACGACCATAACATATGCCCCAGTGTTGCTCCTTCTGCTTTGCATTTCGGGCATTCGCCCCAAGGGGACACTCCCATGTGGAATGCCCTCCTTGGTGTTATATATATCCTCAGAGCTATTTTGTATTGTATATCCCATTGGGTAGCATAAGCCGAATGTCGTCGAATAGATATTATATGTTCTCTAAGTTGATCTGGTGTTAGTGTAATAGGCAAGTCTCTCTCCCAGCTTTCTGCCAGTCACTTGTAATCCATTTCAGATACCGTATCCTTTATATGGCGATGATGGTAGGCCAGGGGTACTTTCACTTGTGCCTCCAAAGAAAAGGCTGATGATAATTCTTCTTGTACATCTTCCGTTAAGTCTGTCCAGGGTAAAGCTTGAAGTCTCCCATTTTATAAATACAGGGTTATCTGTTCCTGGTTGAAAAGCTAGATTTTCCCTTATTGCCAGTTGGTCAGACACCCTATAGTTTCCCCCCCCCCCCCCCCCCCCCCCCCCAGTTTTTTCACCAGCCCTTTCCACACCAGTATCACACAGCTTCTGTATTGTCGCGGAAGTTGTCTCTGTGTCATATGCAACAACGAGAAGAAATCATACGGTGACAAATATTCCCTTTCCATGTCGATCGGGGTATATAATTTCATCTGACAAAACCAGTCCCCTAAATGTCGTAATAGACAGGCTTGGTTGTACACATATAAATCGGGGATCCCCAGCCCCCCCTGCTTCCAACTCCCTAGCAGGTAGGAAAACCTCACCTTTGGTTTCTTCTTTACCCAACAGAATCTACTAAATACCCCATATAGCCTCTTCAGACCCTTCTGTAGCAGTGGCAGCGTCCGCAGTACATTGAGCCACTTAGGAAATACTATCATGTGCACTATATTTACCCTCCCTCGAAACGATAGTGGGAGGTCCCCCCATTTTTCCAGTTAAGTCTTAGTATCTCTGGTCAATTCTGTGATATTGAGGTTAAAAAACTGCTCCAAATCCAGTGTCAGCCTAATACCCAGGTATCTAAATGAGCCATCTGCCCAAGCCAGCAGAAAATCTCCACCCCATAATAATCTCACCTCTTCTGAGGAGGCCAACGCCTCCGACTTAGCCAAATTTAGATGTAAACCCGCAAAGTCACCATATTCCCTCAGGATTTCCATTAAGGCCATGAATGACTCCTTTGGGTCTGTCAGCAACACTAGTAGGTCATCTGCGAATGCCGCAATTTTGAAATCCCTATCTCCCACCCTTACTCCTTTCACTAATGCATTATCCATCACGTCCCTAATAAGAGGATCCAAAGTTAAAACAAATAGAGGTGATAGTGGGCGCCCCTGTCTTGTTCCTTGAAGTATGGGAAAGGTCTGTGATTCTAAACCATTTACCAAAACTGTAGCTTGGGGAGCATGATAGAGGGCTTTGACTACAGATATGAAGCGTCCCCCAAAACCATACGCCTGCAAGGTGGTAAACATAAAGTCCCACCGAACCTTGTCAAATGCTTTTTCTGCATTGAAACTAATAAGCATTGATGGGGTCTTATTCCTCTTTTGAGTCTCCAATGCCATCAGAATTCTCCTTAAATTTTTTGCTACCGTCCTCCCCTCCACAAATCCTACCTGAGCCTCGTGTAGCAATCTCGGTAATACTCCTGCCACCCAATTGGCTATTATCTTAGCTAGCATTTTCGCTTCTACATTGAGTAAAGAAATAGGACGGTAGGACTCTGGCCTGGCTGGATCTTTACCCGGCTTTGGCAGGACAACTATTTGCACCAAAGATAACGTGTGCGGCAACTGCTCCATGTCCACTGCTCTATTTAAATATCTGGTCAATGTTGGTATGATTTCTTCTCCTAAGGTTTTATAAAATTCCATTCTAAGCCCATCCGGCCCTGGGGTTTTGAAAAGTTGACCCCTTGCTATCACACCAAAGTTACCTCTTCTTCCTCTATTGGTCTATGCAATTTTTCCAGATCTGCCTGCCTCAAGGTCGGAAAATTAAGGTTTTCTAAGTATAGATTCCCTTGCAGCCCCTGCTCCTGAGGTTTATCATATAACCTACTGTAGAATTCTTGAAAGACCCTACAAATATCCTCATCTTTCCACACTACTACCCCTTGGCTATCCTTCAGCTGGAGCACCCTTCCCCCTCCTCCTCTGGGTTTCACCAATCTAGCTAATAGGCGTCCCATCTTGTTGCCATGTAAATATAGTTGATATTTATAGTAAGCTTGAGATTTAGAGGCTCTCTGGTGCAAGTGCTCATTTAACACCACTTGCAGTTCCATTAAACGTGTTCTGTGGGCCATGCTATGTGTCTGCCCGAACAATCTACATGCTTTACAGATTTGTGCACTCAAATCTCAAGCTCTCTCTATTGCGTGCCACTTTCACATGATGCGAATAACTAATGACCTCTCCCAGGAGTACCGCCTTCGCAGCATCCCAATATAGAATTGGGTCATCTACATACCCCCTATTTAGGTTAGCGTAATTTCGCCAGCACCCCACAATTTTCCCTTTAAAGTTTGGATCTCTGTATAATTCCGTCAGGAACCTCCACCTGCCCCTTCCTCCATATGAGAGCATATTGACCATTCCATGAGTACCCCAGGCATGATCTGAGATTGTGTATGTCCCAATCTCTGCCTTTAGAACTTTTCCAAATAATCCCGTAGAAACCAGTACATAATCAATCCTTGCCTGTGTGGAATGGGCTCTTGACAAGTGCGTGTAATCCCTCTCCGTGGGGTGAAGCACCCGCCACACATCAACCAGGTCTAACAAATTCCCCATGCGGCGCAATCCCCTATCGGATGCCCCCACGTCTCTACGAATTCCCTGTGAACTATCTAATTGTGGATCCCATACCGTGTTAAAGTCGCCCCCCCCCCCAACCACCAAACAGGCCCCTGTGCAATTAAGCAAGTGATTTGTAACACTAGTGTAACTTTTTGTCATATTGATTGGGTGCATATATGTTACATAATACAATTTTTTGACCCTGCATTTCCAATTCTACTAAGACAAACCTACCCCCTGGATTCAATGAATATTGGCTTAATGGGCGGCTGCCACTCCCCTATGGACTAACACCGCCTCTCCTCCTTTCTTTCCTATGGCCGCTGCAGCTACACAGTCTCCTACCCACGATGTTTTTAATTTAGCATGTTCTGCCTGTGTCAACTTTATACCGCTGCAGTTGTTGTAAGATTCTTGATCTTTTTATCAGGGAGTTAATGCCTCCGACATTCCAGGAAACCAACTTTACCATAGGCACCACCAACCAAAGGTAACACTGTCATGATTTTTTGAATTCTATCTCCAGAGAGGCTTCTCAGCCAGCACCTCACTGGTTCCAATCCTATTCTTGATCCCCATCGCCACACTAATATAATTAATAACAGCCCCACACTTATTCCATAGTCAACCTCCCCCCACATCCCCCTCTTCCCATCTCCCCCCTCCCCCAAACCCTATACTCCTATACCAAACGTTCCCTAAAGAGGAAACTATCACGTCTTAATGCCACCCCATCCTCTCCCCTCATTCACCAATATTTTAAGACTCCCAAACCTCCATCCCAAACTTTTACCCTGTAATCTATAACAACACCTGCAACCTTTGCAACAAACCACTTTTTGAGTTTACCACTTCTAATCAATCCCCTCCCCCTCTATAGAAAGTCGTCGCATGGTATATGTCACGTCTGTGGCCGTGACCCCTCTCTGACTCACCGTATTTCCTGTGGTCAGCTTCTGAACTGGCTTCTGTCTGTTCTTTGAGAGTTGGTTCTGTCTCTGTCTCTGTGTGCTGGCTGCATTAGATTGTCTGTGTGCTGTCACCCACTCCAGATTTCAGCCCAGTCTAGTCCGGATCTTCCGGCCTGCCAGACTTGCTTGTTTTGTTTGAACCTGCACAGCACCCTTAGTTGCCTGGTGATTGCAGCTCCTGAGCCTCAGCTCCTGCTGGGCTTATTAGCCATTTTGAAACTCTCTGCTTGGCCTTTGCATCGTCTAAGGTCCCTGGTATGTTGGTGCGCTGTGCACTTCTGCCTAGTCTGGTTTCTTGTTTTAGTTTCTTGCCTGATTCTGCTGTCTGCCCAGACCCAGCTTGTTTCCTGGTTTTCTCTTGTGTCTGCTGCCTGCCCTGACTTGGCTTGTTTTCTGGTTTTCTCTTGTGCCTGCCGCTGCCGCTCCTCAGCAGTGGCCCAAGGGCTCACAATCCGAGTTCCTGCGTTTTTGGAAAACGTGACAGTATATTTCCTTGCCCCAACCTATACCTCTCGGCCCTCCAGCTCTACGAGAGTGTCTTTATTATTCAGTTCCAAATGATTCATCCTGTCCACTCTCGTCTCCAGCACATCTCCACTCCCCCGGGAGTGGAAAAAATTCTACGCTCCTCTCGGCGCAATAGCATTCATCCAGAGTCATCTGCAAATTCCTCCTCCTCCAGCTGATTCACATATCTCTGCGCCTCCACTAACCACTCAAACGAATGCGTTGTCCCATTATGGGTGATTCTTAGCACAGCAGGATATAACAAAGCAAATCTGATTTTCCAAGAGAAAAGCTTGGTACAGAGCGGCGAAAAAGCACGCCGTCTTCCCGTCACTCCCACTGAGTAGTCCTGGAAACACAGGATCCGTTTATTTTCATACATCAAGGTGTTATCCACACGTGAGGACCTCAATAAGAACTGCTTATGAGCAAAGTTTAGCACACGCAGAATGATCACTCTCGGTTTGCTTGCGTTAGTATTGCGGGGTCCCAGCCTGTGAGCTCTCTCCACTCTTAATGGCCCCAAATGGGCAGGAAAGGAAACAACCTCTGTGAGCCAGCGCTCAAGTCCTGCAGTCAGATCTTTGCCCCCCATTCTTTCCGGGAACCCCACCAGAGGTAGGTTGTTTCTTCTGGAGCGATTCTCCAGGTCCTCTACCTTGTGCTCCAGAGTTTCTATTTTCTTTTGCAGATTCTGTTGTGTGCCCTCGATCTCTGTCACTCTATCTTCTACTTCACTAGTTCTCGTTTGGAAGGCTACACACTTGCGAATTAGATCTTCCATGCAGTTTTGTACTTGCTCTAGCTTAGTGCCGATGGGTGTCAATCGTCGTTCCAGCATCTCTTCTAAGACCGCCGTCATTTCGGAGGTTATTTGGCCACCCACGCAGATGAAATTGTTGAGCCCGCGGGACTCAGAGAAGCCACCATTTTGTTTCTGGCGGTTTGTTCTGGAGCTTCTCTTTCTGAGCCGATTTTGCTGCCATCGCTTCCATTTTAACTGACGAAAAAGCGCCTGGTATGTACTGCCGCCTTTCCGGTTGCAGATTTTGCTTTTACAAGTTTCAAAATTCTGCCCAATTCTCGAAGGATTGGTATGGGTGCCGGAGAGCAGTTCACATGCGTCTACCCTCCCGCATGGCGTCACATGATCCCCAAACCATTTTTAAACCCAGATACTCTAACCGCTGTTACCACATCCTCCAGTAGTGAGTTCCACAGCTTAACTATTCTTTGAGTGAAAAAATATTTCCTCCTATTTGTTTTAAAAGTATTTACATGTAATTTCATTGAGTGTCCCCTGGTCTTTGTACTTTCTGAAAGAGTGAAAAATCGATTCACTTTTACCAGTTCTATTCCACTCAGAATTTTATAGACCTCAATCATATCCCCCTCAGCAGTCTCTTTTACAAGCTGAAGAGCCCTAAACTCTTTAGCTTTTCTTCATACGAGAGGAGTTCCATCCCTATTATCATATTGCTTGCTCTTCTTTAAACCTTTTCTAATTCCGTTATATCTTTTTCTGACACAATACTCAAGGTGAGGTCGCACATGGAGCGATACAGAGGCATTATAATATTCTTGGTCTTATTTTGCACCCCTAGCATTCTGTTTGCTTTTTTGGCTGCCACCACACACTGAGCAGAAGATTTCAGCATATTGCCTACAATAACACCTAGATCCTTTTCTTGAGTGCTGACTCCTAGGATGGACCCTAGATTCAGATAACTATAATTCAGATTATTCTGCCCAATGTGCATCACTTTGCATTTTTCCACATTAAATTTAATCTGCCATTTGGATGCCCAGTCTTTGTAGTCTTATACATTAATTTTCTTGTGTTGGTTTGTGTTATGTTCTATATATAGGTGGTTATTTTATTTTATAATATTTTATATAGGTCACAGACATCTTAAATTTGGTGACAAGATATCAAAGTAAATAAATCAAGCAAGGGGACAGAAAATGTTATTAACCAGATCACCACATTCCCTATTGCCCAACCAATGACTTACTTCACTCTGCTGGAGCTTTGAAGATAAAGTGTGTGGCTGAGTGTGCTGGTTGTTCCAAGAGGTATGAAACCAATAGGAATCTTGCTGAAAGTTGCCTGAAAGGTATATTGACAGAAGGAGAGGTCACGTTTACATACTTAGAATACAAGCAATTTTACAGATTCAGTTTAGTTCATTTGAATTTATAAATCTGCCTTACCTAGTAAGCCCAAGGCAGAATACAAGGTCAACATCAAAACAAAGCCTACTAACAGATAAAACAACCACAATTAACCAATGACTAACAGGTACATGAAAAATGTTGAATCCCAAATACTTAAAAATTGTATTTTAGTTGGAACTGCTCATGTTCAGACATATCCTGCTATCTAGTCAGTACACCTGTTTATAGCCAATTTTTCTATTTTCATTTGACTGCCAGAGGCAATAAACCTATAAAGAATGGCTATTCCACCTTTATATATTAGAAGTACTTATAAGCAGAAAAATACAGACATGGATTACTGTAGATAGGATGTGGAGTGAGAGTTGGGAAAGAGAAACGGGGCCAGGGCTAGAAGAAAAGTGATAATTAAAAGTGCATACAACCTCTTTCCCTAGGGGAAAGGCAAAAAATTAAAATTAGCACTTGCAAAACATTGCAAGACATACAGCCAAGAAAAGAGCTCTGCTCCATGTTACCCATCAGTTTTTACTCTAGAAACCTAACATGATTACAAACATTTGAAAGCCACATGAACAGATATTTCATTTGTAAGTACTTTAATGATTACTTCTCAGTTATTTTTCCACTGTTTTCATAATCAGTCTTTTCTTCTTTCCATTAATTTCTATTTATTCTTCTTTCTTCCTCTCCCTGCCACGTCTCTTCCACATTATAACAAAAACATCTAACGGACTCAGAGTTCTTTTACCTGTGCACATCAGTGTTCTGTCATGGTGCATCCTAGACGAGTTAGACTGTGATTGTTCCCTATTGTCGATACACAGTTTCTCGGACGCTCTAGTGATCTCAGATATCACAATAGTCACAAATTACAGGGACTCCAGTTCTTTTTGTGAAATAAACTTCTGATGTTACAGGTAACTCTTTCAGTCCACTAGACATTTTTGTCATCATCTTTTTTTGTCTACTTCGCTGTGCTTGCTTATCTGGCTTTTACCTGCGCAGAGGCTCTTTGTTCTTCTATGTTTGTCTCTTCCACATTATACCTCTCAATTCTTCATTCCCCTCTGCAATTCTCCCATCTTTTACCTCTCATCTGCTGCCCCATCTTATTCCTCAACTACCACCTTTTTACCCTCCTGTCTCAGTCCTACTGCATCTTCAGTCCTTTATTGCACCCTTTTTTCCCTTACCTACTATCCTTGTATGCCTTCCAGTCTCTTGTGTTGCTCTTATCTCCTTCCAGCCCCATCTCCATCTAGCTATGCACTTCTTTCCATGTTCAAACCCCATCTTAACTATCTTACCCTTCCCTACCCAGGTTTCCCAACCTCTCAAACATCTATTTCCCCTTCAAGTATCTTTCTCTCTCAACATTCTTCTCACCCTCTCGTAGCCAGAGGAAGATTAGGAATTTCAAATCATCCAACGCAATCTGCATTAAATTCGGCATAAATCCATTCAACCTTTCTTCCTCCTAAGATATTTAATTCTAGCTAACTAATTTTTTCCCATCCCATTAGAAGCTGACCGCATTTCCATTTGGTTTCTGTGCCAAAATCAGCCAGAAATTCAAATTTGGTCTTGATTTGGGTTTCGGCTGAAGACCGCCCATGCATTGAAGCCGAAACTCCCTCTCCCCCTGAAAGGTAGTTTCCCACACCCCTCTTCCTCCCCCAAACAAGAGAAGGAACCACTCCCAACCCCCCCCCCCCAAACAAATCAGCCCTCTCCCCACCCCAAGCCTACCTTACAAATCCTAGTAGTCTAGTGGCCTAGCTGAAGCAGAAGAGATCCCCAGCCTTGTGAGAAGGCCGCAGGAGACTGCAACAGCCATTCTGAGATTGAAGCTTGCATAGGCAGCAGTCATCCAGGTCACTCCTGACCTTGTCAGCTCTAATCTCAAAATGGGTGCCATGAGACTACTGCGGGACGTTCTAGCAGTCATTTTGACTGTGCAGCCAACAGGGGCAGGAGCAACAAGGGACTGCTCCTGCCCCAACTAGGCCACTAGGGTTTGTAAGGTAGTCCCATCAGGGGTGGGGGAGGGGAGCTACCACTTTGGAGCTGATTTTGTTCAGGGGGTTCAGGAGTGGGGCCTGCTTTTGTTCAGATGAAACCAGGCAGCGAATTTTGGTCCCAGACTGAGTTTCAGCCAAAAAATTCAATGTTCTTTTCCATTGATATATTCCTTAACGATACTTTGATTTTGTCTCATATAACTTTTCACAATGTAATCCATAACCGAATTGTAACAAACTGTATTGTAAGCCACACTGAGCCCGCAAAAAGGTGGGAAAATGTGGGATACAAATGCAATAAATAAATAAAAAATAAAAATAAAAGTTTTGTTCATCCTCTACTACCCATCACTCCTTTCAATTTCTCCCCAACCATTCTCTTCCCACCTCCCTTCAATTTTTCCACATACTGCCTCAGTTATTCTTTCTTTGTACATTCTCATTCTCCTTTTTTCCATTACTTCCTCAGTGTTTCACAATACTTCCACTCATCTCCATTGTTCGTTTCATTTTTTCCCCTTGTTTCTTTACCTCTCTTCTCCAATCCCTCCTCATTCTTTCCCTACTACCAATCCATTATCTTTCTCCACCATGTTTTCTCAGTTCCCTCAGTCAAATTCCCCACCATCTACTCCACTCCTTCCTGCATAAAGCAACCCAACTTTAAAATAAAAATGACTAGACTTCCAATGGCACCTGCAGCCAAGATGGGACACACATCAGAGACCAAAAAAAAGGGTTCTTGCTTGCTTGTTCTTCACAGGAATACTCCTTGCAAGAGATGTGATAATAAATTGCCACGGTCTTCTGAAATTTACTATAGATGAGAGGCTTGGCAAGCAGTGACCGCCTTCACGGTACTATGATTGGTTGGAATTGACTAGCACAGGGCTTTTTATTTTGCTGCCCCATTTCACTGGAACTCACTTCCCCTTACCATCCATACCGAATCATCTTTTAAAATCTTTAAGGCTGCTGTGAAGGCCTGGCTTTTTTTGCAGGCATACTTTCTGCCCTTAGGTAGCTTTTATGATGCTATCATTGAGTACTCGTCTCATTCACCTTCTCTTACTCTGTATCCCCTTTCTCTACCCCTGCTCCTGTCTTATGTGTTCTACCTTTTCCCTACCATATCTTGCCTTAGAATCTGGATGAATTAATGAAACACTATCTTGTCACTTGCCCTCCTAGTTAGCAAAAACGGTATAGCAAATACAAATAACTATTATGCTCCTCGTGGCAGGAATCAGGGCCTTTTTAAGATTATAATGCAGGGCTGCAAGAAAAAGCTAAAATCTACTTTTGACACCACCACACCTGGCAGCAAGGACCTTCGACTAGAGGGGAGACTGACAAGAAACCATCTACCCATTCAGCTGGGCTACAGAACATACTGAGCAATCATGCCAAAAAAATTAAAACCAATGCCCTCCACTTCAAAGATCTGTGTGCAGCCAAGACAGTACTGCCTGCGGGTGTTGAAGGAAGCCCAAATGGATCTTCCCCTCCCAGATCTCATGCTGTTTCCTTGAGAAAAGCAAGGAATTATAGCTACGTCTTGCAAGGTTCCGCGTTAGGAGTTACGGATCAGAAAGGGATCTGGGTGTCGTCGTCGATGATACGCTGAAACCTTCTGCTCAGTGTGCTGCTGCGGCTAGGAAAGCGAATAGAATGTTGGGGTTTATTAGGAAGGGTATGGAGTCCCAGGTGTGGCGGATGTTATAATGCCGTTGTATCGCTCCATGGTGCGACCACACCTGGAGTATTGTGTCAGTAACTGGTCTCCGTATCTCAAAAAAGATATAGTAGAATTGAAAAGGTACAGCGAAGGGGGCGAAAATGATAGTGGGGATGGGACGACTTTCCTATGAAGAGAGGCTGAGAAGGCTAGGGCTTTTCAGCTTGGAGAAGAGACGGCTGAGGGGAGATATGATAGAAGTGTATAAAATAATGAGTGGAATGGATCGGGTGGATGTGAAGCGACTGTTCACGGCTATCCAAAATACTAGGACTAGAGGGCATGAGTTGAAGCTACAGTGTGGTAAATTTAAAACGAATCGGAGAAAATTTTTCTTCACCCAACGTGTAATTAGACTCTGGAATTCATTGCCGGAGAACGTGGTACGGCGGTTAGCTTGACGGAGTTTAAAAAGGGGTTAGATAGATTCCTAAAGGACAAGTCCATAGACCGCTATAAATGGACTGGAAAAAATTCCTCATTTTTAGGTATAACTTGTCTGGAATGTTTTTACGTTGGGGAGCGTGCCAGGTGCCCTTGACCTGGATTGGCCACTGTCGGTGACAGGATGCTGGGCTAGATGGACCTTTGGTCTTTCCCAGTATGGCACTACTTATGTACTTATGTACTTATGATGTTACAGGATGTTAGTAGTACTACAAGAGAACAGAAGGGCTAATCATACTTGGAAATGGTGGTTATGCACCTGGAGGAGCGGTTTGAAACAACCACATGGAGGCCTTTGAAAGATGATTTGAGGAACTGGAAGCGGCAGGGGCAGAAGACAAATCCATTAAACCCAAGTTCAGCATCAGATTGTAATACTGATGGAAAAGATAGAGGACCAAGAAAACGCACAGAGGGTCCAATTTGTGAACAATTGGTATCCCAGAAGGCAAAAGGGAGCATCACTGATTCACTATGTTTCCAGACTGTTTCCCAGAAACCACTGCCTCCCCTTCATTTGAAATTGAAAGGGCACATAGGGAACTTAGACCTAAACCAAATCTTAATGCCCCGCCCACAGCTTTTGTGTTAAAAGTACTCCAAAAGATACAGACATGATGCTAAGGAAGGCAAGAAAATTAAAGTGTGTAACTATGATAATGCAAATGTGAGGATATATCCCGACTTGAATACTGAGACTGGTGAGAAGGAAAGAACTTTCTCAGTGCAAAAAAAAGAACTTCAATGGCATGGATTACAAGTTGGTTGTGATTATGAATGGAAAGCGCAAGTTATAACCAAAGGAGGACAAAACGTTTATCAAAGAAATGAACTCCCCAAGACAACAAGGTCAAGAGAATCAGGTTCAGCAAAGATCTGGGATGACAGTCTGTGCTACCCAAGCCTTTGGAACTACAAGTCCTCTCAGATTCTAAGGGCCTGCTTCTTCAAAGTCTGATCTGGACTGTTCCAGATCGGTACTACCACAACAGAAATTGAATAAATCTTCTGTTCCAGACTGTCTGACAGAGACTGTGTTTAGGGAAGTTTGATCTCAAGAAGCAGCTCATCACCGTTTTCACTGACAAATGAGAGAGATGGTCTCCAAGATGAAGATAGGACCTAAAGTGGTGAACTGGATTAGGAAGTGGTTGACGCACAGACGCCAGAGGGTGATGGTTAATGGAATTCACTTGGAGGAGGGAAAGGTGAATAGTGGAATGTCTTCAGTTTTGTTGCTGGAGCAGTTTCTGTTCAATATGTTTATAAGTGACATTGCCGAAGGGTTAGAAGTAAAGATTGCCTTTTTGTGGATGATACCAAGATTTGTAACAGAGTGGACACCCCAGAGGGGTAAAAAGTGATGCACTTAAGGAGTAGAAATATATGGGAGACGTATGTGTTAAGCGGTGAGAGTCCTGATATGCACAGGCAGAGAGAGGGATTTTGGGGGATAGTATCTGAGAATTTGAAGGCGATGACATAGTGTGACAAGGCGGTGGGCCGTAGCCAAAAGGATGTTAGGCTGTATAGAGAGAGGTGTAACCAGCAGAAGAAAGGAGGTGTTGATGCCCCTGTACAAGTCATGGACAAGGCCCCACCTGGAGTATTGTGTTCAGTTTTAAAGGCCATACAGGTATCTTGATAAGGATGTAAAAAGACTTGAAGCAGTTCAAAGTAAAGCTACAAAAATGGTATGGGATTTGTATTACAAGATGTATGAGGACAGACTTACTGACCTGAACATGTAAACCCTGGAGGAAAGGAGAAACAGGGGTGATATGATACAGACGTTCAAATATTTGAAATGTATTAATCCTAAAACTATCCTTTTCTGGAGACGGGAAGGTGGTAGAACACGAATAGAGGTTGAAGGGGGGCAGACTCAGGAAAATGAAGCATTTTTTCAAGGAGAGGGTGATGGATACTTGGAATACCCTCAGGCGGAAGGTGGTGGAGATGAAACGGTAACAGAATTCAAAAATGGGTGGGATAAACACAAAGGAATCCTGTTCAGAAGGAATGGATCCACAGAAGGTTAGCGGAGATTGGGTGGCAACACCAGTAATTGGGAAGCAAAGCTACTGTTGGACAGACTTCTATGGTCTGTGCCCTGAAAATGGCAAGTACAAATCAAGGTCAGGTATATATATAAAATAGCACATACAATGAGTTTATCTTGCTGGGCAGACTGGAAAGACCATATAGGTCTCTATCTACCGTCATCTACTATGTTACTATGTAGATATGCCTGAAGAGGTCTGATAAAGCTAGGGGAATAGTGGTGGTGGGGGGGTTATAACCTTTTGAACACAATACTATGCAATTGGCTGGTAATGATTTTCAGTAAAGCGAAGGCACTTACCTATAGAAGGTATTCTTTGAGGACAGCAGGCTTCATATGCTCACGTGGGTAGACACCGATCTGCGTCGCCCTGTCCGGCATTTATGCCAAAGTAAAAAGTCAGAGCTTTATGAAAAGCAAGCCAAATTCCAATGTGCATGCGTGAATGTCTTCCTGCCCGCTGCAAGAACACTGTCCTCTCAGTTTAGTTTCAAAGCAAAAAGAATAAAAATAAAATAATGAAGGAGACAACTCCAAGGGGAGGTGGGTAGGATTGTGAGAATATGAAGTCTAATGACCTCTGAGAATACCTTAGCTTTCTCCAAGGACAAGCAGGCTTGCATACTTTAACAAGTGGAGAATCCCTAGCATCCAGGCTCACCAAAAAACAAACAAACATTGGTTAATTGGGCCTTGCAACGGCAATGACATAACACAGATTAACTATATATAATCTGAATGAGGGTGCAGCATGGAACAGAATAAAACAGGCCTAGGGTGGGTGGAGTTGGATTCTAGACCCCAAACAGAATCTGCTACACTGACTGCCTGATCCGACTATCGCGTTGGGTATTCTGCTCCAGGCAGTAGTGAAATGTGAAAGTGTGGACTGATGACCACATTGCAGCCTTGAAAATTTCTTCAATGGAAGCTGACCTCAAATGGGCTACTGACGCAGCCATGGCTCTGACATTATGAGCCGTGACATGACCCTCCAAGGCCAGCCCAGCCTCTACATAAATGAAGGAAATGTAATCTGCCAGCCGAATTGAGATGGCGTTTTTCCCGCTGGCGACCCCCATCCTGTTGGGATCAAAAGAAACAAAACCCTGGGTGGACTGTCTGTGGGGCCTCGTCTGCCCTATGTAGTAGGCCAATGCTCACTTGCAATCCAAGGTGTGTAAGCTGCTTTCGCCAGGATGGGCATGAGGTCATGGAAAAGAAATTTGGCAAGACAATCGACTGGTTCAGATGGAACTCCAACACCACCTTTGGCAGGAACTTAGGGTGCCTGTGGAGGACTTCTCTACTGTGATGAAACTTAGTATAAAGTACATCCACTACTAAGGCCTGAATCTCACTGACCTTACGAGCTGAAGTAACAGCCAACAAGAAAATGACCTTCCAGTCAAGTACTTCAGATGGCAGGAATTCAGTGGCTCAAAAGGAGCTTTCATCAGCTGGGTGAGAATGACGTTGAGATCCCATTACACTGGTGGAGGTTTGACAAAAGTAAACCTCTCATAAAGCGAACAACTAAAGGCTGTCCAGAGATAGGCTAACATTCTACACATTGATGATAAGCAGTAATTGAACTAAGGTGAACCCTTAAGGAGTTAGTCTTGAGACCAGACTCTGACAAGTGTAGAAGGTATTCAAGCAAGGACAGTGTAGGACAAGTGAGAGGATCTAGGGCCTTCCTCTCACACCAGACAGTAAACCTCATCCATTTAAAAGATTAACAGCTCTTAGTAGAATCTTTCCTGGAAGCCAGCAAGACTCGGGAGACACCCTCTGAAAGACCCAAGGAAGTGAATTCTAGGCTCTCAACATCCAAGCTGTGAGAGCCAGAGACTGGAGGCTGGGATGCAGAAGCGACCCCTCTTCCAAGTGATTGAGGGTCGGAAAACACAACAATCTCTATGGTTCTTCAGTGGATAATTCCAGAAGAAGAGGGAACCAAATCTGCTGCGGCCAGTATGGCACAATCAGAATCATGTTTCTGTGGTCTTGCCTCGAGTTTCAACAAAGTTTTTTCCACTAGAAGTATGGGAGGATATGCATAAAGAAGACCTGTCACCCAACTGAGGAGGAAGGCATCTCACACTAGTCTGCTGTGGCCTGAAGCCTGGGTGGCCTTGTGGTTGATCTGAGTGGCAAAAAGATCCACAGAGGGGGTGCCCCACGCTGGGAAGATCTTGGAGGTCATGACCACGTGAATAAAATGCTTGTGTGGTTTGCATTATCCTGCTCAGTCTGTCGGCCATGGTGTTGTTCGCGCCGGCCAGGTTAAGTGGCTCGAAAGAACATGCTGTGCAGGTGAGCTCAATGCCACATACGGACAACCTCTTGACACAGAGGGTGTGATCTGGTGCCCCCCTGCTTATTGATGTAATACATTGCAACATGATTGTCCGTTTGAACGAGAATAATTTTATGGGACACCCAATCTCTAAAAGCGAGTGTTCCAGACCGCTCAAAGCTCCAGGAGGTGATCTGAAGATTTGTTTTCCTGGGAGGACCCAAGTTCCTGAGTGTGAAGCCCATGTACATGAGCTCCCCATCCCAGAAGAGAGGTGTTCCCATCGGTCAGCACCTTTTATGGCTGAGGAATTTGGAATGGGAAGTCCCAGAGTCAAATGGATCGAATTGTCCACCACTGAAGAGAACGAGAAAAGCTCTGGGGGACACTTGGATGACATCCTCCAGGCTCCCCGTGGCTTGATAACACTGAGAAGCCAGGGTCCTATTGAGTTGATCTCATGTGAGACATGTCATGGGTGTAACATACACTGTGGAAGCCATGTGGAACAGCAAATCTCAACATCAGCCGAGCTGTGACCTGTCGAGAGGCTTGAACCTTTGTCGCCAGCTAAACAAGATTGTCTGCTCTGGCTTCTGGAAGGTAAGCTCAAACCTTCTTTGTGTCAAGCAGGGCTCCTATGACCTCCAATTGCTGGATAGGGTGAAGATGGGAACTTGAGGTAGTTTAAACAAACCCTAGTAGTTTCCAGCACCCAAATAGTCATCCATATGGTCCTCCCGAGCACCATCCTCTGAGGTGCTCTTCACCAGCCAATCATCAAAATATGGGAACACATGGACTTCCAGTCTGCGTAACGATGCCGCAACTGCCGCTAAAACACTTGATGAAAACTCTGGGAGCTGACGGGAGGCCAAAAGGCAGCACGTGATACTGAAAGTGATGTGTTCCCAGCCAAAATTAAAGATACTTCTGGTGGGCAAGAAGCACCGGGATAAGAGTATATGCATCCTTTAAGTCTAGAGAGCATAGATAATCGTTTTTTCTGAATCATTGGGAGAAGGGTGCCCAGGGAAACCATCCTGAACTTTTCTCGGACTAGAAATTGTTCAGGGCCCTTAAATCTAGGATGGGACGCATCCCTCCTGTCATTTTTCTGCACAAGGAAGTACCCTGCAATAGAATCCCTGCCCTTCTTCCCCTGGTGGAATGGGTTCGACCACATGGGCCTTCAGAAGGGTGGAGAGTTCCTCTGCAAGTACCTGCCTGTGTTGAGAGCTGAATGAATGAGCTCACAGTGGGCAATTTGGAATGCCAATTGAGGGTTTTATCCGAGACGGATTATTTAAAGAACCCAGCGGTCGGAGATTATGTGAGGCCACCTGTGGTGAAAACATTTAGCCTCCCCCCGACCGGCAGGTCATCCAGAACAGATTCTTTTACTGTGGCTATGCTCTGCTGGAGTCCAGTCAAAAAACCTGTCCCTTGCTTTTGAATGAGGAGCAGCAGGGGCCCTTGGGTGCACGCTTTTGACGAAAATGAGCATGCTGGGGCTGAGCCTGAGCAGGCTGACAAACCAAGGAGTGTACCTACGCCTAGAATAGTAGTAAGGAGCACTCCTTGACTTGCCAAAAAAAACACCTAGATGAGGAGTGGGATGCAGAAAGGCACCCTGCAGGAGAGAGAAGAGATAGTATCAATGTGTTTCTTGATTCGGTCCCTGCAACCTCCTCAACATTCTCTCTGAAAAGATTATCCCCCGTGGAAGGGGCATCCACCAAGCTCTGCTGAACCTAATGTTCCAAGTCCGAAACATGCAGCCATGAGAGTCTGCGCATTGCTATACTTTAAGCAGAGATCCTGGCAGCCACATCAAAGTGTCCTAAGTGCCCCAGCCAAGAACTGTGTGACACACCTTCTGCTGCTTGACCAACTGGTGATAAGGCTCGACCTGCTCTGGAGGGAGCATATCGACCAAGTCTGAAAACTGTCCTCACCGAATTTCGCAAGTAAACACCCGTGAAGAGCTGGTATGACTGGATACGGGAGATCAGCATTGTGGCCGGGTACATCTTTCTCCCAAAGAATCCATGGTTCTAGCTTCTCTGCCTGGGGGAGCCGAGGCATAGTCCCTAGTACTCCTGGCTCTTTTGAGAGCAGATTCCTCCACCATGGAGTCATGAGACGACTGAGGCCTTACAAACCCAGGCTCACCATGGATCTGATACTGGATGTCAATCTTCTTGGGGACAACAGTTACCTACACAGGGGACGCTCAGTTCCTGACAAGGACTGCCTTGAGTGCTGTAGACCCACTTGATGCCTCACTGCTCCCAGTATCTAGAGGTCTTGAAACAGTCATGCTTGCCGATGTTCCCGAAGCGGTGCGACACTCGACGTTGGAATGCCAATTGAGGGTTTATCCGAGACGGATTATTTAAAGAACCCAGCGGTCGGAGATTATGTGAGGCCACCTGTGGTGAAAACATTTTAGCCTCCCCCCGACCCCCCTGCCTTGAGTGCCTTGATGGCGACACCTCCTAGATGGGCGATACCAATTTCAAGGAACCAGACCTGGCTCCAACAATCTTTTCATGTAGAGCCTCCCAGGAAACCTGGGTCCTCTTCTTCATACGAAAACACAGAACACAGTTAGCAGGGCTATGGTCAGGCCCAAGACACTGAAGACACCAAGAATGGGTGTCTTTCCCAGAGATGGTGTCACGTTCACTAAACAGGAACTGGGTTTGTGAGCCCTTGGGCCACTGCCGAGGAGCAGCAGTGGCAGGCAAAACCACCCACACCAGAAGCAAGGCAGAACAGACGTACCGGTAAATCCAGGCTAGGTCTCTGGCAGTCAGCCAGCAAGCAGAAGACAGATCCAGGCAAAGGTTCAAAAGGCAGGCGGCAAGCAAAACAAAGGTCATAGTTCCAGGCAAAGGTTCAAAGGCAGGCAGCAAGCAAAAGAATAGTTCAGTAACACTCCGGGTCTAGGCAGGCGGCAAGCAGAAGACTATTCCAGTGACACTCCGGGTCTAGGCAGGCGACAAGCAGAAGAATAGTCCAGTAACACTCCGGGTCTAGGCAGGCGACAAGCAGAAGAATAGTCCAGTAACACTCCGGGTCTAGGCAGGCGGCAAGCAGAAGTATAGTCCAGTAACCCTCCGGGTCTAGGCAGACGGCAAGCAGAAGAATAGTCCAGTAACCCTCCGGGTCTAGGCAGGCGGCAGCAGAAGAATAGTTCAGTAACAGGCAGGGTTTCAAAAGGCAAGAAACCAGCAAACACAGAATCAGGAACAAAGTCTCTCAGGCAGAAGTGCACCAGCACCCACGTACCAGGGCCTAAGATGCAATGCAAAGGCAAAGGCAGAGAGGATCCAAAAGGCTAATAAGCCCAGCAGGCAGCTGAGACTCAGGTGCAACAATCACCAGGCAACTAAGGGTCGGGCAGCCTGGAAGATCCAGACTGGACTGAGCTGAAATCTGGAACGGATGACAGCACACCGACAATCTAATACAGCCAGCACACAGAGACAGAGACAGAACTAACTCACAAAGAACAGACAGAAGCCAGCTCAGAAGCTGACCACAGGAAATAAGGTGAGTCTGAGAGGGGTCATGGCCACAGACATGACAGATGGACCGGTTGCACTGGTACAACGCTTGAAGCCATTGGGAGTCTTCGTGGAAATGGATGGGAAGACCTCACAGCCCAAATCAAATGACTAGATGGTGCCTGAAAAAGGGGCAAAGGCACAAAAAAGGAAGGGAGTATCCGACTGGAGTCAGGGCCTAAAAGCAGCCCCCGTTGAAAATAAAAGAAACTTCAATGTGGACAAAAAGTTACTAAAAAAATAAGGTATTTTTGTTTTGTTTTGAAAAGAAACAAACCTCAAAAAGAAAGAAAAGAAAGGCCGAAGGCACTCAAAAAGCTCTAATACCAGGCATGTGAAGAGAGACCAAAAAGCACAGCTGCTCTTCACATGGAAAAAATGAAACTGAGGGAACCGCATACTTGCGGCAGGCGGGAAGGCACTCGCGCATGCGCAGTGGATCGCGGCTTGCACTTCACAAAGCTCTGACGTTTTACTTTGGCATAAATGCCGGACTGGGCAACATGGATCGGCTTCTACCACTTGTAAAATATGCAAGACTGCTTGTCCTCGGAGAAACTGTGTTATTCCTGTTTACAAGAACTGTTTGTTGAATGTGAGAAATGGCAGGGTTATAAAGGGATTTTGGGGTCCTTGAGCCCCTGGCCAATACAACAAGAATAAGTGGGGCATCATGGCCATGGCTGTGCCCCCGCATCCAGGCTTCTCTGCACTACATTCCTCCTATGCTGAGGACTCTGAGGTTTCCCTGTTTGTCAAGCCTATTCCAGAGGACTATCCAAACCTCAGTCTGATGTCCACTATCTTAGCCTTGTTCTGATGCCTGCTGTGTTCCTCAGTGATTTCCCAAGCCTCATTCCAGCGCACCACAGAATGTTGATATCATTAATGAGAGCCTTTATAATGAACCTTGGGACTTTCATGCATTGCCTTTGCAACAAGTTCACCTTGTTCCTGAACCCTGTTCCTGGCTCCTGCTCCAGCCAAGCCTTACTACTGGTTCATGCTCCACCAAGCCATATTCCTGGTTCCTGCCAGATTCAAGCCTTGTTCCAGGTTTCTGCCTAGCGGCTGTGCCTAGTCCCAGTAAACTCGCCTGCCATAGCCATTTTCCGGCTGCAATCCAAGGGCTCATCTTCTTTTGAGTTCATGACATGGGGTTAAGAGGAGAGTGTTTGTCGAGACTCCTGGTGGGAATGGGGGGCTTGGGAGAGGCAGTGGGAGAGAATACTGGAAGTTTCTATAGAGAATACTTTGGAAAGTGGAGGGAAGAAAGTAGGAAGGGTAATGGGGAGAGATACAGATGGGTGGGAGGGAAACAATTAGGGGGAGGAGTAAGATATGGGTGTAGGAAGGGTTTAGGGTTAGGTTTCTCTGAAAAATGGGTCAAGCTGTAGATTCTGAGAAACAAATGATTCCTAATGGTCGTTTAGCAATAGAAACCTGAAATGTGGGAGGGCTGAACCATCCAATCTACAGATGACGAGTTCTACGACATTTATCCCAAGGGTAAATATAGCCCTATTATAGGAAGTTAAAAGAGAAGTAATGTGACTTCCAGTGCAGCTGTTGGCCAAGATGGCCGCTACAAACTGAGCTCCTTTAGACCCCCAACCGCGAGGCCCCGATTTAGGCGACCACATCACTCTCCCTCAACCTTGCCCGCCCTAGGTCTCGCCCTCAACTTTGCCAGTTGGCTTCGGGGCGCCAGGGCTGCTCACGGTAAGTGTTCATGCCCCCCCCCCCCAACCATCAGAAGTGAAACAGCAACTCGGGTAGGAAGTCTGGGGGAAGATAGCAGTTGGGTGAGGCAGCCAGCCCGAGAAGCAATTACACAGGGCGGCAGAGGTGGGAGGTTGCTGACGAGCAACAGCTTGTGTGGTGGAGGGAGCCGGTGCTGCAGCGTTGGGGCGGAGGAGGCTGAGACATCCCACACAGACTGGGAGCTGATCTAGGCCCAGAGAATTGGGTCGGGACAGTGAGACAAAGGGATCGGGTTGGTGGCATCTCATCTTCAGCTCTCCTGTATGCTGTATCATCTGCCTGAACAGATTACACCTCCTGGTTCCTCAACAGGGTGGACTTGCAGCCATTTGGGAGCAGCAATGAATTTTGACTGGGCTGCTTCTCTGGCTGATTTCTGCATTCATCAAGGGCCAGTGCTGGGAGGGGTCTTCTCTCTCTCTGCCTTCTGTCTCCCGGTATGCTTGTCCGATATATTGCCCAAGGAGTGAGACACTAGCCTATTGTAGCTGTCTAGGGGGAGCAGTGTTTCTTTATGGCAGCCTGCAGCTCCAGAAAAGACATGGAGAAGATTCATGGTGGAGGATTAAAAATGGCAGAGAACAAGTGCCCCCCCCCCCCCCCCCCCACCCACCTAGTAGTGGGATCCGCTTGGGCGGTCAGAAATAGTTACAAAAGTCGGCCAGGGCTGTGGAACAGGCCATGGGAACTCAGTTGCAACAATATTATTGATAACTGGATGGCATGGAACATCGATTTGCTACTTTCACTCTTTAGGAGGTTCAACAGAGAGTTGGAGAGGTGGAAACTTCGACTCAAGAATCTTCACTGCGGCAATCAAGTGCCTTCAAGAAAAAAGTTGCTTCCTTGGAAGATAAGGTTGATGACTTGGAAAATTGCTCTCAAAGGAACAATCTGAGGACTGGTTGGATTGCCGGAATAGGTGCACAATGCAGAATTACGGGGTTTTCTGGAAGCCTGGTTTCCCTAGATTCTTGCAACATCAGAGTACGGCTGGCCCTTTGATATAGAATGCGCACACCACCTGGGGCCCAAAGATCACCCACGGAACTCCCAGGGTAGTCATTTTTAGACTGCTTCATTATCATCATAAGATGGAGATATTGACTGCTCTCCACAGTCGTAAAACCCTGGATTACGAGGGCCCATAAGAACTTGTGTTTTCAGGAATATTCTACTAATGTCTCTCTCCAGCATAAACAATTTTCTCCACTTTGTGGCCACTTACATAAATTTAAAGTATGCTTTAGTTTGTTATATCTGGCTAAACTGCGGATCCACCACAATAGAACTTTCACTATTAGATACAGTTGCGGAGGCTCAAGCCTTTGTGGATCAGCTGGAACGAGATAGGCCGAGAGCTCATCGAAATGACTCTTGAGACTTTCAGTATTGTGCCTGATGCTGCTTCTGTTGTGGTTCTGAGGATAGGGGAGTATACTGTATATGTGGGTTAAAACTACATTTTGCTAGGTAAAGGGCATGGGGGGGGGGGGGGTTTGCGTGTTTTTTTCATTAACTGAGTTTCTGCTGTCTAAGATGTTATACTTGGCTGGGGGGGGGGGGGTGGTTGGAAGCCTAAATACTTTTTCATTTTTGATTTACAAGACAGGGTCTGCAGTTGGGGGTCCAGAAGTCGTGTACCTTATGGTGCCCTTTAGGAAAAGGGAGGGGATGGGGAATGGGAGGGCAGAAGAGTAGGGATGGGTGGGGTTCTTACTGTGAGGGTCAGTAGGATGGAAGTAGGCAGAGAATCCTGGTCTGTTACATGGGAGGGGAGGGGATCAAGGTGTGGGTTGGCGGGGTCACCTTCTGTTAAAATGGGCCGGTGAGTCTTTTCGTTACTTGGGGGTGTTGTTGTCTATGGAGACCTCTAGATTATATCGACTGAATATCGATAGGTTGTTAAAAGACAATAAGCTTCATTTTGAGAAATGGAGTCATTTACCTTTATCTTTAATGGGGAGAAGTAATCTCTTCAAAATGATTATTTTTCCTTGCTGGCTCTATGTTTTACAAGTTCTACCATTGTGTCTTTAGTGGAAGGATTACACCTGTTAAACAAGCTATGTAGAAAATCTTTGGGGGGGGGGGGGGGGAGAAAATAAAAAATGCATTTAGACTACCTTTATAATTCCTGGCCACAGAAAGATTTAGGCTTCCCTAGCCTTAGGTGTTAGTTATAACCAGGCTTGTCTTAGGGATTGGCTGTTTGATACAGAGCAGTTTACTCCTACAAGATGGGAAAGGAAATTGTTTACACCTTGGCACTTGAATTATCTTTTGCATGCCCAGACAAAAATTTGCCTCACTCTTGCAGCAGGAGTATATTGCTGCAACCATGAGAGGCATTTGGCAGGTTCTTTTGAACTGCTGGAATCAGAATCAGCATGTTAGTGATTTATTGCCATGTAGGGGTAAATCCTGATTTTCAGCCATGGATGGAACCTGGTCTGTTTAAGAGATGGTCAATATGGGTATTGTTTTGCCTAAGCATTTTCTCAACGAGGAAGGTGCTTTCTACTCTTTTTTTGGAATTACAGCAGCACTCTCCCTAACTCACACAGATTATTTTGCTTATAGGCAGCTACATCACTATTACTCTAGCTTAGATCACGAGGCTGTGCATAGGAGGCTGGGTCAGAAAGTTCGAGATTTTTTACAGCGGGATGTTTTTGGCCAGGTTTCTCTTTCAGGTTTACACAGAGCTCTGGTTTCTCTTCTCCCTCCTCGGGAGTATGGTCCTCTTAAGGAGGCTTGGAGTAGAGACCTTGGGTATGAATTCAAAGGAGTGGATTTTATTAAATTGATTAAAGCTATTCCAAAGCAGGTTGGTAATGCTGAACTTCAGGAGAGTCAATATCACGCACTCCACAGGGCATATAAATCACAATATCAGTATGCCAGAGCAGGCTGGGTACCGGTTAATCAATGTCCCAAATGTCAGCGGGGGGACAATACCTTTTTTCATGCTTTTTGGCGGTGTGGTGGCATTCAAGCGTTTTAGAGGTCACTTCATAGCTATTTGGGTATTCTTTTTGGTCACCGTATAGTCTTTTCTTAGAAGGAAGTTTTATTGAATAAATGAGAGGCATATGGGAACTCGGATAAAAATTCGAACTTGCTACTCAGTAAAGCTTATGCATTGTGGAAAAAGTGCATACTTAAGCACTGGATGCAAGAGGAGCCTCCTTCTTCTGGTACTGGAGAAAACAGATTGCATGCCTTAATGTTACGGGAAGAATGGGAATTCCCAAAAAGGAAGACGGGCTTTCATGTCTACCTAGAATTGTTACTTGCAAACTATCTCCCATAAAGCAAGAAGCACTGTATCGAATGGGTTTCAGGGTGTTTCCTAAATTGGTTCTGTTACATTAGGGGTTGTTCTGGGGTTCCCTGCTTGGGTAGGGGAGGGAGGATTAGGAATAATAGATGTTATCCTTTCAAAGATGGCCTGGTGTCATAAGAGGTCCAGCCACCGGGTCATCTCAGTTGTATTTTTGAATTGATAGGTTAGGGTAGGGTCAGGATAAGGGGGGATGATCTCGAATAAAACTGGTAAAACTTGAACTGGAAAGTAGGGTTGTAGGGAAGGGTGGTAATGGGAGTTTTTCAATAAAATGGGATCTTATGTTACCCAGTTTTTTCTGTAAGATGTTCTTGTTTGTCATTCTCTTTTGCTAGCTTATTGTTATGTAACCACTTGAAGTCTTTGTTTAGACTTGTTCCATTGCTAGATGTTGGGTGTTTTGATTTTGAATAAAAGCCATTACACCTTAAAAAAGAGAGAAGGAATGTAAAAGATTGACCCTGTACCAATTTGGGGGTGGGGGGGGGGGGAGTGATTTACTCTCCCTACAGTTCAAAGAAAAGCTGTATGCAAGCATGTGCCCTTTGTTGTGTACAAACAGGAGAAGGTTAAAGGAGGATGACTGATGTGGATAATAGGCAGAGTACATAATCAGGAGGTAATCTTAGCAACTGTAAACACTCCAGCTAGTCCCAAAGCAGCCTTCTTCAGTTGAATATTTAGTCAATGGCAACAAAAGATGAAGGAGAAGTTGATCAATGGAGGTATTATGAACTTTGCTATAGGTCTTAGACAGATCAATGGGGAAGAGAAAGGAGTGGGAGCAAGTTAAGATCCAGGTTATAATCGCATGGGCCTGTAGATTTTTGGAGAGAGAGTAATGAAAGAGTGTGAGAGTACATGCATTACTCCAGACAGGATTACATATTTGTTCCTCCATCGACACAATTTAGATCATGCTTTGGTGCCACCTAGATGGAGATGTAGAGGAAACAAAGTATTGGTGAGTCAACCTAAGCCTGTAAGAACAACCTGACTTCAGGTGCTCTTGCAGGACTACCTTTTATTAAATGACACAGGTGAAGTAGAATTGGCCAGAGTGTGAGAAGCTGGGAAAGCATATTCGCCAGGGGCTCTCACCAAAATTTCTTTTTCATCAATAAAGATTGCAGCTGGGATAGTGCTATCTTCTCAATAACTTTTGCTAGGAATGAGAGTGAGGAGATAAGACGATAATTGTCTGGGTTATACGAATCTACCTTACCACTTTTGTTCTTGATGGAAACAATCAATCAGTTTAATAATGCTGAACACACTTGTACATTCATTTTACAATTATAGGTCACCTTTTTAACAAAGAATACAGTTTAAAGCATTTATTAAAGACAAGTTCAACATAGCATAGTATGATAAATATGAAATAAAATAAATTGTATCCTTTGCTCAATTAAGGATGCTAACAATTTATTAGTTTATTAAGAGTACATCCTAAGAAAATAACATTGGAAAATGTTCCTAAAAATTAGGTTTTGTTAGTTTGGTACAGGGGGCTTAATTCATTTAAAAATTTTATGCCACTAAAGGGTAAATAACTCTCAGCTTTTAGTACAGCTGATATCTGGGAAATGATTTTATACAGCGAAAATATTTGTACCCCATTCTACCACAAAACATATTTTTAAACATCAATGCACATAAATATGTATGTGCACATTTTATTTGCCTCTGAAAGCCTTCAGCTTAGATTAAAAAAAAACCTGATTTTGTTATTCATAAAATTTGAACAGCAAAATACAGTGATGTGAAAAAGTCTCCACCCCTCCCCAATTTCCCCTATCACTGCATATATGTTACAATGAATGGCTTCTGAAATTTAAACAAAATGTAATATTAGACAAAGGGAACCTGAGTACATACAAAACAGATCAGCACAAACTTACCTAAAATCTCCACTACCCAAGTACTAAAGGACTCAAATACAAATCAACTTATGCATTCAGCTTTTCTTACTTAAGCGTACAACTATGGAATGCTCTGCCAAAGATAATAAAAACAACGAATAACCACCAAAAGTTTCCGGAAAGAAATAAAAACAAACCTGTTCAAAAAGGCATACCCCACTGACCCAAATAAAAACCTAAGTTCCTGCGACACTGCAAAACCAAAGACTGTAATGGACATACCTTAACCCTCATCCCCACGCCCTAACTTCCCCAATGTATCTACCAAATACAAACCTTATTTTACCACAATAACACCTGTATTTGTTCATACCACAACTGGCGAACGCCATTGCGGTACCATGTAAGCCACATTGAGCCTGCAAATAGGTGGGAAAATGTGGGATACAAATGAAACAAATAAATAAAGTACTTCATTTTTAAAGTACTTCATTTACGTAAGGAAGTGCTTGCTTCTCAACCCTCTCCTGAAGGCACAACATGCCAGTCAAGTTTTCAGTTATCACCACAATGAATAAATATGAGATAAGAATGTTATATTACCAGGCACAGTTAAGGAGACAAACAGCAATGTTCCGCAATGATTGCAAATGTCAAACTATATTGAGAAAATGCCAGAGCAAATGACATTGCAATAATCCAAAGTGTACATCTGAATGACTAACGAGAAACAAAATTAAAGTTTTTAATTGGCCTAGTCAAAGTCCTGATTGAGCTCACAGAAATGTTGTGGCAGAACCTGAAACAAGTTCATGCACACACACCTATGAATGCGTCCAAATTAAAGCAGTTCTGCAAAGAAGAGTGGGCTAAAATTCAACAGTGACATGAAAGACTGATACCAAATTATAGGAAGTGTTTCGCTGCAACAATTATTGCTAAAAGGTAGTGCAACCACTTATTGTTTATTGTATTTCATATACTGCTCTTATTTGTCAAGCAAATCTAAGCAATGAACAAAACAAAATTCTTTTTATCAAGCAAAGGAACGCCAATTGAAATAGGAAAATTCCAAAACACATAGAGCAATCATACCCTTTAAAAAAAACACTAACAGTTAACAACTTTATGGGACAGATACTTTTCACATGAGTGATAGATAAAAGGAATAGTTAAGGAATCAAATTATCAAGCCGCGTAAGCGGCTCCCAGTGCAGTAATGCCAACAAAGCCCATTCACTTTGAACGTACATCGTTGACATCGCAGCACGGGAACTGCTAGCGCAGCTTGATGAAAGAGGCCCGAAATGAAGTAATAATTTTAAAGCTGTATTATGTGTTAACTCAGGTTCCCTTTCTCTACTAATACATTTTGTTTAAAGATCACAAACTATTCCACACACCACATTTTAATTTATTAGGATTTATTTACAGCCTTTTTGAAGGAATTCACTCAAGGTGGTGTACAGCAAGAATAAGTCAAACGCAAGCAATTACAGCAGTACAAATATTAAAGCAACAAAGCAAAGTATGGCATAGTGTAGCGAAGATAATTACCTGTAGCAGGTATTCTCCAAGGACAGCAGGCCTTATATTCTCACGTATGGGTAACGTGATCCCGAGATACCCGGTCCAGAGCTTATGAGAAGCTATTAAGAGCTTTGTGGAGCATGAGACATGTTCCACTGCACATGAGCAAGTACCTTCCCACCCACCATGAGAGCACGGTTACCTCAGTACAATACTACAGCATAATAATAAAAGACAAAAAAAACGGAGACAACTCCAAGGGAAGGCGAGAGGGTTATGAGAACATAAGGCCTGCTGTCCTCAGAGGAATACCTGCTACAGGTACGTATCTTCGCTTTCTCCGAGGATAAGAAGGCCTATTTATTCTCACATATAGGGAATCCCTATATACCAGGCTCATTGAAAATAGTAACACAGTAACATAGTAGATGACGGCAGAAAAAGACCTGCATGGTCCATCCAGTCTGCCCAACAAGATAACTCATATTTGCTGCTTTTTGTGTATACCCTACTTTGATTTGTACCTGTGCTCTTCAGGGCACAGACCGTATAAGTCTGCCCAGCACTATCCCCGCCTCCCAACCACCAGCCCCTCCTCCCAACCACCGGCTCTGGCACAGACCGTATAAGTCTGCCCAGCACTATCCTCACCTCCCAACCACCAGCCCTGCCTCCCAACCAATCGGCTCTGGCACAGACCGTACAAGTCTGTCCAGCACTATCCCCGCCTCCCAACCACCAGTCCCGCTGCCCACCACCGGCTCTGGCACAGACCGTATAAGTCTGCCCAGCACTATCCCCGCCTCCCAACCACCAGCCCCGCCTCCCGATTTTGACTAAGCTCCTGAGGATCCATTCCTTCGGCACAGGATTCCTTTATGCTTATCCCACGCATGTTTGAATTCCGTTACCGTTTTCATTTCCACCACCTCCTGCGGGAGGGCATTCCAAGCATCCACTACTCTCTCCGTGAAAAAATACTTCCTGACATTTTTCTTGAGTCTGCCCCCCTTCAATCTCAACCCTTCAATCTCCCTTCAATAACAATCATTGGTCATTTGGGCCTCGTAATGGTGAGAACATAACACAGATTAACCTCGAACTATATACAAACTATGTGAGTGTGCAGCCTGGAACAGAAGAAAATGGGCCTACGAACTGGAGTTGGATTCTAGACCCCAAACAGATTCTGCAATACTGTCTGTCCAAGCCGACTGTCATGTCGGCTATCCTGCTCAAGACAGTAGTGTGATGTCAATGTATGGACCAAAGACCAAGTTGCATCCTTGCAAATTTCTTCAATGGAGGCTCAGCCTTGAAATAACCCTTCAGAGTCAGCCCAGCCTCAGCATAAGTGAAAGAAATGTAATCTGCCAGACAATTCGGGATTGTGCGTTTCCCGATGACGACCCCCATCTTATTGGGATGAAAGCAAACAAAAAGTTGGGCAGACTGTCTGTGGGGCTTAGTCCACTACATGTAAAAGGCCAATGCTCGCTTGCAGTACAAGGTGTGCAAAGCGCCCTCACCAGGATGGGCATGAGGTCGGGGAAAGAATGTTGGGAAGAAAATCAACTGGTTCAGAAAGAACTCCAACATCACCTTAGGCAAGAGCTTAGGATGCGTGCTAAGGACTACTTTGTTGTGATGAAATTTTGTATAAGGCGCATTCAGTACTAAGGCCTGAAGTTCACTGACTCTACGAGCTGAAGTAAGAGCCACCAAAAAAATGATCTTCCAGGTCAAGTACTTCAGATGGCAGGAATTCAGTGGCTCAAAAGGAGCTTTCATCAGCTGGGTGAGAACGATGTTGAGGTCCCATGACACTGGTGGAAGTCTGACAGGGTGCTCTAACACCTCTTAGTAGAATCTTTGCTGGAAGTCAGCAAGACCTGGGAGACCCAAGGAAGCAAATTCTAGACTCTCTACATCCAGGCCGTGAGAGTCAGAGACTGGAGATTGGAATGAAGAAGAGACCCCTTGTTCTACGTGATGAGGGTTGGAAAACACTCCAATTTCCACGGTTCTTTGGAGGATAACTCCAGAAGAGTGAACCAGATCTGCTGGGCCAATACGGAGAAATCAGAATCATGGTCCCGTTGTCTTGCTTGAGTGTCAACAAAGTCTTCCTCACAAGAGGTATGGGAAGATACGCATACAGAAGACCTAACCACCAATGAAGGAAGGCAGGCATCCAACCCTAGTCTATCGTGGGCCTGGAACCTGGAACAGAACTGAAGGACTTTGTGATTTCAGGGAATTTGTGACTGATGTGTTGGAAGATCTCGCAGGCAACGCACATGTTGAGAGACCAATTGTGCAGCTGCATTACCCTGCATCAGTCTGTCGGCTAGGATATCATTTGCTCTGGCATTTCTCAATATAGTTTAAGACAGCTGCAATCACCACAGAACACTGCTGCTTGTCTCCTTAATTGTGCTTGGAAATATAACACTCTATCTCATATATATTGTTTCATCCACCAGATAAGTGGCGCAAAGAAGAATACAATGCCACAGAGCCCAACGCCACATCCAAACAGCCTCCTGACAGACAGCATGATCTGGTGTTCCATGCTGGTTGCTGTAATACATTGCAACCTGATTGCCAGTTTGAATTAGTACAATTTGGTGAGGAAGTTGATCTCTGAAAGCCTTTAGAGTGTTCCAAAAAGCCTGAAGCTCCAGGAAATTGATGTGGATTTCTGCTTCCTGGGCAGACTGAGCACCTTGAGTGTGAAGCCCATCTACATGGGCTCCCAACTGAGGTGAGATGCATCCATCATCAGCACTTTTTGCAGCTGAGAAATTTGGAATGGAAGTCAAATTAGATCGAATGGTCCACCACAACAGGGAGCGAGCAAGCTCCGGGGATACTCAGATGACATCCTCCAGGTTCCCTGTGGCTTTGCACCACTGAGAAGCTAGGGTCCATTGGGCTGCTCTCTTCTGAAGACGAGTCATGGGCATAACAACCCATGTGTCCCAACAACCACATCTGCTAAGAGGTTTGAACCTGAGAAACCTATGCAACTAGTGTGTCTGCTCTCAGCCCTAAGAGGAATGCCCAAACCTTCTGTATATCGAGCAGAACTCCAATTGCCAGGCAGGGTACAGATGTGACTTGGGGTAGTAAAAATGAATCCTAATAGCTCGAGCACCTGAATAGTCCTCCACATGGACACCAGAGCTCTGTCCTCTGATGTGCTCTTTACCAGCCAAGTGAAGATAAGGGAACACATGAACTTCCAGTCTGCATAGCAACAGTGCAACTACTGCTCGACATTTTGGTAAATACCCTAGGAGCTGACGCAAGGTTATATGGCAACATGTGGTACTGGAAGTGCTGTGTTCCCAACCGAAACCGAAGATACTTCTGGTGGGCTGGAAGTATCAGGATGTGCACATCTGCATCCATTGAGTCCAGAGAGAATAGACAATCGTTTTCCTGAATCATGGGAAGAAGGGTACCCAGGGAAACCATCCTGAACATTTGTTTGACCAGGAATTTGTTCAAGGCCCTTAGGACTAAGATGGGACACATCCCCCACATCTTCTTTTGCACAAGGAAGTACCTGGAGTACAATCCCTGCCCTTTCTCCCCTGGTGGAAAGAGCTCGATCACATGGACCTTCAGAAGGACAGAGTTCCTCTGCAAGTACCTGCTCATGCTGAGAGCTGAAGGAACGAGCTCTGTGGGCAATTTGGAGTTTCTGACGCCAATAGAGGGCATATCAGAGAGACTATTTGAAGAACCCACCTTCCATGAAAAAACACTTTAGCCTCCCCGACTGGCAAGTTGTTCCGTATGGACACTAGGTCAGCAGCTATGCTCTGCTGGAGCCAGTCAAAAGCTCATCCTTTGCTTTGACTGGAGAGCAGTAGGGGCTTTAGGCGCAGTGTTGATAAAACGAATGCGCTGGGGCTGACCCCGTGAAGGCGGGTAAGAGATGGAGGCATACACACACCTCTGCAAGTAGTAGGCATCCCTTCTCTACTTGCCAAAAGACCTCTTAGAGGAGGAGGCAATGTAGAAGGCGCCCAGCGAGAAAAAGATATGGTATCAGTGTGACCGAAAGGATAATATTTAAGGCATTTTTGCTTGTTATTTCAAAATTATTTATGGTTCTATATCATATTTATTAATAAATATGATCTCCAATTCACTATTTAGTCATTCATCTCATTTAAGGGATGAGCTTATTATCTGTCCTATATTATTCTTTTAGAAACTTACATTTTTTGAAGATGATTAACTCAATTTTTTTTTTCAGTTATCTGAATAGAATTCTCTTCCATCAATAATTCGTTTGGAATAGAATAATCTGACATATCACAAAATGCTGAAAACTTTTCTTTTTGTTTGGGTTTAAATAGTTTTTCTTATTTTTGCTGTGCTGTATAATTTAGATATTGCTCCTTTTGTACACCGCACTGAACCCAAGTTACGGGAAAGCTGCGATCAAAAAGTGTAGCATCAACATTGACACTGACCTCTTCAACTTTCACTCCAAAAAGGTTATGCCCTTGGCGTGGGGTATCCACCAATCTCTGCTAAACCGCTGGTTCCAAGTCAGAGACATGCAGCCACGAGAATCTGCGAATCACTATAATTTGGGCAGAGATCTTGGATGCCACATCAAAAGTATCGTAGGCTTCTGCTGCTTGGCCAACTGACAAAGCAATTCAACCTGCTTTGGTGGGAGAGTCAGCCAAATCTATCATCTTGCGCACTGAGTTCTGTAAATAAATGCTCTTGAAGAGCCAATATAATTGTATACGAGAGACGAGCATAAAGGCCTTAAACATCTTCCTCCTGGAGGTGCCAAAGCATAATCCCTTGAACTCTTGGCCCTTTTCAGGGCGGATTCAACTACAAGGGAATGATGAGGCAACTGAGGCTTATCAAACCCAAGGGTGTTGTAAATCTGGTACATGGTATCGATCTCTTTGGACAGTACCGGGAAAAACAGAGGGGACTTCCAGTTCCACATGAGAACATCCTGCACGATCTCGTGCAGCAGAACAAAGAGGGGAATTTTCGAAAGGGACGTACAAGTTGCGATTTGGACGTCCTTGCAAAATGGCAAAATCCAGGGGCGGGGAAACCCGTATTTTCGAAACAAGATGGACGTCCATCTTTCGTTTCGATAATACCATCAGGGACGTCCAAATCCTTAAATTTCGCCATCCCTAGATTTGGACGTCCCTAGACATGGACGTTTCTGACTTTCGGCGATTTTCAAAACCAAAGACATCCATGTCAAAAACGACCAAATGCAAGCCATTTGGTCATGGGAGGAGCCAGCATTTGTAGTGCACTGGTCCACCTGACATGCCAGGACACCAATCGGGCACCCAAGGAGGCACAGCAGTGGACTTCATAAATTGCTCCCAGGTACATAGCTCCCTTACCTTGTGTGCTTAGCCCCCCCCCCCCAAAACAAAAAAACCCCAAAACCCACTACCCACAACTGTACACCACTACCACAGCCCTTACGGGTGAAGGGGGCACCTTCATGTGGGTACAGTGTGTTTGTGGTGGGTTTTGCAGGGCTCGCTGTTTCCTCCACAAACATAAAAGGGGGGGGGGATGGGCCTGGGTCCGCCTGTCTGAAGTGCACTGCACCCACTAAAACTGCTCCAGGGACCTGCATGCGCTGTCATGGACCTGAGTATGACATCTGAGGCTGGCACAACATATTTTTAAAGATGTTTTTTGAGAATGGGAGGGGGTTAGTGACCACTGGGGGAGTAAGGGGAGGTCATCCCCAATTCCCTCCGATGGTCATCTGGTCATTTCAGGCACCTTTTTGTGCCTTATTCATAAGAAAAACAGGTCTGGGTGAAAACGTCCAAGTGTTCGTCAGGGATGCCCTTGCTTTTTTCGATTATGGGTCAAGGACATCCAAGTGTTAGGCATGACCAAGTCCCGCCTTCGCTAAGCCTCTGACATGCCCCCTTGAACTTTGGCCGTCCTTGCGACAGAGTGCAGTTGGAGACGTCCTAAATCGGGTTTAGATTATACTGATTTGGACGTCCCTGGGAGAAGGACGTCCATCTTCCGATTTATGTCGAAAGATGATCATCCTTCTCTTTTGAAAATGAGCCCAATAGCCTCTCTAGCAGGAGACTCACAGTCCAGGACCTCGAGCAACTTGGCCCTGGGCTTGTCCTCCACCTCCAAAGGAAATGGAATGGCAGCCACCATTTCCTTGACATAAGAGGGAAAGGAAAGGCTCTCAGGTGGACACTTTCTCCAATCTTGTGGATGGGAGGGGTTGGAAGGGATGCCATAGGACTCATCCTCCGAGAAGTACCATGGCTCCTCATCAGTGTCAGTCAGAAACTCCACAAGGGAGGGCTGAGACTGAGCCTGCCTTGACTTAGAAGAACCATGACCCTGAGAGGGGCATCAAGGACTCAGCTCCTGCCTTGACTCCGGCGAAGCTTCCTCCACCAACGTCGAAGGGGTACTAGCTTGGGTGGCAGGCGACACTGGTGCCGGAGGCCACACCACAGGATGAGGGCCAAGTGGGGTCACAAAGGGAGGCATAGTAGGTGCAGACACCCCCAATTCAGATGCAAGAAGAACTAAAATATGCTGACACAAAGACCGTACATGGGCCGTGTTTCGGCATGAAGCCTTCCTCAGGAATTGTGGCATTTCAAACAAAGCAGCTCCACAGAGTATTTAAATGGGAAAAAAACCATGAATGCGCTGGAACAATATGCACTGAAAAAAACGTCTGGTTGCCATGCCTTTCAGCACATGTTGTTCCAGTTCTTTCACGGTTTTTTTTCCCCATTTAAATATACTGCGGACCTCACTTTATTTGAACTGCCACAATTCCTGAGGAAGGCTTCGGGCCGAAACACGGTCCGTGTAGAGTCTTTGTGTCAGCATATTTTGGCAAATGAACTCTTGGACGCTCTTACTGCTTGTTTGCCTTAATCATTTAGAACTCTCCTCACTTTCACCCTCGTTGGTTCTGCTTGACTTTTTTGTGGAAATTGTGAGGACCCCCTTTTTTCTTGCTTGGATTGCTCCGTTGCAAGAAGCCATCCAGCAGCTCAGAGAGTAAGGCCCAGATATGCTCATCAAGAGCCAACACCAGGAAAGGCAGGAGCATCGGCTCAGAGAACTTCTGGGGTCAAAACGGGAGCCTGTTCTTAGCTGCTTGAAGGGGGAGCAGTCCTCCTGGAGCTTCTTGGTTGCTGAATCCCTCGACACCCCAGAGCTCCCAGCACCGTGTGTCGAAGGGGATCGATGCTGATACTTCCTAGTATTGAGGCTCCTCAATGCCGAGGATGACGTCAAATCCCCATGTTGCCTCGGGGTCGGATCCAACTCAGGCTGGTCCCGGGGGCCCTGCTCAGCAGTCAGTGTCAAGGCAGGTGGAGGACCCACTCAATGTACAACTGTTCCCAGTGTCCACAGGTCTAGCAGCTATACGTACTGATGCTCCCAATGCAACACCCAATGTCGACACCGAAGTCGAGGATTTGGACCGGGGACCAAAAATCCTCTCTCGCTGAGCTTCTCTGGCCAACTGGGTCCTTTTCTTCATACAAAGACACATGACACAGTTAGAAGGAATATGGTCAGGTCCTAGGCACTGAAGACACCAAGAAAGTGTGACCTTGCCAGAGATGGCCTCATTGCACCCGGTACAGCACTTAAAGCCACTGGGAACTTGAGTGGACATGGGAGAAAAATCTCCGTAGCCAAATCAAACGAGTCGATGGTGCCACAAAAAGGGGCAAGGCACAACAGAAAAAGAAAGGGAAAATGCGACCAAAGTCGAGGCCTAAAAACGGCCCAGTGACAAAGAAAAAAAATTAAACTCAGAAGTGGGAAAAAGAACTACCAACAATAAGGAAAGGAAAAGGAGTCACCTGCACAGTGAAACAAGAAAAGGGCAATGCAAAAACACACTGAAAGGCACTTAAAAAAGCTCTTTGAGTTGTGAAGAACAGTAGAACAACATGACCACACTTCACCGCAGTAGAAAAAGAACTGCAGTAACTGCACTGTTGTGGCAGGTGGGAAGGCATGTCTCACGCTCCACAAAGCTCTTTAATAGCTTGTCATAGAAAGGAGTCACGTGACGCTATGAGGAAGGGTGGTCGCAACTGAGCGACGCTCTGACCCTTATCCTAAAACCTCCGAGAATCGTACTGAATTTCGGCCCCGAAAAAACGTGCATAACGAACCTGGAGCAGCAGCAGCACGCAGGGGTAATAGCCTCAACAAAGAAAACAGCTCCGATGGTGGCAAAATCGACGCAGAAGGAAAAACTTAGAGGCAAATCAGCGGAATCCAAGATGGCGGCGTCCCCGGACCCAGCGGGATCAGTTTCATCGGCCTGGGTGGCGGAGATCACCACAGAAATGTCGATGGTTCTGGAAGAGATGCTGGAGAGACGTCTAACACCTATAAGTACCAAGCTGGAACAGCTGCAAACGCGGATGGAGGATCTGACGCGCGAGTGTGTGGCCTTCCAAACGAGGACGAGCGAGGTGGAAGACAGAATGACGGAGGTGGAGGAGACACAAAAGACGATGCAAAAGAAAATGGAGTCGGTGGAGCAAAAACTGGAGGATCTGGAGAACAGATCCAGACGGAACAACCTGAGGCTGGTGGGGTTCCCTGAAAGCGTGAGAGACCAGGATTTAACAGCGGAGGTTGAACGCTGGCTTGCAAAAGCTGTTGCATTTCCGGCGGAGATGGGCCCAGCAAGGGTGGAAAGAGCCCATAGAATAGGACCCTGCAAGACTCATATGAACAAACCCCGAGTGGTTATCATGCGGATTCTCAACTTTGCCCACAAGCAATTTATATTGAAACATTCCCGTGTGGACAAACAACTGTCATATGATAATAAGCGGATCCTGTGCTTCCAGGACTATTCAGCAGGAGTGGCGGGACGCAGACGGGCTTTCTCGCCAATATGTACAAAACTCTTTGAGTGGAAAATCAGATTTGCTTTAATATATCCTGCTAACTTAAGATTACCCATAAGGGAAAAGACTACTCTTTTGAAACAGTGGCGGAGGCGCAGAGGTTTGTCTCACAGATGGAGGAGGAGCAGGCAACTGGATCGGGCTGAGAGATGACACTTGGAGAGAGCGAGTGAAGCCAGGAAACTCTATTGGAATGGAGGTTTGGCTGCAAAAGGCAGCAACCAGAGAATATTAGAGACAAGTAACCACGGGGACTTTGCATGGGCGTTAGGGGTTGGAGAGATGGAGGTTGGGACATGGACATAAGTTACCTCTCTCTATCCCTTATTACTCTGGGGGAGGGGTGGGAATTGTGCAGGAAGTTTAAAGTTTATAGGATATAGCTTGAAGGGGTTTTGTTAATAACAGTTGGAAGTTCTGTTAAATTTAAAAGAGAAGAGGTTGTTAAGTTGGATATAGGAGGGGAAGGATGAGGGGGCGTCCAGACGTGACTGTTTCCATGCTGGGAACAGAGATCAAGGGGGGGGGCAGGGCTGGGAAGGGGGGGAGGGGAAGGGGGGGAGGATAGGGGAAGGGGAAGATAATAGGAACGGTATGTGTGACAGGCTGTCAACGATAATAACAGATAGGGGTGACCAGATTCTATTTGATAGACAAAGAAATGTAAATGCAGAATTCAAACCAGAGAGGTGCTGGCTGGGAGGCCTCTCTGGGGGTGAAATTTATGGAAATGAGACTGCTGTTATCTTGGATGGGTGGAGCTCATGGTAAAGCTGGTATCTTGGAATGTCAGGGGCATTAGTTCCCCGATAAAAAGATCTAAAATATTACAACAGCTGCAGAGATATAAAGTTGATGTGGCGCTGCTGCAAGAGACGCATCTTACACAAGCAGAACACGCGAAACTTAAAACATGGTGGGTAGGAGATTGCATAGCGGCAGCGGCTATAGGAAAGAAAGGAGGGGTGGCGGTGTTGGTCCGTAGAGGGGTAGCAGCCGCCATTCGTCCCATATTCATAGACCCGGGAGGTAGGTTTGTGTTAATTGAATTGGAGTTGCAGGGCCAAAAAATTACACTGTGTAATATCTATGCACCCAATCAATATGACAAAAAGTTTTATGCTAGTGTGATTAATCAATTACTCAACTGCACAGGGGCCCATTTGGTGGTGGGGGTGATTTTAATACGGTTTGGGATCCACAGCTAGATAGTTCACAGGGGATGCGTAGAGATATGGGGGCATCTGACAGGGGATTGCGTCGCATGGGGAGCTTGCTAGACCTGGTTGATGTATGGCGAGTTCTCCATCCTAAGGAGAGAGATTATACACATTTATCAAGAGCCCACTCCACACAAGCGAGGATTGATTATGTGCTGGTGTCTACAGGATTGTTTAGCAAGGTTCTTAAAGCAAAGATAGGGACCTATACAATATCGGATCATGCTTGGGTATTCATGGAATGGTCCACGAGTTCTCAGAGGGGGGGCAGAGGCTGTTGGAGGTTCCCGATGGAGTTATATAGGGACATGCGCTTTAAGGAGAAAATTGTGGGTTGCTGGCGGGATTATGCAAATTTAAATGGGGGACATGTAAGTGACCCAATTCTGTACTGGGACGCTGCGAAGGCGGTACTTAGAGGAGAAGTCATCAGTTACTCACATTTTGTAAGGGTGGCTCGTAATAGAGAAATTTTGAGACTGAGTGCGCAAATTTGCAAAGCCCGTAAACAGTTTGGTCAGACACATAGTACGGCTCATAGAACACGCCTACTGGAATTGCAAGTGGCATTAAACGAGCTTTTACATCTGAGGGCAGCTAAATCCCAAGCCTATTATAAATACCAATTATATTTACATGGTAACAAGATGGGCCGCTTGTTGGCTCGCTTGGCAAAGCCTAGAGGGGGAGGAGGAAGGGTGCTTCAGTTGAAGGATAGTCAGGGGAAGGTAGTACGGAAAGATGAGGATATATGTGGGGTCTTCCAAAAGTTCTATAGCAGGCTATATGAGAAACCGCAATACCAGGGGCTGCCGGGACATCTTTATTTAGAAAATCTTAACCTGCCAACTTTGAGGCAGATTGACATAGAAAAGCTGAATAGGCCAATACAGGAAGAAGAGGTGGCATTGGTGATAACAAGAGGTTCACTTGGTAAAGCCCCGGGACCGGATGGGCTTAGAATGGAATTTTATAAGACACTGGGAGAGGAAATCATACCAACGTTGACTAGATATTTAAATAGAGTGGTGGAAGTGGAGAAACTGCCGCATACGTTATCCTCGGCACAAATTGTAGTCCTGCCAAAGCCGGGCAAGGATCCATCTAAGCCAGAGTCCTACCGCCCCATTTCTTTGTTAAATGTGGAAGCAAAAATATTGGCCAAGATAATGGCTAATCGGGTGGCAGGAATGTTACCTAGACTGCTACATGAGGCGCAGGTGGGATTTGTGGAGGGGAGGACAGTAGCAAAAAACCTAAGGAGAATACTGATGGCGCTAGAGACTCGAAAGAGGAGTGGGATCCCGTCAATGCTTGTCAGCTTCGATGCTGAAAAGGCATTTGACAAGGTACGATGGGACTTTATGTTTACTACTCTAAAGGCATATGGGTTTGGGGGGCGCTTTATGTCGGCAGTAAAAGCCTTATATCATGCACCTCAGGCCACAGTTCTGGTAAATGGTTTAGAATCAGAATGTTTTCCTATACTTCAAGGAACAAGGCAGGGATGCTCACTATCGCCCTTGCTATTCGTCTTAACTCTAGATCCTTTTATTAGGGACGTGGCGGATAATGTTTCAGTGAGAGGCGTACGGGTGGGAGATAGAGATTTTAAAATTGCAGCATTCGCAGATGATTTGCTGGTGTTGTTGACTGACCCGAGGGAATCATTTACAGCCTTAATGGAAATCATACGGGAATATGGCGAATTTGCGGGCTTACGTATAAATTTAGCTAAGTCAGAGGCGTTGGCCTCCTCAGAGGAGGTGAGACAGATATGGGGGGGAACATTTCCGCTAGTTTGGGCAGACGGCTCATTTAGATATCTGGGCATCAGATTGACATTGGAATTGGAGAAGTTATATGAGCTTAATATTAAAGAATTGATGAGAGAAACCAAGAAACATCTGGAAAACTGGGGAAATCTTCCATTATCATTGAGAGGACGGATAAATTTAGTGCAGATGATGATATTTCCCAAGTGGCTCTATGTGCTGCGGACATTACCGCTTCGTCTGACCCGGAAAGATTTGAAGAGGCTCTATGGAATTTTCGGCAATTTCTGTTGGGCAGCAAAGAAGCCAAAGATAAGGTTTTCCTATCTGCTAGGGAATTGGAATCAGGGGGGCCTGGGAATCCCCGACCTATATGTGTATAACCAAGCTTGCTTGCTACGTCATCTGGGGGACTGGGTTTGTAAGACCAACATATATACCCCGACTGATATGGAAAGGGAGTATTTTGCCCCATATGATTTCCTCTCTTTGTTGCATATGACCCAGAAACAACTTCCGCGACAATTTAGAGGCTGTGTGATACTCACATCAATGAGGGAGGTATGGAAAGGGTTGGCGAGGAAGTTGGGGGGGAGCTATACAGTGTCTGACCAACTGGCAATAAGGGGGAATCCGACTTTCCAGTCAGGCACGGATAATCCAGTATTTATAAAATGGGAAAGAGAGGGTATTAGGAAACTGGAACACCTCCTGGGGAGAGAGGGAGACCTAATAGGTTATGAAGAATTGCAGAGACGAGTAGGAGTTTCTTGGGGGAATAAGTTCGCGTATGTCCAAATTAAACACTATATATCTGCTTTAGATCAACCTATGCTGAGACAGGGTTTGGGGCAAAAAGTAAGGGACTTTTTTCAAGAAACAGAAGCAACAGGCCTGTCAGTGTCGGCACTTCATAAAGCATTGACCCGTCGGGGACCTCCTGTAAAGAATTATGAAGTTATAAAAGGTAGATGGGAACAGGAGGCAGGGAGAACCCTGGTGGGTTGGGAAGGGGGAACCATGCTGAAAGGAATAGCAACCCTTACGTCAGATGAAAGGTTACGTGAGTGTGGCTATCGGACAATCATGCGGGCATATATGTCAGGGCAACAGTTGTCACATATAGGCTCCCCGCAAGGAGCGAGTTGCATTAAATGTAGTCAAACCCCGCATACATTGTTCCATGCATTTTGGGCATGTCCAGGGGTAAGGGCTTTCTGGACACAGGTTGAGAGATTCTTGTCCCGAATACTAGGTTCATCAGTAACGGGAACTTGGGATCACTATGTATTGGACACAAAAAGGGCCTTCAGGACACATTCAGCGGGGGCACGTACCTTATGCCGTAAGCTTAGCTTGGTGGCGCGGAAGACTGTTCTGCAGTATTGGACGGCTCCGGAGTCGCCGGCTTACTGGCACTGGAGAAATCAGGTACACCTTTTAGCAACATGGGAAGCACGGGAGGCTAGGGGCTCCCCGAAGAGATATGCAAATTTTAAACAGATATGGGGCCCTTATTTGGAGGCATTAAGCCCTAGAGGACGTAGTTTACTACTTAATTGGCACAATGCGACACCCTGAAGGTTAAAGATAATTCTGATCACACATATTCTGTAGTCAAAAGACAGCGGGGGGGGGGGGGGGAAGGAAGGGGGAAGGGATCTCTCAGGGCTATCAGAATACAAGCCAGGAGGGAGATCGGGGAGAGAGGGGTGAAGGAGTAAACAAATGGATAGTATCATTGGAAAGAAGAGGGAGGGAGGGGTGGGGGGAGGAGGGTGGAAAAAAGGGGGGGGGGAAATAATGTTGGATGCTGATAATGATCACAGACGACAATTGGCTATGTAGATTCATATGTGCAAAATTTTATTTCTGTATCGGTTGGTCAATAAAAATGTTGAAACATAATAGCTTGTCATAACCTCCGGACCAGGCAATGCTGGATTGCATTACCCATACGTAAGAATGAATAAGTCTGCTTGTCCTCAGAAAAGCTATATTACAATGTCAACACAATGCGCAATAAAACATTTTAATAGACAATATCAGGTGTAAGCAAAGGTGGAACATAGATAAGTCAGAGTAAAAGGAGTTAGAAAATAAGGGGACTAATTTAGAGAAAGTCGCACATGAGGTCAGAAAGGTGCTTCAATATTATCTTAGCTAAGGTAGGAGGGGATAAACATGTCCTGCTATAGTATGTACAGCCAGTGTCACTCCTTGTGTATGTGTGATTAGCAAGTTAGTTACTTCTTCCATTAAAGACCTGGTTGAAGAGCCAAGCTTTCACCTGCTTCCTAAAGTAGAGATAGTCTTGTCTTAAGCAAAAGCTTTCAAGGAGTGCGGGGGCTACTCCCAAGAAGGCTCGCTGGCGAGTATCGCATTGCAAGAGGGTGTGATTAGGGATACTCCTTGGGAGGACCTTATTGATCTTGGAAGTGTGTGTAGAGAGAATCTGTTTTTCAAAGAGTCTGGGCCATTACCTTTAAGGGCCTTGAAGATCAGACAGTTTTAAATTTAGTCCTGTACAGTACTGGTAGCCAATGAAGGTTTTGCAAAAATGGTGTGATGTGGTTGTGTTGCTTATAACCTTCTATTGTTCTTGAGGCAGCATTCAGGATTAACTGGAGCTGGTGCAGACCCTACGTATTCAGACCAGTGTAGCGTACATTACAGTAGTCCAATCTCGATGTTACCATGGCATGAACAACTGTGACAAGACTTGCCTTCTCAATATAAAGAGAGAGGCAGCATAGTTATCACAAATAATAGAAGCAGCAGGCGAGAGTGCTTGGATATAGGAAATCAGCTTAAGTGTTGCGTCTAGCTGTATTCCTAGGTTCCTCACTTGTGATTTAAGAGGGAGTTCGTATTTCCCAAAAGAGATTTTTGTCAGTTATGTGCCCACTTGGTGTTAGAGACCCAGAGAAACTGGGTTTTACTTGGATTCAGGCAAAGTTTGTTGTTTTTAGCCCATTCTTGAATTGATGTTACACAGTTTATTCAGGGCTGTGAATAAGTCAGATTCAATGGGTATGAATATCTGTACGTCATTCGCGTAGATGTAGAACTGAGTGTCCATTGACCAAATCAGCTCAGCTAGTGGCTTGAGATAGCTATTCAACAGAATAGATAACAGTACCAATCCTCATAATACTTCACAGGTCAGTGTCCATGGTGGTGATGAGGTGCTGCTCAACAGTATGAACTGTTGCATGTCTGATAGATAGGATATGAACCAAGCAAGAACTGTTCCACTGACACCTGTTTCTGCCACTCGTGCTAGCATATCGTGATCCACTGTGTCACAAGTGCTAAAAAAATCTAGCAGCACTAACATCGAGGCAAATTCCCTATCTCGGTATATAGTAGGGATAGAAGGGCCATTTCAGTTCCATAACCGGGAATGAATCCAGACTGACATGAATGTAGCCAGCTTCTCACTTCTAGCCAATCTGAGTTGAACACAGACCGTTGTATAATAGTTCCTAGAAATTTGAAGTTAGATACTGTTTGGTAACTTTTTTTTGTCCTGGTCAAGGTTGTTCTTTAGCAAAGAACGGAGCAGTACCCTTTTTAATGCTGGTAGCTGCCCATTAGAAAGAGAAAAGTTTACGATTTTTGTGGTGCCTTCTATGAAGCCCCTGCTTGCCTGCTGCACTCTCTCTGATGGGAAGGGTTTGAGGGAGCAAATAGTTGGTTGAAAGTCTTTTAGGATTTTATCAACGCCCTCCTCTGTTATCTGGTTAAGAGAGTCCCATATGTTTCTGTCAGGAGGCAGTAAGTTTGTGCACTCCTGATTAACTGATTGGGTGGGACTGCCTGTAAATCTTGGTAGAGACTTAATTTTGTTGGCAAAGTATGCAGCAAAATCACTGCAGTTCAGTTCTGAGTGGACAAGCTGGTTCTGTTGTGGGGGTTGCAGTAGGCTGTTTACTATGCTGAACAAGTGTTTGGATGAACTGGCAGCCTGTGCAACACAATGAGAGAAATATTTTTGGTTGAAGTACCTAAAGATTGGAGGGTGGCCAATGTAATGCCTTTTTTTAAAAAATGGTTCCAGGGGTAATCCAGGAAATTACAGACTGGTAAGCCTGACTTCAGGGCCAGGCAAAATAGTGGAAACTATTATAAAGAATAAAATTACTAAACACATAGACAAACATGGTTTAATGGGACAGAGTATGGATTCAGCCAACGGTAGTTTTGCCACACTAATTTGCGTTATTTTTTTGAAGATGTGAATAAACATGTTAATAAAGGTGAACCGGTTGATGTATTATATCTAGATTTTCAGAACGCAAAGACACTCCTGAGAAAATTAAAGAGTCATGGGATAGGAGGCAGTCTTCTGTTGTGAATTAGGAATTGGTTATTGGACAGAAAACAGACTGTAGGGTTAAATGACCATTCTCCTCAACGGAGGAGGGTGAATAGTGGAATGCTGTAGGGATCTGTACTGGGACCAGTGTTATTTAACATATTTATAAATGATCTGGAAATCAGGACAAATAAGGTGATTAAGTTTTGCAGACGTCAGAACACTATTTTGTGAAAAATTGCAGGAAGACCTTAGGAATTTGGAAGACTGGGCATCCAAATGGCAGAAGAAATTTAATGTCGGCAAATGCAAGTGATACACATTAGGAAGAATAATCCAAATAACAGTTACCTGATGCTAGGGTTCACCTTAGGAGTCAGCACCCAAGAAAAAGATCTAGGTGTTGTTTAGATAATACACTAAAATCTTCTGCCCAGTAGGAAATAGTTTTTCACTCAGTGAATAGTTAAGCTCTGGAACTAGTTGCCAGAGGATGTGGTAAAAATGGTTAGCATATCTGGGTTTTAAAAAGGCTTGGACAAGTTTCTGGAGGAAAAGTCCATGGTCTGCTATTGAGATAAAAATGTGGAAGCTACTGCTTGCCCTGGGATTGGTAACATGGAATGTTGCTGCTATTTGGGTTTCTGCCAGGTACTTGTGACCTGGACTGCCCACTGTGCATACAGGGCTAGACGGACCGTTGGTCTGACCCAGTATGGCTATTCTTATATTCTTGGCTGCTGTTAAGGCTTGGAAGCACTTTGTCACGAGTTTCCTACAGTTTAGTCTGTCCTTATCCAGTCGAGGTTTATACCATTGCCTTTCCAGTTTCCGTTCTTCATGAAGTTCTGGAGAAAATCAAGGTGAGAATGTGTGTGTGTGGAACATAAGACATTTTTTTAGTGGTGCTGTTTTCTCAAAGGTCTTAGTTAATTGCGTATTCCAAATATCAACCTGTTCTGACACTGTAAATGTCTTTTCATCCACATGTGGATAGTCCAAGGCCTCTGGGAAATTCTCAGTCAGCTTATTCTAGTCTCTGATCTCCTTCTAAACTCTGGGAGGTGTTTGTTTCAGGTGGTCACCTAGGGAAAACCTAATTAGAAAATGGTCTCTCCATGATAGGAGTGCTATTTCAATACTGCTATCCCTGTATTCTGGGACATCAACCACTTTGTAGAACACCAAGTCAAGTATGTGATGCTTTTCACGGGTTGAAGAATAAATCACCTGTGTGAATCTTATTGCTGCATCGTGTCCATGAAAACAGCTATGGTGGTATCTGAAATCTCCCATCATTACCATACTAGGGTAATTCAAGGTCACTTGTGTAATCAGATCAAGGAGTTCTTCCACAGATAACATGTTGTTATGAGGTGCTTGGAATACCTTGAGTAGCTAGATTGGTTTCTCCTCTTTCAGATGGATTAAAAGAGATTCCAATTCATTTAGCTGGGGAATGGCGATTCTGCACAGTTTGATTGTACCCCAAATCAGGACTGCTATCCATCCACCCCGTCTTGGTTGATGTTGGATGTTAAAACCTGTTGGGCATTGCTCAGCTAGTGGTAAACCCCCACTTCCTAAGATGTCAGGATGTTGTTCATGGATCACTGAGGATTTCTTAACAGCTGATCTGGCATTCACAAGGCCTAAGGTTCTAAAGGGTGGTCTGGGGCTAGCTTTGGTATGGCAGTGAGGTGATTGTTTAAGTACTGTTATTTAAGTGTTTGACCTCTTGCACTTTTGCTTTCTCTTTAGTTGGTGGGGATTATAGTTTCCTCTCCAGACACCACTGGGATCCCCAAGGTATCTTGGTCTGCTGGGACAAGGCACATTTTGTCAGAAGCTCCTCATGTAAATTTCACTAGGTGGCACTACAGTCCTAGAAGATTCTGTGGATCAACAATTTTACCAGTTAGAACTGTAGGATTAGAAGTTTTAAGTCAACAGGTCTGAAAGAATAGACCTTTTAAAAATGTAAAATCAGACCAGGCCTGGAAGATCAAAAGCTTCCAGTAAGAGAGAATCAAATGACTGTACTTTGTATTTGTGTTAATTTCTTAGGAGACTTAATGCAGAGGGGGTTGATGGTGGACTTTAGTTTCAACAGAATAAAAATCCTTAAAACAGTTAAGTAGTTAAAGTACACTGGCTGCCAAACAAGGTAAGACTAATCTTCAAAGCTAGAATAATCATATACAAAACACTATTTGGTATGTCTCCAGAACATGCTAGACATGATCGAACTAACCTCAAGGAACGTAAGCCCAGAAACCAGGAGCTACCTACTTCTTCACCTACCCAACTGCAGAAACATAACCTACAAATCTATCTACGTGGCTGGATTTAGCTACCTGGGTTCCAAATGGTGGAACTCTATACCAAAGGTAACAAGAAGCATCACCAATTACCTTCAGTTCAGGAAAATTGAAAACCTAACCTTTAAAAAAAATCTACAATTAAAAAAAATTAACTATCAATATCCTTTCCAATTCCTAACTGTAAACCATCATTACAATTTTCAACCAGAATGTAAAATGTAAACCATCATCGTAAATCTCAACCAGAACATATAGTTTAAGCCACTTTGAACCGGAACCTGTTTTTGGATAACAGCGGGATACAAGAATGCATAAATAAATAAATTTCAACTCACAGAATGCAATTATTCACATTGTAGTTACTGGTTCTGATATCCTTGGATGGTCCAGTTCAGTCAAGGTTATATTAATCCTTACCTGATAATCTTCTTTCCATTAGTCCCAACAGATCAATCCGGAGACTAGTGGGTTATATCCCTCTGTCAGCAGGTAGACAGAATTTCAGAGGTTTACTATGAATTGATTTGCACTTTTCTGACCACTGACAAGTCAGTTATGACCCATGAACTGCATAGCTAGAGGTTCAAAATGCCTGAAAGCTGCATCTTTCTATACTTTCTGCTGAAAGCTGTGAATTCGAGGTCATGCTGATCTACAGCAAGGAGCACTTTTCCCCTCCATGACAGAGTTGGTGCCACTGACTCTACATCACAAGGACACTAAGAATGTATACACAGTTTGAAAGTGAAGATGTGTTGAGGTTACTAGACAAAACAATGATAAGATCTGAGTATTGGAAAAATTCCTATAACAAAATTATGGCTACAATCTCTTGTAAAAGAACCCTTGGACTTGTTATAAGATGCTGTGTTCCATAACATTCAGATAGTGTGTTCCATTCTATGTAAACAATGCAGTAAGACAGAAATTAGCTGAAGTTGCAAGGCTGAATGATTTGGGAGGGAATTGATGCCCAATCCATTGTACAGAAAAGTATATAAGTCACTGTTGTGCTGAACTTCCGGTGACGTCATGAGCTAAGGAGCAGCACTACCGAAGCTCCGAGACACCCAGCTCCACAAAACCGCTAAACGACGGAAAAAAGAAGCCCCACAGATCCAAATTAGTATGTGGAAAAGTTCCTTATTACTTCACCAACAGGAATGGCGCAAAAAAAACGTAAAAAAAGAAAAAACTAAAGCAAACAGCGGAGACACCAAGATGGCGGATGATTCGGCCCCGCCGGGAGCCTCGTTCACGGAGGTGCAACTTACACAGCTGACGCAGGCGATTGAAAAAGCATGGACACCAAAGTGGTCCGAATTAACAGCCAAGTTAGAGGCTTACCAAACCAAACTAGATGGTATCGGGATTCGAGTGGGGGACTTGGAAGCCAGAATGTCTGCAACGGAAGACGAAACAAGGGGGTATGGACCCGACATCGCCAACCTGCGCCAGCAGCTGAAAGAACAAAAGGACTTACTTGATGAATATGAAAATAGAGCACGCAGGAATAATATCAGGATTGTAGGACTAGACGAAGGTCTCCCAGAACGGAATCTGGACACATGGTTAGAAAATTGGCTATCTAAAGAACTTGCGATAACAGACACTATGGGCCCCTTTGCAATTGAACGGGCACACCGCGTAGGCCGGAAGATGCCAGATCGTAACAGACAGAGGGTTATTGTTGCAAAACGTTTGAACTACAAGCATAAGGTAGAAGTCCTCCAGGGCTTCAAAATTAAAAGAAACACCCTCAAATATAATGGCCAGAATGTCCTAATATTTCAAGACTTTTCATCACTGGTACAAGAAAAACGGAAGTTATACCACCCACTGTGCGCAAAGCTAGCAAATCAGAAAGTAAAATTTGCTTTGCAGTATCCGGCCCAATTAAAAGTTTTCTATCAGGATAAATGGCAAACTTTTACAACAGTACAAGAAGCCCGGAAGCAATTGCTAAAAAACAAGGTAATAGACGTAGATTGAAGTGGTCCTAAGTGCACAATGACAAAATGGTCTGTGGGATAAAAAGTAATAAAGTGGTATAGTAATGGATACATGTATGTATAAAGTTACAGTAAAAGCGGGGCTGGGGTCTCTGGCTGAATCCGGGGTCACTCTCACCTTACTAAGGGAACTTAGGGGGATGAGACAGGGTATTAGTTGGGTAGGGGGAAATTTGGAAAAGGGGGGTTGAACAAGGGTGGGGAAGGGCGGGATCTCTCTGCAGGATCGAGGGTGCACAACATCAACAGATCTCAGACATTCAAAAATATCTAATGGAACAAAGGGCAGAAAATATCAGGTAAAATGCAGAACTTACTTTACTAGGGAGATAAAAGATGATTTTGAAAATAGAAACGATACCCGCAGAGTACCGTTATGCCAGTGAGGATAATAACTTGGAACGTGGAGGGCATAACGTCCCCATGAAAAGAAATAAAATATTGCAATTCTTAAAAAGACATAAAGCGGACATAGCCTGTCTACAAGAAACACGATTAAGCAATTTAGAACACGCAAAGTTACAACGGAATTGGGTGGGCGAGTGTTATGCGGTGGCCTCAAAGGGACGGAAAGGTGGAATAGCAGTATTATTCAGGAAAGGATTAACATACAAAGTAACTAAGGTGGAAAAAGGGGAGAGGGGTCGAACTATCATATTGAGAGTATGGCTGCACGGGGTAGAAGTCTCACTAGTGGTGGTTTATGGTCCCAACGAATATGACCCCAAATTTTTTGGTTCTCTAGGGAACAAATGTTTACAAAGTAAAAACAAAAAACTGATAGTCTTGGGAGACTTTAACTTAGTTTGAGATCCTAAGGAGGATTCCTCCAATCCAAACTCAGTACACTATTCAGGACAGAGGGCTGGGGAACTTCAGAGGTTTACGAAGACATTGAATTTGGTAGATGTCTGGAGAATCTTTCATCCTGGAGAGAGAGAGACTATACCCATAGATCGCGTGCCCACGGTACACTAGCGAGATTAGATTATATATTAATGGAACACTCAACATTTCCAATGGTGAAGGCAACTTCAATAGGGCCGGAGGAGATCTCAGACCACGCCCCAGTTTGGGTGGACCTGGAAGCTCTGGTGGATAAGTTGGGAGGTGTAGGATGGAGATACCCAGCATACTTACATGCAGACCCACAGCTAAAGAAGTACTTAACTGACAGATGGGAAGAATACGCAAAACATAATGGAGAACATGCTCTAGTAGACCCCACACTGTATTGGTCGGCCTCTAAGGCGGTCCTAAGAGGAGATATTATTGCATACTGTAGCGCAAGGAAAAAGCGCCGGGCGGCTAGTATACTGCAACTGGAAAAACAGTTTCGAAAAGCCAAGAGTACATACATACGTCAGCCCTCACCAGGATCACTAGAGGCACTGAAAACAATACAGAACACACTAAATTCACTAATCCATGAGACTGAAACCAGAGCCCTCATCTTTTATAAGCTGCACCGCTATGGCAACAAATCAGGAAGATTATTAGCAAAGGTGATAAAAAACTGGGGGGGGGGGGACACGAACGGTGACTTCATTAAAAGATGATACAGGTAAACTTACAACAAATCAAAAAGAAATTGGGCAACTTTTTACGAAGTATTTTACTTCCCTATATAGCGCTGCAACGCCATCAAAAACACAAGAAATACAAACCTATTTGAAAAAACGTAGGACTTAGGGCCCTGGCGCAGGAGGAAATTGATATACCTAATGCTCCCCTGACAATAAAAGAACTACAACAGGCTGTTAAGAGACTGAAATTACGATCTGCCCCTGGCCCGGATGGGTACACGGGAGAATACTATAAAGCCCTCCCGGCAGAGGCCTATATGGCTCTTTTAGCCTATTATGAAAGGGTTATAGACAAAGGACAATTCCCACAATATGCCAACAAGGCCCTCATTACTTTAATACCGAATACCAGAAAAACCTTAGACAAACCGGAAGATTACAGACCTATCTCGTTATTGAACGTGGATATTAAACTACTGGCAGGCATGTTAGCTGCCAGACTTGCTCAATATTTGCCTAAGTTGGTGGGTAAAGATCAGGTGGGGTTTATCAAAGGAAGGCAGGCAACACACAATGTTAGACGTCTATTGCTAGCAATGGCAACATGCCAGGAAAATAGAACACCGGCAGTGGTAGTCAGCCTAGATGCTGACAAGGCATTCGATCGGGTTGGATGGGACTATCTATTTAATACACTGACAGCAATGGGAATTACGGGTTGGTTTCAGCAAGCTGTACATGCCCTATATAGCAACCCCGGGGCAAATGTGTTAGTAAATGGTATAAAAGAGCCTGAGTTTGACATAATGAGGGGCACAAGGCAGGGCTGTCCCCTCTCGCCTGCGTTGTTTGTGTTGTCAATAGAACCATTACTATGTGCACTTAGGACACAGAAAGATATCAAGGGACTCCAAGTGGCAGGAAAAGAAGTAAAAGTATTGGCATTTGCGGACGATCTACTAATGACGGTGATAGACCCACAAAGATCCATAGAAAAACTACTGGAAGAGCTAGAAATATTTGGCCAATTGTCAGGCTTTAAGCTAAACTTAACAAAATCATCAGCTCTGGAAGTGGTAGAGGACAGTAGCACTAACTGGAAGCATACACTACCGTTCACATGGGCGGCCTCCCATATCAAATACCTGGGAGTATATGTCCCAGCTAATTTAGAAGAATTATATGAGTTAAATATACAACGACTGATGTCGGATAGCAAAACGAAGCTGCAAGCCTGGACTGAACTACCTATATCGCTGCTGGGACGAATAGCCCTATATAACATGATAATAGCACCAAAATGGATATATATTTTTCAAACAATTCCGGTCTACTTGAAACGAAAGGATGAACGTACCTATAACACAATGTTACAGAAGTTTCTTTGGAAAGGGAAGAAAGCTCGTCTTTCGATTTCAATACTGAGTATCCCAGTAGAATATGAAGGCTTGGGGTTGCTAAGTCTGAGGTACCTCAACATAGCCACTGGCATGAGAACTATTAATGACTGGTATCGGAATACCGAGGACTATACAAATACCAGTATGGAGCTAGGTCTAATACCAAAGATTCACTTCAGCAATTTCCTGCACGGGACCGAGACAAGAGCACCATATGCTCTACAGCACTCTGGAATTATGGAAAACGCACGGGCAATTTGGAAATGGATATGTCGCCTACATAGCTTCTCAGCAAAAGTTACATCGTTTTTGTCAATATGCGACAATCAAGCCTTTGCACCTGGTCAGATGTATCCCACCTTTAAAAACTGGCGAAAGAAAGGAGTTGTATATCTGCTGTAGGTGGTAACTAGGGAAGGTCATGTGAGGTCGTTTGCGGACCTACAGCGGGAATATGATATACCAAATAAAGACAAATTTCATTATATGCAGCTGAGCCATTACGTGTCAACTTTACCATGGACATCACTAACAGAGGATGTTCAAGAGGAGATATCGTCAGTCTTTTCCTTGGGATCGCAACAAAGAGTGCCCATGTCGTTCCATCACAGGCAGATACGAGAGACAACGCCAGAATTGGAATTCCACAAATTGGCACAATCGTGGTCCATGGATTTACAAATAACAGTACAAGAGACACTGTTAAAAGCACATTTATTGGAGATCAGAAAAACTACAAATTGGACCTCACACTGGGAATTGCAGTATAAAATGGCTTTGCGCATATATATACCACCAAGACGGGCATTCTATATGGGACTCTCCCCATGGGGAGAGTGCCCAAAATGTGGACTGAGTGGAGCAACTTTGGGCCACATGTTCTAGACATGCATAGGTATTCAGAAATTTTGGACATTGATTACAACATATGTCTCCGGTTTGTGGGGGCAGATCTGGAGATGTGACCCGACCATGCTGTTCGGAGGCCTAGACCTTGGTCCTTCGCCGAGGAAGGGATACAAAGCATTTGTGAAGAGGTCTGTAATAATTGGAAAGCAAGCCATTTTGGCTGAATGGTTAACAAACAGATACCCAACGAAACAACAATGGCGCACATATATGCTGGTTTTGGTGCGTATGGAGAGACTTGGTGCAACACCACTTGACTCTGAACAAGGGAAAAAATTTCAACAAAGGTGGAGCCCGTTTTGGGACACCATGAGCCCAGCGGCTAGAAGTTACTTATTAAACATTTGATTGAAATGTTGATTGTGACCACAGTAGGAAGATAATTAATAATGCTGAGAGAGATGTAGGGGGGAAGGGCGGGTAGTTGTGCTGTTAGGAAGAAGGGGAAAGGGAGATTTAGACACTTGAACCACCGTCTGGAAAAGAAATAGTTTGCTGTGAAATGTTAGATGATTTAATTAATGTTGTTAACAAAAATCACAATGTCAAGGTGGATAATTTGTTGTTATTTAACTGGTGGGGGAGCGAGGGGGGGGGAAGGGAGGAAAATTGTGATGATGTGTTTCCTTTGTTTTGCCAGGAAAGACTTGTTACAAATGACTATGAGCAAAGATTGTTGACAGGTCAATATGAAATATCTTTAATAAAAACTATTGAAACATAAGTCACTGTTGTATTATATTTAGAGAGAAGCTGAGATGATTGTCAGTGAGTAAATCTTTTACAGTAGTGGTCTCTCTCTCCCTCTCCTAGCAAATTGCCATTTCTTATTGCCTGATTGCTTTGTTATTCTCTGGATTGGTAAGGAATAAAGACTTTCTCCTTGGAAGAAACATAGCCTCTGTTTTCTCTGTCACCCCATATCTTGGGGGTGGCAGGTTCACTATAGTTTGGGGTGGGTATAAGGAGGCAGAAAGCGAATGCTACATACCTGTAGAAGGTATTCTCCGAGGACAGCAGGCTGATTGTTCTCACTGATGGGTGACGTCCACGGAACCCCCTCCAATCGGAAACTTCACTAGCAAAGGCCTTTGCTAGTCCTCGCGCGCCCATGCGCACCGCGCATGCGCGGCCGTCTTCCCGCCCGAACCGGCTCGTGTTCGTCAGTCCCGTATGTAGCAAGACAAAGACAAGGGAAGACACAACTCCAAAGGGGAGGCGGGCAGGTTTGTGAGAACAATCAGCCTGCTGTCCTCGGAGAATACCTTCTACAAGTATGTAGCATTCGCTTTCTCCGAGGACAAGCAGGCTGCTTGTTCTCACTGATGGGGTATCCCTAGCCCCCAGGCTCACTCAAAACAACAAACATGGTCAATTGGGCCTCGCAACGGCGAGGACATAACTGAGATTGACCTAACAATTTATCCAACTAACTGAGAGTGTAGCCTGGAACAGAATAAACATGGGCCTAGGGGGGTGGAGTTGGATTCTAAACCCCGAACAGATTCTGAAGCACTGACTGCCCGAACCGACTGTCGCGTCGGGTATCCTGCTGCAGGCAGTAATGAGATGTGAATGTGTGGACAGATGACCACGGCGCAGCTTTGCAGATCTTTTCAATAGTGGCTGACTTCAAGTGGGCCACTGACGCAGCCATGGCTCTGACATTGTGAGCCGTGACATGACCCTCAAAAGCCAGCCCAGCCTGGGCGTAAGTGAAGAAATCTGCTAGCCAATTGGATATGGTGTGTTTCCCCACAGCCACTCCCCTCCTGTTGGGATCAAAAGAAACAAACAATTGGGCGGACTGTCTGTGGGGCTGTGTCCGCTCCAGATAGAAGGCCAATGCTCTTTTGCAGTCCAATGTGTGCAGCTGACGTTCAGCAGGGCTGGAATGAGGACGGGGAAAGAATGTTGACAAGACAATTGACTGGTTCAGATGGAACTCCCACACTACCTTTGGCAAGAACTTAGGGTGAGTACGGAGGACTACTCTGTTATGATGAAATTTGGTGTAAGGGGCCTGGGCTACCAGGGCCTGAAGCTCACTGACTCTACGAGCTGAAGTAACTGCCACCAAGAAAAAGACCTTCCAGGTCAAGTACTTCAGATGGCAGGAGTTCAGTGGCTCAAAAGGAGGCTTCATCAGCTGGGTGAGAACGACATTGAGATCCCATGACACTGTAGGAGGTTTGACGGGGGGCTTTGACAAAAGCAAACCTCTCATGAAGCGAACCACTAAAGGCTGTCCTGAGATCGGCTTACCTTCTACACGGTAATGGTATGCACTGATTGCACTAAGGTGAACCCTTACAGAGTTGGTTTTGAGACCAGACTCAGACAAGTGCAGAAGGTAGTCAAGCAGGATCTGTGTAGGACAAGAGCGAGGATCTAGGGCCTTGCTGTCAAACCAGACGGCAAACCTCCTCCATAAAAAGAAGTAACTCCTCTTAGTGGAATCTTTCCTGGAAGCAAGCAAGATACGGGAGACACCCTCTGACAGACCCAAAGAGGCAAAGTCTACGCTCTCAACATCCAGGCCATGAGAGCCAGAGACCGGAGGTTGGGATGCAGAAGCGCCCCTTCGTCCTGTGTGATGATGATCAGAAAACACTCCAATCTCCACGGTTCTTCGGAAGACAACTCCAGAAGAAGAGGGAACCAGATCTGACGCGACCAAAACGGAGCAATCAGAATCATGGTGCCTCGGTCTTGCTTGAGTTTCAACAAAGTCTTCCCCACCAGAGGTATGGGAGGATAAGCATACAGCAGACCTTCTCCCCCAGTCCAGGAGGAAGGCATCCGATGCTAGTCTGCCGTGGGCCTGAAGCCTGGAACAGAACTGAGGGACTTTGTGGTTGGCTCGAGATGCAAAGAGATCTACCAAAGGGGTGCCCCACACCTGGAAGATCTGGCGCACTACTCTGGAGTTGAGCGACCACTCGTGAGGTTGCATAATCCTGCTCAACCTGTCGGCCAGACTGTTGTTTACGCATGCCAGATATGTGGCTTGGAGCAACATGCCGTGACGATGAGACCAGAGTCACATGCTGACGGCTTCCTGACACAGGGGGCGAGATCCGGTGCCCCCCTGCTTGTTGATGTAATACATGGCAACCTGATTGTCTGAATTTGGATAATTTTGTGGGACAGCCGATCTCTGAAAGCCTTCAGAGCATTCCAGACAGCTCGTAACTCCAGGAGATTGATCTGCAGATCGCGTCTCTGGAGGGACCAGCTTCCCTGGGTGTGAAGCCCATCGACATGAGCTCCCCACCCCAGGAGAGACGCATCCGTAGTCAGCACTTTTTATGGCTCAGGAATTTGGAAAGGACGTCCCAGGGTCAAATTGGACCAAATCGTCCACCAATACAGGGATTTGAGAAAACTCGTGGACAGGTGGATCACGTGTTCTAGATCCCCAGCAGCCTGAAACCACTGGGAAGCTAGGGTCCATTGAGCAGATCTCATGTGAAGGCAGGCCATGGGAGTCACATGAACTCTGGAGGCCATGTGGCCCAGCAATCTCAACATCTGCCGAGCTGTGATCTGCTGGGACGCTCGCACCCGAGAGACGAGGGACAACAAGTTGTTGGCTCTCGTCTCTGGGAGATAGGCACAAGCCGTCGGAGAATCCAGCAGAGCTCCTATGAATTCGAGTCTCTGTACTGGAAGAAGATGGGACTTTGGATAATTTATCACAAACCCCAGCAGCTCCAGGAGGCGAATAGTCATCTGCATGGACTGTAGAGCTCCTGCCTCGGATGTGTTCTTCACCAGCCAATCGTCGAGATAGGGGAACACGTGTACTCCCAGCCAGCGAAGCGCCGCTGCTACTACAGCCAGGCACTTCGTGAACACTCTGGGCGCAGAGGCGAGCCCAAAGGGTAGCACACAGTACTGGAAGTGACGTGTGCCCAACTGAAATCGCAGATACTGCCTGTGAGCTGGCAGTGTCGGGATGTGCGTGTAGGCGTCCTTCAAGTCCAGAGAGCATAGCCAATCGTTTTCCTGAATCATGGGAAGAAGAGTGCCCGGGGAAAGCATCCTGAACTTTTCCTTGACCAGATATTTGTTCAGGTCCCTTAGGTCTAGGATGGGACGCATCCCCCCTGTTTTCTTTTCCACAAGGAAGTACCTGGAATAGAATCCCAGCCCTTCTTGCCCGGATGGCACGGGCTCGACCGCATTGGCGCTGAGAAGGGCGGAGATTTCCTCTGCAAGTACCTGCTGGTGCTGGAAGCTGTAGGATTCAGCTCCCGGTGGGCAATTTAGAGGTTTTGAGGCCAAATTGAGGGTGTATCCTTGCCGGACCATTTGAATAACCCAACGGTCGGAGGTTATGAGAGGCCAACTTTGGTGAAAAACTTTCAACCTCCCCCCGACCAGTAGATCGCCCGGCACTGACACGTTGATGTCGGCTATGCTCTGCTGAAGCCAGTCAAAAGCTCGCCCCTTGCTTTTGCTGGGGAGCCGAGGGGCCTTGCTGAGGCGCACGCTGCCGACGAGAGCGAGCGCGCTGGGGCTTAGCCTGGGCCGCAGGCTGTCGAGAAGGAGGATTGTACCTACGCTTGCCAGAAGAGTAGGGAACAGTCTTCCTTCCCCCATAAAAACGTCTGCCTGAGGAGGTAGATGCTGAAGGCTGCCGGCGGGAGAACTTGTCGAAAGCAGTATCCCGCTGGTGGAGCTGTTCTACCACCTGTTCGACTTTCTCTCCAAAAATATTGTCCGCTCGGCAAGGGGAGTCCGCAATCCGCTGCTGGATCCTATTCTCCAGGTCGGAGGCACGCAGCCATGACAGTCTGCGCATCACCACACCTTGAGCAGCGGCCCTGGACGCAACATCAAAGGTATCATATACCCCTCTGGCCAGGAATTTTCTGCATGCCTTCAGCTGCCTGACCACCTCCTGAAATGGCTTGGCTTGCTCAGGAGGGAGCTTGTCCACCAAGCCCGCCAACTGCCGCACATTGTTCCGCATATGGATGCTCGTGTAGAGCTGGTAAGACTGAATTTTGGCCACGAGCATAGAAGAATGGTAGGCCTTCCTCCCAAAGGAGTCTAAGGTTCTAGAGTCCTTGCCCAGGGGCGCCGAAGCATGCTCCCTAGAACTCTTAGCCTTCTTTAGGGCCAGATCCACCACACCAGAGTCGTGAGGCAACTGAGTGCGCATCAGCTCTGGGTCCCCATGGATCCGGTACTGGGACTCGATCTTCTTGGGAATGTGGGGATTACTTAAAGGCTTGGTCCAGTTCGCCAGCAATGTCTTTTTTAGGACATGATGCATGGGTACTGTGGACGCTTCCTCAGGTGGAGAAGGATAGTCCAAGAGCTCAAACATTTCAGCCCTGGGCTCATCCTCCACGACCACCGGGAATGGGATGGCCGTAGACATCTCCCGGACAAAGGCCGCAAAAGACAGACTCTCGGGAGGAGAAAGCTGCCTTTCAGGGGAGGGAGTGGGATCAGAAGGAAGACCATCAGACTCCTCGTCAGAGAAATATCTGATGTTCTCCTCCTCCCACGAGGCCTCACCATCGGTGTCAGACACGTTCATGAACCTGTGTCTGAAGCCGTGCCCAACTCGACTCCGTGGAAACACGGCCACGGTGAGAGCGTCGAGAGGTAGACTCCCTCGCCAGCACCGGCGAAGCTCCCTCCGCCGACGTCGTCGGGGAGCCTTCCTGGGAGGCGGCCGCAGTCGGTACCACAAGTGGCACCGATGTCGGAGACCTCACCCTGGGCAAGGGGCCAGCCGGCGCCTCACTCGACGGTACCGGCGTCGCAAGCACCCCCGCTACTGGAGGGGAAGGGCGCAACAGCTCTCCCAGGATCTCCGGGAGAACGGTCCGGAGACTCTCGTGCAGAGCGGCTGTGGAGAAAGACATGGAAGCCGATGCAGGCATCGAGGTCAGAGTCTGTTCCGGGCGTGGAGGCTGTTCAGGGCTGTCCAAGGTGGAGCGCATCACAAGGTGGAGCGCATCAACACCTCTTGAACAGAGGGTAAGCGGTCCTCCCGATGCCGATGCCTACTGGGTGCCGTCGATACCTCAATGCAGTCGATGCCGAAGGTCTTGATGCTGCCGACGTCGATGCGCTCGATGCCTCCGGTTCTGTTGTCGACGAAGAGCCTGAGAACAACACGTTCCACTGGGCCAATCTCGCAACTTGAGTCCTCTTCTGTAAAAGAGCGCAAAGACTACAGGCCTGCGGGCGGTGCCCAGCCCCCAGACACTGAAGACACGAAGCGTGCCTATCAGTGAGAGAGATTACCCAGGCACACTGGGTGCACTTCTTGAAGCCGCTGGGAGACTTCGATGACATGGGCGGAAAAATCACGCCGGCGAAATCAAAATTCGTAATGGCGACTAAGGGCACCAAAAATAGGGAGAGAAAAAACCCGTACCAAGGCCCTAAAAAAGGCCTATCCCGAAAGCGAAAGGAAAGTTACGTCGGGGAAAACAAACTGGAAACACGGGAAGGGAAAAGACTGAGGTCTACTTTTTTTTTTTAAAGAAATCGCGAAGACGCGCGAGGGTCAACTTTGAGGGGCACGAAACGGCGCAAAACACGACCGTCCCGAGCGCGGACAAAAGAAGACTGACAAACACGAGCCGGTTCGGGCGGGAAGACGGCCGCGCATGCGCGCACGAGGACTAGCAAAGGCCTTTGCTAGTGAAGTTTCCCATTGGAGGGGCTGCCGTGGACATCACCCATCAGTGAGAACAAGCAGCCTGCTTGTCCTCGGAGAAACTCTATTGCCCCACTTGTCCAAAGGGTATATTTCTTATGGTAAGTAGAAGGGTCAGAGAAAAAATTCTCACATATTATAGCCTCCTCTGAGACTAGGTGGTTACCAGAGGAGATCATATAACCACTGACTCCACTATAAACAACTATTACGTGGTAATGTGCAGCTACCTTAACCTCAGTATTGTTGATACCAAAGCAGTGGAATAAAGAAGAGGAAATCCAACAATAAGCCCTCTCCTACCTGCATAAAGCCCATGTAGGCTCCTCAACCGCTACTGCAGGGGGGGTAACAACAGAAGGGTTCCTTTTTGTTTTGATTTGTTTGGGGGTTCTTTTGTTGGCTGTTGCCAAAATCAAACAAAGGAACCTGATGAAACTGAAGCAACTAGAAGAAAACAATTAACCATGAACAACAAAGGGCAGGCCTCTGAATTGATCTGTTGGGACTAATGGAAAGAAAATTATCAGGTAAGGACTAATTTTACCTTCCATAGTGTCCCATAGATCAATCCAGAGACTTGTAGGATGTACCAAAGCAGTCCTCAGTGGGGCTGGGCAGTACAACCTCAGGAGACCGAAGCGATGTTCCACAGGCAGCAGCTACGTGCGTTGCCACGTCAAGCCTCCAATGCCTAGTGCTGTTAACATCAAGCCTGAAATGCCTAACAAGGAAAGGACAGAAGATCAAGCGAGCAATCTGCAAATGACATCCACGGCAGGACAAAGGACCACCATGGAAGCTAGACAGGAATCGGAGAAGTCAACTGCGCTCTGGAAGAAAGCGCTGCCAATCGCAATGGCGGAGACTGTACAAAGACAGGCCAGCTGAAGAAATTGCTTCCCTCCGCCAACGGCCACCACAACTCTCAAAACCAGATCCCCTTCCTTTCAACCAGCAATTGGACAGCATGAGGCTATGCTGGGAGTCATTTCTGTTCAGCGGTTCAGGAAGCTGATGACCCCACCGCAATGTGGATGTTTCGTAAGGAGAAATCACGTGCCTGTAGACCTAAGGCTCTCCAGGTTCTAAGTATGTCTTCTTATCATGCCACAGCCACATCTAGTAAACTTAAAATTGCAAGCACTAGAAGACTGCTTCAGTCTTTTCCAGTGCATGAGACTATGCAGGAAGTCACTTCTGCTCAGTGGTTCATCTCAGACACTGCCCCACTACACCAGCACTTGCTAATCTAAAAATGGTGAGCCAACGTGGCATTGGAAGCTGCATTACCTTCCTAAGGTCCCTAGCAAGGCATGAAGCAAAGATTTGACCAACAGAAGTCGCTGGTCCCTTCCAAACAGTACAGGAGTACATGGCGAACATCAAAGAAGTGGGAAGAGACAAAGGTTGATTGGGTTAAAGGCAGAAACCACCTTATACAGAAAAGACAGGACTGTGAGCCCCATCAACCCTTCAGAAGAACTTAGGAGGATCTTGAAAGGACGAAGTCGGGAGTTCTGAAACCCTGCTAGGACTGAACCTGGCACAGGTAGCTCCTTGTAACTGGGCAAGTCACTTAACCCTCCATTGCCCCATGTAAGCCGCATTGAGCCTGTCCATGAGTGGGAAAGCGCGGGGTACAAATGTAACAAAAAAAAAAAACTAGGCTGCCCCGGACGATAGTACCTGGTCTCTTTAAAACGAGGTGGCATGAACTGCCTGATATTTGGACTTTAGCTTGAATGGAGAATTAAAGAAAAATCTAGAGTGGAATGGGAGAACTCTAGATTGTAACCCTGAGTTAGAAAATACAAGACACATTGGTATGAGGCAATCTTGGTCCACTCCTCATGAAAACCGTAAATGAGTCCTGCTACTATGAAACCCAAGGAGTGAACCGAGACCCTATCACTGGGAGATGCAGCAGGCTTACCTCACCAATTTGCTTCATTTCTTTGCAGGCATGAATAAACGTATGGATAAAGGTGAGCCAGCTCATGTAGTATATATCTAGATTATCAGAAATGTTTTTGATAAAGTTCCTCATAAGAGACTCCTGAGAAAATTAATGAGTCATGGGATAGGAGGCAAGGTTCTGGTGTGGATTATGAATTGGTTATTGGACAGAAAACAGAGGGTAGAGTTAAATAGTCATTTCTCTCAATGGAATAGGGTGAACACTGTGGATTGAAATTCCATGTGCAAAGGGGAAAAGGATAGTGATAGGAGTGTACTACCGTCCGCCTGGCCAGGACGAACAGACGGATGCGGAAATGTTAAAGGAAATCAGGGACGCAAACAAACTGGGCAACACAATAATAATGGGGGATTTCAATTACCCGCATATAGACTGGGTTAATGTAACATCTGTACACGCAAGGGACATAAGATTTCTTGATGAAATCAAGGACAGCTTCATGGAACAGCTAGTTCAGGAGCCGACAAGAGAAGGAAAAATACTAGACTTAGTCCTTAGTGGTGCTCATGATCTAGTGCAGGGGGTAACGATACGAGGGCCGCTTGATAACAGTGATCATAATATGATCGGTTTTGATATTGGCATTGAAGGAAGTAAAACTAGGAAATCAAGTATGCTAGCGTTTAACTATAGAAAAGGTGATTACGACAAAATGAGAAAAATGGTGAAAAAAAGACTGAAAGGAGCAGCTCGCAGAGTAAAAAACTTGCATCAGGCATGGATGCTGTTTAAAAACACCATCCTGGAGGTTCAGGACAAATATATTCCACGTATTAGAAAAAAGGGAAAAAAGACTAAACGTCAGCCGGCGTGGCTAAACAGTAAGATAAAGGAAATCATTAGAGCCAAAAAACAATCCTTCAGAAAGTGGAGAAGAGAACCAACTGAAAGTAACAGGATAGATCATAAGGAATGCCAAGCCAAATGCAAAGCGGAGATAAGGAGGGCAAAAAAGGACTTTGAGAAGAAATTAGCGTTGGAAGCAAAAATACATAGTAAAAATTTTTTTAGATACATTAAAAGCAGGAAACCGGCCAAAGAGTCGGTTGGGCCGCTGGACGAAAATGGTGTTAAAGGGGCGATCAAGGAGTACAAAGCCGTAGCGGAGAAATTAAATGAATTCTTTGCTTCGGTCTTCACCGAGGAGGATTTGGGGGGGACACCGGTGCCGGAAAGAATATTTGAAGCGGGGGAGTCGGAGAAACTAAACAAATTCTCTGTAACCTTGGAGGATGTAATGGCTCAGTTCAGCAAGCTGAAGAGTAGTAAATCACCGGGACCTGATGGTATTCATCCCAGAGTATTAATAGAACTAAAAAATGAACTTGCGGAGCTACTGTTAGAAATATGCAATCTGTCCCTAAAATCGAGTGTAGTACCGGAAGACTGGAGGGTAGCCAATGTTACTCCGATTTTTAAGAAGGGTTCCAGAGGAGATCCGGGAAATTATAGACCGGTGAGTCTGACGTCGGTGCCGGGCAAGATGGTGGAGGCTATTATTAAGAATAAAATTGCAGAACATATACAAAAACATGGACTGATGAGACAAAGTCAGCACGGATTTAGTGAAGGGAAGTCTTGCCTCACCAATCTAATGCATTTTTTTGAGGGGGTAAGCAAACATGTGGACAATGGGGAGCCGGTTGATATTGTATATCTGGATTTTCAGAAGGCGTTTGACAAAGTGCCGCACGAAAGACTCCTGAAGAAATTGCAGAGTCATGGAATCGGAGGTAGGGTATTATTATGGATTAAGAACTGGTTGAAAGATAGGAAGCAGAGAGTAGGATTGCGTGGCCAGTATTCTCAGTGGAGGAGGGTAGTTAGTGGGGTCCCGCAGGGGTCTGTGCTGGGTCCGTTGCTTTTTAATGTATTTATAAATGACCTAGAGATGGGAATAACTAGTGAGGTAATTAAATTCGCCGATGACACAAAATTATTCAGGGTCGTCAAGTCGCAGGAGGAATGTGAACGATTACAGGAGGACCTTGCGAGACTGGGAGAATGGGCGTGCAAGTGGCAGATGAAGTTCAATGTTGACAAGTGCAAAGTGATGCATGTGGGTAAGATGAACCCGAATTATAGCTACGTCTTGCAAGGTTCCGCGTTAGGAGTTACGGATCAAGAAAGGGATCTGGGTGTCGTCGTCGATGATACGCTGAAACCTTCTGCTCAGTGTGCTGCTGCGGCTAGGAAAGCGAATAGAATGTTGGGTGTTATTAGGAAGGGTATGGAGTCCAGGTGTGCGGATGTTATAATGCCGTTGTATCGCTCCATGGTGCGACCGCACCTGGAGTATTGTGTTCAGTACTGGTCTCCGTATCTCAAAAAAGATATAGTAGAATTGGAAAAGGTACAGCGAAGGGCGACGAAAATGATAGTGGGGATGGGACGACTTTCCTATGAAGAGAGGCTGAGAAGGCTAGGGCTTTTCAGCTTGGAGAAGAGACGGCTGAGGGGAGATATGATAGAAGTGTATAAAATAATGAGTGGAATGGATCGGGTGGATGTGAAGCGACTGTTCACGCTATCCAAAAATACTAGGACTAGAGGGCATGAGTTGAAGCTACAATGTGGTAAATTTAAAACAAATCGGAGAAAATTTTTCTTCACCCAACGTGTAATTAGACTCTGGAATTCGTTGCCGGAGAACGTGGTACGGGCGGTTAGCTTGACGGAGTTTAAAAAGGGGTTAGATAGATTCCTAAAGGACAAGTCCATAGACCGCTATTAAATGGACTTGGAAAAATTCCGCATTTTTAGGTATAACTTGTCTGGAATGTTTTACGTTTGGGGAGCGTGCCAGGTGCCCTTGACCTGGATTGGCCACTGTCGGTGACAGGATGCTGGGCTAGATGGACCTTTGGTCTTTCCCAGTATGGCACTACTTATGTACTTATTAACAGTGGAGTGCCAAGGGATCTGTATTGGGATCGGTGCTATTTAACATATTTACAAATGATATGAAAATCAGAAGACTGGACATCCAAATGGCAGATGAAATGCAAGGTGATGCACATTTGAAAGAATTATCCAATCATAGTTGCCTAATCCTAGGGTCCACACCTTGGGGGTCAGCGCTCAAGAAAAGATCTAGGCATCATCGTAGATAATACGCTGAAATCTGCTCAGTGTGGCAACCAAAAAAAGCAAACAGGATGCTAGGAATTATTAGGAAAGGGTTGGTGAATAAGACCGAAAATACTATAATGTTTTGTCTCACTCTATGGTGTGACCACATCTTGAGTACTGCGTTCAGTTCTGGTCACCGTATCTCAAAAAAGATATAGCTGAATTAGAAAAGGTTCAGTGGCCAAAATGATAAAGGGGATGGAACTCCTCTCGCACACGAAAAGGCTAAATAGGTTAGGGCTCTTCAGCTTGGAAAAAAGATGAATGACGGATAATTGAGGTTTACAAAAATCCTGAGTGGTATCGAATGAGTAGAAGTAAATCAATTTTTTACTCATTCCAAAAATACAAAGACATGGAGACACTCAAGGAAGTTACATGAAAATACTATTAAAACACATAGGAGGAAAGCGAAGATACATACCTGTAGCAGGTATTCTCCGAGGGCAGCAGGCTGATTGTTCTCAGTGATGGGTCGACGTCCATGGCGGCCCAGGAACGGCAATTATTCATAGCAAAAATAAACAAAGTTTTGCCAGATCCTTCTGGCGCGCCGGGCAAACAACGCGCAATCGCAGCCGCCTTCCCGCCCGTCGCGCAACAGTCCTCGCTCAGTTAGATCAAAAAAACAATAGCAAGGAGAAGAACAACTCCAAAGGGGAGGTGGGTGGGTTTGTGAGAACAATCAGCCTGCTGTCCTCGGAGAATACCTGCTACAGGTATGTATCTTTGCTTTCTCCGAGGACAAGCAGGCTGCTTGTTCTCACTGATGGGGTATCCCTAGCCCCCAGGCTCACTCAAAACAAAGAAGGTCAATTGGGCCTTGCAACGGCGAACACATAAATGAGATTGACCTGAAGCAGAAACATCTAACTGAGAGTGCAGCCTGGAACAGAATAAAAATGGACCTAGTGGGGTGGAGTTAGATTCTAAACCCCAAACAGATTCTGCAGCACCAACTGACCAAACCGACTGTCGCGTCGGTATCCTTATTTCTGGGGTCAGCTTCTGAGCTGGCTTCTGCCTGTCCTGAGTTAGTTCTGTCCCTGTGTGCTGGCTGCTTCCAGCGTGGCTCTAATTACTCCACTATACTGCACCTGTGTGTGTTGCCTGAGTTAGCTCTGCCTCTGTGTGCTGGCTGCTTCCAGCATGGCTCTGATTGCTCCACTGTGCTGCACCTGTGTATGTTGAGCCTCTCTATGCTTCAGTATGCTTTCTGCCTGCTTCTTGGTTTGTGCTCCCCTCACCCTCTGGTGACCAAAACCGGTGGCTGCCATAGACTGTCTTGCTGTCCCTACCCATTCCAGGCTTCAGCCCAGTCCAGTCCGGATCTTCCAGGCTGCCAGACTTGTCTTTCTTGTTTGTGCCTGAACAACACCCGTAGTTGCCTTGAGATTGCTGCAGCTGAGTCTCAGGAGCTGATGGGCTTTATTAATCACCTAGAAACTTCTGTGTTTGCCTTTGCATCGCCTAAGGTCCCTGGTATGCTGGTGTGCTCTGTGCACTTCTGCCTAGCCCAGATTACTGTCTGAGATTCTTGCCTGATTCTAGTCTAGTCTTTGTGTAGTTTATCTTGTACTGTATTGCTTGTTTCCCAGTCTTGTTTCTTGTTTGTATTTCTCTAATTCCTGGTTGTCTGTGTTTCTTGTTTAGTGCCTGCCTGGCAGCTTTCAGTTCGGTCTCTTACCTGTCTGTGTTTCCTTTCTTAGTGGCTGCTTTGCAGCTTTCAGTCCTGACGACCCTTAAGCCTGTCCATTTCCTGCCTAATGTAGTATTGTCTGTCTGTGAGTCCTAGCCCAGTTTCCTGCCTTGCTGCCCATATATATTCCTTTCCCCTCTGACCCTTAGTCCTACCCTGTTCAGCCTAGTTGGTTTCCAGTTCCTGCCCTGTCTGGTAAGTCCTGCCGGTCACCTGCACCTGGGGGCTCAACCCCTGGGGAATGGTGGTCAAGTGCAAGTGAAGTCTAGCTGTCTGTCACATCTGTGGCCGTGACCACCCTCAGCCTTACCTTCTTTCTGGGGGTCAGCAGCTCTGCTGGATTCTGTCTGTGTTTGTGTTAGTCTTGTCTCTGTCCTGGTGTGCTGGCTGCTTCCAGCATGAACCTGATTGCTTCATTAGACTTCACCTGTGTGGGCTATGCCTATCTAGGGAGCCAGCATCTAAGATGGCTGCCACTGGGCTCTGTGCCAGCTTCCAAGATGGCTCCTGCTTGTCTTTCCTGTGGGCTCACTTACTATGTGTGTCAAGCCTCTCTTTGGGGTCAGTGTACTTCCTGCTTCTGTCCTACTGCTGGTGACTCATCAGTGAGAGCCTTCATAAGGAAGTGCTGTGCTTGCAGTCAGGGCCTTTTGCATAAGTGTTATGCTCTTAGGCCAGGTCAGGTTAGTAAGTGTCTGCTGCACTACTGCTTAGCCTCTCTCTGGGTTCCAGCCCAGCTTCTTTCTGTGTCTGTGTCTGTTGTCCTTCCGTGGGGGGTCTTCCCTGCCAATGTCTGTCTGTGGACTGCGGTCCATCCTGGCTTACCCTGAGTTGGGGTGAAGCCTCTGTCTGTGGACTGCGGGTCCTTCCTGGCTTACCCTGGGTTTGGGGTGAAGCCTCTGTTCCTGGCTTACCCTGTGTTTGGGGTGAAGCCTCTGCTCCAGGCTTACCCTGTGTTGGGGTGAAGCCTCTGTTCCTGGCTTACCCTGTGTTGGGGTGAAGCCTTTGTCCTGGTTTACTCTGTCTGTTCTCCTGTCTGCCCCAAAGACCCTTGGCCTGTTATTTCTGGTTACTCTGTTTGCTCTACTGCCAGCCCAAGACCCCTGGCCTGTTCTTCCTGGTTTGCTCTCTTTACCCTGAATCCTGCCTTGCCTAGCCTGTGTGCCTACCCTGCTTGTATATCCTGAGGGTATATCCTGAATCCTGTATCTGTCTGGCTAGTGTGTTTTCCTGGGTGATTATTCCTGTATCCTGTCTCCACCTAGCTAGAGGGTGTACCCTGTGGGTATTCCCGGATCCCCGTTCTGCCTGGTGTGTTGCTGCCCTAGTCCTTGCTCCTGCTAGTTTCTGTACGCCTTGTGTTCCTTGGTCTGTCTTCTGGGTCTTGCTAGTGGCTGTGCAGCAGCACACTGTCTGAGTCTAGTTCCGAGCCCTGTCACCCTCGTGTATCCCAGACCCAGGGTGGGTCCTCTGGATCTTCAGTTCCTGCCTTATCCTGCAAGTCCTGCCAGCCGCCTGCACTTCGGAGCTCAACTCCGGAGGAACGGTGGCTAAGTGCAGGTGAAGCTGTTCCTGTCTCATCTGTTCTAGTTGCCTGCCTTGTACTACTCCAGTCCAGAGTTCCAGTACTGCTCTTCTGTGTTTCCAGTCCCGAGGTGGTCTTGCCTACCGCTGCCGCTCCTCGGCAGTGGCCCAAGGGCTCACGAACTCCAGTCCTGCCTCGAGGACCTGACAGAATGCCAAGGCCCTTGAGAACGCAACACTGTCCCTGCCAGAGTTCTGCCTTGTCTCTGGTGTGGGGTGGTTTTGCCTGCCGCTGCCGCTCCTCGGCAGTGGCCCAAGGGCACACGAACCCAGGTTCTGCTTTGAAAGCCTGACATGACCCCAGTGTTACGGCCGCTTGGGAAGCTGCGGGAGACCCGAGGACTCTCACTGCAGCCTTCTGACAAGAAGGGGTCTGAGAGTCCCTCAGGCCTCCTCATCAGAAAGGTCATACCAAAGGTACCAAATCTGGAGCAAAAAGGGGGGAAATCTACCCCTGCTCCCCCAGCCACAGCTTCAGAATGACCAGCACTCAAAACCAACCAGCATCGGCAATCAAACAAGACTCTTCATGGAGCCGTGGTGCCTCAGCCTCGCCACATGGTGGAAAAGATGGTGCCTGCAGGTACTGCGTGAAAGAAAACTCCACTGCACCCGCCAGAATGGGCTGGGAGAACACTATGCTCCCCACAGTTTCAGGGTTGCCCAGCAGAATCCAGTGGCACAGCAGTCAGCGGGCCTCCACAGGAACAGTAGGAACAAATGCACGATGCTGCTCACCAGTGCCCCCACTAGACGCCTCGCTGAAGAGACCCCACCGGAACCACCATCATAAAAATACTTATCCCCATTTGGGAATCTGCAACCGGAGGCAAGTTTAATCCCCTCACACCACAGCCAGGTCTATAAAGCAGCACAAGCCCACTGCGCTAATGTGAGCAGGCTGAGAGATAATTTTTTTTTTTTATAAGAAGCAGGAGAGGGAGCTGGAGCAAATCTCAGTCAAGGTACCTCAAGGCAGACTAGGAGGAGGCAGATGGGGTGAAGAAGGGAGGAACCTGGCACCACCAGGTGAACACCTAGACACTAAGCCTGGGCCACCTCAACCTCAAAAGCTCTACTGGACCTGGGGGACCAGGCCAGGAGCTAAGCAATCCAGAGCTGCACAATTACGACCATCCACCTGCTACACAGAGATTAAGGTGGCTACACATGACTATATATAGTAAACTTCTCAAGTTCCCTCTATCTCCACCTGCTGGCAGAGGGACATAACCCACAAGTCTCTGGACTGATTTGTGGGACGCTATGGAAGTTGCTCTAGGCTTTTTCTTTTGTTGTCCAAGAGGAGGGTTAGATATAAATATAGATTCAGCTTAGATCACAGGATATGAGGAGAGTTTTTTGTATTATGAAGGGAAGATAATGTAAACACAGCCTGTACAGCCACATATACAATAATAGGTGAAATCAGGAGAGGATGGGGGGTAAAACCTTTTCACATCAGTGTATTACAAACAAATCAAAACCATATGGAAAACATACCTGATCTGTCCTACGAAGGAGTCCTGTCACCACCTAAAACAAGTAAAATATCCAGGTTAGTCTACATCTCCTATTCGGTTAACATCTTTAATTAAAATTGTATAAGAGAAATTTCTTACTTATTTGTCACTCTTCAAAAATACCACACCAGTCTCCTGAGGAGTAGCAGGAAAGCAAAATTGTTTCTTCTTGTGTATAAACCTGTGTAGATTATTAGTGTGTCTTCCTAGTTTAAACCTGGGCTGTGGAGTTGGTACAAAAATCCTTCGACTCCGACTCTGACTCCTCAGTTTTTAATATGTTTTTTTTTTTTGCATGTTGACTGAAAGAGTGCAGCATGCAAGGCTGCATGTTAATGTTTGGGTTTAAAATCTATGTCATTCTGACTTTTTATTTTATTTATTAAAGAAACTATAAATATTCATTAATCCTAAAGTTTAAACAAAAAAACACACATAAAAAAACAAGGTTATGTTTATTGTTTTTTTATCAAGTATAAAGTCATCATAGCATTAGCAAGTATAAAAATCTGGAAAAACCACATCCTTTGGAAATTAGAACAAAATCAAAGTTAACCTACATAAACCAAAAACATTTGGAAAACCTAAAACAACATATATATTATTTAAACTTGGCATATATAGCTGTAGAATAGCTGTTAAACATAATCCAAAATTAACTAATATATTGTTCTTAGAAACAGAATTGCTTCCGCCAGATCCTCCTTCATAGAAGCCCTTAAATCTGATTTGATTATTTTCAGTGCTGAAAACAGTCTTTCAACACTGACTTGGGTGGGTGGCATTGCTGTTACGGTTCTAGCTACATCACTGACAATCTCTGGATAAACAATGATGGCTTCTTCTATAGTCAGTTTTGATGAGCGGTCAAACTTTTCCACTTCTTTTAATCCTTTAAAAAACTCTTGCATGAATTTCTTTATATGGACATTTACAGGTTGCTTTTCCATGCTTAACCGACATCGCTTTGCTTTCAAGCTTCCTTTTGTCCAAATAGGCTTGAAAATTCTCTTCTTCATTTGAAGAGGATGAACCTGAGTTACCATTACCACCAGTATTTATAGCTTTAGCTTCATCCAGTGGTTTATGAGTTTCAGGTAGCATCCCTTTCATGCGAACTGTTATGTCATAGAGTGCCTGTTTTCCTGTAGCAGTTTGGTCACTGCTCAACAAAATTCGGCTCATTGGATCAACATAAATAGCAGCTAAGAGAATTTGATTATCCAGCAAGAGCTCCTCTCTTTTCCTCATTGAAGATACAATGCCATCAGCATTTAACCCCCCACTTTTGTTAAGGTTATATATCAAGCCCTTCCATTCCAAGAAGAATTTACCTGGTGTTAAATCTTCATATTGCAGCTTCTTGGTAACAGCAAAAGGGTAAGAAAGTAGCCTTTCTAATTCTGTAACTTGAGCCCACTGGTTTTCTTTAATGAAACATTTACATTGTCCAGTTCTTCAAGAAAGTCTTTTAGTTCAAGCAAACGCTTTATCATCAAGTAAGTGCTTCCCCAGCGCATTGCTTGATCCAAAATGGCTCCTTTTCCAGCACGTCTCTTCAGAATAGCATCTGTTTTAGGGATCCTGGCTGCAACAGCTACTTGCCTCAACTTGCTAATTAGTGTAGCCGCATGACGATCCTTCAATCCATCTCTTATTGCTAGTTGCAGAGTATGAACAGCACAACGCATATGTTGAATGGTAATAAGCTTAGATGCTTCTTCAGCAATATCATCCAAACTTTCACAGCTTTCTTGAATTGCAGAACTGTCATCTTCTGATATTTGTATGCTGCTTTCTTCATCAACTTCCTTCATTTTTTCAATTGTGCTTAACATATTTGAAGCATTATCAGTTACAATACATAGAATGTGTTCCCTTTTAATTTCAAATTCTTCTAAAACACCTTCCACTAACTTCTGCAGATACTCACTGGTATGATGTGCCCGAGTGTCCTTTACTCCTAATGTCCGGGTTAGCGAATGATACATACCTGTAGCAGGTGTTCTCCGAGGACAGCAGGCTGATTGTTCTCACGACTGGGATGACGTCCACGGCAGCCCCCACCAACCGGAACAAAACTTCGCGGGCGGTCCCGCACGCAGGGCATGCCCACCGCGCATGCGAGGCCGTCTTCACGCCCATGTGCGACTGTTCCCGCTCAGTTGAATGACAAGCCAAAGAATGAGTAAAAACGCAATTCCAAAGGGGAGGAGGGAGGGTAGGTGAGAACAATCAGCCTGCTGTCCTCGGAGAACACCTGCTACAGGTATGTATCATTCGTTTTCTCCGAGGACAAGCAGGCTGCTTGTTCTCACGACGGGGGTATCCCTAGCTCTCAGGCTCACTCAAAACAAGAACCCAGGTCAATTGAACCTCGCAACGGCGAGGGCATAACAGAAATTGACCTACGAAGAACAACTAACTGAGAGTGCAGCCTGAACAGAACAAATCGGGTCCTGGAGGGTGGAGTTGGATTCAAACCCCAAACAGATTCTGCAGCACCGACTGCCCGAACCGACTGTCGCGTCGGGTATCCTGCTGGAGGCAGTAATGTGATGTGAATGTGTGGACAGATGACCACGTCGCAGCCTTGCAAATCTCTTCCATAGTGGCTGACTTCAAGTGGGCCACTGACGCTGCCATGGCTCTAACACTATGAGCCGTGACATGACCCTCAAGAGCCAGCCCAGCCTGGGCGTAAGTGAAGGAAATGCAATCTGCTAGCCAATTGGAGATGGTGCGTTTCCCGACAGCGACCCCTTTCCTATTGGGGTCGAAAGAAACAAACAATTGGGCGGACTGTCTGTGGGGCTGTGTCCGCTCCAGATAGAAGGCCAACGCTCGCTTGCAGTCCAATGTGTGCAACTGACGTTCAGCAGGGCGGGTATGTGGTCTGGGAAAGAATGTTGGCAAGACAATTGACTGGTTAAGATGGAACTCCGACACCACCTTTGGCAGGAACTTAGGGTGAATGCGGAGTACTACTCTGTTATGATGAAATTTGGTATACGGAGCATGAGCTACCAGGGCCTGCAGCTCACTGACTCTGCGAGCTGAAGTAACTGCCACCAAGAAAATGACCTTCCAGGTCAAGTACTTCAGATGGCAGGAATTCAGTGGCTCAAACGGAGGTTTCATCAGCTGGGCGAGGACGACATTGAGATCCCATGACACTGCAGGAGGCTTGACAGGGGGGCCTTGACAAAAGCAAGCCTCTCATAAATCGAACGACTAAAGGCTCTCCAGAGATGGCTTTACCCTCTACACGATGATGGTAAGCACTAATCGCACTAAGATGATTCCTTACTGAGTTGGTCTTGAGACCAGACTCTGATAAGTGCAGAAGGTATTCAAGCAGGTTCTGTGCAGGGCAAGAACGAGGTTCTACGGCCTTGCTCTCACACCAGACGACAAACCTCCTCCACTTGAAAAAGTAACTCTTCTTAGTGGAATCCCTTCTAGAGGCAAGCAAGACCCGGGAGACACCCTGAGACAAACCCAACGAAGCAAAATCTACACCCTCAACATCCAGGCCATGAGAGCCAGAGACTGAAGGTTGGGGTGCAGAAGCGCTCCGTCGTTCTGCGAAATGAGGATCGGAAAACACTCCAATCTCCACGGTTCTTCGGAGGACAACTCCAGAAGTAGAGGGAACCAGATCTGACGGGGCCAAAAAGGCGCTATCAGAATCATAGTGCCGTGGTCTTGCTTGAGCTTCAGTAAGGTCTTCCCCACAAAAGGTATGGAGAATAAGCATACAGGAGGCCGGTCCCCCAATGGAGGAGAAAGGCATCTGACGCTAGTCTGCTGTGTGCCTGTAGTCTGCAACAGAACAGAGGCAGCTTGTGGTTGGTCTGAGAGGCGAAAAGGTCCACCGAGGGAGTGCCCCACTCTCGGAAGATCGGAAGATCTTGCGTACCACTCTGGAATGGAGCGACCACTCGTGCGGTTGCATGACTCTGCTCAGTCTGTCGGCCAGACTGTTGTTTACGCCTGCCTGGTATGTGGCTTGGAGAAGCATGCCGAACTGGTAGGCCCAACGCCACATCCCGACGGCTTCCTGACACAGGGGGTGAGATCCGGTGCCCCCCTGCTTGTTGATGTAATACATTGCAACCTGATGGTCTGTCCGAATTTGGATAATTTGATAGGACAGCCGATCTCTGAAGGCCTTCAGTGCGTTCCAGACCGCTCGGAGCTCCAGGAGGTTGATCTGAAGATCTTGTTCCTGGAGGGACCACAGTCCTTGGGTGTGAAGCCCATCGACATGAGCTCCCCATCCCAGGCGAGATGCATCCGTCGTCAGCACCTTCGTGGGCTGCGGAACTTGGAATGGACGTCCCAGGGTCAAATTGGTCCGAAGTGTCCACCAGTGCAGCGAATTGCGACAACTGGGGGACAGGCGGATGACATCTTCTAGATTCCCGGTGGCTTGGCACCACCGGGAAGCTAGGGTCCATTGAGTAGATCTCATGTGAAGACGAGCCATGGGAGTCACATGAACAGTGGAGGCCATATGACCCAGGAGTCTCAACATCTGCCGAGCTGTGACCTGCTGAGACGCTCTGGCCTGGGAAGCGAGGGACAGGAGGTTGTGGGCCCTCGCTTCGGGAAGAAAGGCCTGAGCCGTCCGTGAATTCAGCACAGCTCCTATGAATTCCAGAGATTGGACTGGCTGGAGATGGGACTTTGGGTAATTTATCACAAACCCCAGCAGCTCCAGGAGGTGAATAATGCACTGCATGGACCCCTGCCTCTGAGGTGTTCTTGACCAGCCAATCGTCGAGATACGGGGACACATGCACTCCCAGCTTGCGTAGATACGCCGCAACCACCACGAGACACTTCGTGAACACCCGTGGTGCAGAGGCGAGCCCAAAGGGCAGCACACAATACTGAAAGTGCCGTGGCCCCAGACGGAATCTGAGATACTGTCTGTGAGCTGGCAGTATCGGGATGTGAGTATAAGCGTCCTTTAAATCCAGGGAACATAGCCAATCGTCTTTCTGAATCATTGGTAGAAGGGTGCCCAAGGAAAGCATCCTGAACTTTTCTTTGACCAGGTATTTGTTCAGGCCTTTCAGGTCTAGGATGGGACGCATCCCCCCTGTTTTCTTTTCCACAAGGAAGTACCTGGAATAGAATCCCTACCCTTCCTGCCCGGGTGGTACGGGCTCGACCGCATTGGCGCTGAGAAGGGCGGAGAGTTCCTCTGCAAGTACCTGCTTGTGATGGGAGCTGAAGGATTGGGCTCCCGGTGGGCAATTTGGTGGAGTGGAGGCCAAATTCAGGGTGTATCCGCACCGGACTATTTGGAGAACCCACTGGTCGGAGGTTATCAGAGGCCACCTTTGGTGAAAAGCTTTCAACCTTCCCCCGACCGGCAGGCCGTCCGGCACGGACACTTTGATGGTGGCTATGTTCCCATGGATCCAGTCAAAAGCCCGTCCCCAGCTTTTGCTGTGGAGGCGCCGGGGGCTGCTTAGGCACACGCTGTTGATGGGAACGAGCGCGCTGGGACTGTCCCTGTGCCTGAGGAGGCCTTCGGTCCGGCTGGGAGTACCTATGCTTGTTGTAGGCGTAGGGCGCAGCCTGCCTGGCCCAGGAAAAACGCCCACCTGTTGAGGTGGATGCTGAAGGCGCCCGGTGGAAGAGCTTGTCGAGAGCGGTTTCCCGCTGGTGCAGTTGGTCCACCAACTGCTCGACCTTCTCACCAAAAATGTTATCCCCCCGGCAAGGGACATCCGCCAGTCTTTGCTGGGTGCGGTTGTCCAGGTCAGAGGCACAAACCAGGAGAGTCTGCGCATCACTATACCTTGGGCCGCAGCTCGGGATGCCACATCACAGGTGTCATAGATACCCCTGGACAGGAATTTTCTGCACGCCTTCAGCTGCCTGACCACCTCCTGAAAAGGCCTGGACTGCTACGGAGGGAGCTTGTCGACCAGGTCCGCCAGTTGCTTCACATTGTTCCGCATGTGAATGCTCGTGTAGAGCTGGTATGACTGGATGCGGGTCACGAGCATGGAAGATTGGTAGGCCTTCCTACCAAACGAGTCCAGAGTGCGAGACTCCCGCCCCGGGGGCGCCGAGGCGGTATCCCTCGAACTCTGTGCTCTCTTGAGAGCAGAGTCCACGACCGCCGAGTCATGAGGCAATTGGGGCCGCATCAACTCTGGGTCAGAGTGGATCCTGTATTGGGACTCTGCTTTCTTGGAGATGGTGGGATTAGATAATGGCTTCAGCCAGTTCCGAAGCAGTGTCTCTTTGAGGACATTGTGCAACGGCACCGTGGAAGACTCTCTAGGTGGTGATGGATAGTCGAAGACCTCGAGCATCTCAGCCCTCGGCTCATCCACAGAGACCACGGGGAAGGGAATGCAAATAGACATGTCCCTGACAAAGGAGGCAAAGGAGAGGCTCTCAGGTGGTGGGAGCTTCCTCTCCGGTGAAGGAGTGGGGTAGGAGGGAAGGCCCTCAGACTCCTCTGAGGAGAAATATCTGGGGTCCTCCTCCTCCCCCCACGAGGCCTCTTCCTCGGTGTCGGACATGAGCTCTTGCAGCTCTGACCTAAACCGGGCCCGTCTCGACTGCGAGGAACCACGTCCTCGATGGCGTCGAGCGGTGGACTCCCGCGTCGGCGGGGATGAAGCTCCCTCCATCGACGTCGACGGGGATTCCACCTGCGTGACGGTCGACACCGGTGCCGCAAGCAGCGTTGGTGTCGGAAGCCTCGGCATCGGGCTGGAGCACACTGGCACCTCTATCAACGGCGCCAGGGGCCGGCAAAGCCTGGCGCATCAGCCCTTCCATAATCCCAGGAAGGATGGCTTGGAGGCACTCGTCAAGGTCCGCTGCCGGGAAAGGCAGGGGGGCCGGTGCAGGTGTCGGTGCCGCAAGCTGCTCGGGTCCAGGAGACGGTACCGAAGCACCCATGGGCTGACACAGCGACACCTCTTCGACCGAGTGGGAACGCTCCTCTCGGCACTGCCGCTTCCTCGGCGTCGAATCATCTCTGGAGGTGCCGGAGCTGGTGGTCCCATGCGCCGTGGGCGACCGATGCCGGTGCTTTTTCGGTTTCTTACGGTGCTCGTCATCGGCGTTGGGTGGCAGAGATGAAGAGGAGGTAGAACCCCCCCCCCCCGGCCTCGAGGAATCTGGTCTGACAGGGTTCGGTCCCGATGGCCCTGGGTAGAGGGAGTGGCCGGGGCCGATTGCCCACGCGGCCGCTCACCCCTGCCGTCGCCGGTAGACCGGCGGGCCAACGGTACCTGTACTCCTGGGGTCGATGCCATCGTCGGTGCCGATTTCGTCGACATCGGTACCGGTACCGAAGATCCAGCCGTCGACGTCGAGGGGCCGACGCAAGTTCCAAAAAGACGGTCCCGTAGAACTTGCCTCGCCACCTGTGTCCGCTTTCGCAAGCCGAGACACAAGGTGCACGTCTTGGTATTATGCTCCGGCCCAAGGCACTTGAGGCACCAAGCGTGGGTTTGCGAGATCTGCCGGCCGCACCAACCACACTTCTTGAATCCACTTGGGACCTTCGAGGACATCGACGGAAAAATCGTGTCGGCGAAATCAAAGTCGTCTATGGTGGCGGTGAAAAGCACAACCGAAAAGAAAACGACCGTGCGGCCACAAGGCCGCAATGAGGCGCCCCCGCTAAAGATGACGAGGGGACACTTCTTCATTTTTTTTTTTAGGGATAAAACGAAGCACGAACGCGCACAAAGAGAAAAACCTCGAAGAAAAACTCGCGGCTAGGCCGCGATCCGGTTTCCAGGGCTGACAGAGAGAGAGACAAAAGCACGTCTCTCTCCAGCGCGGAATCGAAAAAAACTGAGCAGGAAAAGTCGCGCACGGGCGGGAAGACGGCCGCGCATGCGCAGTGGGCGTGCCCTGCGTGCGGGACCGCCCGCAAAGTTTTGTTCCGGTTGGTGGGGGCTGCCGTGGACGTCAACCCAGTCGTGAGAACAAGCAGCCTGCTTGTCCTCGGAGAAATTGTTTTTTTTATTTTCATCAGCAAATCTACCATTAATTGCAAAATAATTGACTCTGTGACGTGTGCATGCATCCATTTTAATAAAGACAAAACGTCCCTTCAGACTTTTTCTTAGTTCTTCCTTCTTACATTTGGCCTCTTCAAGTATAAGTTTCCTTATACTTTCTTGTTCCAGAGAAACTCCAAGCTTTTTAGCCATTTCTCCATTTAAGCCTAAAAAGGCTGGTTGTGAAAAAAAGATAGTGGTATACTATTCTTTACTGCCATTTCAATGATGTGGTTTTTGAATTTTTCTAGTATCATTGTTATAGTAACTTTGTCAGCTGTAAAAAATCTTGATAGTTGTGTCTGGCCTCCAGTAGATTTCTGATCTTTTACTGACCCTGAAGTAGATGAAATGTTTTCATTGCTATCTTTCTCATTCACAGCTTCTAACACTTTAGGATGGAAACGCTGCAAGTGTCTTTTTAAATTTGATGCTCTTGTAGGTACATTTTTTTCATAACCACTGAAACTGCTAATTTTTGCATCACATACTTTTTCACCATCATCATCTTCTATAATACATTGACATACATAATGCTTCCCATTTGTTGATATTGTAAAGTGTTCATAAACAGCAGTCTTTGTCATGTTTCCTGACATTCTTTTTCCCACTGTGAATGGTGTGCCACTTCCACTAAAGCGAATGCTACATACCTGTAGAAGGTATTCTCCGAGGACAGCAGGCTGATTGTTCTCACTGATGGGTGACGTCCACGGCAGCCCCTCCAATCGGAAACTTCACTAGCAAAGGCCTTTGCTAGTCCTCGCGCACCCATGCGCACCGCGCATGCGCTGCCGTCTTCCCGCCCGAACCGGCTCGTGTTCGTCAGTCCCGTATGTAGCAAGACAAAGACAAGGGAAGACACAACTCCAAAGGGGAGGCGGGCGGGTTTGTGAGAACAATCAGCCTGCTGTCCTCGGAGAATACCTTCTACAGGTATGTAGCATTCGCTTTCTCCGAGGACAAGCAGGCTGCTTGTTCTCACTGATGGGTATCCCTAGCCCCCAGGCTCACTCAAAACAACAAACATGGTCAATTGGGCCTCGCAACGGCGAGGACATAACTGAGATTGACTTAACAATTTATCCAACTAACTGAGAGTGTAGCCTGGAACAGAACAAACATGGGCCTAGGGGGGTGGAGTTGGATTCTAAACCCCGAACAGATTCTAAAGCACTGACTGCCCGAACTGACTGTCGCGTCGGGTATCCTGCTGCAGGCAGTAATGAGATGTGAATGTGTGGACAGATGACCACGTCGCAGCTTTGCAGATCTATTCAATAGTGGCTGACTTCAAGTGGGCCACTGACGCAGCCATGGCTCTGACATTGTAAGCCGTGACATGACCCTCAAGAGCCAGCCCAGCCTGGCGTAAGTGAAGGAAATGCAATCTGCTAGCCAATTGGATATGGTGCGTTTCCCCACAGCCACTCCCCTCCTGTTGGGATCAAAAGAAACAAACAATTGGGCGGACTGTCTGTTGGGCTGTGTCCGCTCCAGATAGAAGGCCAATGCTCTTTTGCAGTCAATGTGTGCAGCTGACGTTCAGCAGGGCAGGAATGAGGACGGGGAAAGAATGTTGGCAAGACAATTGACTGGTTCAGATGGAACTCCGACACTACCTTCGGCAAGAACTTCGGGTGAGTGCGGAGGACTACTCTGTTATGATGAAATTTGGTGTAAGGGGCCTGGGCTACCAGGGCCTGAAGCTCACTAACTCTACGAGCTGAAGTAACTGCCACCAAGAAAATGACCTTCCAGGTCAAGTACTTTAGATGACAGGAGTTCAGTGGCTCAAAAGGAGGTTTCATCAGCTGGGTGAGAACGACATTGAGATCCCATGACACTGTAGAAGGTTTGACGGTGGGCTTGACAAAAACAAACCTCTCATGAAAGCAAACAACTAAAGGCTGTCCTGAGATCGGCTTACCTTCCACACGGTAATGGGTATGCACTGATTGCACTAAGGTGAACCCTTACAGAGTTGGTCTTGAGACCAGACTCAGACAAGTGCAGAAGGTAGTCAAGCAGGGTCTGTGTAGGACAAGAGCGAGGATCTAGGGCCTTGCTGTCACACCAGACGGCAAACCTCCTCCATAAAAAGAAGTAACTCCTCTTAGTGGAATCTTTCCTGGAAGCAAGCAAGATGCGGGAGACACCCTCTGACAGACGCAAAGAGGCAAAGTCTACGCTCTCAACATCCAGGCCGTGAGAGCCAGAGACCGGAGGTTGGGATGCAGAAGCGCCCCTTCGTCCTGTGTGATGAGAGTCGGAAAACAGTCCAATCTCCACGGTTCTTCGGAGGACAACTCCAGAAGAAGAGGGAACCAGATCTGACGCGGCCAAAACGGCGCAATCAGAATCATGGTGCCTCGATCTTGCTTGAGTTTCAACAAAGTCTTCCCCACCAGAGGTATGGGAGGATAAGCATACAGTAGACCTTCCCCCCAGTCCAGGAGGAAGGCATCCGATGCCAGTCTGCCGGGGGCCTGAAGTCTGGAACAGAACTGAGGGACTTTGTGGTTGGCTCGAGATGCAAAGAGATCTACCAAGGGGGTACCCCACACCTGGAAGATCTGGCGCACCACTCGGGAGCTGAGCAACCACTCGTGAGGTTGCATAATCCTGCTCAGTCTGTCTGCCAGACTGTTGTTTACGCCTGCCAGATATGTGGCTTGGAGCAACATGCCATAACGGCGAGCCTACAGCCACATGCTGACGGCTTCCTGACACAGGGGGCGAGATCCGGTGCTCCCCTGCTTGTTGATGTAATACATGGCAACCTGGTTGTCTGTCTGAATTTGGATAATTTGGTGGGATAGCCGATCTCCTTGAAAAACTTCAGAGCGTTACGACGCTCGTAACTCCAGGAGATTGATCTGCAGATCGCGGTTCCTGGAGGGATCAGCTTCCCTGGGTGTGAAGCCCATCCAGAGAGCTCCCCACCCCAGGAGACGCCGATCTGTAGGCAGCACTTTTGTGGCTGAGGAAATTGAAAGGGCTTCGAGAGTCAATTGGACCAAATCGTCCACCAGTACAGGGATTTTGAGAAAACTCGTGGACAGGTGGATCACGTCCTCTAGATACCCAACCGCCTGAAACCACTGGGAAGCTAGGGTCCATTGAGCAGATCGCATGTGAAGACGAGCCATGGGAGTCACATGAACTGTGGAGGCCATGTGGCCCAGCAATCTCAACATCTGCCGAGCTGTGATCTGCTGGGACGCTCGTACCCAGGAGACGAGGGACAGCAGATTGTTGGCCCTAGTCTCCAGAAGATAGGCACGAGCCGTCCGAGAATCCAGCAGAGCTCCTATGAATTCGAGTCTCTGCACTGGGAGAAGATGGGACTTTGGATAATTTATCACAAACCCCAGTAGCTCCAGATGCACTGTAGAGCTCCAGCCTCGGATGTGTTCTTCACCAGCCAATCGTCGAGATAGGGGAACACGTGCACTCCCAGCCTGCGAAGCACCGCTGCTACTACAGCCAAGCACTTCGTGAACACTCTGGGCGCAGATGCGAGCCCAAAGGGTAGCACACAGTACTGGAAGTGACGTGTGCCCAGCTGAAATCGCAGATACTGTCTGTGAGCTGGCAGTATCGGGATGTGCGTGTAGGCGTCCTTCAAGTCCGGAGAGTATAGCCAATCGTTTTCCTGAATCATGGGAAGAAGGGTGCCCAGGGAAAGCATCCTGAACTTTTCCTTGACCAGATATTTGTTCAGGGCCCTTAGGTCTAGGATGGGACGGCATCCCCCTTTTTTCTTTCCACAAGGAAGTACCTGGAATAGAAATCCCAGCCCTTCTTGCCCGGATGGCACGGGCTCGACCGCATTGGCGCTGAGAAGGGACGGAGAGTTCCTCTGCAAGTGCCTGCTGTGCTTGGAAGCTGTAGGATTCAGCTCCGGTGGGCAATTTGAGGTTTTGAGGGCCAAATTGAGGGTGTTACCCTTTCCGGACTATTTGAAGAACCCAATGGTCGGAGGTTTGAGAGGCACCTTTGGTGAAAAACTTTCAACCTCCCCCCGACCGGTAGATCGCCCGGCACTGACACGTTGATGTCGGCTATGCTCTGCTGGAGCCAGTCAAAAGCTCGCCCCTTGCTTTTGCTGCGGAGCCAAGGGGCCTTGCTGAGGCGCACGCTGCTGATGAGAGCGAGCGCGCTGGGGCTTAGCCTGGACCGCAGGCTGTCGAGAAGGAGGACTGTACCTACGCTTGCCAGAAGAGTAGGGAACAGTCTTCCTTCCCCCATAAAAACGTCTACCTGAGGAGGTAGAAGCTGAAGGCTGTCGGTGGGAGAACTTGTCGAAAGCGGTATCCCGCTGGTGGAGCTGTTCTACCACCTGTTTGACTTTCTCTCCAAAAATATTGTCCGCTCGGCAAGGGGAGTCCGCAATCCGCTGCTGGATCCTATTCTCCAGGTCGGAGGCACGCAGCCATGAGAGTCTGCGCATCACCACACCTTGAGCAGCGGCCCTGGACGCAACATCAAAGGTATCATATACCCCTCTGGCCAGGAATTTTCTGCACGCCTTCAGCTGCCTGACCACCTCCTGAAATGGTTTGGCTTGCTCAGGAGGGAGCTTGTCCACCAAGCCCGCCAACTGCCGCACATTGTTCCGCATATGGATGCTCGTGTAGAGCTGGTAAGACTGAATTTTGGCCACGAGCATAGAAGAATGGTAGGCCTTCCTCCCAAAGGAGTCTAAGGTTCTAGAGTCCTTGCCCGGGGGCGCCGAAGCATGCTCCCTAGAACTCTTAGCCTTCTTTAGGGCTAGATCCACCACACCAGAGTCGTGAGGCAACTGAGTGCGCATCAGCTCTGGGTCCCCATGGATCTGGTACTGGGACTCGATCTTCTTGGGAATGTGGGGATTAGTTAAAGGCTTGGTCCAGTTCACCAGCAATGTCTTTTTTAGGACATGATGCATGGGTACTGTGGACGCTTCCTTAGGTGAAGAAGGATAGTCCAAGAGATCAAACATTTCAGCCCTGGGCTCATCCTCCACGACCACCGGGAAGGGGATGGCCGTAGACATCTCCCGGGAGGAGAAAGCTGCCTTTCAGGGGAGGGAGTGGGATCAGAAGGAAGACCATCAGACTCCTCGTCAGAGAAATATCTGATGTCCTCCTCCTCCTCCTCCCACGAGGCCTCACCATCGGTGTCAGACACAAGTTCATGAACCTGTGTCTGAAGCCGTGCCTGACTCGACTCCGTGGAAACACGGCCACGGTGGGAGCATCGAGAGGTAGACTCCCTCGCCAGCACCGGCGAAGCTCCCTCCGCCGACGTCGTCGGGGAGCCTTCCTGGGAGGCGGCCGCAGTCGGTACCGCAAGCGGCACCGATGTCGGAGACCTCACCCCGGGCAAGGGGCCAGCCGGCGGCGCAAGCACCCCCGGTACCGGAGGGGAAGGGCGCAACAACTCTCCCAGGATCTCTGGGAGAACGGCCCGGAGACTCTCATGCAGAGCGGCTGTGGAGAAAGACATGGAAGCCGATGCAGGCGTCGAAGTCAGAGTCTGTTCCGGGCGTGGAGGCTGTTCTGGGCTGTCCAAGGTGCAGCGCATTGACACCTTCTGAACACAGGGTGAGCGGTCCTCCCGGTGCCGATGCCTACTGGGTGCCGACTCCCTCGGCGACCCAGAGCTCTCGGTACCGATGCGGGAAGGAGACCGGTGTCGATGCTTCTTTGATTTTTTCAAACGAAGCATGTCACCGGAGCTTCCCGGTACCGACGAGGAGGACGTAGAATCCAGCCGTCTCTTCCTCGGGGCCGAGGCCGAAGAGGGTCGGTCTCGGGGGGGCTGTACCGCAGGAGCCCTCAGGGTAGGGGGAGACCCACCCGAAGGCTCACCGCCACCAGCAGGGGAATGGACACAGCCCTCACCTGCACTCCAGTCGAAGCACCACCGTCCGACGACATCAGCAACAGTGGAGGTCCCGGTACCACCGACGCAACCTTTCGATGTCTCGGTACCGATGATGCAGAGGGTCGATACCTCGATGCAGTCGATGCCGAGGTCGAAGGTCTAGATGCTGCCGACGTCGATGCACTCGATGCCTCCAGTGCTGTTGTCGACGAAGAGCCCGAGAACAACACGTTCCACTGGGCCAATCTCGCAACCTGAGTCCTCTTTTGTAAAAGAGCGCAAAGACTGCAGACCTGCGGGCGGTGCCCAGCCCCCAGACACTGAAGACACGAAGCGTGCCTATCAGTGAGCGAGATTACCTGGGCGCACTGGGTGAACTTCTTGAAGCCGCTGGGAGACTTCGATGACATGGGCGGAAAAATCACGCCAGCAAAATCAAAATTCGTAATGGCGACTAAGGGCACCAAAAATAGGGAGAGAAAAAACCCGTACCGAGGCCCCAAAAAAGGCCTACCCCAAAAGCGAAAGGAAACTTACGTCGGGGAAAACAAACTGGAAACACGGGAAGGGAAAAGACCGAGGTCTTCCTTTTTTTTTTTTTTAAGAAATTGCGAAAACGCGCAAGGGTCAACTTTGAGGGGCACGAAACGGCGCAAAACACGACCATCCCGAGCGCGGACAAAAGAAGACTGACGAACACGAGCCGGTTCGGGCGGGAAGACGGCCGCGCATGCGCGGTGCGCATGGGCGCGCGAGGACTAGCAAAGGCCTTTGCTAGTGAAGTTCCAATTGGAGGGGCTGCCGTGGACGTCACCCATCAGTGAGAACAAGCAGCCTGCTTTTCCTCGGAGAAAATATAAAGCTCTTCTTGCAGAGAGAGAGGAAGTTGGGTGGAGTCTCTCTGCTGCCTTATCTGTGTGTGCTGAATGATCTTCTCTTGGAGCTTAAGTTCACTGTGGGGTCAGAGAGGAGGTGCTCTACAGCAGGTCAGTAAATGCAAAGGGAGACTGAGCAGAGGGAAGCTCTCCAGCAAAATAGTTCAGCTGGACTTCACACTAGTGAAACAACTAGGTACTAAGCTTTATTCACAGCAGAGAAGTACTTTATTCAAATGTATGAGGAGTCGGTACATTTTTGCTGACTCCAACTCCAACTGAATGTACCCAAAATTGCTGCCGACTCCGACTCCACAGCTCTGGTTTAAACCTATATCTATTTCTTTTACTTGATTCTGATCTATTTGTGAAATATGTTCTGCTGCAGAGAGAACCTACAATTGGAATTTAAATTTTGAAATTGGCTTACTACAAGGGACAATTTCTTTGTATTGAGGCAGTCCTGGAAATAGGAGATAGTTTAGATTTTAAATAACTTCTTGATAATTTAGATTCTGTCTTATAAGGAATTCTGATCTCTGCTTATTTTAAAATATGTTTTATTCTGTTTAATTTTTAATACTTTCTTTTAATTAATAAGTTCTATTTCTCCCTGTAAAATATCTTTTCAATTCAGTGTTTACATCTTTGTCTGACTTTTCAAGTGAGATTTTCTACAGTTTAAGAGGTCATCATCTGGTTTCAATTATCCACATTCCTAGCTAGTTCTGTGTATGAAGCTAAAGGTGAAAGAGGTCAGGAAAAGTCAACTCTATTCCTTGATTGATTATAGCTAAGTGTAGGACTGGCCCCTTAATGAATGCCCCGAGGGAATCTGATTATGTGAATAATAAAACAGAGGATTGAGCTATTGGTAAATTACTATGCAATGTTGTGCCTGTTACAATTACTGATGTCCATAAGTGTGAATTAGAATCAGGGATTGCTAAATAATAGAATCTGAGAATTTAATAATAATAAAATGCAGGAGATAGGTGCCGCATTGTCTAGTTTGAGAGGCCCCAGGTCGTAGGTCAGTTTAGGAAATATTTGAAACCTATGTAACTGATATTGTAATTAATGTGTAGAGATAATTAGTTCAAGACAGGGTAATCAATCTATTCCTTACCATCTGGTGAGAAAGGGGGGCTAGAGGGGTTTAGAACCATATATAAATGAGAACAGAAGCAGCTTATGAAAGAGAGCCAAGAGAGACAAGAGACAAGACACAGAGAGCCAAGAGAAGGAGAGGGTTAGCGCTGATGTTCTACTTTGTTTGCTGGCAAATAAAGAAGACTTTTCTCTCATTCTGGTGTGTGGTATTTGACTCCTGAAGTACCATAGATTCTGCTAACAATAGTGGTAATTCCTGCATCAGTATAAAGGGTTCATAAACCACTTTTTCAGAATAGCTTGTGTATAGCCCAAGGAGCTACAGAGTCAATTTAATTTCCTGCATAATTCTTGTGTATGCACCTCTGTAGGTTAACTGTGTGCGCTTCCAGTTTGTGTAGCCTTTTCTTTCCTTATCTGATTTTTTTTTTTTTTAATATTTTGCTTTGTTGTGCTGTAGTTGGAAGAACTCTCCTACTGGAGTTTAAGCAACTAGTTTTGAATTCCACAGGTGCTGGTCATCTTATATAACTTCCTAACTATTGTAATGGATAAGCTTTTTTTTTTTTGTTAAGATTTTGCTTTGCATGTACATTAATCAATTAGATGTACATATGATAGCCCATATATCAAGACTGAATAAACTTGAAACTTTTATCCTGCAAGAAATTAGTATAGTTATTAGTAAAACACGTTTAGACACCACAGCATTTTTTCCTAAGTCTATCAAGAATTACTAGGGCTCCTGTGTTTGCTAAATTCCGATTATTCCAATTTACACTTTATTTAAATATTTATCCCTTCAGAGTAAGAAGGAAAAATATTGACAGCAATACACCAGCAGATTAGAGAGCCTATCCAGTCTTTTGCACTGAGTGCCCACATATATGACTATCTTCCGTTGCAAGAAAAATGATCTGTATGCACCAGTTGCAAACAGCTCCTGACAGTCATAGAATAAGTACCATCTCTGGATGTATAAGTGGTTGCTCTCTGGAAGAACTGAAGCAAGCTGAGTGTTACATAAAGATGACCTTCAGGAAACAGTAGATCAGTCTTCACCTTTATTCTGGCAATCCAGGTGTTGCTTTGGAGAAAACAAGGTCACCAGGGAAAAGACCGCCACCTATCAACAGCAGGAAGTGATCTTGCAGGTAGGCCCTGCTCCACAAGGTAATGTCTTAACTGCCTACCACCAAGGATGAATCATCAGGTCTCTGTTTCCAGAAGGGTTGAAATAGAACTGCAGTTGTTGGTGATTCAATCATTAGCCATATGTAAATAGCTCCGGTGATCCCACACACCTTCTACATAAGATTTTATAGTGTGCTGAGGAGGAGCCAATTGTCTTGGTCGATTTGACCACAAACATTGGAAGTGCAGGAGGGAAATGATGAAGGTTAACTTTAGTCTGCTATGTGGGAAACTAAAACCAGAACCTCCAGGTTAGTATTCTGAGAAATTCTCCCATTTCTGCATGCAACATCCCAGAGGCACGCTAAGCTCCAGAGTCTCTCATTACAGATGATCAGAAGCAAACACCGGCTGTAGAGGTTGTTAGCGCCATACTAGCGCCTGCATTTGCTACTGCCCCGTGATCAGAGTCCCCAAGAGCGTGAAACAATGCGCTCGAGGGCTCTGAACGCAACTAGCATGCAAATGCATACAAAACAGAGCTCTTAGCGCAAATAGCATGCAAATGCATGCTAAAACTATTCATCTCCAATTATCAACGACCAGTGCGGCAAACCCTACGCCAGCTCCGAGCTGGCGTTAGGGGTTGCAGACCATATGGGAGGCGTGGTGAGCCCTGTTCAGCATGCATTTACATGCTAGAAACCCCCATTCCCCCCAACAAAGCAACTCCCCCTCAGGAACCGACGACCTCCCCCCCCCCCCCCCCCCCCCCCCCCCCGCAACAAAGGGCTGGAGGTCCGGGTGGACCCCGGTCCTCCCGACCCCCCCCCCCCCACAGGTTCAGGGAGGGTTGAAGATCCAGTCTCCCCCCCCCCCCAGCATTTTCTAAAAAGTCCCTGGTGGCCCAGTGGCGCGACCGATGACCTGACCCCCCCCCCCCCAGCGACAGGGGGGCTGGAGGTCCTGCGGACTTCCGGTCCATCCCCCCGGACACAGTTCAGAGATGATTGCGTGATAAATTTGCATGTCATTATCTCTGATCCACAGGTCCAATACGCCCCCGCGCTGTTCCAGTGCTGTTTGGAACAGCGCCGGGCTTCTGATCATCTGCTTTTCAATGCATGGATAAGACAATGGTCCAGAAAGGAAAACTTTTAGATATTAGACAACATAGAACTTTATGGGTGGATAGACTTTACCCTTAACTAAATGGCACCAACTACTGTCTTATTGTTTATCACTTCTTCAGATTGATAAACCGCCTTTACTGACTAACCAGGTAAAGTAGGGTACAAATTGAGGGGCCCTTTTACCAAGCTGTGGGGAAAAAAGCCCCCAGCGCACCTGGCCTTGCGGGTAACAGAACTCTTACCACGTGGCCATGCGACGGGAAGTCCTTACCACACCCCACTGAGGTGGTGATAAGGGCTCCACGCTAACTCCGGCGGTAACCAGGCAGCGAGTGGTGATGCCCTGGTTACTGCTACACACGCCATTTCCAGGGGGGGTTTCTTTTTTCCCCTGGAAATGGCGTGTGCTCGGGGCGGGACCACATTGGGTGGCTGCATTGAGCTGGCGGCAGTCCTGCAAAGAGCAAGTGGTAAGCCGCGTGGGCTTACCGCTGCTCTGAAAAGGGGCCCTGAGAATATTGAAAGAACACAGCTTGGGTGGAAAAATAAAGGTTTTATATTTTTATGAGTGTATATTGTGATTTGTTATGATAGGCAGAATATAAATAGGAAACAAAATAAATATGTTGTGTAAGGTCAAGATCAGAGAGAAAAGTAAGAAAAAGTGATCAGATCACAGAAGATGGGGCTCATCCACATGAATATTTAAGTTTCCCAAAACTGGGAGAGAAAAATTTGACAGTAATATCAGCTGTGTCCTAAGATATCCCAATCAGCAGCAGACAGTGAGTACAGGCAACACAACAAAAATACTTACCTCTTAATTGACTCCTAATCATTGCTCAATTGCCTGTACCTATTATCCCCACCTCTTTAATCCCCCTTACCTCTTAATTGTTCTGTTCGTCTGTCCTATTTAGATTGTGAGCTCTTTAAGCAGGGACTGTCTTTTACGTGTATGGTGTACAGCGCTGTGTATGCCTTGTAGCGCTATACAAGTGTTAAGTAGTAGTAGTAGGTTAGCAATTCCCAAACTGCTAAACCTTTCAGGTATTTGAAGATGCCCACAGAAAGTTCAACAACCATTAAACCTGAGAATATCAATGCTAATCCTCCCCCTCTTTTAGCAGTTCTGGATAACAAACTGGGGGCAGGCAAATAATCAAATATCAAGCAAATAAGCTTCATCTTCCCCTTGAAGACAAAAGAATTGGAACATAAAAGGTGATCGAGTCAAATATGGAGGCTGACTCAGCCCTACGTTAAGACAGGCAGTTCCGTCTCAGATTATCCAATTTCCAGCGGCAAGCATTTTGGGTCATCACAATGATCTTCTACCCCAGAAAACAGGCATAGAGGATTCCAAGGAAGACAGATATGGAGACACTGCAGCCAATCATAACTGCAGGAATAGGGGATACAGAAGGTGAGCAACAGAAAAAAGAGAATAGTTGGCACATCAAAAGACACCCCTTGGAGTTCACCCCAAGGAGCTTGCCCTGCTCCTTGGGCGTGCTCCTTCAATACGTTCCCACGGAACATGCCACTGCAGCACAAATGCTGCTGATGGCCACAATAAAGAGAGAAAAAACTTCTGAGTATAGTATATGCATCTTTCATGTGACAGGAGGAAATGCAGGTCACAATAGATGGACAGTGGGTACAACAGATGGACAGTGCGTATAGCAGATGCAGTGGGCATGTGACAGGAAGGAACTTGAGGCCCCATACTGCACAAAGCTATTTCAACGAGGACTTCTGCTGGCAGTGCATTACTCAGAAAGAGTGAGCATTGTTCACAACTAACAAGACCCTAATGCTTGTCACGCCTGAGGCTCTTCAAGCTTTTCTGGACAAGCTGCTAGTATGAATGGTGAAATTAGGCCTTACCTGCTAATTTTCTTTCTTCTAGATCCTCTAGACCGTTCAAGACGCTTGGGTTATGCACTCTTACCAGCAGAGGGAGACTGAGAACACTAAAACTTCTTATACAAGTAGCCTGTGCAGACCTTCTACTAACCAGTAAAACAGTAACAAAGCAGAGGAACAAAACACCTCCACCTAAACAAAACCACTGAATCCACACTCAGATCTCCTCCCCTTAAGACAGGGGAATTCAACTGCAGATGGGCACAAACGGTACCACAAACTGCCCTTTGTAAAACTCCAGGACCTACTAGAAATATCAGCAACTGAAGTCTAAAGAAAATCTCATACTGAACTGTCCGATACACTGGGTGGGCTCTTGAACGGTCTGGAGGATCTAGAGGAAAGAAAATTAGCAGGTAAGGCCTAATTTCACCTTCCTCATCAATCCTCCAGACCGTTCAAGACGCTTGGGATGTACCAAAGCAGTAAACACATCTAAGGGTGGGACCTGCGAAGCCCAGAGGACAGGACTGCAGCTCCAAAACTGGCATCCTCCCTTGCCTGTACATCCACTCTGCAATGTTTGACAAAAGAATGCAGGGAGGACCACACAGCCGCTCTACAAATGTCCAGCAGTGGAACAAAACTACTCTCTGCCCAAGAAGCCGCCATCCCCCTAGTGGAATGTGCCTTGAGCCCCACCGGCACCGTACGGCCATGCAATATGTAAGCTGAAGAGCTGGCATCCTTCAACCACCAAGCTATAGATGCCTTAGAAGCAGCCGTTCCCTTCTTGGGCCCCCCATGAAGGACAAATAACCTGTCCGAAGACCTGAATTCCTCCGACCTGCGCAAGTAAACCTTCAACACTTTGCGCACATCCAATTTCGCCAAACGACGCTGAGAAGCATCCCCCGTCCAGTCCCCCAAGACCGGCAACGAAATCACCTGACATGAAAGGAGGATACCACCTTAGGCAAAAACGAAGGGACTGGACGCAGCGAAACCTTTTCCTTAGAAAACCACAGAAACGGAGGCCTACATGAAAGAGCCTGAAGTTCCGAAATCCTGCGAGCCGACGATATAGCTACCAAAAAGACCACTTTCATAGTAAGGTCTTTTATCGAAGACTCCAAGGGCTCAAAAGGAGAACCCACCAAAGAGTCAAGAACGATATTAAGATCCCACTGAGGCACTACCGGCCACTGAGGAGGACAAAGCAACTTCACCCCCCCTCAAAAAACGGACCACATCCGGGAAAGACGCAACCGACCTGCCCTGCACCTTACCCCGAAAACACGCCAAAGCAGCCAGCTGCACCTTCAAAGATGACAATGAAAGGCCCTTCTCAAAACCATCCTGCATGAAATCTAAAATGCACGACACAGAAGCTGTCGAAGGGACACATGCCTGGTCCCCACACCAATCTTCAAATATGCGCCACACACGCACATAGGCCAAAGATGTCACAGGTTTGCGAGACTGCAGCATCGTCTGAATCACCTGAGGGGAAAACCCTTTCCTTCTCAACCGTTCCCTCTCAAGGGCCACACCATAAGAGAGAACCGAGCCGGATCCGGCATGACAATTGGACCCTGAGACAACAGCACCGAGCCCCTCAGTCGAAGAGGCTTGCCTTCTAACAAGCGCATCAGATCCCCGAACCACGGCCGACACAGCCAATTCAGAGCCACCAACAACACCGGACCCGCATGACATTTTACCCTCTGTAGGACTCGACCTATCAAGGGCCACAGGGGAAACACGTACAGCAACACCCGCTGAGGCCACAGAAGGACCAACGCATCGATCCCTTCCGCTCGTGGATCCCGACGCCGACTGAAATACCGGGGAACCTGAGCATTCTGTGCCGACGCCATGAGATCCACTACTGGCATTCCCCACTTTAGAACTATCTGGTCGAACACCAACCAGTGCAGAGACCATTCTCCGGGGTGCAACGTGTCTGCTTAGAAAATCCGCGTTCACGTTGTCCACCCCGGCCATGTGCGCCGCTTAAATCTGCATTAGATGCCTTTCCGCCCAACTCATGAGCAGAGCCGTCTCGATTGCCAACCGCGGACTCTTTGTACCGCCCTGCCGGTTGACATATGCTACCGCTGTCGCGTTGTCGGACATGACTCTTATCGCCTATCCGACCACACTTGAGCGAAATGCCAACAGAGCTAGCCAAATCGCCCTCGTCTCCAACCGGTTGATAGACCACTACTGAGCTTCCTCCGTCGACCACCGCCCCTGCGCAGACCGACCGAGACACTGAGCTCCCCAGCCCAGCAGACTGGCATCCGTCACCGGAATCACCCACTGAGGAGGTTCCAACGGCATGCCCTTTTTTAGATGGGCCAAGCACAGCCACCACTGGAGACTGCGCCGAGAAGCTCCCCTCAATGACAACCGCAACTCCAAACTGTGTACCTGGGGAGACCACCGGGACAACACAGCCGCCTGAAGCTGACGCATATGTGCCCTGGCCCATGGTACTACCTCTATTGTCGCTGCCATGAGGCCCAGAACCCGAAGGCACATTCGAACCGTCGGACTCTGAACGGACATTAACAGCCGGACCTGCTGCTGAAGAGAGGCGATCCGAGAATCCGGCAGAAAAACACGACCCACTGCCGTGTCGAACCGCACTCCCAAGTACTCCAGACTCTGTAATGGGATCAACTGACTTTTGACTACATTCACTACCCATCCGAGCAATTCCAGAAACGCGACCACCTGAGCCGTCGCCGCAACACTGTGAGCCCGAGACTTCGCCCGGATCAACCAGTCGTCCACATACGGATGCACCAGAATTCCCTGCCTCTGCAAGGCTGCTGCTACCACCACCATTATCTTGGAGAAGGTGCGTGGACCCGTTGCCAGACCAAAAGGCAGAGCACAGAACTGAAAGTGCCTCCCTAAAACAGCAAAATGAAGGAAACGCTGATGGGCCTCTCGAATCGGCACGTGCAGATACGCTTACGTGAGGACCAGTGACGTGAGAAATTCTCCCTGACGAACAGCCACTTTGACCGAGCGCAGAGTCTCCATGCGGACGGATGGCACCTTGAGCGCCCCATTGACCCTCTTCAGGCACCACAAAGTAAATGGAATAACAACCCATTCTCTGCTCGTGCCGAGGAATGGGTACCACAGCTCCCAACTGGATTAAACGACCCAGAGTCTCTTGAATAGCCTGTAACTTGACTCGAGAGTGACAAGGAGAGGGAAGACACAGATCCGGCAGCGGGTGCTCGAACTCGAGCGCATAACCGTCGCGAACGACCTCCAGCACCCACTGATCTGATGTAATTTAGGTCCACCCCTGATAAAACAGACGAAGTTGCGCCCCGACCTTCACCAGAGGCTGGACCCGCACACCTTCATAAGGAGGACTTATTACCATTTCCAGCACCTACGGAGGAGTCCCGACCTCCTCAACGACCCCCTCGAAAGGACTGCATCCGCTGGAAAAACCGGCTTTTAGGAGGAGATACAAATCTGCCCGGCCTGTACCGCCTCGCGTCCTTAAACCGACCTCTAGCCGAACCACCTCAGGCCGTAACTCCGGCAACCGTGAGTCCTTGGTATCCCCAAGACCACTCATCAGTTTATCCAAGTCCTCTCCAAACAACATAGAACCTTTGAAAGGTAGAGAACACAACTTTGCTTTAGAGGCCGCATCTGCCACCCAGCCCCTAAGCCAAAGAGCCATGCGAGCCATCACCGCCAGAGCCATATTCTTAGCCGAAGCCCTTAGCAAATCATAAAGGGTGTCCGCCAAAAACGAAGACCCCATCTCCAATTTGGCCAGGTCCTGAACCAAACCAGTCCTATCTAACGCAGGCTCATCCAAGAGCTTCTCCGCCCAACGGAAACAAGCTCTGGCTGCCAAGCCACCACACACTGAGGCTTGCAAGGCCAAAGCCGACGAATCAAAGCTGCGCTTCAGAAAGGACGCTAGCTTCCTATCCTGAGGATCCTGTAAGGCTGTACAGCCATTCTCCGGAATGGCCGTAGCCTTAGTAACCGCCGCAACCACAGTAGGTGGTTTCAGCAGGGCCAAATCTTCCGGAGGCAAGAGATACAGCCGCGCCATAGCCCTAGACACCTTACAAGCAGCCTCCGGCACAGACCATTCCTGAAAAACCATGTCTCTAATGTCTGAATTCATGGGAAAGGAACGGGAGGCTCTCTGAATCCCCTTAACCAAGGGATCTACCTGGGGTCCCTCCGCAGAGGGAGTGGCTGCCGGAGCAAACTTCAAAGTACAGATCACCTGATCAATGAGCTCTAACAACTCCTCCTTTTTTTTTTTTGTATTTGTACCCCGCGCTTTTCCCACTCATGGCAGGGCTCAATGCGGCAGGCGATGGAGGGTTAAGTGACTTGCCCAGAGTCACAAGGAGCTGCCTGTGCCAGGAATCGAACTCAGTTCCTCAGTTCCCCAGGACCAAAGTCCACCACCCTAACCACTAGGCCACTCCTCCACTCCACTCCTTATGAAAAATGCTAACCACTGAAGAATCTTCCCTAGGCCTTAGCCCATCCTGATCCTCAGACTCATCTAAGAGATCCTCCTCTCCTGGGTCAGTCCAAACCTCCAACCCAGGCAGAGAAAGTATCTCCATAGGCTCCGAAATATCCACCCACGGGCGCTTAACTCCCACTGAGCTAGCAGCCTCCGGGGAACAAACAGACAGAGGGTCCAGCTCTCCAGGCATTATACAGAGACCAAACAAACTCAGGGGGGAAACCAGACCCCCCCTGATGCTGCTGAAGCCCCAATAACACTTCCCGCAGTCTCCGCGACGGACCCCCCTTGTTTCCGAGGCGGCAGGTCCATCGCGTGATCCGCAGCTAAACTAGGCACGCTTCCCACCACACATGGGTCCCCCAGCACCGGTACGGAATGCGCGGACAAAAGGGCCGTGCTTCCCGCCAAAAAAGGCTCAGTCGAGGCCGACCCGGGACGCGCAGCCAAAATGGCCGCGTTTCCCGCCAAAAACGGCCCCACCATTGCCGGCCCGGAATGTGCAGTCAAATCGCCGCCCAACACCTCCGCCGACTCAGAGGAAAGCACGGGGGGCAAGGGCGCTGACAACGTAGGCTCCCCACAAAATTTACATTGGCCACCTTTCACTTCAACGTTGCGCTTCGCGCAAAACTGACACCTCGCTGGCTCAGACATAATGGCCGCGAACACAATAAAAACAAACAGTTGCTTTGTGCTCTGACAGACTAATAGGCAAAACCGCCTAAGGCAAGAACGCCCTTGAAGACATTTTATCTCTGGACTGCCACAAGAACGGCCAAAATAGCCGCCTTTATTTTATTTATTTTTAAACTTCGTTGTTGATGCCTAAACGCCTCAAGGGTACAGAACGAGGTCTGTAGCCGAGGTCAAGCAGTCCTCCAGAGGAAGAGCATAGGGGGAGGGACCCGGCCACCCGGGTGTGACACCCCACAGGGAAGAAGAAGCCCCTTAGGACTTACACCCTGTAATAGAGATCCAAGTATGGGTTCTCTAACATTTACAACCCAACCTAGAAACCCCAAACGGGCCTACCAGACTGAGTACACTGCACAGGCTGCACACATCTACCCTCTGCTGAGACTGAGAAAATACTGGTTAGTAGAAGGTCTGCACAGGCTACTTGTATAAGAAGTTTTAGTGTTCTTAGTCTTCCTCTGCTGGTAGGAGTGCATAACCCAAGCGTCTTGAACAGTCTGGAGGATTGCTGAGGAAGCCAGCATTTTTTCTTCATAGGAGGGGCCTGTGCGGAGTCTGACTGCATCTTGCCCTGCTGCACTATATAATGGCTGAGCACTGTTACATTTCGTGGGTATACCTAGGTCAGCAACTATGAATAGCAACCATTATATTATCATCCCTTCTGTCTGTGTGTGGGGAATTGTGAAAGTGGAGAGGATACACACATTCAGGTTCTTGGATCTGTTGCTATTATTTGATGACTCGTAGATTTTAATGCAGGGTTCAAGCTTGGGAATAGTATTAATGCTGCAGCCTTAGATTGCTATATTGGGATGGTTCTCCATTCTCTAGATGTTGAGGATTTTGAGAGTGATTTGCTGGCATGACTGTATTAGCTCTGTGTCTAGCCTACTGTGGCTGCCCTGACCAGCTGCAGTCCTAGAGAGATGCAGAGTCCCCTCAGGAGGGCCCCTTTTTATTAAGGTATCTATAGGTTCCTCACTGTATATTCCTATTCCAGTTACTCTACTATGCTGTTGAAGACTGGTTTTGTTTCAGAATCAATATTTACTGTATAGGTCCTGTTATGCCACCTATGCTCATACTATTGCATATTATTACTTGTTGATGGGGGAAAAGAGAGAAGGGGGAAAAGAGAGAAGAGGGGGTGGAGACTGGGTCTTTGTAAGAAGGGAGGATCTGGCTTGGAATGCAAGAGGGTAAGAATAATTTTGGGAGGTGTGTGTGTAGAGGGGAGGAGAAGGGATGTTGAGGTTGGAATGGGGAATCATAATGGGATTCTAGACAAAGGGCATTGGGCAAAGCAGGATAGAACACCAAAACAGGGACATAGAGGTCCCTTTGAACCCTGGTCTACTAGGATAGCTCAGTTGGGAGGCCATTTCAGGCATAGTTACTTCTGTATGTTTGTGCCGATGTGCTGGGTAAAATAAAAATAGTTACTCTAAATGTTGATGGATTGCATTCCCCTATAAAACGCACCAAGGTCCTCTCCTTGGTGTGGTGGAGTAGCCTAGTGGTTAGTGCAGTGGACTTTGATCCTGGGGAACTGAGTTTGATTCCCACTGCAGCTCCTTTTGACTCTGGGCAAGTCACTTAACCCTCCATTGCCCCTGGTACAAAATAAGTACCTGAATGTATGTAAACCGCTTTGAATGTAGTTGCAAAAAAAACTCAGAAAGGTGGTATATCATGTCCCATTTCCCTTCCCTATCTCAAGAAAGAAAACACGGACATAACATTTTTGCAAAAAATCCATCTTTCTCAAACTGAACATTCCAAGCTCTGTAGAAATTGGGCTGTCGAGTTGCCTTTTGGCTCATACAATGGGAGGGAAAACGGGGCCAGCATTGCCATTCATAATGCACTTTCTTCCTGGAGGGCAGATCTGTCATCTGAGCAGGTAACATACTAGGTTGTAAACTTACACTCTTCAGTGTCTATACTCCCTATATATATATTTTCACAACTATTTCTCTCAGCTAGTGGCAGAGTTAGCAACCCTGCAAGCCTACCAACTGATCATAGGGGGAGATTTTACTATCACACAGGATCCCGCCATAGACTGCAATCCCTGGAAGGTGGTACTCAAAGATGTAGATTGCAGGGGAGTACATTTTTTAACATCTGAATTGGGATTAAGTGATATATGGAGAAGCTTACACCCAGAGGAATGGGAATATACATATTTTTCTCATGTCCACAAGGTCTATACACAACACAACTACTTTCTAGTGGCTGATACACAGCCCATAACGTATCCATTGATCCTATGGTGGTATGGTATGGTCAGAGCCAGGACGGGCACACACAAACCATATGGAGGATGAATCCTGCTTTGTACCTGGATCAAAATTTTCATGATTCACTAAAGAAAGACAACAAACATGGAAAATCTAGCTGTAGTACTTATTGGGTGGCAGCCAAATCAGTTATGCTTGAGAGAATTCCCTCATGTTTCTCAAAGCCAAAAGCAAAGGGATGCTGACCTGTTGAAGCTATAACAACAAATTAGGTACTGTGAAAGAAACACATTGTGGTGCTGACAAAGACTGATAGGCTAGCTTATTTAGCAGTGAGAAAACAAATTAATGATATTCTATACAAGAGAGCATTTTATGACCTTCATAAATACAAATATAATATATGCACAGATAGGAGAACAAAATAGGGAGTCTACTTGCATAATTAGTGAAGCAATGAATGGTCAAATATAGTAACATAGTAAATTACGGCAGATAAAGACCTGTATGGTCCATCCAGTCTGCCCAACAAGATAAACTCATTTTACATGGTATGAGATACTTTATATATAAACCAGAGTTTGATTTGTCCTTGCCATTTTCAGGGCTCAGATCGTAGAAGTCTGCCCAGCGCTGTTCTTGTACTAAAAGTTCTGAAGCTAACATCGAAGCCCCTTAAAATTTACACTTCAGCCCATCCACATCTATTCAGTCATGATCAGGGCACAGACCATAAAAGTCTGTCCAGCACTAGTTTTGCTTCCCAAATATTGGTGTTGCCACCCAATCTCCGCTAAGATTCTGTGGATCCATTCCTTCTAAACACAATTCCTTGTTTGAATTCCATTACTGTTTTCATTTCCAGCTTCCACAGGAGGGCACTCCATGTATCCACCACCCTCTCTGTGGAAAAACTACTTCCTGACATTACTCCTGAGTCTGCCCCCCTTCAATCTCAATTCATGCCCTCTAGTTCTACCACTTTCCAGTCTCCAGAAAAGGTTTGTTTACGGCTTAATACCATTCAAATATATGAACATCTGTATCATGTCACCCGTTTCCTCCAAGGTATACAGGTTATTATAGGTTATAAACAGGTTATTACTAGAATTAAAAGGGCCTAATGGTCAACTCTTGACCAAAGAGCAAGATATCATGGCAGCTTTTGTCCACTTTTATAAAGCTTTATATATTAAGAGTAACAGAATGAGATCAAGGAGATGTCTTTTTAAAGTATCTAAATCTCTCTGAAGAGCTACAATGGGTACCTGTCGCATACCACACATGAATGGAAAAAAATGTGATAGGTACCCATTCATTCCCAGCATGGCTACTGGGTTCACATATAACAAACACCATTACCATTAGCCTCCCTCTATCCACTATGTCTTAAAATATACTCTATAGCTCCATTCCACCCTGTCAAATAGCTTTTCAGCATCCAGTTTGATCAGCACCTTTCCCTCACCCCTTAAATAACCCCCTCATGGAGTCCTAATATCCCTACTGATCTATACAGATTATCACTCCCCCTTCCACCTGCCACAAACTCCACCTGATTTCTACAAACTAAATGGTGTACCACTTCCTCCAGCCAATTGGCTAACATCTTTACATAGATCTTAGCATCATAAGAGGCAAAGGACTCCACTGGGTGCCCTGCCTTATGAATCACCATAATATAAGCTTCATAAAAGAAGTGGGGAAGGAGGCCAGTCACCTGCACACTCTGAAATATGTGAGCCAAAACAGGTGCTATCGTATCTCCCAAGACCTTGTAAAATCCTATCCATATGCCTTCCCCACCTTCATCTGTTGATTGCTTAAAGAACTTCCTCTCAACCCAACAGGTGGCAAAGGTGCACCTTCATATCTGCAGTCACTGTCACCAATCCTGTCTCAGCTAGGAAGGCTACCAGGGCTTCCTTAGTCACCTGCCCCTGGGCAGTATGCAACTCATTATAATAATCTCAAAGAACATTCACAATTTCTTTACGCATATCCATTACCTTGTCCCCTCTTTTAATCAAATTCACCCCAGCCCGTACTCTTACCCTGTGGCCTATCCACCTACTCATTATATTATCTCCTTCATCCATGACATTGCATACATTATGTTCTCCTGCAAAGCGAATGCTACATACCTGTAGAAGGTATTCTCCGAGGACAGCAGGCTGATTGTTCTCACTGATAGGGTGATGTCCACGGCAGCCCCTCCAATCGGAACACTTTACTAGCAAAGACCTTTGCTAGTCCCCGCGCGCTCATGCGCACCGCGCATGCGCAGCCGTCTTCCCGCCCGAACCGGCTCGTGTTCGTCAGTCCCGTATGTAGCAAGACAAAACAAGGGAAGACACAACTCCAAAGGGGAGGCGGGCGGGTTTGTGAGAACAATCAGCCTGCTGCCCTCGGAGAATACCTTCTACAGGTATGTAGCATTCGCTTTCTCCGAGGACAAACAGGCTGCTTGTTCTCACTGATGGGGTATCCCTAGCCCACAGGCTCACTCAAAACAACAACCATGGTCAATTGGACCTCGCAACGGCGAGCACATAACTGAGATTGACCTAAAAAATTTACCAACTAACTGAGAGTGCAGCCTGGAACAGAACAAACAGGGCCCTCGGGGGGTGGAGTTGGATCCTAAAGCCCAAACAGGTTCTGAAGAACTGACTGCCCGAACCGACTGTCGCGTCGGGTATCCTGCTGCAGGCAGTAATGAGATGTGAATGTGTGGACAGATGACCACGTCGCAGCTTTGCAAATTTCTTCAATAGAGGCTGACTTCAAGTGGGCTACCGACGCTGCCATGGCTCTAACATTATGAGCCGTGACATGACCCTCAAGAGCCAGCCCAGCCTGGGCGTAAGTGAAGGAAATGCATTCTGCTAGCCAATTGGATATGGTGCGTTTCCCCACAGCCACTCCCCTCCTATTGGGATCAAAAGAAACAAACAATTGGGCGGACTGTCTGTTGGGCTGTGTCCGCTCCAGATAGAAGGCCAATGCTCTCTTGCAGTCCAATGTGTGCAGCTGACGTTCAGCAGGGCAGGTATGAGGACGGGGAAAGAATGTTGGCAAGACAATTGACTGGTTCAGATGGAACTCCGACACAACCTTTGGCAAGAACTTAGGGTGAGTGCGGAGGACTACTCTGTTGTGATGAAATTTGGTGTAAGGGGCCTGGGCTACCAGAGCCTGAAGCTCACTGACTCTACGAGCTGAAGTAACTGCCACCAAGAAAATGACCTTCCAGGTCAAGTACTTCAGATGGCAGGAATTCAGTGGCTCAAAAGGAGGTTTCATCAGCTGGGTGAGAACGACATTGAGAGCCCATGACACTGTAGGAGGCTTGACAGGGGGCTTTGACAAAAGCAAACCTCTCATGAAGCGAACAACTAAAGGCTGTCCTGAGATCGGCTTACCTTCCACACGGTAATGGTATGCACTGATTGCACTAAGGTGAACCCTTACAGAGTTGGTCTTGAGACCAGACTCAGACAAGTGCAGAAGGTATTCAAGCAGGGTCTGTGTAGGACAAAAGCGAGGATCTAGGGCCTTGCTGTCACACCAGACGGCAAACCTCCTCCATAAAAAGAAGTAACTCCTCTTAGTGGAATCTTTCCTGGAAGCAAGCAAGATGCGGGAGACACCCTCTGACAGACCCAAAGAGGCAAAGTCTACGCTCTCAACATCCAGGCCATGAGAGCCAGGGACCGGAGGTTGGGATGCAGAAGTGCCCCTTCGTCCTGTGTGATGAGGGTCGGAAAAGACTCCAATCTCCACGGTTCTTCGGAGGACAACTCCAGAAGAAGGGGGAACCAGATCTGACGCGGCCAAAAAGAAGCAATCAGAATCATGGTGCCTCGGTCTTGCTTGAGTTTCAACAAAGTCTTCCCCACCAGAGGTATGGGAGGATAAGCATACAGCAGACCTTCCCCCCAGTCCAGGAGGAAGGCATCCGATGCCAGTCTGCCGTGGGCCGGAAGCCTGGAACAGAACTGAGGGACTTTGTGGTTGGCTCGAGATGCGAAGAGGTCTACCAAGGGGGTGCCCCACACCTGGAAGATCTGTCGCACTACACGGGAATTGAGCGACCACTCGTGAGGTTGCATAATCCTGCTCAACCTGTCGGCCAGACTGTTGTTTACGCCTGCCAGATATGTGGCTTGGAGCACCATGCCGTGACGGCGAGCCCAAAGCCACATGCTGACGGCTTCCTGACACAGGGGGCGAGATCCGGTGCCCCCCCTGCTTGTTGACATAGTACATGGCAACCTGGTTGTCTGAATTTGGATAATTTGGTGGTACAGCCGATCTCTGAAAGCCTTCAGAGCGTTCCAGATCGCTCGCAACTCCAGAAGATTGATCTGCAGATCGCGTTCCTGGAGGGACCAGCTTCCTTGGGTGTGAAGCCCATCGACATGAGCTCCCCATCCCAGGAGAGACGCATCCGTGGTCAGCACTTTTTGTGGCTCAGGAATTTGGAAAGGACGTCCCAGAGTCAAATTGGACCAAATCGTCCACCAATACAGGGATTTGAGAAAACTCGTGGACAGGTGGATCACGTCTTCTAGATCCCCAGCAGCCTGAAACCACTGGGAAGCTAGGGTCCATTGAGCAGATCTCATGTGAAGGCTGGCCATGGGAGTCACATGGACTGTGGAGGCCATGTGGCCCAGCAATCTCAACATCTGCCGAGCTGTGATCTGCTGTGACGCTCGCACCCGCGAGACGAGGGGACAACAAGTTGTTGGCTCTCGCCTCTGGGAGATAGGCGCGAGCCGTCCGAGAATCCAGCAGAGCTCCTATGAATTCGAGTTTCTGCACTGGGAGAAGATGGGACTTTGGATAATTTATCACAAACCACAGTAGCTCCAGGAGGCGAATAGTCATCTGCATGGACTGCAGGGCTCCTGCCTCGGATGTGTTCTTCACCAGCCAATTGTCGAGATATGGGAACACGTGCACCCCCAGCCTGCGAAGTGCCGCTGCTACTACAGCCAAGCACTTTGTGAACACCCTGGGCGCAGAGGCGAGCCCAAAGGGTAGCACACAGTACTGGAAGTGACGTGTGCCCAGCAGAAATCGCAGATACTGCCTGTGAGCTGGCAGTATCGGGATGTGTGTGTAGGCATCCTTTAAGTCCAGAGAGCATAGCCAATCGTTTTCCTGAATCATGGGAAGAAGGGTGCCCAGGGAAAGCATCCTGAACTTTTCTTTGACCAGATATTTGTTCATGGCCCTTAGGTCTAGGATGGGACGCATCCCCCCTGTTTTCTTTTCCACAAGGAAGTACCTGGAATAGAATCCCAGCCCTTCTTGCCCGGATGGCACGGGCTCGACCGCATTGGCGCTGAGAAGGGCGGAGAGTTCCTCTGCAAGTACCTGCTTGTGCTGGAAGCTGTAAGACTGAGCTCCCGGTGGACAATTTGGAGGTTTTGAGGCCAAATTGAGGGTGTATCCTTGCCGGACTATTTGGAGAACCCACTGATCGGAGGTTATGAGAGGCCACCTTTGGTGAAAAGCTTTCAACCTCCCTCCGACTGGCAGGTCGCCCGGCACTGACAGTTGGATGTCGGCTATGCTCTGCTGGAGCCAGTCAAAAGCTCGTCCCTTGCTTTTGCTGGGGAGCCGAGGGGCCTTGCTGAGGCGCACGCTGCTGACGAGAGCGAGCGCGCTGGGGCTTAGCCTGGGCCGCAGGCTGTCGAGAAGGAGGATTGTACCTACGCTTGCCAGAAGAGTAGGGAACAGTCTTCCTTCCCCCGAAAAATCTTCTACCTGTAGAGGTAGATGCTGAAGGCTGCCGGCGGGAGAACTTGTCAAATGCGGTGTCCCGCTGGTGGAGCTGCTCTACCACCTGTTCGACCTTCTCTCCAAAAATATTATCCGCACGGCAAGGCGAGTCCGCAATCCGCTGCTGGATTCTATTCTCCAGGTCGGAGGCACGCAGCCATGAGAGTCTGCGCATCACCACACCTTGAGCAGCGGCCCTGGACGCAACATCAAAGGTGTCATACACCCCTCTGGCCAGGAATTTTCTGCACGCCTTCAGCTGCCTGACCACCTCCTGAAAAGGCTTGGCTTGCTCAGGGGGGAGCGCATCCACCAAGCCCGCCAACTGCCGCACATTGTTTCCGCATGTGTATGCTCGTGTAGAGCTGGTAGGACTGAATTTTGGCCACGAGCATAGAAGAATGGTAGGCCTTCCTCCCAAAGGAGTCTAAGGTTCTAGAGTCCTTGCCCGGGGGCGCCGAAGCATGCTCCCTAGAACTCTTAGCCTTCTTTAGGGCCAAATCCACAACTCCAGAGTCATGAGGCAACTGAGTGCGCATCAGCTCTGGGTCCCCATGGATCCGGTACTGGGACTCGATCTTCTTGGGAATGTGGGGATTAGTTAGAGGCTTGGTCCAGTTCGCCAGCAATGTCTTTTTTAGGACATGATGCATGGGTACTGTGGACGCTTCCTTAGGTGGAGAAGGATAGTCCAGGAGCTCAACATTTCAGCCTGGGCTCGTCCTCCACAACCACCGGGAAGGGGATGGCCGTAGACATCTCCCGGACAAAGGAAGCAAAAGACAGACTCTCGGGAGGAGAAAGCTGCCTCTCAGGAGAGGGAGTGGGATCGGAAGGAAGACCTTCAGACTCCTCGTCAGAGAAATATCTGGGGTCTTCTTCCTCTTCCCACGAGGCCTCACCCTCGGTGTCAGACACAAGTTCACGGACCTGTGTCTGGCCAACCTCGCCCGACTCGACTCCGTGGAGCCACGTTCACGATGGGGGCGTCGAGAGGTAGACTCCCTCGCCCGCATTGGCGAAGCTCCCTCCGCCGACGTAGTCGGGGAGCCTTCCTGGGAGGCGACGGCAGCCGGTACTGCACGCGGCACCGACGCCGGAGACCTCACCTCGGGTGATGGACCAGCCGGCGCCACACTCGACGGTACCGGTGGCGCAAGCACCGCCGGTACCGGAGGGGTAGGGCGCAACAGCTCTCCCAGAATCTCTGGGAGAACGGCCCGGAGCCTCTCGTTCAGAGTGGCTGCAGAGGAAAGGCATGGATGTCGATGCAGGTGTCGACGTCAGAACCTGTTCCGGGCGTGGAGGCTGTTCCGGGCTGTCCAGAGTGGAGCGCATCGACACCTCCTGGACAGAGGGTGAGCGGTCCTCTCGGTGCCGATGCCTACTGGGTGCAGACTCTCTCGGCGACCCAGAGCTCTCGGTGCCGGACACGGGAAGGAGACGGTGACGATGCTTCTTCGACTTCTTGGGACGAAGCATGTCACCGGAGCTTCCCTGGCACCAACGAGGAGGACATAGAATCCAACCGTCGCTTCCTCGGGGCCGAGGCCGAAGGAGGTCGGTCTTGGGGGGGGCTGTACCGTAGGAGCCCTCAGGGTAGGGGGAGACCCACCCGAAGGCTCACCGCCACCAGCAGGGGAATGGACAGCCCTCACCTGCACTCCAGACGAAGCACCACCGTCCGACGACATCAGCCAACGAGGTCCCGGTACCACCGACATCGATGCAGCTGTCCGATGTCTCAGCGCCGATGCAGAGGGCCGATGCCTCGATGCACTCGATGCACTGGCGGCCGAGGATGAAGCTCTGGACGCTGAAGACGTCGATGCACTCGATACCCCTGGTGCCGATTGCCGACGAAGAGCCCGAGAACAAAACGTTCCACTGGGCCAATCTCGCTACCTGAGTCCGCTTTTGCAAAAGGGAACACAGACTACAGGCCTGCGGGCGGTGCCCAACCCCCAAGCACTGAAGACACGACGCGTGCCTGTCAGTGAGCCGAGATGACCCGGTGCGCACTGGGTGCACTGCTTGAAGCCGCTGGGAGACTTCGATGTCATGGGCGGAAAAATCCCGCCGGCGAGATCAAAAGTCGAACGGCAGAAAAGGCACCCGAAAAAACAAGGGGAAGAAAACTTCGACCCGAGGCCTAAAAGCGGCCTACCCCGACGACGAAAGAAAACTTACCGGGGCGAAAAAGCTGGAAACTAGCGGGGGGAAAAAAGACTGAAGAGTCTCTTTCCACACACAGAATGGGGTTTTTGTTTTTTTTTTTTAAACACAACATGAAGAACGCGCCCCGCCCCCGAGGTCGACTTTGCAGGGCATGACACGGCGGAAAACACGACCGTACCGAGCGCGGACAAAAGAAGACTGACGAACACGAGCCGGTTCGGGCGGGGAAGACGGCCTGCGCATGCGCGGTGCGCATGAGCGCGCGGGGACTAGCAAAGGCCTTTGCTAGTAAAGTGTTCCGATTGGAGGGGCTGCCATGGACGTCACCCTATCAGTGAGAACAAGCAGCCTGCTTGTCCTCGGAGAATAATGCATTAACTGTCCTCAAAATAAACATATTTCATCCCATAGTGGGGAGAGGTACTCCTTATATTCTCGTTTATTCTTCTATATACAGTCCAACAAATTATCCCATCTCTTTCTCTCATTTCCCATAGGCACAAACCATATTAAATGACCACTACCTGCATCCCATAGAGTTTCCACAGCAATACCTTCAATGTCACGAAACTCCAAATACTCGCCCTATTGTATCCTAATGTCCTGGCAAATTCCTCATTCAAAAAAAAAAAAAAACTTACATCACTTCCTCCCACCATTCTCCCCTTCCCATACAATTCTAGTACAACCGGGGCATGATCAGATACAGTGATGACCTAAATGTTACACTTCTTTACCCGCAAGCCAAACCACCACAAGGGTGGAGGTACACAAATTCCTACGAAAAGTAGAATCTGAGGAAAGGGGAGTAGGAGGAGTAGGCTCTTGAACAACACCAGTAGGCGACGTAGATAGGAACAATCTCTTTATTTAATTATACACTCGACTCAACACAGCCGTGTTTCGGCGCTACAGACGCCTTCTTCAGGAGTCTTGTGATATATAAATATACGAATATTAAGCTCAAAGAGAATGAAAGCAAGGCTTCTGCTACAATTGTATCCACTGCCGATGCAGAAAAAAAGCTCAGCGTATTCAATTGCACTTTGACTTCACAGAAGTGCAATTGAATACGCTGAGCTTTTTTTCTGCATCGGCAGTGGATTACAATTGTAGCAGAAGCCTTGCTTTCATTCTCTTTGAGCTTAATATTCGTATATTTATATATCACAAGACTCCTGAAGAAGGCGTCTGTAGCGCCGAAACACGGCTGTGTTGAGTCGAGTGTATAATTAAATAAAGAGATTGTTCCTATCTACGTCGCCTACTGGTGTTGTTCAAGAGCCTACTCCTCCTACTCCCCCTTTCCTCACACTTCTTTACCCGCCATCCCCATCCGCCACATGTCCAATCTTGAGTAGGCTTTATGAGGAGCAGGAAAAAAGTATAGTCCCTACATAATGGATGTTTCTACCACCATCCTGCTTATAATCGAACGAAAAAAACGCCCAAGAGTCGACCTAAATCGGGAGATGGACGTTAATCTCACAAAAACGAGTAAATCCATATAATCGAAAGCAATGTTTCAGTGCGTCCGTGTCGCTCATACGTGGACGTAAAAACCAAATAAGAGGCGTGTCGGGGGCGTGTTAGGGGCGGTGATACGACGTGGACGGGTACAACGTTATAACAAATAGCGAAAGGGCTCTGGTTGAGCGGGAAGATGGGCGTAATATGATGGACCCGAAATAAAAGCGACCAGAGCAAGGGGGAAAGCGTCTTTAGACCCATTAGCGATTGTGTGTAGTTGGAGAGTGGCGATATTGTGGTGGAAGAGCGGAAGTGGTGGTTGCAGAGAGAAAGCCGAGCGTGTTGAGTACCTGTGACCGTCGTCTGTGTGCCCTGCCTCTTTTTGTGTCTTACCCCTTTGACCGTTCCTTACTCCTACTCCTTTGCTCCATCGCCCCTTCCCTCCCCCTATCCCTCCCCATTCACTCTTCCCACGTGTATACTCTATTCCCTGACCTCCGTTTGTCTCTGTGTGCCTGTACTGTTTGGCGAGTGAGTGGCCAGAGGGCGTGGTGGCTGGAAGTGACAGATCTGTGTGTGTTGCTGTTTGTTTGACTACTAGTCCTAATACTTGCACTGGTGGTGGGGATATGGATGCACTTAATGCACTTGTGGCATGCATGCTACACGAAGAGGCCACCCACCGCAGGAGGTATTCACGGCCCCGAGTGTTTAGGCCCCGCACCACCTTCCTACAACTCACTGACCAGCAGTGTCTAACAAGGTTCAGGTTTGATAGGGCCACTATTCGTCAGCTGTGCGAGCAGCTGACACCCCTCCTTCAGCCCCAGACACGTAGGAATAACCCCATCCCTGCCCACCTCAAAATCACTTCCGCTCTCTCTGTCCTGGCCACTGGCAGTTTTCAATCCGTATTAGCTGCTAACACAGGCCTCACCCAGGCTTCTATTTCACACTGTCTCACCCAGTTCCTGGATGCCTTCATGACTCACACCTCACACTACATCACTTTCCCCACCACCCCCCAGGCCCTGCACAACAACATGGTCGCCTTCTATGCTGTTGCTAGATTCCCCTCGGTCATCGGTGTGATAGACTGCACACACGTAGCCCTCAGACCCCCCCGGGCACACGAAGCCACCTACAGAAATAGGAAGGCATTTCATTCTATGAACATGCAAGTTGTATGTGATGCCCAGGGGGAGATATTAGACGTGTGTGCCAGGTACCCCGGCTCCAGCCACGATGCCTACATCCTACAGCACTCGGGCATCTTCCGCAGGTTCGAGCGAGGGGAGTTCATTGGTGGATGGCTACTAGGTAAGTGCAACATGCATGTATCACCCATACTAGACCTCCTCCACTGGGCAACCCTCCGCCCTGGCTTCCTCCACCACAACCCACTATCCAAATCCCCCCGCCCCCCCCTGTACCTGCTCCAAGCGATACACACTCATCTATCTCATTCTGCTTTTCTGCAAAGGTGACCGAGGCTACCCGCAGAGGACATGGCTTATGACCCCCCTGATCCACCCACAACCAGGGCCAGAAGAAACCTACAACAGGAAACATCGCAGCACCCGGGGGATCATTGAGCGCACCTTTGGTTTATTGAAAAACCACTTCCGCTGTCTGGACCGGTCTGGAGGAGAGCTGCTCTACAGTCCAGAAAAGGTGGCCAAGATCTTTGTGGCGTGCTGTATGTTACACAATTTGGCCCAGCGCAGAGGACAGCCTCTCCCAGAGGAGCCACAGCCACCACCAGAAGAGGCCCCAGATGAGCTGGAAGAGGAGCCCCCTCCACCCCCAGCCCACAGAGCAGAGCTCAATGCCTACCAGCTTGGCGTAAGAGCAAGACAAAGACTCATTGAAACAAGTTTTAGGTGAATGTAAGTGAACATTATTTTGTACATACAGTGCATATGTGTTTGGTCAACCCCACCACCACCACCACCACCACCCCCCTCCCACACCCACCCCCCTCCCACCAACCCTCACCCTACAGCATGTCCCATCATTTTCCCCTTCCCTTCCCCCGTCCCCTGTACCCCTCCCACGCCCTTCCTTTGCAGCTGGTGCTGCATGGGAAGTCTCTTCTGAGCTGCTGCTCCCAGTGTCCTCCTCCCTATCCCCACGGCAGCCTGCGGCTTCGGCTGCACCGTGGAAATCGGGCCACCTTCTTGCTTCTAGTGGTCTGGCCACAGGACCCAGAATGGGAGCAGATTTCGCGGGTGCTGCAGGAGTGGGTGCGGAGGCTGAGGAGCGCAATGCCCACCTCTTAGCTGGTGGTTGCTGGTGGTCAGTGGAGGAGGATGTTGATGGCAGGGGCTGCTCCAGCAGCACGGGGGCTGGAGTAGGCGCGGTGCCCTGAGGGCGCAGGTGTTGGATGCTCTGCTCCAGCCGTCTCAGTTGCTGGAGCACCTCCTGGTGGCCTTCACGGTGCGCCTGGAGGAGTTCCTGGTGTGCTCGCTGCTGTGCCTCCAGTGCTTGGCGCTGCAGCTCCAGTTTCTGCTGGCGGTACTCCTCCAAGCGCACGTTGTGGCGGAGTAGCTCCGTGGCCAGCCGCAGGAGTTGCCTCCTTTGGCCAGATGGCCTCTGGCGGGGAGCTGGGCCCTCCTCCTCCTCAACAAAGTCCTCCGGTGCTGGAGGTGCGGCCTCTGCTGGTGCAGGTGGTGGTGGTGGTGGCAGAGGCTGGACAGCTGGTGCAGGTGGTGGTGGTGGTGGCAGAGGCTGGACAGCTGGTGCAGGTGGTGGTGGTGGTGGCAGAGGCTGGACAGCTGGTGGTGGTAGAGGCTGGACAGCTGGTGCAGGTGGTGGTGGACGCGGAGGATGCACAGCTGGTGCAGGTGGTAGAGGCTGGACAGCTGGTGCAGGTGGTGGTGGACGCGGAGGATGCACAGCTGGTGTAGGTGGTAGAGGCTGGACAGCTGGTGCAGGTGGTGGTGGACGCGGAGGATGCACAGCTGGTGCAGGTGGTGGAGGCTGGACTGCTGGTGCTGCAGGCTGTGGAGGTTGAGGCTGGACGGATGGTGTAGGGCGTTGGCCTTGCAGGCCACTAGGGCCAGCCTCCGCTGAGTCTTCACCTGTATAGCACAAGAGTGAGGAATAGTGTTGGTGCAAATAACCCACTTTTGTCTTTCAGCATTCATATACATTGGTATGTCCCTCAACCTGATGACCCAGCAAAGAGATGGTGAGGAGGAATGGAATTGACACGGGTACGAAAGAGAGAGGCCCGCAGGCAGCTGGGTAGAGGTGGTGGATGAGCAGCCAAGAGAAGGACACCACTCACAACGTTGTGCTCAAGCTGTTAGTTGTATAATTGTTAAATTGAACAACATTGCAGCATGTGTTGTGTTACTACTGACTTGCTAAACTGCATAGAACTGCTTTATGACCCCCATTACAGGCTCCTTCAGTTGAATGCATGTGGCCCACACTCAGTAGAGCACAGAGGTCACAGGAGGAACTAGGCACAGTTTGGTAATGGGAAAATAGGAGGGAGTAGTAGGGAAGGACGGCCCCCAGAGTTCTGCCACAGTAGTAACCTACACACACCCATAGGAGCCAACTGGAAAGTAGTATTGGGGGTGCTAAGCCCAGTGACCAACACTCCTCCCTGCACAGCTACATGATCTTTCCTCAATATTGGGGGTGCTCACACACACACACAGCACCCACCCTGTCTGCTTGCTCCTATAACACACATGACCACTACCACTACTCAAATAGAGCTTACAATTAATTCTATAAATATGGGCACACAGGACAAGTAAGAGGAAACCCAATGACAACGGTAGGGATAGGGAGTAAGAGTAGACAGCTAGTGAGTAGGGGTTACCAGGTCACAACAGCATCATAAAGGTGGCCTGTTAATATACATAAAGACAGCCAGAGATACTCCCCCCCCCCCCCACCCACCTATTTCCCTCCCTCCTTCTGCCCCCCACTCCTCACCTCCCTCCCCCTGACCCCAACTTCTATAACACAAGTGTACTGCAGCACAACAGATACCCCAACTGCATAATGAAACACCTACCTGAGTCCTCAGCCTGGCCCGAGGTGTCCATGGAGCCAATCCCGTGGATGCCCTCCTGGGGTAGGAGGGAGTACACCATCAGCTCCATGGGTGTAAGGTTGGCAGTGTCATTGCCTGGGGGATTGGCCCCCGCCTTCCTCCGAACATCCCTCCTCAGCTTCCGCCACTTCCTCTTGCAGTCCTCCACGTCTCTCCCAGCATGGAAGACAGCATTCAGGCTGTCCCGTACTGCCTCCCATTCCCGCTGCTTTACTGTTGCTGCCAGCCTCTGCCCTGTGGGAGCAAACAGACTCCGGTGCCGCTGTACAATTTCTTGCACCAGGAGCTCCACCTCTGCCTCGAGAAAATTACCCTTCCGGGTCGGCGGCATGCGTGGTGGCATTGTACCAATGGGGTTTTCGAAAATACGGAGTGGGCGTTTATATAGGCGCCAAGAACGCCCATTGAGACGGGGGAATAGGCGTTTCTGATTTGGGCGCTACTTTTTCAATTATACACATAATTCCTAAGCGTGCCCAGCTCAGATAGCGATTAGGAACACATGGTTTCGATTATGAGTAGATAAGTATGGGCGTCTCCACCTGCCTTCCCTTTCTTCATTGCCATTTTACCTGCCATTTCCTGCACTTAGACCTTGCCCGATGTTCGTAATAATCAGTTACAGGGTTTTACCCTCACTTATATGTATGCTTGGGTACACCTGTGTATTTAGGGGGGGGGGGGGAATTATTGTTGGCCCTCAGCCACCACGCCTTCCGTTTCCTGTCTTCCACATCCCCTGATGCTCCCTTTCTTTCTCCCATTCTCTCTGCCTAGTTGTAGCAGGCAGTGTGTGGGGGCGAACAATTTAGTACAGTCGGCCCAAATCAAACACCCCTCGGTGAGGGTCATTTCAATCAGGGAGATGTGCAGCTAATGTTCCAGAAGATAAAAGGCGCACTACACAGTCTTGAAACAGACGTTCATGGTAAGCTCTCATTTGTCTGCCACCTCTTCTCTTTGTGCTCATAGTCAAGGAGTGTGCATTCACTGTATGTATGTAGTCTGGAGTCAGATGTTAGGTAGCTCTCTTTTCACCAGGTTCCTGTGCACTGTACTGTGGGGTTGGCAGGTTCTCAGTGGTGTGGGCCAGCTGTTGGAGGTGCTGTATTGGTTCCCGGTAGCTTCCATCTTCCTTGTTTATGTGGTGTACCCCAGTCCCCATTTATGAAGTGGCCACCCATTCTCAAGGTCCATAGGCGGGGGAGGGGAGAATGATTAATGCAATGGATGTGTATAGCACATTATGGAACACCTTCCTAAATTGCTCCATAGGTAGTAGGGTAGGGAACATGCACATTACATTGTTTTTAATCGGTAGCCTGGACAAAATGATCGAGGTGGCTACAGGTAGTGCCACTGAGGCCTATGACGTGGTGGTGAGGGAAAGGGGTGTGTGTACAGGTACCAACCCAAAGTAACTGGTGGTGGCTAAAGCCTGGTGGCTGCTGTGGCCTAGTGGTTAGAGCACCAGCCTTATAATCATAAGGTTGCTGGTTCAAATCCCACCTAAGGCAAGTCAGTTCAGGGACAAAGTTTGACACAAACCCAGAATACTTGAATGTAACACACCTTGATCGACTACTGGAGAAAGTGTGATCACACGTGCAAATAATGAGCACCATTTTTATTTGTGCCCTTCCCTAACACAAGTATTACATTGCAACTGTGATGAAGTAACCATCCATCTATTGGGTTTCCCATTGTTTCCCTTTTGCTCCTCAGCAGTACCTGGAGTTATGTGGAAGTGTGTACCTGGCAGATCACACGTGGTACACTATTAATCTCTTATTGATGGCACTCTGTATTGTGGGTCAGTATGGTGGAGGGGAGGGAGGAAGGGAGAGAGAGATGCTGGCTGGCCATTTTTATTCATGAACACAAATATCCATCCAGCCTCCCCGGCCCAACCCCCCTGCACATATGGCCATGCAGGTTGGAATGAACAGGTGGCGTTCTGTATGGCCAACATTCTCAGACATACATCACCTTCTCATTCACACAGCACATTTAATGCTATGCATATTGCTGCCTCCTTCCTCTCAACTCAACAGCACCATTTGGTGATATGTAATGCACAAGGGAGACAAACACACACACACACCCTGATAGTTATATTATAACAGAAACATTTATTTCCCCCCCACCCCCACCCCTACAAAATAAGCCCCAACAATGCCCTCCTCCCCCCCCCACAACTCCCCACACACCCCAACAATTCCCTCCCCCACCCCCCACAGAACCCCCATTTCCCTCCCCCCACACACACAACCCCAACAATTCCCTCCCTCCCCCCACACACACAACCCCAACATTTCCCTCCCTCCCCCCACACACACAACCCCAACATTTCCCTCCCTCCCCCAACACACACAACCCCAACAGGCCCCCCCTATTTAAATTAAGGGCGGCCACGCCCTCTTAGTAAGGCCCTCTGTAGCAGGGCAATGAGCAGCCCCAGCAGTACCCTTAGTGGGCCCTGGAGCTGCTCATTGCCCTGCCGTAGGGCTGTCACCTCCTGCAGCAGCTGTTGCTGGCCAACTATAAGTTGCTGCTGGCCAACTATAAGTTGCTGCTGGCCATCTACCAGCTGCTGCAGGAGGCGCACTACAGTAGCCGGGCCAAAGGCTGGAGGTGGGCCAGGGGACACGGAAGATGGGCCAGGGGATGGAGGTGGGCCAGGGGACACGGAAGATGGGCCAGGGGATGGAGGTGGGCCAGGGGACACAGAAGCTGGCCCAGGGGATGGAGGTGGGCCAGGCGATGGCGCTGCAGGTGGGGAGGGAGAGGCCTGATATGCAGCTGCAGGTGGGGAGAGATCCTCATCTATGATCAGGACTCCCTCCTCCGAGTCCTCCTCCTCCTCTTCTTCCTGGTGGCCCGCCTCCTGGCCTGGCTGCTGCTCCTCCTCCTCCATGTGCCCCTTCTCCTGCTCCTCCTGCTCCTCCTCCTCCTCCTCCTGCTCCTCCTCCTCCTGGAGGTGGTGGCCCTCCTCATCCTGCCGCTCAGCTTCCTGCTGGTGGAGCCCTGTGTATGTAAAAGGAGTGTGATTGAGATCAGTGCATACACCATGGCTTGCATAGTGCAGTAGCTGGGTGGCGTGAGGCAGGGGATGGGGCAGGGTGTGGTAAGGCGTAGCCTATGCCCATGGGGAATGAGCTGCATCAGATGACATGAAACAGAACCCTGGACCCTCCTCTGACACACACCACGCAGGACATGTGGCCATACCAAATTCATTGCTGACCAGCATGTTTGCATTGTGAGATGCAACGAGGGGTTGATGGGCAGTTGTTGTAGGAGTTATTGGGGGGGGGGGGCAGTGGGAAGGGTGTTGAGCACAATTCTTTTATGTGATTTAGGCCATAACATGCAGTAAAAGTAGGGCCTCAGGCAGCTGTACCAGGACACAGTAATCAGCCACCACAATAAGGGGAATAGTAAAGTGGGGCATATCATCTCATTCATCTCGGGGGGATGGTCGGACGTTGCAAGCACGCTCATGGGAGAACCCCTGCAACCTGCATCCTTGATCTGGGACAGATATGGTATTACTAGGTGGCTATTAGGCACATGGGAAATGATATTGTACAACACATTTGCTTTATTCATGAAATGTATGTAGTAATGTGTACAGGTGTCCTGTTTTTGAATACTTACGGCGAGCCCTGAGGTGCCTTCGCACCGCCCGGATGAGGTCGGGCCTCTCCCGCCTCACCCGGCGGAACCGCCTCCTTAGAGACTCGAGGTCCCGGTGGACTCCAAAGCGTCTGTAAGATATAAGTTTGTAGAGCAGGGGTCAGGGGTGTTGGTCCTTTTTGTCCTCTGCACACATTCATTTGCTATTCACATACCAGAGAGAGAGGGTCTACAGTGTTGGGGGGGGGGGGGGGCACCTCCATTGGTAGTAAATCATAGGAGCCACCTTTTTACCATTTTGGGGGGTGGAACCCCCAGTGGAGATGACCCCTCCCTCCATACATATTTGATATTGGGGGTGGGGTGGTGAAGCACCCACAGCAGCCACCGAGTTGGTTCCTATGCAGATGATGCCAGAGAGGTGGGCATGAGGCCAGACAATACCGTTTGTATACATTATAATGTATGCTTGTTAAACTACTTTATATGTGTTATCATGACCATGTTATAAAGTATGGTATAGGTTTCATTGGTCTCATGCTTCCACTATTCGGTGGCGTTGTAACCCACTGGCTGCAAAGAGGGGTTGGAAAATGTGGCCTTCACATAACTAACGATATTTTCACATAACACTAATAGCATAGTCACGATACTAACCTAACGAAATACATTCTTGTAGGGATGTGGGAATGGTGGACGTTTAAATAACATACAAATTATTAGTGATTATGCATATTCCTATATTACTCATGATCCTTGCATGGACACTCCAGTTACTGCTGGTAACATTGATGACGGAGCTGTTATATGTGTAGGTACAGGAGGGGAGGGGGGTTGGGCCATAACCTTACCTTTGTAACCTTTCCCGGATGCGGGACCAGGCTCGCATGGCCTGCAGCCTGGGGGGCAGGTGGTGGTGCTGTATGAAAAGGGTGTGGCGGTGCCTTAGGCACAGCCTGACGAGGAGCAAACTCTCCTCCTCTCCGAAATTCGGCTCTCGCCGTTGTGCCATTTTTCCACGTGTTGGAAAAGAAGTGCCTTATATAGACGACCTTGCGTGAGGGACGTCGTTTCATGCACAGCTCCATATATGGATGACCATTCCATATATGGCCCCTATCAGCACGTGGACGCCCTCGTAAGCATAGACGTCTTTGACGTGCACATGCCTGCAGGAGTGTGAAACGTGCCTTATATAGATGAGTATGACGCACCCCACCCGACCCTTTTCACATATACACAATATGCATTTACTGCATGTTCAGTAGGTGTACAGTGCATGCAGATCCGGACATTCAGATGGGCACATATGATGAAAGTATGGGTGGAGCAGCATGATATGTCTGTAGTTGACACATATATGCGTTCCTCATATATTTCCGTACCCGGATGGCCTGAACAACATGTACTATACTTGAGATACACCTTTGTACATTATTTTACACACCACGTGATTTGGTCATTTGCACCTGCAATAATCGACCATCTTAGGGCGCCCAATTTAGTCACGCTTATGCGCTCGTCATTTGATTGTTTTCTTACAGGGATAATCGATTATCGAAAAACGCCCACACTATTTTTCCATTATACAGGTCTATTTTTGGACGTTATCGTAAGAACGCCCTAATTCGTACTTGGACGATCTTTCCATTTTGCCCCTCTATATGTCCCTCAACCCCAGCTCCTTCATTTGCCCTTAACTGCTTTCCCTAATATGTTACACTAATCCACCCGATCTATCTATATTATGAACCAAAATCAAATTAAAATCCTCTCCGATCACCATCACACCTACTTTCTCTAGCAACCAAATCAAACAAACCTGTAAAGAAAAGTCTTCCCCCTCTTATTGTACCCTTCATCAATACATATTGCCCATCTCTATCCATTATTACATTCTTACACTGAAACCTTAACGCCTTCCCTATCAACACAGCCACCCACACTTCCCCCTTCTACTTTACCTTATTACTTGCCACATAGTACTCTTCAACCCACTTAGCTGCCAGTCTGGGCCTCCACCATACTTAATGCATTACTTGAAGGAAAGCTACATCCACATGCATTCAAGGCAGCACTTTGGAGGATTTTCCTTAATTTAATTGGATTATTTGCACCTTTAACATTCCAAGAGGCCAATGCTCAAAGTAACACTGGCATTAACGCTGGCTTTGTGCACGTCATTGTCCTCCTAATGCTCAAATGGTTTCAGCACTGGTTTTAACTCACGCTGAAACCATTATCACAGACCACATTAAAATGCATGTTAATGCAGTTATTACCAACCCACAGCCATGCTCAAAAAAAAAAACAATTCTCACATGTTTAGCATGGGAAACTACATCAAGTTTGTGGCAGTGTCGAGAGCAGTGGGTGTCCTGCAGCACTCCTCCTTTCCCTCCAACCAGACTACCCTGCCCTGCTTCCTGCCCCCCCCCCCCCCCCACTAATCTGAGCCCAACTTGAACGTGTCGTTCCCCCCACCCCAATATTAAATTAAAAAAAAAAAAAAAAAGATTTCCAGGTGGTCTAATGTCCTCCAGGTCACCCTTCCCATGTACACACATACAAATCCCTAGTGTAGTGGTCTTCACCCCCTCTCCTGTCACATAACAAAAACTCCCTGATAGTGTAGTGCACACCACCGTCCAATTTAAAACAAAACAATACACATTCCCTGGCAGTCTAGTGCTACCCCAAACCAAGGCCTCCCTATACCTGGAAATACGGGTGGCAGGAGCAATGCCCACTTGCACTTGTCTCTGTACACGGGTAGCAGGAGCAATGCCCACTTGCACCTGTCTCTGTACACTATCATCTTCAAAATGGCAAGGACCCTCCCCACCCAGCCCATCCTGAGAAGCAGTGGGCAGGGCCTATCATATAAGGCACTTTCCCCTTATATACCAAATAAGCTCAACCCAGGGCATCTCGGGATGCACTGGGCAGGGAGGGCCCCATTTTGAAGACGCACAGAGATGCCTCCTTTATTTCCAGGTACAGGGGGGCCTTGGGTTGGGGTCATGGAGTGGGGTGGGGGGCACTAGACTGCCAGGGAAGTTTTTTATGGGATTAAGGGGAGGGGCAATACATTAAGGATTTGTGTGTGGGTAGGAGGGAGTGGGGCTAGGAGGCCACCTGGAAATCTTTTTTAAGATAGAAGGGTCAGACTGGCCATTTTGCAGCATGTAGGTGTTTTTTGTTTTGTTTTTAAATGTCAACCTTCCTGTCAGTGCCTGAGCGGTGATTGGCTCAGGCACTGACAGGGAAGTTTACATTTCGTACTAAGCTGCAGACTACTGCCACAATGAGACAATAATTTGCATGCTCATTAATTTGAGCATGCCGTGGCTATTTTTTTGTGCTAGTAGCAGAGTGAGAACTCTACCAAAAACCTTTAAGCATCAGCCAAGTTCCAAATGTTACTTAGCTATCCATCCATCACTACCAATCACCTGTGGGGAAAAAAAATCACATTCCAAACCTCAAGAGATAATTGGCAGATAGTGAGAAGTAAATTTAGTTAACACTCTGGATTATCTCATTTCTCACTCACAATCAAACACAATAGTCCAGATTATAGATACCTTATACTTATACTGAAAGTAATAGACACAAGACTCTGATATTACTATAAAAATAGAGAGCTGTTTATTAGCCAGTACTGGCAGTAATGGCAGATGTATTCAGATGTAAAACCACCCAAAATGATGGTACAGGATGTCAGTACCTGTCAAGGGAACTAAGATGGAACACACTAGCCTAATCCTGAGATTAATAGGATACCTATCACTCCAAGCACTACTAGGCACGAAGGAGATAGCAGTTCAACCTGACAGATGATAACTCATGAATACTGGATCCCCAGTAATCAGGAACTGATCGTGATGAAACACGATCAAAAACTCAGGTAGCTCTTCCCATCTGTGCAAGAGTAGGCAGGGGGAGTGATGCCACAGATTAACAAGCCTTCATCATGTGGCAGGCTCGGAGCCAGCTGAAGACGGTTATCTCTGTCCCGTCTGATAAAAGCTTGCTGATAGCAGGTTCAAGAAAAGAGTTCTTATATCCTCTCCTCAGGTCTTAGTGCCAGACCTATCCAGGACCAGGTAATATACCAAATTAAAACCACCACATAGAACAATATTATAATTCACATATGGAAACAGAACATTGAACAATCTAACCACAAAAAAAACCCTATCATAAGTATTAGATGCATACACATTGCATAAAACCGTAGAATGTTTATTGACACTCTGGGTCACTGAGTACATCTGGACATCCAAGACATTCTGAAACAAAACCAGGACCCCAGCTTTCCTCCAAATGGAAGGACACTCCACAAGAGAGCTCACCCACCATTTCTGGAATTTCCGATGTTCTGATGAGTAAAGATGGGTCTCCTGCAACACTGCAATGCTCAAAATATCAAATAATTCTTAATTTCTCTTATAAAAGCTGAGAGTTACACAGTTCAGCCAATTTACCCATTAAATGTTCATTCTTCAGTTGTCATCTGACAAATCTAGAAGTTTTCATCAATTTCAGTTCATTAGCTGAGCGGAGACTTCTTTATGTTTAAACGATTTTTATTGATATTTCAGCATGTTAAACCATAACAATACATCGATGCAGAAAAAGCATTTGACAGAGTTGATTGGTCATTCTTGTTTGCGGCAGGTGGGGATATCGGGACAATACATGCTATGGCTACAGCTAATATACAAAAGCCCACTAGCGACGTTAAAAATTAATGGGTCATACACAAGCACATTCCCACTAGGGCGGGGAACTCGACAGGGATGCGCCCTCTCCCCACTCCTTTTTGCCCTCTCTTGAACCACTAGCATGTATACTGAGGAGCGATGGGGAAGTACAGGGAATAGTGAGGGGACGAAAAGAACAAAAACTAATGCTATTCGCAGATGATATACTGCTGACCCTTACACAACCCGCTATGTCGGTACAAAAGGTGATAGATCATATGACATATTATGGGGCGATGTCAGGATTTAAACCCAACCTAACCAAATCTGTCCTGCTAAATAGTACGGTGCCCGATACAGAGCTGCCGGGTCTGCGGGCAGCATTCCCTTTTATTTGGGCACAAAAATCCATCAAATACTTGGGAATACAGATAACTCCCGAAGTAGAAGGGCTCTTTCAGGCTAACTTTCCCCAAAAGATAGACAAACTCTTTCAAGATCTGGATAGGTGGGAAGGCCTTAACACATCATGGAAGGGTCGTATACATGCCATTAAGATGATGCTGCTCCCCAAGCTATTATACCTGTTCCTGGCCTTACCTATCCCAATCCCTAGATCTTTCTTCACACAAATACATAGGAAGCTGTTTCGATGTATATGGAGGAGACGCCCACCGCGAGTGCGAAGAGTTATGATGTATCAGACAATTGAGCGGGGAGGTATGGGAGTGTCCAATTACAAAAAGTAGCACATATGAGTTTATCTTGTTGGGCAGACTGGATGGACCATGCAGGTCTTTTTCTGCCGTCATCTACTATGTTACTTAACAAATTTCACAAACGAGTCATGCTGTATAAATCCAACGCATTACTGAACAGCATCTAAAACGTTTTAACATTTTCTTCCCTATCCTCTAACTTCCCCTTCTACCCCCTTTGTTTCCAACAATTTTATTGATGATTCAACAAAATTAACAGCCAAGCTCAATATACACTGAGTTGCAAACAAACCTGTCTCAGTAAGAGCAAGATAATAGTCACATCATCAGCATTTTAACCCTTTCCTCCCCGTCTTATCCACTCCCAAAACCCACCTCTCCTATAGGTTATCAAAGTTCCAACAATTTTTATGAATGATGTAGTGAATTCAACACATAGAGCTCTCTACTATTGCAGTATACAACCCACTGTCTCTTAACATAAGTCGTCAAATCTCTATATCATGGCCGTCATCATTCTTTATTTCCCCACTCCTTCCCTGGCTCCCCCCTTCTCCCGGTGCCCCCCCCCCCCATTAGCACTACTTAACTGTAGGCATAACGTCACATGTGCCGCCCAGCCTCCCAGGCAGCCAGGGCCCGGGATAATGAAATATCTTTGTTTCTTTATGGAGATTGCTATCCCTAAATCTCCAAGGTTAAATCTTCCCACCTTATACCTCATCATCCCCTACTAGATACCAATAATACCGATACCAAAACCAAACCTCTCCTAAAATGCCGCTATCTTGAAAATCTGGGGACCAATCTGAACCCCTTTAATCAGCGAGTTCCCACGACATCTCTGATGAGAGGATCCATGGTCAATACAAAGAGAAGCAGTGAAAGAGGGCATCCCTGCCTTGTGCCCCTCCCATTGGTAAAATTTGATGATTCTATCCCATTAACCAAAATTGTTGCACTAGGATTGGCATATAGTTCTTGGATTGCCGCCACATATCGCCCCGTGAACCCATAATTCTCCAAGGAGGTGAAAAGAAAGTCCCAATTAACCCTATCAAAGGCTTTTTTCAGCATAGAAACTAACCAACAAAGATTGCAAGCCCCTGCTGCTGCTGCTTTCCAACGTAGCCAAAATTTTCCTATGCTTTTTGCTACTGATCTACCCCTTACAAAGCCCACCTGACTTTCATGGGTTAATCGTGGCAGCAAATTCGTCAGCCTATTTGCCAGCACCTTTGCCAGCAGCTTTGCGTCATAGTTCAATAAGGAGATAGGGCGGTAGGATGTTGGCTCTACGGGGTCTTTTCCAGGCTTAAGTAATACCACAATTTGCGCCCTATTTAACGGTGGCAACCTTTTATCATTTATCGGTTGATTTAGGAATTTAGTAAGATCAGCTACAATATTTGCCTCAAGTAATTTATAGAACTCGTCCCGGAGACCATCAGGTCCCGGGGCTTTCAATAGTGGGTTGCAGGCTATTACCATAGTGACCTCATCTTCTGTGATTGGTTTGTTAAGCCGATCAAGGTCCCTTTGTGTAAGTTTGAGCAGATCAATATTATCTAAATACATCTGGCTTGAAAGCCCTGACTCCCTCGCTGGGGTATAAAGTTCACTATAAAATGCCTGGAAAATATCACATATTGCTTTATCCGAATTAGTACATCCCCCTTCTGGTTGCTTAAGAGAGAGAATATTTCTATTTCCCCGCCTCGGCCTAATCAGCTTTGCCATTAGCTTACCCACCTTGTTCCCCTGCTGGTATAACCTACACCGATAATAAATTTGAGATTTAATCGCCCTACTGTGCAGGAGTTCATTCAAAGCTGTTTGCAAACAGTATTTGCTGCTTATGACCAGTCTCGTGCGTCCAACCAAATCATCGCCTCGCTTGACAGAACTGTTTACTTAATCTAATAATCTCCCTATCCCGCGAGGCCCGCACAAAATGAGTGTGGCTTATAATTTCCCCTCTGAGCACCGTCTTTGCTGTCTCCCAAAACAAAACGGGATCAACCCGATGGGCTCGATTATGCATCACATATGACTCCCGGCAGGCAAGCAGCCACGCCTTAAGTACTGGGTCATTATAATATTCAAGCGGAAACATTCATCTTTTAACAAATCCAACAGACGCCCGGGGCACCCCACTCTTACATTACCTATACGTGGTCGTAGATAGCATATGGTCCTATCTCCGCTGTCCTAACCTTCCCAAATATCTGTCTAGACACTAACAGGTAATCAATGTGCGATTCTGTCGAGTGTGCCCTCTACAAGTGTGTGTAATCTCTATCGGAGGGATGCAGCAACCGCCACACATCCATCATATCTAGCAATTGACTTACCTGTAATAAACCTCTATTAAGATGGTATAATGAAGCACTCCCAGGGGCCGATTTGTCCATCAATGGGTCCCAAACTGCGTTGAAATCCCCCCCAATTATAGCTGCAGATGACTGCTGTATCAGGAGATTAATCACTGTCTGATGGAATCCCCGATCATAAGTATTTGGGGCATACATACTACAGATAAGCAGTTTCTGTCTCTCAACTATTGCCTCTACAATAATGTACCTTCCAGCTGGGTCTGTAGCAGTTGTATTTATTTTTGATGCTAACCATTTTCTAAAAAGGATCGCCACTCCTCTTTTCTTCCCTTGCGCATGGGCCGCTACACAGTCCCCCACCCACCATGTGCTGAGCTTGGCATGCTCTACTTGATTTAGATGTCTCTTGTAAAAGCGTTATGTCTGCCTTCTGCCTGTTTAATTGTTGCAAAATCTTAGAACGCTTTATAGGTGAATTAACTCCATCAACATTCCATGTTACAACCCTTACCATTCCATTAAGCTTAACTGAACGACTTTGTCCACAAAAAACTTTGGTGCAAGCCAGAGAGGCCATCCCAGCCTCTGTCCCCCCTGACCCCGGGCACTGTCCCTCAAGACATAATCCCCAAAATCCAGGACCTGGTCATGAGCCCACCTACTCACTTTACTCGCAGGAACCCCACAGGAGGCTCTTAAATAAACTAGATGGGCTGAAGATAGGTCCCGAAGTGGTGAACTGGATTAGGAACTGGTTGACGGACAGACGACAGAGGGTGGTGGTAAATGGAGCTCGCTCGGAGGAGGGAAAGGTGAGTAGTGGAGTGCCTCAGGGATCGGTGCTGGGGCCGATTCTGTTCAATATATTTGTGAGTGACATTGCCGAAGGGTTAGAAGGTAAAGTTTGCCTATTTGCGGATGATACTAAGATTTGCAACAGAGTGGACACCCGGGAGGGAGTGGAAAGCATGAAAAAGGTTTCTGAGGAAGCTAGAAGAATGGTCTAAGGTTTGGCAATTAAAATTCAATGCGAAGAAATGCAAAGTGATGCATTTAGGGAGTAGAAACCCACGAGAGACTTATGTGTTAGGCGGTGAGAGTCTGATAGGTACTGAGGGGGAGAGGGATCTTGGGGTGATAGTATCCGAGGATCTGAAGATGACAAAACAGTGTGACAAGGCGGTGGCCGTAGCAAGAAGGTTGCTAGGCTGTGTAGAGAGAGGTGTGATCAGCAGAAGAAAGGAAGTGTTGATGCCCCTGTACAAGTCGTTGGTGAGGCCCCACCTGGAGTATTGTGTTCAGTTTTGGAGGCCGTACCTTGCGAAGGATGTTTAAAAAATGGAAGCGGTGCAAAGAAAAGCTACGAGGATGGTATGGGATTTGCGTTCTAAGACGTATGAGCAAACACTTGCTGACCTGAACATGAATACCCTGGAGGAAAGGAGGAACAGGGGTGATATGATACAGACGTTCAAATACTTAAAAGGTATTAATCCGCAAAAAAATCTTTTCCGAAGATGGGAAGGCGGTAGAACAAGAGGACATGAAATGAGATTGAAGGGGGGCAGACTCAAAAAAGATGTCAGGAAGTATTTTTTCATGGAGAGGGTGGTGGATGCTTGGAATGCCCTCCCGTGGGAGATGGTGGTGATGAAAACGGTAACGGAATTCAAACATGCGTGGGATATGCATAAAGGAATCCTGTGCAGTAGGAATGGATCCTCAGAAACGTAGCCAAAATTGGGTGGCGGAGCAGGTGGGGGAAGAGAGGTTGGTGGTTGGGAGGCGAGGATAGTGGAGGCCAGACTTATACCGTCTGTGCCAGAGCCGGTGATGGGAGGCGGGACTGGTGGTTGGGAGGCGGGAAATACTGCTGGGCAGACTTGTACGGTCTGTGCCCTGAAAAAGGCAGGTACAAATCAAGGTAAGGTATACACATATGAGTTTATCATGTTGGGCAGACTGGATGGACCATGCAGGTCTTTTTCTGCCGTCATCTACTATGTTACTATGTAATTGATTCCTACTCAAACCCTGCAGAATCTTCTGACATTTAAAAGGAGCAGTGACCCCCTCCTACATTCCAGGAAGATAATTTAAGAGAACTCAGGGGTCAACCAGCTGTAACCTGTAAAAACTCAAGAAGAATCACAGAAACTTATAGAGCACGAGGGCCACCCCAGTCAGCAGCCTCCCCGCTCTCCCCCAAGCATATGAAAAAAAGAAGGAACTCGCATAAACCAGAGCCCCAAAACCCATACTGAGATCTTGGATAACAAAAGGAAAAACCATAAACTAACCAAAAGAAAAAAAACAAAACAAACGTTAGCAAAATAAAAAAACAAAAAAATCCCCGACCCATCCCACCACCCAAACCCAGCCCTCTCCCAAACCCAAAACTTAACCGTCTTACCCCCCCGCCCCTTATCCTTCTCCAATAAACAGAAACATTGTAAAACTATGAGCCCCACCTGAAGAAAAAAAACACAAATAGCTACTCAGTGCGGAACCATAAAGTCACAAGGCCATGTCCATGTTGGAAATCATAGTCAAATCAGTGTCCCAAAGAAGAATCAGCACCATAGATGAGCTAGAATGCATCCCATAAAGGATGGAAAACCAGGGAAAGATTCCAGTTCAATCGATCCTGTGTTTCACTATCACATAGAAGATCCAATGTAGCAGCTCAAAACCAGCATCAATGATGTCCACTAGGCTCCAGCAGTTTTTCGGCAAAGTGAAGAACCTCAGCAACCTGAGGGAAAAAGTGGGTCTTAACTACATGATGGACCTGGAGCTTAGCGAGGTACAATAATGTAGAGCGCACCTTTTTCTGATGCAAAAGAATACACGTTGGAACAAATTCCTTCTGGCAGGCCGCCACCGTGGCAGAGAAATTTTGAAAACATAGTACTTTATTACATAAGTACATAAATATTGCCATACTGGGAAAGACCAAAGATCCATCAAGCCCAGCATCCTGTTTCCAACAGTGGCCAATCCAGGTCACAAATACCTGGCAAGATCCCAAAAAAGTACAAAACATTCTATACTGCTAATCCCAGAAATAGTGGATTCTCCCCAAGACCATTTAATAATGGTCTATGGACTTTTTCTTTAGGAAGCCGTCCAAACCTTTTTTAAACTCCGCTAAGCTAACCACCATTACCACATTCTCTGGCAACGAATTCCAGAGTTTAATTAGCACATAAGCACCGCCACGCTGGGAAAAGACCCAAGGTCCATCAAGCCCAGCACTCCGTCTCCGACAGCGGCCAATCCAGGCCCCAAGAACCTGGCAAAAACCCAAAATTTAATAACAATCAATGGACTTTTCCTTCAGGAATCTATGCAGACCCCCTTTAAACTCAGCAAGGCCAGCTGCCGTCACTACCTTCTCCGGCAATGAGTTCCAGAGTCTAACTATGCGCTGAGTAAAGAAAAACTCTCTCAGATTCGTTTTAAACCTACCACATTCTAATTTCATCTTTTATCCACTGGTTCTATTATTCTTAGAAAGTGTAAACAAACACTTCACATCTGTCCGCTCTACCCCACTCATTATCTTGTAAACCTCTATCATATCACCCCTCAGCCGCCTTTTCTCCTGGCTAAAGAGTCCTAGCCGTCATAACCTCTCCTCATAGGGTAGTCGTCCCATCCCCTTTATTACACGTTGAATGAAGAAATATTTTCTCCGATTCATTTTAAATTTACTACATTGTAGCTTCATCACATGCCGCCTAGTCCTAGTATTTTTGGAAAGCGTAAACAGACACTTCACATCTACCCGTTCAACTCCATTCATTATTTTATAGATCTCTATCATATCTCCCCCTCAGCCGCCTTTTCTCCAAGCTGAAGAGCCTGAGCCACTTTAGCCTTTCCTCATAGGGAAGTCGTCCCATCCCCTTTATAATTTTCGTTGCCCTTCTCTACACCTTTTCTAATTCCACTATATCTTTTTTTAGATACGGCAACCAGAATTGAACACAATATTCGAGGTGCGGTCGCACCATGGAGCGATACAAAGACATTATAACATCCTCATTTTTGTTTTCCATTCCTTTCCTAATAATACCTAACATTCTATTTGCTTTCTTAGCCGCAGCAGCACACTGAGCAAAACGTTTCAACCAGGGTTGTGCTGGAGCCAGCTCGCACCGGCTCTGCAGAGCCGGTTGTTAATTCTTGACGAATTGTGCGAGCCGGTTGTTCAGCTATCTCTGTCAGCAGGGACGGGAACAAAGTTTGTTTTTTTCCCTACAGCCAGGAGGCCTCCTCGTGCTGCATTGGGCTGGTTCCAGTGGCGTACTGAGGGTGGGACCACCCCGGCCCCCGGGTGAAAATGCAACCCAATATGGGGGGGGGGGTCACCTTCTAACTTCTGCTCCGTCCGTGCTGCACCGCGGCGCGCCTTAAGTTACACCTACCTACCTCTGCGGCTCACTTGTCTCCTCCCAGGGGCTCACTTGTCTCCTTCCAGGGGTTCCTCTCGTTCTCTCTCCGCCTCTCCAGTCTCCGAGTCGCGTCCATAATTCATCTGTCGACGTCACGATGCCGCTTCCTCCCTTTGCAGCTCCTTTCGCTGTCTCCCCGCCTCTCTAGTCTCTGAGTCCCGCCATGACTCACGTCACGACGCCTTCCTCCCCCTGCGGCACCCTGTGCACCCTTCTTGCTTGTAACAGATCCTGAGTCCTGCAGGTGTTTAGCGCCTTCTGCTTCCTGCACTGCTAGTGCACTCCGTGTCCATCTCCTCACACCCCTGCCGCTGCCGCCTGCCAGTCTGTCTATATTGTCCTCCCTCCTCCTCGTCGGCAGAAGAATCTTGGATCTTCACTTGCATTACAGCCAGGTAGGCCCCGCGGCGATCTAATATTTATTTAAATTACTACTACTACTACTATTTAGCATTTCTATAGCGCTACAAGGCGTACGCAGCGCTGCACAAACATAGAAGAAAGACAGTCCCTGCTCAAAGAGCTTACAATCTAATAGACAAATAAAGTAAGCAAATCAAATCAATTAATGTGTACAGGAAAGAGGAGAGGAGGGTAGGTGGAGGCGAGTGGTTACAAGTGGTTACAAGTCAAAAACAATGTGGGCTTTCAGTCTAGATTTAAAGGTGGCCAAGGATGGGGCAAGACGTAGGGGCTCAGGAAGTTTATTCCAGGCATAGGGTGCAGCGAGACAGAAGGCGCGAAGTCTTGAGTTGGCAGTAGTGGAGAAGGGAACAGATAAGAAGGATTTATCCATGGAGCGGAGTGCACGGGAAGGGGTGTAGGGAAGGACGAGTGTGGAGAGATACTGGGGAGCAGCAGAGTGAGTACATTTATAGGTTAGTAGAAGAAGCTTGAACAGGATGCGAAAACAGATAGGGAGCCAGTGAAGCGACTTGAGGAGAGAGGTAGTATGAGTAAAGCGACCCTGGTGGAAGACGAGACGGGCAGCAGAGTTTTGAACCAATTGGAGAGGGTAGAGGTGACTAAGTGGGAGGCCAGCAAGAAGCAGATTGCAGTAATCTAAACAAGAGGTGACAAGGGTGTGGACGAGGGTTTTGGTAGAGTGCTCAGAAAGAAAGGGGCAGATTTTACGGATGTTGTAAAGAAAGAAACGACAGGTCTTGGCGATCTGCAGGATATGAGCAGAGAAGGAGAGAGAAGACTCAAAGATGACCCCAAGGTTTCGAGCTGAGGAGACAGGGAGAATGAGAGAGCCATCAACAGAAATAAAAAACGGGGGGAGCGGGGAGGTGGGTTTGGGGGGAAAAATGAGAAGCTCGGTTTTGGTTATGTTTAATTTCAGGTGGCGTTGAGACATCCAGACAGCAATGTCAGACAAGCACGCTGAAACTTTGACTAAAAACATTTTTTTCATTGTATTTTCTGCTGCTGCTAGTGCTAGTTTGACACGAGCAGTAAGCTGCAGCTAGGGAGCCGGGGGGGTGGGGGGGTGGGGTGTGGGGGCAAGATAGAGCACTACTCTGGATGGGAGAAAGTCAGGACAATAATGGCAATGGGCATGAATGGCCAAATTTAAGTGAGGTTATCCTGTTTCATGCTGGGTTCGTCTTCTTAACTGTTGTTGTTGTTGTAATCTATAAAGTTGACGGAATATATATTGAAATTAAATGGAAGTAGAATTTATTAAACTTTCCTTTCATTGGGGCACACATAGAATCAGATCTTCATCTGTTTTGTAGAAAGTACCTTTTAGATACACAAATGGATTATTCTGTTTTGAACATGTTTCAGGAGGAAGTGGTTTTATTAGTCAACATAAATATTTTGTTTCATGCAGATTTCTTTTGTTTATACATAAATGGGCTATATAAGCCCCTAATGCAACCCATATTGGTTTTCTTATATTTTGTTCTTGTGATAACTTATACTGTGCCAAAACTGAAAACTCTTATCTCTGTCTGGTCGGTAATAAAAGGAGCTCATTGTGAACACTATCTACCCTAAAAGGTTGTTTTGTGGCTTGGTATGGTCGCATTTTCAATATGGTAATACTACGGCCCAGCTAAGGAACAGCCAGGTTATTTTGAGTTAGTCTTCACTGGACCAAACTTGCTTTCCTTGTGCCACCATCACTATCCAGCAGGTAGGCAGTGTCTTAAAAGATGGAGGATAAAGGATTTAAAAAAAAACATTTATCACACATTCCAAGCAAAGTTGGCTTACATTTCAAAATACACTGAGACAGAATAATAGAATTCAGTTATATCATGGGAACAAATAGATGGATATGTCTGAAACATTTGAGATTAGCATATATATGATATATACCCAACTGAGCATTTAAAAGTTTGTCCTTTAATGATACCATATGTTCAGAAATCCATAGCCATTTAGTATAGGTAGTTATTCAAAGATTATCACATTCATACACCAGAACAGGCATCCATCCATCACATCACATTGCAAAAGAAAACAACTTCTACAGAGTACGTCCAAAATTTAATTTTTATTTCCTTATTTCTTTCTTCCAAAATTCCAGACAGCACATGTACAGATCAGTAGGAGGACTCAAAGCACTCCAAAACAAGTAAAGTCAGAAACAACACAGTTTATTCTTCAACCACCCTTAGGATTTACCTTGGGTTTAAAAAGCAAAACCATGTGCATATCCTTTGTACCAATAATGTATAATAAAGTTACATTATCAGCCCCACTCAGTCAAACTCAAATCTGGAAGGAAGTTTTTTTGAACAGTAGTTTGATTTGTGTTAAGTAAAAGCGAAAGCTACAGACCTGTAGAAGGTATTCTCCGAGGACAGCAGGCTGATTGTTCTCACGAATGGGTGACGTCCACGGCAGCCCGTCCGATCGGAGATCTTCACTAGCAACAGCGTTTGCTAGCCCTTGCGTGCGCATGCGCAACCGTCTCCCCACCCGAACGCGCTCGTGTTCGTCAGTCCAGTACATAGCAAAGACATAGACAAGGGAAGACACAACTCCAAAGGGGAGGCGGGCGGGTAGGTGAGAACAATCAGCCTGCTGTCCTCGGAGAATACCTTCTACAGGTATGTAGCTTTCACTTTCTCCGAGGACAAGCAGGCTGCTTGTTCTCACAAATGGGGTATCCCTAGCCCCCAGGCTCACTCAAAACAACAAAGAGGGTCAACTGGGCCTCGCAACGGCGAGGACAAACTGAGATTGACCTAAACTTATTCAACTAACTGAGAGTGCAGCCTGAAACAGAATAAAAATGGGCCTGGGGGGTGGAGTTGGATTCTAAACCCCAAATAGATTCTGCAAGCACCGACTGCCCGAACCAACTGTCGCATCGGTGTATCCTGCTGTAGGCAGTAATGAGATGTGAATGTGTGGACAGATGACCACTTCGCAGCCTTGCAAATCTCTTCAATAGTGGCTGACTTCAAGTGGGCCACTGACGCTGCCATGGCTCTAACACTATGAGCCGTGACATGACTCTCAAGAGTCAGCCCAGACTGGGCGTAAGCGAAGAAGATGCAATCTGCTAGCCAATTAGAGATGGTGCGTTTCCCGACAGCCACTCCCCTCCTATTGGGATCAAAAGAAACAAACATTTGGGCGGAATGTTTGTGGGGCTGTGTCTACTCCAGATAGAAGGCCAATGCTCTTTTGCAGTCCAATGTGTGCAGCTGGCGTTCAGCAGGGCAGTATGAGGACGGGGAAAGAATGTTGGCAAGACAATTGACTGGTTCAGATGGAACTCCAACACCACCTTCGGCAAGAACCTAGGGTGAGTACGGAGGACTACTCTGTTATGATGAAATTTGGTATAAGGAGCATGAGCTACCAAGGCTTGAAGCTCACTGACTCTACGAGCTGAAGTAGCTGACCTTCCAGGTCAAGTACTTCAGATGGCATGAATTCAGTAGCTCGAAAGGAGGTTTTCAACAGCTGGGTGAGAACGACATTGAGATCCCATGACACTGTAGGAGGTTTGAAGGGGGCTTTGTCAAAAGCAAACCTCTCATGAAGCGAACAACTAAAGGCTGTCCTGAGATCGGCTTACCTTCCACACGGTAATGGTATGCACTAATCGCACTAAGATGAAACTCTTACAGAGTTGGTCTTAAGACCAGACTCAGACAAGTGCAGAAGGTATTCAAGCAGGGTCTGTGTAGGACAAGAGCGAGGATCTAGGGCCTTGCTGTCACACCAGACGGCAAACCTCCGCCACAGAAAGAAGTAACTCTTTTTAGTGGAATCTTTCCTGGAAGTAAGCAAGACCCGGGAGACACCCTCGGAGAGACCCAAGGAGGCAAAATCTACACTCTCAACATCCAGGCCGTGAGAGCCAGAGACCGGTGGTTGGGATGCAGAAGCGCCCCCTCGTTCTGAGTAATGAGGGTCGGAAAACACTCCAATCTCCACGGTTCTTCGGAGGACATCTCCAGAAGAAGAGGGAACCAGATCTGACGCAGCCAGAAAGGAGCAATCAGAATCATCGTGCCTCGGTCTTGCCTGAGTTTCAGCAAAGTCTTCCCCACCCAAAGGTATGGGAGGATAAGCATACAGGAGGCCTTCCCCCCAATCCAGGAGAAAGGCATCCGACGCTAGCCTGCCGTGGGCCTTCAAGTCTAGAACAGAACTGAGGGCCTTGTGGTTGGCTCGGGTAGCAAAGAGATCCACCAAGGGGGTGCCCCACGCTTGGAAGATCTCGTGGACCAATTTGGAATTGAGTGACACTCGTGAGGTTGCATGATCCTGCTCAACCTGTCGGCCAGACTGTTGTTTATGCCTGCCAGATATGTGGCCTGAAGACACATGCCATATCGGTGAGCCAAAAGCCACATTCTGACGGCCTCCTGACACAGAAGGCGAGATCCGGTGCCCCCCCTGCTTGTTGATGGCAACCTAGTTGTCTGTCTGAATTTGGGACAATTTGGTGGGACAGCCGATCCCTGAAAGCCCTTAGAGCGTTCCAGACCGCTCGTAACTCCAGGAGATTGCTCTGTAGACCTTGTTCTTCCTGGAGGACCAACTTCCTTGGGAGTGACGTCCATCGACATGAGCTCCCCAACCCAGGAGGGACGCATCCATCGTCAGCACTTTTTGCGGCTGAGGAATTTGGAAGGGACGTCCCTGATTCAAATTGGATCGAATTGTTCCACCACTGCAGGGATGAAGAAAACTGGTGGGCAGCTGAACTACGTCTTCTAGATTCCCAGCAGCTTGGTACTACTGGGAAGCTAGGGTCCATTGAGCTGATCTCATGTGAAGACGGACCATGGGAGGAGTCACATGAACTGTGGAGGCCATGTGGCCGAGCAATCTCAACATCTGCTGAGCTGTGATCTGCTGAGACGCCCGCACCCAAGATACGAGGGACAGGAGATTGTCAGCCCTCGGTTCCGGAAGGTAGGCACGAGCTGTCTGAGAATCCAGCAGAGTCCTATGAATTCGAGTTACTGAACTGGAAGAAGGTGGGACTTTGGATAATTATCACAAACACTAGTAGCTCCAGGAGTCAAATAGTCATCTGCATGGACTGTACAGCTCCTGCCTCGGAGGTGTTCTCACCAGCCAATCGTCGAGGTAAGGGAACACGTGCACTCCCAGTCTGCGTAGAGATGCCGCCACTACCGCCAAGCATTTTGTGAACACTCTGGGCGCAGAGGCGAGACCAAAGGGTTGCACACAATACTGAAAGTGCCGTGTCCCAGACGGAATCGAAGATACTGTCTGTGAGCTGGCAGTATCGGGATATGAGTGTAAGCATCCTTTAAGTCCAGAGAGCATAGCCAATCATTTTTCTGAATCATGGGAAGAAGGGTGCCCAGGGAAAGCATCCTGAACTTTTCTCGGACCAGATATTTGTTCAGGGCCCTGAAGTCTAGGATGGGACGCATCCCCCCTGTTTTCTTTTCCACAAGGAAGTACCTGGAATAGAATCCCAGTCCTTCTTGCCCCGGTGGTACGGGCTCGACCACATTGGCGCTGAGAAGGGCGGAGAGTTCCTCTGCAAGTACCTGCTTGTGCTGGAAGCTGAAGGACTGAGCTCCCGGTTGGCAATCTGGAGGCTTTGTGACCAAATTGAGGGAGTATCCTTGCCGAACTAGTTGAAGAACCACTGGTCGGAGGTTATGAGAGGCCACCTTTGGTAAAAAAATTTTAACCTCCCCCCGAATGGTAGATCGTCTGGCACGGACACTTTGATTGCGGCTATGCTCTGCTGGAGCCAGTCAAAAGCCTGTCTCTTGCTTTTGCTGGGGAGCTGCAGGGGCCTGTGGAGGCACACGCTGTTGACGAGAACGAGCGCGCTGGGGTTTGGCCTGGGCAGCAGGCTGGAGAGAAGGAGGAATGTACCTACGCTTATTAGAAGAATAGGTAATAGTCCGCCTTCCCCCATAAAAACGTTTACCAGTTGAGGTAGATGCTGAAGGCGGTCCGGAGGGAGAATTTGTCGAAAGCGGTGTCCCACTGGTGGAGCTGTTCTACCACCTGTTTGACCTTTTCTCCAAAAATATTATCCCCCGGCAAGGAGAGGTCCGCTATCCGCTGCTGGAGTCTATTCTCCAGGTTCTGAGGTGCGCAGCCATGAGAGTCTGCGCATCACCACAGCTGAGCAGCGGCTCTGGACGCGACATCAAAAGTATCGTAAACACCCCTGGCCAGGAATTTACGACACACCTTCAGCTGCCTGAACCACCTGCTGAAAAGGCTTGGCTTGTTCAGAGGGGAGCTTGTCTACCAAGTCCGCCAACTGTCACACATTATTCTGCATATGAATGCTCATGTAGAGCTGGTAGGACTGAATTTTGGAAATGAGCATAGCAGAATGGTAGGCCTTCCTCCCAAAAGAATCCAAGGTTCTAGAGTTCTTTGCCCGGTGAGCGCCGAAGCATACTCTCTAGAACTCTTGACCTTCTTAAGGACCAGATCCACCACACCAGAGTTGTGAGGCAACTGAGTCCGCATCAACTCCGGGTCCCCATGGATCCGATACTGGGATTCGATCTTCTTGGGAATGTGGGGATTAGTTAGCAGCTTTGCCCAGTTCACCAGCAATGTCTTCTTGAGGACATGATGCATGAGTACTGTGGACAATTCCTTAGGTGGCGAAGGATAGTCCAAAAGCTCCAAACATTTCAGCCCTTGGCTCATCCCTTCGTAACCACAGAGAATGGAATGGCCGTAGACATTTCCCGGACAAAGGCCGCAAAAGATAGACTCTTGGGAAGAGAAAGCTGTCTTCAGGAGAGGGAGTGGGATCAGAAAAAAAGACCATCAGACTCCTCATCTGAGAAATATCTGATGTCTTCCTGTGCTTCCCACGAGGCCTCACCATCGGTATCGGACACCAGTTCATGAACTTCTGTCCGAAGCCGTGCCCGCCTCGACTCCGTAGGAACATGGCCATGGTTGGGAGCGTCGAGAGGAAGACTCCCGGCACTGGCGGCGATGGAGCTACCTCCATCGATGTCGTCGGGAGGAGTCAGCCTGGGAGGCAGCTCGCTGCCGGTAAGTACGGGAGACCTCACCACGGACGAGGGCCCAGCAGTCGCCTCAGTCGTCGGTACCAGCGGCGCAAGCACCTCCTGGTACGGGAGAAGGGCGCAACAGCTCTTCCAGGATCCTGGAAGGATGGCCCTGAGGCTCTCGTTGAAAGTGGCTGCGAGAGAGGCAAAGGGTCCGGTACACGGCAACGAGCTGCGAATCTGTCCAGGACGTGGAGGCGGTGGTACCGGGCTGTCCACAGGGGAGTGCAACGACACCTCCTGAATGGAGGGTGAGCGGTCCTCCCGGTGTCGATTGCTTGGGTGCCGGTGGCACCGGCGACCCAGAGCTCTCGGTTACCACGTCTGGAAGGTGACGATGACGAGCTTCTTTGCCTTTGCACGAAGCACATTACCGGTACCTCCCGGTACCGAAGAGGAGGACGTCGAATCCAAATGCCTCCTGTGGGCCAGGTCCGAAAGAGGTCGATCCCGGGGGGGGGGGGGGGGCTGTACCGCAGGAGCCCTCGAGGCTGGTGGAGACCTACTTGAGGGCTCACCGCCACCAGCAGGGAATGGACAGCCCTCACCTGTGCTCCGGAAGACGAAGCACCCTCCGACGACATCGATACCACAGATAACCTCGGTATCGAAGACACTGGATCACTGGCAGAAGAGCTGGGTACCGCAGACGTCGATGCACCGGACGATGACCTCGGTACCGAAGATGTCGAAGCACCAGACGAGGCCCTGAACAGCAGATTCCACTGGGCCAATCTCACCACCTGAGTCCGCTTCTTCAAGAGAAGACAGAGAGTACAGGCTTGGGGGCGATGCCCGGCCCCCAGACACTGAAGGCAAGAAACATGCCTATCAGTGAGGGAGATAGTCCGGCACTGGGTGCACGTTTTGAAGCCGCTGGTAGGCTTCAAGGACATGGGCGGAAAAATCATGCCAGCGAAGTCAAAATTCGCGCGATGATGACTAATGGCACCAAAAAATTTAGAAAAAACCCGTACGGGTGGCGAAAAAAGGCCGCGCTCGCCAACGAAAGGAAACTACGGGAAAAAAACTTGACGTAAGGGAATTTTTTTTTTTTTTTGAAAACTACGAAACACACGATGTGGAAAAAGAAAATCGGACACTTCCGAATGGCAAGAACGCAACGAAAAGACGCGAGGGGTCTCCTTGGGCACAACCGACCGAAAAAACAGCCATCCTGAGCCACGGAAAAAAGAAGACTGACGAACACGAGCGCGTTCGGGCGGAAAGACGGTCGCGGCATGCGCACGCGAGAGCTAGCAAACGCTGTTGATAGTGAAGATCTCCGATCGGAGGGGCTGCCATGGAAGTCACCCATTCGTGAGAACAAGCAGCCTGCTTGTCCTCGGAGAAATCCAATTACACGTTTGCTACAATTAAATATTCTTTAGCAAGATATATTAGCAACATTTAAAGTTGTATCCTCTATTGGGCTCCACAAAAATGGTAACCCTATGTAGGTTGTTTTACATATTATTCTACTATAAATGTTAATAATAATAATAATAATAATAATATAAATAATTTATAAACTTAAATGTAACAAATATTTTCAGATTGTGATGATCCCTAAAATGCAAAAAACGACAGAGTGATCTATTAAGTTATTTAAAAGTGAAGAACATGAGGACAGATACTGAAAATGATGGGAACGAAAATCATTGTAGAGAGAAGTCAGCAGAAACAAATGTTAAGTCTGCTGAACAACCAGTTATTGAAGAAAACCCATCATGTTCATCAAAAGAAAAACAGCTAATCTTGCATTTCCAGATTGTTTGGACTGAGAAACAATTATCTATGTTTACAAAACAGTACGAATGGCTTGACATAAAAGAAAGTAAATTTGGATGTAAGGATGTTCGAAAGTTCAGCATTTAGGGTTGTCAGCAGGAAAGCATGTCCATGTGTCCAAGGAATGGAGTGCATATTTAGTAACCCCAAATGGCAGTAATAAAACCACTAGGCAAGCTTTCTATACGGAAAAAAATTATGGAACATGACGTTTCTAAATCTCATGCTAAAATTCAGATTTGGTAAAGAATCAGCTAATGACTCAATTTCCAGTTTAGTGCATAAACTAAATAAAATATTGAGGCTACTGTAAAGTTTTTACATACTATTTACAGTTTAGTAAAACGTAATAGGCCTCTGTCTGATATAGAAGGGGCAATTGCATTACAAGAGAAAATGGAGTTGATGTAGGCAATTGTTTGCATACCGTTACAGTGCAACAGAATAGCAGAACACATTGCAAATGAAATTAAATGAAAATATTAAGAATATTATAGAAGAGAATGCCAAAATTGTTCATAATTGATGAGGCATCTACAGTTTCAAAGAAAAGCACCCTAGTGATTTATCTCCAATGTGCAATTCAATCTGCCCCTGCACCTGTAATGGTATTGTTGATTTAAAAGAATTGGTATCAACCACAGCAGAGAACATTTTCAACAGATCATTGTCTACATTAAATGACTATGGCTTTGATATTGAATATTTGAAAGCAAACTTGATTTTGTTTTGTTCTGATGGTGCTAATACAATGCTGGGAAGAAAGTCTGGAGTAGCTGCAAAGTTGTTAGCAAAATTTCCTAAAATCATCATTTGGCACTCTTTAAATCATCAATTGCAACTATCACTGACGATTCAATATCTGAAATAAAGCAAGTAAATCATTTTAAAATATTTTTAGATAAAATATATTCATTTATCACCAATCTAATAAAAATCAAACTGAGCCTACAAGCTATAGCTAAAGAACTTGAACTTGAAATATTAGAATTGGTCGAGTACTGGGCCAAGATGGGCCGCATGTAGTTACGAGCTGCTACTGCTGTGTGGCATGCATATCCTGCATTATATGTGCATTTTTCCCAATTCTTCTGCTTATTCTGGTTGGCAAAGAGATTGGCTAACATAAATTTCTTGCAAGACCTTGCTTTAATGATTGATATTCTTGAGGAATTGTCTTTACTTTCAACTGCATTGCAGTCAAGACCAACTAACATCCAAAAGGCACACAAATTGATCAAACGTACCATAAGAGCTTTAGAAAATTTAAGGGTTGGTACTGGAAAGCATGAATCTCAAATTGAGGATTTGATTAAGTCAGATAAGTTTAAAGATATTCCATTTACTAAAAGTAGTAAATTCATTGCTCTTCCAAGGAATGTGTTATTAGAAAATGTAATTCAACACATGAACTTGCGTCTTTTACCAGACCGAAACAATGATTGAAAGCATTATTGACTGTTTTGATGTGCTAGAACCATCTACTTGGCCTTATGAAGAATTAACTTCACCATGGATAGCTGGTGAAGAGAAATTGTGTAATTTAAATGAAATTTTAAAGTATGACATTGACTTGAATGATTTTCGAGATTTTGTAGACAGTAATCTAGAATCAAAAAATGTTCCAGTTCCTTCAACTATCCAGAAGCTAGAAAAATAGCTAGCACTATGCAGTCAGTAGTGCTGAAGCTGAAAGAGGTTTCAGTTTAATGAATGTAGTTTGTACGAGGGTAAGAAATAGTCTGACAGTAAATCATATATCACATTTAATGACAAATGTATGGGAAAAGAGCAGATTGGGATGCAACTCCATTTGTTAAATCTTGGATGAATAGCAAACATAGGCTGGCTACAGATACAAGAGTGCGGCAAAAATCAACCAAAGCATTGTTGTGAAAATCAATTGGCCATTTGGAATTTACAGTAAAGAATATTGTATTTTTTTGATATGTTTGTAAATTGGTTGCTACAGAGGCCCTTTGTACCAATAATGTATAATAAAATTACATATTGTTAATACTTTACCAGCTAACTCTCTCCCTGGGAATAGCCAGCTCTGCAATTTGTGTGTGTGGTGGGGGGGGGGGGGGGGCGCAGAGGGAATGGGGGAGAGAGCCTGTTGTTAAAATTTACCAGCACACCACTGGTTTCACGTATCATCAACGACGACACCTAGATCCCTTTCTTGCTCCATAAAGCAGTCTTTGATTTCGTCAAGGAATTCTACCTCCCTAGCATGCCCTGACGTTACATTTACCCAGTCAATATCAGGGTAATTGAACTCATCCATTATTATTGTGTTGCCCAGTTTGTTTGCGTCTCTAATTTCCTGTAACATTTCTGCATCCGTCTGTTCACCCTGGCCAGGGGACGGTAGTACACTCCTATCACTATCCTTTTCCCCTTTACACCTGGAATTTCAATCCACAGTGATTCAAGAAGTGTTTTGTTTCCTGCAGAATTTTCAATCTATTTGATTCAAGGCTCTCGTAATATACAATGCTACCCCTCCACCAATTCGATCCACCCTATCACTATGATATAATTTGTACCCCGGTATGACAGTGTCCCATTGGTTAGCCTCCTTCCACCAAGTCTCAGAGATGCCTATTATATCTAATTTTTCATTTAGTGCAATATATTCTAACTCTCCCATCTTATTTCTTAGGCTCCTGGCATTCGCATATAGACATTTCAAACTATGTTTGTTGTTCCTATTTACATCATGCTCAGTACTTGACAGTATTAATTTGCAATCTTTTGTCTGATTTTTATTTTTATTTAAGGACACCTGATCATACGTAACAATATGGGAAGCATACAAGTCTTGGCTGCGAGGTGAAGTAATTAACTACATATCTCATCTTCGCAAAACCCAACAACACCAAAGCTGTTCAGCTTGAAGAAGAAATTGTCAACTTGAAATGTTCTTTTATATGCTTCCTCATCAAAATCTGCGCTCAAAAACTCAGATGCCTTAAAATGCAATAACAACTTGATTCTGTCCAATGCTGCCAACGCCATCGCCTTCCAGCAAAGCGCCATGTATTACGCAGGATCCAACAAGCTGGCAAATTACTGACGTCTTATCTAAAGGCAAAAGAACGAAACAGCGCATAGCCACAATTGTTTCACCTGTGGAACAACCTTGACTACATCTTATCAAATAATGGAAGCCTTTGAATCATTATTTATTATATTTGTACCCCACGCTTTCTGATTCTGAAATCTCTACCTTTCTCTCCTCACTGAACCTCCCCTGCCTCTCTGAGCAACAAGCATGCCAGCTCAGTCGACCCATTTCCCAGGACGAGATACTCTCTGCAATCAAAAGGTTATCGTCATCAAAGACGCCTGGAACTGATTGGTCTCCCAGCTGAGTTTTATAAGTCATTTCTGTCCCTTGTTTTGCAACGCAAGCCAAACCACCACGGAGGGTGGAGGTACACAAATTCCTACGAAAAGTAGAATCTGAGGAAAGGGGGAGTAGGAGGGTAGGCTCTTGAACAACACTAGTAGGCGACGTAGGTTAGTAACACTCTCTTTATTTAAATATACACTCTGACTCAACATAGCCATGTTTCGGCGCTACAGACGCCTTCTTCAGGAGTCTATGAAATAAACCAAACAATGGTAATAAAACAAACGTGCAAAACAAAAGTAAAATAATATAAACGTTAAATGTGTGATGAACATAAATTACATATAAAATTTAAAATAAAAACATTTTAAAAATTTTTATATAAAAAAATGTATTGCAAAAATGCTAGATATATATACTATATATATATATATATATATATATATAAATACATACACAAAAATACATATAGTCATACATATATACATATATAGTTTTCAATATATAATAAATTATTAATTATTAAAAATATTAGATTATATATAACATACAATAAAGGTGTTGTATATTACCAATCAAAGAAGGATGATATCTAAAAATTAGCAGAAAAAAACATCAAAATGAAGTATAACGAGACAAACTCAAATACAGTAAAATAAATATATCACACTTAAAATCAATTAGTAAATAATATATGATATATGATGTAACCATATAAGTCAAGTATCATAGATAAACTGACCTTCTGATATATAGATATACGAATATTAAGCTCAAAAGACTGAAAGCAAGGCTTTGCTATAATTGTAATCCTATAGATAAAGCAGAAAACACTCAGTTATTTATGGCAACATAGCAGGCATGAAGAATATGTTTTGTATATATATATAAAAGGGGTGTATAATCATGTATTGGAACATCAATGCATGAAGTTAGTATCAAACAAAATCTGCGCAATCCTATCCACAAATTCACCAATATTTCCAAAAAAATTTCAAGAAAAAATATATATAATATGCAATATATTGTATCAGGGCACAAATGTTGAAAAAAGCTAATTGTAAAAAATTAATGCATAATTTAGTAAGAACACAGGACCCTCCATTATTCTGTGCTCAGAAAAGATATAAATATAATAAAATAAAGAATCTGTGATGCCAATATCCAAAATAGATGGTGCAGGTTTTGTCCGTGCTGTTTAAAACTAAAAATAATAATAGATGCAGCACCTGATGTTAAAAAATAAAAATACAAGGACAAAGAATCCACTCTTTGGATGTATAGTCCCAAGAAAAGGACTACCACTGCCGATGCAGAAAAAACAGCTCAGCGTATTCACTTACACTTCCGTGAAGTCACAAAGGGACATGTTCACACTACGTCCGTTTTTATAAGAGGAAAAAGCGCGCCCAAAAGGAGCAATCAGGCTGTGCAGGCTTAAAGTATAATGAGTAGCACATCAGTATGACGTATCATAGTTTGAAAAAAATCAAAGATAGTACTAATTTTAAATATACAACTGGTGAACCAGTACTATGGATAACGAGAGGAACAAGCAAAATAGAATATACCATTTCAAAATGCCAAAAGAGATGAATCTAAAAATAAAAATGAAAAAATACAAAAATATGAAAATAAAATAAACATAGGGCAGCAGTGGGATTTGAACCTCAGAGCTACAAGACCGGTGCTCTAACCACTAGGCTATTCCTCCAGAGATACGAGAATAATAAAAAAATAATCTATAAAAGATTTTAATATACATGTATTAATATAAAGAGAAATGTAGAAATAGATTACATATATTTAAAAAATTTTTATAAATTTGGATTAATTTCTTATGCACTCATCACTTTATATTTAAATAGCAAAGGAATTTCTATTATAATATCAAAAATAAATATCAAATGTGAAAAATGGTGGTGAAAATGCAATATTGGAAAGCGTAGATAAATCAAAATTAAATACACCAACAAAAACAAAAATAATAATAAAACCCAAACAAGATATAGTACCAAAAATAAATGTGAACTTGAAAAATGAGTAATATAAAACTGCGTATATCCCATTAAAAAAATCACAAAATGCTTGTATTCTATCTCTATATTTAATCCAAAGGGTTCTAAAGTCTGTAAATTAAAAATCAACTTCTGTTCTTCCTGAAGTAGCATCTTATCTGTAATGTTCCTACGCCAGTCTTCTTAAATGTTTTAATTACAAAAACTGTCAAGTCCGATATTGAATGATCCTTCTGCTTCCAGTGTGCTACCAAAGGTGCTGATACAACTTCTCTCCTCAAGCAACTGCGGTGTTCAATAATTCTGGTTTTGACTGGTCTCTTGGTCTTACCAATATAGACACGAGGACAGGGGCACATAATGGCATAAATAACATTGGAAGTGGTGCAATCTGAAAACAAGTCTCAATATATATATTTTTTGTGTACTTGGATTCAAAAATTCTGTATCTCCATGGTGTGTTCGCAAACGCTGCATCTTCCACACTTCTTATGTCCCCAGGGTACACTGTCTGCATTATATGACACTGTCTCTGGAAGGCACGAGGGAACCAAAATTCTATGAGATTCTTCTCCGGGAATAAGCAACGACTAGCTGTTGTCTTTAAGCATTCGTGTCCCTCTAAAATGTGCCAATGACGTCTGATAGAGGATTGAATGTGTCTCACCAGTTGTGAGAACTTAGTGTACAAACAATGTCAGGGGGCTTGTTTGTCAGGTCTGGGGGCAAGTAGAGCATCTCTGTCTTCAAACACTGCTCTCTGAAAGCCAGTTTACAATTTGTTTCTTGGGATAGCCTCTACTTCTAAAACACTGTGCCATCTTTCTGGATTGAAACTGTAAAGTCATCAAAGTCTGTGCAAATCCTTCTAAGTCTTAAAAATTGACATAATGGTAGAATTCTTCTTCAATGTGTGGTGATGGTAACTGTTAAAAGGTAAAAAGGCATTGCGATCGGTAGATTTTCTAAAAAGAGAAGTATCTTATATAATAAAACTCACCCTCAACGTACTGAGGACAATGACGTCCAGTGTCACTTCCTTCGGGCACTTCCTTCGGGTTCGAAGGGTTCGTGGTGGTGAAGCCACCGAAATCAGTCTCTGGGCCCGCCCTCAGCGTCAAACGTGATGACGTCGAGGGTGGAGCAATGGCGTCACAGAGCGAGGGGCGGAGCAATGGCGTCAGTGGCTTCACGACTCAGGAGATGAAGGTTGGCGTGCATTGACGAGGTGCGGAGCAATGGCGGTCAGTGGCTTCACAACGCCGAACGGGTGGGTAGGGAGGGGGGGGCTTCGGGAGGAAAAACCTTGCTAGCGCCCATTTCATTTGCTCCCGAAACGGGCATGTTTTACTAGTAAAATGATAATTATCTTTCCTAATTAATAAATCTAAATAGCTAATTCTTTTTGGTCGTATTGCATTTAAAATGGAGATGTGGGATCTTGGGTATTTATCCACTCAAAGAAAAGGTTCAATTCCCGTGGCGTCCCCTTTCCATAGCAGGAAAATGTCGTCTATGTATCGTTTATACAAAATAATGTTATGTTATAGGGGTGTTCCTCCAAAATTGTTTTCAAAATGTGCTACATAGAGGTTAGCTATGTCCGGAGCCATGGGAGATCCCATGGCCGTGCCTCTAAATTGTTGATTAAAATTATTGAAACAAAAATAATTATTGGTTAATGCGATACTTGCGCATGTCAGGATAAATCTATTAGGTATTCGTTTGTAGGTTGTGCGATTCTTTAGTGTCTCTTCAATGATCTGCAAGACTTCGAGAATTGAGGAATATTTGTATACAATGCTTCAATATCAAGAGTAAACATAAGAGTGTTATCAAGATCACTGTCAAATTCTTGTAGTAAATTTATCATATGCGTAGAATCTCGTACATATGAGGGTATTTGTGGAACATATGGTCTTAAAAAGAAATCAACAAATACTGATAAAGGTTCTAGAACAGAGCCATTACCTGAAATAATGGTCTACCAGGTGGTTGAGTCAATGACTTATGTATTTTGGTAGTATGTAAATAATTGGAATTGTGGGATCTGAGATCTTAAGAAAATGAGATTCTTTGGAGGTGATATATCCTGCTTTGTAGCGAAATCAACGACCAATTCTATTCCTTCTCCAAATCCGATGTGGGATCTGATGGTAAGGGTGCATAATCATTTCTGTCATTGATTTGTTTTTCTATTTCAGCAACTAATCTGATCGATCCAAAATCAAAATTATGCCCCCCTTTGTCAGCGGGGTTAATCACTATTGCAGTAGTATTAGCCAGGCCTTTATTGTTGCAGATTTTTTCTTCTTTAGTGAGGTTATAAAAACGGGGTCTCTTCCGTTGCTCAATTTTTGGAGGTCCTGTTCAATACATGAATTGAATGCATGTATTAATGGATCGATGGGGCCTCTGATGGAATCCAGCAGAGGGTCGTTTGACGACAGATTGGTCTGTATTTGTGGGTTGATTAGAAAAACATTGGATAATCTGAAGTTTCCTAGAAAATGTAACAGGTCTACTCCTTGTTTGAAATGCATTATAAGGTGCAGTTGGTACAAAGGTGAGACCTTTTTCCAAAACTGATTTTTCAGTACTTTTTAAGGTAAAATTATGTATCATACCTGATAATTTCTTTCCCTTAATCATAGCCGATCAATCCATAGGACTGGTGGGTTGTGTCCATCTACCAGCAAGTGGAGATAGAGAGCAATCTTTTGCCTCCCTATATGTGGTCATGTGCTGCCGGATATTCCCCATTATGTCGATATCAAAGCTCCATCCGCAGGACTCAGCATTTAGAGAATTACACCCACAAAGGGACACTCTGCCCCAGCTCACCACTGCCGAAGCGGGGGAGGGGAAATATTCCAGCGCACCACCGCCAGGGCGGTGGGCGGTAAACCACACCCGCCGACGCGGAGGGAACTGGCTTATCCTGCTACCGCAACCGCGGGAGGGAGCTGGCTTACCCTAACACCGCCGAAGCGGGAGGGATACAAAGCTTACCCTACAGCCGCACGAAGCGGGTGAGGGAGCGCCGGCATAATTTAGTATCAATCCAGCCACCGCCGAAACGGGGGAGAGGAAGCAGCAGCTCACTGTAACACAAATCGTCTCAACTCGAAGAGACTTCAATTGGAAGAACTTGAACACGAAGTCTCGTAAACAGGAAATGAAGACTGAACTTGAGCCTGAAATATAACCAGAACACAAACAATACAGATATCTGGGAGGAGCTATGGATTGATCGGCTATGATTAAGGGAAAGAAAATTATCAGGTATGATACATAATTTTACCTTCCCTATCATCAAGCAGATCAATCCATAGACTGGTGGGATGTACCGAAGCAGTACTCACCCAGGGCGGACATGGAAATCCCTGAACGCAAACTGAAGCCCCAAACTGGGCCTCGGCCCAAGCAGCCACATCCAAGTGGTAATGTCGTGAGAAGGTATGAGCTGACGACCAAGTAGCCGCTCTGCAAATCTCTTCCAGGAGACAGATCTGGACTCCGCCATCGAGGCTGCTTGTGCTCTAGTAGAGTGTGCCTTCAGCTGAATAGGCGGAATCTTCCCTGCCGCCACATAAGCTGATGCGATCGTCTCCTTGACCCAACGTGCCACCGTAGGCTTAGATGCCTGCAGACCCTTACGAGGGCCTGTGAACAGCACAAACAGATGATCTGACCTTCCGGAAATCATTGGTCACTTCCAAGTATCTGATGATGACCCGTCTAACATCAAGGTATTTGAGCGCAGGGTACTCTCTGGGTAATCCTCCCTACGAAAAAAGGGTAGGTAAAGCTGCTGATCACATGGAATCGAGAAACAATCTTGGGCAGGAGGAAGGCACTGGGCGAATCGATACTCCTGCCTCAGTGTAATCGCAGGAACGGTTCTCTACACGAGAGCGCCTGGAGCTCGGAAACTCTTCTGGCTGATGTGATAGCCACCAGGAAGACTGCTTTCAACGTCAGGTCCTTCAGCGATGCCCTTGGCAAGGGGCTCGAAGGGCGGCTTCTGCAAGGTCCGTAGCACCAGGTTGAGATTCCACGTAGGCACTATCGAGTGCAGGAGGGGGGCGCAGGTGATTAACTCCTTTGAGAAATCGTACCACATCCGGCTGTGAAGCCAGGGAAGCCCCCTTCAGACGACCCCTGAAGCAAGCTAGAGCCGCCACCTGGACTTTCAGCGAACTGAGCGACAGGCCTTCTCCAGCCCCTCTTGCAGGAACGCCAACACTGAAGATATTGGAGCAGTGAAGGGCGATACAGAGCCTGCCTCGCACCACGACGCAAAGGTACGCCAAACCCTGGCTTAAGTGGTGGACGTAGAGCGCTTCCTCGCTTTCCAGCATAGTGGTGATGACCTTGTCTGAGAAGCCCTTCTTCCTCAGCCGCTTCCGCTCAAGAGCCAGGCCGTAAGACCAAAGGGAGGGATCCTCCATCACCCACGGGACCATGATGTAAGCAGGCCCGCTCCGCTTGGCAGCCGCAGAGGGCCGTTCACCGAGAGTCTGACTAAGTCCGCATACCAGGGACGTCTGGGCCATCCAGACCCCACCAGGATCACCCGCCCTAGCACCCTGCCCATCATGGGCCAGGGCGGGAACACAGTAGAGAAGCTCCTGTGCCAGCCACTGCTGGAGAAGAGCATCGACTCCCAGAGATCGAGGGTCCCGTCCTCTGCTGAAAAATGCGGCACTTGGCAATTGGCCGAGTACGCCATCAGATCTAGGCTCGGCCGGCCCCAGCGTTTCGTGATGTCCAAGACGCCCGAGCAGACAGTTGCCACTCTCCGGGATCCAAGGTATGGGCGACTGAAGAAAGTCCGCCTTGACATTCATGACTCCCGCAATGTGGGCCGCCGACAGCTGTTCCAGATTCACTTCTGCCCACAGGCATAGCTTCATGGCCTCCTGGCTACAGGGGTGCTCCTGGTACCTCCCTGGCGATTGACATAGGCCACAGCCGTGGCATTGTCCGACAGGACCCGTACAGGCCTCAGCACCAGTACCGGAGGAGAGAAACTCTAGAAGCGCCAGCCGAATGGCTCGGAGCTCCAGGAGGTTGATGGACCATTTCGTCTCTGCAGGAGACCAGAGCCCCTGCACTGTCTGTCCCAGGCAGTGGGCTCCCCAGCCCGTCAAGCAGGCGTCCGTCGTGACGACAACCCACTCCGGGGTCGTAAAAGGCATTCCTGCGAACAGCTTGGCCTGGCCTCAGCCACCAGCTCAGCGCCTTTCGCACCGCTGGATCCAAAGGAAGGCGTACGGCGTAATCCTTCGAGACTGGAGTCCACCGCCGCAGAAGAAAGTGCTGTAGTGGTCTCATATGAGCCCTGGCCCAGGGCACTACCTCCCTCGTGGACGTCATGGAGCCCAACAGGCTGCACATAGTCCCAAGCCCAAAGAGTAGAGGAGGCTAGGAACTGGCCCAACTGGGTCTGAAGCTTGACGCTTCCGGTTGTCCGGCAGGAAACACTCTGCCCACTTGGGTGTCGAATCGAACTCCCAGATACTCCAGGGACTGAGTCGGGCGCAGCTGCTTTTCTCCCAGTTGATGATCCATCCCAGGGAGCTCAGAAGAGCAATGACCCTGTCTGTAGCTCTCCCGCACTCCGCATAGGAAGGGGCTCGGATCAGCCAGTCGTCCAGACAGGGATTGGACTTGCACTCCCTCCTTGCGGAGGAAGGACGCGATGACCACCATTACTTTGGAGAAGGTCCACGGAGCCGTAGCCAACCGAACGGGAGGGCTCTGAACTGGAAGTGTCAGCCCAGCACTGCAAAGCGCAGAAAGCGCTGATGAGGCGGCCAAATGGGAATATGTAGGTAAGCTTCCTTGATGTCCAGGGAGGCCAGGAATTCTCCCTTTTTCACCGCAGCTATTACGGAGCCGAGGGTCTCCATCCGGAAGTGCCGAACTTTCAAGGCCTGATTGACTCCCTTGAGGTCGAGAATAGGCCGAGCAGATCCCTCTTCTTTGGCACCACAAAGTAAATGGAGTAGCGCCCCTTGCCAAGCTGATCTACTGGCACCGGGACCACCGCGCCCAGGCGGATCAGGTTGCTCAAGTCTGCTGCACGGCAGCTGCTTTGACCTGAGACTTGCAAGGAGAGTTTACAAACCCGTCTTGCTTTGACCTGAGACTTGCAAGGAGAGTTTACAAACCCGTCTCTTAGGGGTCGGCAGAACTCTAGCTTGTAGCCGTCTCTGATGACTTCCAGAACCCAAGCGTCTGAAGTTACCCTGGTCCACTCGCCCAGAACGAGGACAACCTTCCTCCTATCTGCACTGGGCCATGGACCAGGTCCCCGTCATTGGGTACGCGACCCTGAGGGCGGGCTGGAGGATGAACCTCCGGGACGGCAGTCCCTACGAAGGAATGCTGCTTAGGGGAGAAGTTCCGTTTGAAGGAAGCGGAGGCAGAGGAGGCCGACTTGCCTGGGTGATACCGACGGGCTTCCTGGAATCGGCCCTTAGAGGAACCAGGTACGGGCACTGCCGGCCCAAGTCCTGACCTCCGGCAACCTCTTGCCCTTGGACGTGCTGAGCTCCGTCACAATCTGTCCAGCTCGTCCCCAAAGAGCAGCTTGCCTTTAAAGGCAACTTGGCTAGGCGAGATTTAGAGGCATGGTCAGCAGACCAGTGCTTAAGCCAGAGCCACCGCCGCGCAGAGACTGTCTGAGCCATGCCCCTGGCCGAGGCTCTCAGAACATCATATAGCAAGTCTGCCAAGTAGGCCAAACCCGATTCCAGGGTCGGCCTTTCCGCCCTCCAGGAAGGGTCCGAGGGGGAAGCCCGCTGCAAAACAGTCAGGCACGCCCTAGCTACATAGGAGCCGCAAACCGAGGCTTGCAAACTCAGAGCGGCCGCCTCAAAGGACGAATTTAAGGCCGCCTCCATTCTCCTGTCTTGGGCATCCTTCAGGGCAGTGCCACCTTCCACCGGCAGCGCCGTTTTCTTAGTCACAGCAGTATTAGGAATCTACCGTGGGCAGACAAAAGGCTTCCCGTTCCCCCTCAGGAAAGGGGTACAGACGGGACATAGCCCTGGCTACTTTCAGGCTCGCCTCAGGGGCAATCCACATTGCACTGAAATTAAGGTCTGCATGGTTTCATGAACATGGAAGGTTCTAGGCGGGGCGCTTCGTTCCCAGCATAATAGCGGGAGCCAGTAGAGGCTGAGAGAGAGCCTTCCTCCGGAGAGGCAATCTTCAAAATGCTCAAGGCTGCCCAAGCAGGTTGGGCAAATCCTCTGAGCGAAAAAGCCCGCGCTGCAGACGGGTCGTTCACTCCATCCGAGCGAGGATCAGTCTCTTCCATTGATTCCGCTAAGGATCTCTAGGAGAACTCAGACACGCTGCCGTCATCCACATCAGAGGAGACCGTAGTCCCCGAGGGAGGGAAGATCCACCCGAGGGGTGCTTAAGCATAGAGGCTTCCTCACCCCCGATCAGAGAGGTGGGCAGGGCAGTGTTCTGCATAAGAAAGGCTTGATGCAGCAGCAAATGAACTCAGGGGAGAAACCCCCAGTCTGTGCATTTCTGCAACCTGTGCCGCGGCCCTAGAGGCGCCCTCCATCTGTGCTCCAGTAGCGGGGGCGAGGCGTGTTGCGCGTCCAAAATGGCATCCTGTCCGGCGCTAAACCCGAGAAGGACGCCACGCAGGAAGAAGGGCGTTTTAATTTCACCGACTTCTACTGTCGCCCAATTCAAGGGCAACCAAGCTGTTTAACGTCTCCCATCTCGAGGGCGGCCCAAGAAGAAGCCGACCGAGCCGCGTGGCCGGTCACGACCGGAGGGCGGCCAGCGGTGGGATGGGCGCCTAAGGCGGGAAAGGCCGCCGCGCCGGAGGAAAAACCAGTGAACTCTCCCGGTTCCGAAAGGGGCGCCCAAAAAGGGCGACTTACCTTCGATCCCCCCGCTTCCCTGCTAGGCGTGCGAACGCATTCCGGGGAGTGTCTTTTCGCGCCCTTGCCATCCGAGGCCATAGCCACATGGAGACCGTTCGGGGAACCCCCTGCCCGCTAGTAAAGGTAAAAATTACCTGCTTCTTGCTCCGAGCAGCGACGACTTGTTCCAGTGAGCAGCTGCAAATGGACGTCCTTTTTGAACGTTTTTAAAAAAAAAAACATTTTTAACGGAGCCAACGGGAGGGGGGAGAAAGGAGGGACCTGGCACCACCAGGTTTGCACTTGCTCACGAAGAGGCCCTCAACCCAGGTACTCAACAAAACCTAAACAATTAGGCTTGGAGACCTAGCCAGAGCTGCTGCTGTGTGCCACACACCTGCTGAGATAGAGAACATACTGGGGAATTTCCGGCAGCACATGACCACATATAGGGAGGCAAAAGATTGCTCTCTATCTCCACCTGCTGGTAGATGGACACAACCCACCAGTCTATGGCTTGATGATAGGGAAAGGATAATTAGATAAATTAAAAACTGGAATATCTACCTCCAGCTCTCTCATCGTGTGTGTGCCCTGTTCGCTGGCAAGTATGGGCGACCGAATCCTCTCCCTCGTCCTCTCCAAGTTCCCCTCGTTCCAAATGTTTTCTGTATATGGAAAGGTTCTTGTGTCAGATGAATCACCCTGTACATCTGATTTTGAAACCGTGGAGGAATCTCCCTGGTGTCCTTGGGCCAAATCTTCTCTAAAAAAGATGTCTGAGAGGACTGCACATTCTGGGCTGGTGATGATCTCAGAATACCCTGATTAGGCAAACCCTGTGGAATAGGTGACTCGATAGGACTGTTAAGGGGTGATGTAAAAAGATCCCCCGAATCACTCCTGATGCGTTTTCTGCTTTGTTCTACAGGATTCTGCACACTCATGCGAGGTACACGTTGAGTACCTTGATTGATAGGATTATTCCTTTTAGAAACAAAATATGGTTTAGCTTTTGCAAAGGGATAAATTGCACCTTTTTTATAATCACTTTCATCCCTTATGAATTTCTTCTTCTTTATATCTTTTAATTCTGATTTAAAACTATGTAATTTATATTCTATATCTGTATTGGTTATATCAAAATTCTTATCTTCCTTTTTCAATGTGCTTAATATGTTATCACATTTCTCTTTTGTAATTGTATTTTTGTCTTTGGCTGTTTCTGCTATTAAAATCATCAAATCTAAAGAACATTTGTTTAAAATACAACACCATTTGTCTAAAAACTTTGTGATTATCTAAAAACATAGTTGTTTTTTTCATAATACGAAGACCCCTAGGGATCTTTCTAGCTCTGCAATATTGTAACATGCTGACAAAATGTAAATCATTTCTAATTATATTTTTTTTGTGCTCTATAGCCTCTTTCCATGCCAGCTCAGTCGACACATTTCCCAGGACGAGATACTCTCTGCAATCAAAAGGTTATCTTCATCAAAGATGCCTGGATCTGATGGTCTCCCAGCTGAGTTTTATAAGTCATTTCTGTCCCTTGTTTTGCAACCCCTGTTGCTCTATTACCAAGGTTTACTAAATTCAACCTTTGCAGGACACTTTTTAGGTGCTGTCATTGTAGTGCTTCCTAAAGCCAACAGAGACTGCACATCAGTGCATAACTATAGACCAATTTCATTGTTAAATGCAGATTATAAAATCTTTGCAAAAATATTATGTTGCAGGCTGGACAACGTCATACAATCTCTTATACACAGAGATCAAGCTGGGTTTGTTAAGTTCAGATATGGGGCCGACAACACTAGATTACTGTGTCACCTTATCCACTCCGCTCGGTCTATGGCCCAACCTATCTTGTCTGTTTCTCTAGATGCTGAAAAAGCCTTTGACTGGGTGAAGTGGAAATACCTATTCATGGTGCTTAAGCATTTTGGTTTTCCAGACTTCTTTATACATATGTTGCACCTCTTGTACTCTACGCCGACTGCACGCATTGCCGCCAATGGCAAGCTCTCTGCTCCACTCATATTGCACAGAGGCACTAGACAAGGCTGCCCTGTGTCGCCTTTGCTATTTAATTTAGCGCTGGAACCCCTCCTGAAAGCTATTCGAAATTCACATGAGATTGCGGGTGTCCTCATAGGTAGCAATGAGTTTAAGCTTTCGGCATATGCAGACATCATGCTATATCTTGTTAAGCCCCAGGCCTCCATGGATGCATTAATTAAGCTAATCTCCCATTTTTCAAAATTATCTGGCTATAAAATTAACTGGGACAAAACTGAGATGATGCCTCTAAATGATGCTTGCACCCCCTTCACTATCCCAGGTATATCCCCTTAAATGGGTAGTTTCCTCCATAAAATATTTAGGTGTCTTTTTTGATAGGGATCTCCCCACCACTATTAAAATCAATTCAGATAAAATAATAGACAAGGTTGAAACTTCTTTTTCGTCCTGGTCTCCGCTTAATTTAACTTGGTGGGGCAGACTTGACACCATCAAAATGATGATAGTACCTAAAGTCACATATGCTTTAAGCATGATCCCCCTCCTCTTCCCTAGCACTTTTTATAAAAAAAACTGGAAAAAACGCTCTCTAGATTCCTGTGGAACTTTTAAGTCGCCTAGAATCTCCTTAGGTAAGTTAAAACTATCAAAACTACAGGGAGGGGTAAAATTTCCTGATCTTTTAACCTACCATAAAGCGTTTATTATTCGTCAAGGCTTGGACTGGTTTGTTAATACTAACACTTTGCCTAGGTGGGTGGCACTGGAACAGTCCATTATTGACCCATTGGTACATCCCTATTTAGCTGGTATGCATCTCCCTAAGCATATTAATTCTAATCCCATTATTAACACCACTCATAAACTGTTGCTAGCTCTTGATAATCAATTAGACATCCCCTGGTCTTCTACCACACATATGCCAATTAACAAAAAGCAAGTCTCTTGGTCACACTGGCAACAAATAGGGATATGGGATCTTAGCAATTTCCTTGAGTCGGGCAGCCATGGCTAGAAAACTTTTTCTGCCATGCAAACTGAATTCTGCTTAAAGGATCCTTAATTCTTCCAATGGTTACAGATTAGTACCATGCTGAAAAAAAAGCAAGATGATATCCCGCATTTTGCATTGTTATCCCGACATCTTCGAATTAGCTAAGAAGTTACACTCTACAGGGCATATCGCATCCCATATCTATGCTTTCCTCATAAGTAAATCCTCTGTTAAATGTGCTGGTCTACGCAGATGTTGGGAAGAAGATCTCCAGCAAACTACTACAGACCAAAGTTGGGAGCAAGTATGGTGTTCTCTATTTAAGTGCTCTCATTCTTCCTCGATAACACAATCACTCTATTTCTTCGTGCACAGGTCTTTTTGGACTCCTCTCAGGTCACATACAATTGACCCTCACACCTCCAGCATGTGCTGGTCTTGTCAGGTGCAGCAGGGTACTCTTAAACACCTCATTTTTGACTGTATATGTATTCAAGAATTTGGGAGTAATGTATGGCTCACCTTGACAGAGATCTTCCATTTTGCTGGCCCAATGCTATATAAATATTTGTTGTTCAAGGGTCAATGTTTTAATAATACGCTAAATCCTGATGAATCTAGGCTTGTCAACACTATGCTTTCTTTAGATATGAAAGTAGTTTTCTCACACTAGAAAACTTTGCATCTAGCTTCTCATCAGGAATGGTGGAATTTGTTGCTCCAAACTTACAAATTTGAAATGTATCTGGCTAAAAAATTACAACTTTTTGTCAAATATAAGAAAAAATGGTTGGTGCTAGTGTCAAATCTCTCAACGGTAAGATGAACAACTAATATACTCCCCCCTTTTTTTCTTTTCTTTCTCTCCTTCTTCTCTCTTTCTCTCCCATAAACTCGTTCATGCACCTGACTACTTGTACTTTACCGCGTTATGTATTAGACCAGCATTGTTGCTTGTTGTTGCTTTCTCTTTTGTAACAAAATCAATTAAAAAAATATATAAATATATAAACAAAACATATACCATTGATAATACAGTTTTGTTTGTCCATATAATTATTTTTAACAACATTCACATTGTGTTCATAATTATCATTCATCCATTAATCCTTTATTCATATATCTTATTTTACATTTTTTAATTCCTTAGTTTGTTCAACACTCCTCTTTTAACAATCAATGACCTTTTACAAAATTCAATTTCTTTTTTATAATTCAATTTATGTTATATATACTTTTGTACTTATTTATGTGTTCACTGTATAAATCATTTTTTATTTGTTCGTCATTTATTTTGTTTTTTTATGTAGATTCATTAGACCCCTGATGCAGGCCTTGGTGCCAAAACACGGCCGTGACGGGTCAATTTGTTTAGCTGTTAACATTAAAGACTTCCTGATTCCTCCTTGAGCTGTCCTCACTTTTTTGTCCATTGCTTTTGTTGTACGTGAGGGTTTTCCTCCTACTTTTGTTTTTTGTTTTATTTTTGTATGTACAACATGTAAAAACTCAAGCTCCTTATCTGTAAGATAGCCTGCCTTTTTCCCAATGGTTTCTTTTCTGCAATTCTTTTATAGGACCACCTGGTAATTTCTCATAAAAATTTGTGTCACTGATCTATCTTTCAATTTCCCTTATGTAATCCACTCTATGTAGCACAATCATCCCCCCCCCCCCCCACCTTTATCCGCCTATTTAATAACTATTATAGGATCAGTCTTTGATTCTATAGCATTCTTCTCATCTTTTGACATATTGAAGAATGTGTTTTTTTTCTTGTCTTCTAATAACTCAATGCCTTTTGAAACTTTAGTACTTAAAGATATTGTGTTGTTAGACAAGAAAAAAAACCACCACTCTTCAATATGTCAAAAGCTGAAAAGAATGCTATAGAATCTTTAAAGAATGATCCTAGAATACATTAAGAAAACCAAATTTGAAAAAATGAGAAGAAACACAGAGGATTAAAAAAGGGACTCCATATATCCCTGGGCTAAACCCAAGGTCTTTACTAAAAAGGACAGACCATTCCATGGATCCAAGAGAACACTCCAGAGAGAGGGGGGACTGTGCAAGAATTGAAAAGAACATGGACTAACAAAAGGGATAGGAAAAGGATCCTATCTCAAAGCCCTATACTACTGCTGTCTACTACCTCTCTGAGCAGCTTTCTTTTAAGAACTTTAGACATGCAAAAATCCTTATTTCCTATTCTTTGAATGCCAGTACACAACAGATCTTGCTTGTAAATATACCATAATTATGTTCAACATAAATATATAATTTTAGTGTATTAGTGTATCACATTTATGTAAGAGCTGTTTTATGATGATTGCTTTAGTTGGTATTTATCTTAACAAGCTTTGGAATATATGATAAGATGATGGGTTTCTTTGTATGTTAAAATAAAATTATATTAACAGGTTTAAACACACACCTACTTTCTACTGAAACAGTTTGGAAAATACTGTGTATACATGGATTTTTTTTTAGCACCTTCAACATAGGCGCCAACTCCTTGGGTGCTCGAGCACCCCCAATATTTTATGCACTGGAAGTTCCCTTCCAGCCCAGCCAGAATTTTAAAAGTCCCTCCCTCCCTCCCTACCTCCGAGTTCCAGGGCTGTCGGGCCGTCCGTCCATCCCTACCTCCGAGTTCCAGGGCCCACCCTCCGTCTGTCCATCCGAATTTTAAAACCTTCTTCTTACCTCGTCAGTGAAAAGCGTGCACTGCAGGCTCGGCGGCGCTTCAGCCCACACTTTTCACTGACGAGGTAAGAAGAGGGCTTTTAAAATTCAGGCGGATGGAGGGGGGCCCTTGGAACTCGGAGGGAGGGGGGCCCTTGGAACTGGGAGGGAGGGGGGTCTTGGAGGGAGAGAGGGGAGGGAGGGGGGCCTGGAACTCGAAGGGAGGGAAAGGAGAGAGGGGAAGGAGGGAGCCTGGAACTTGGAGGGAGGGAGGGAGGAGGCAGCCTTGAACTCGGAGGAAGGGAGGGAGGGGGGCCTGGAACTCGGAGGAGAGGGGAGAGGGGGGAGGAGAGGGGAGGGGGGCGGGGGAGAGGGGGCAGAGGGGAGAGGGGGGGGCGGGAATGCACCACCTGTAAAAAAAATAATTTCAGCACCCCCAATCATTTTGAAAAGTTGGCTCCTATACCTTTCAATATTACTTTATTGAACAAGGCATGAATTTCATCAGTTCTGACCTTTTTAACAGTGTAAATTGAAACTGGTGGACCTTACCTGCAAGTATCAAACCAACTGCTGCAGTTTAATGGATGTTTCTTGTGCGTCTACATAGACAGACTGATTCCCTTTTGCACCCCATATAGAGAAGTGTTTTTAAAAAATGATAAAATCCATCATAAAATCAAGTGATTTTAACATCCATACCCAAAATTACAGTTTAATAGCATTAATGTTGTATATTTGAAAACATATACACTGTTCCCCCTGCTTTCCTAGTTTGATTTTCTTGGTTGACGGTCTACAGTGGTGCTTTATCATGCGACCCATCTGCAGCTCCAGAACTAAATTTGGAAAGAAGTGTATTGGGCCTAACTCTAGATAACAAGCTTCTCTTAATATGTTTCCACATGACTACATGAGCAGGTATTGGCAAGTATGTTCTTCTCTTAAGCTTCTACAGTTTCAATTCACAATTAGATTGGAAAACACTATTCTGGAGGTAAACATCTGTAGCGTCCTCACCTTGGACAAAGCCAGCTGTGAAAACTCTACTCCCCCAGCCATCTCCAATACCACATAACACAAATATAAAAAAATGTTTACCTCTTGGAGTGTTCCACCCCCTCCAGCAACAATAATCAGGTCAGTTCTGTCCAAGAGTTCAAGTAGCTTCTTAGCCTGCCCTTCATAATCTGTCTGAAAAAGAGAAAATAGGAACTCACACTCTGTCTTTTATAATCTGAGACACAAAGAACCAAAGTTGCACACACTGTTTTCTCAAGTTATCAAAGTCAAGCATGCAGAAGCAGAGCCAGGTTGACGGCACAGGGGGAGCGGGAGCGGACTTCCGCCGGCACACATTTTTAATGCAACACATTGAGAAAAAAATAGGTGCCGGCAGAACTCCGTTTAGGGGAACGGTCGCTCCCCTGGCGCCCCCCCCCCCCCCCCCCCAGCTACGCCACTGCAAGCATGCACACCAATACACAGCTGTTCATAAAAGTAATTATTTTTTGTGAGACACACCATACTGCAGCAGCAGTTCTCTGGATGAAAGTGTGATGGGCTTCTCAGCCTACAGACCACAGCGCTCCTGAGGCAACACTTCAACCACCCCCCCCCCCCACACACATACACACAATACTGGGCACCATTTATGTCAGGGGGCACGGCTCTGGTGCTGCAAACCCCTATATCCCAGACACAAGTTTCCCACAGACCTGACAGTTCACACTTCTTTGAGCCAATTAACAATCTCGATTATTTCCAACAACAGGATCAAACTGAAATAAAACAACTTTTGCTTCTTTTAACATAAGGGCACTTCTATTAGAGTACCTTAAGAACAGGCTTATCTTACCCTTTCCAATTACACCAGGGGCGTAGCCACGGGCGGGCCTGGATGGGCCCAGGCCCAGCCACCTTCCCTCCAGGCCCGCCCAGCCAACATCCCGGTGTCAGCAGGTGGGGCGGTGCTCCGCTGGCACCGCAGTCCCCACCTGCCTACCAGCTACCCCAACGGACACGACCCTCTTCTTCCCCTGCCACCTGCCACCTAACCAGACCCAGCCTTTAAAAAAAAAAGTCTGTGAAGCGCCGAGCATCTGCTCTGCTCGGCACTGCTGCTGTAAAGCAAGTAAATCGCCTCCCTCATCACGTTTGCGTCGGCCCTTCCTTCGCTGTGTCCCGCCCTCTGATGTAACTTCCTATTTCCGCGAGGGCAGGACACAGTGAAGGAAGGGCCAACACGAATGCGATGAGGGAGGTGATTTGCTTGCTTTACAGCAGCAGTGCCGAGCCGAGCAGAGCAGACGCTTGGCGCTTCATGGACTTTTTTTTTTTTTTAAGGCTGGGTCTGGTCAGGTGCCGGGTGGCAGGGGAAGAAGACGGTTGTCTGTCCGTCGGAGGGTCTAGTAGGTGGAGACTAGGTCGGGGAGGGGGGCTCAGATGGGAGAAGGGGTCTGGGTGGGGTGGGCTCAGATGGGAGAAGGGGGCAGGAGGGAGAATGGGTCTGGGGCTGAAAGGGGGGGCCCTAATGCATGTGGATGAAGGGAACTGGGGGCTGAAAAGGAGGGTAGGTCAGATAAGGGGGCTGAAAAGGGGACAGGGAAAAGTGGCTGGGGGCTGAAGCTCCGGACTGGTGGGAGAAAAGGGGCTGGGGCTGAAACTGGGGACTGAAAAGGAGGGGCAGGTGGGAGATGTGGGCTGGGGCTGGAATTGAGGGCTGAAAAGAAGGGGCAGCAAGAGAAAGGGCAGACCCTGGATGGATGGGAGAGGGAGGGCAAATGGTGGCTTGAAGGGACGGCAGAGAGGGCAGACACTGGATGGCAGAGAGAGAGAGAGCGAAGACAGATGCTGGATGGAAGGAAGACGGTGAAAAAAAGATGAGGAAAGCAGAAACCAGAGACGACAAACTGTAAATAAAATATATATTTTTATTTTTTTGCTTTAGGATAAAGTAGTATTGTAGATGTCAGGCATTTACCTGTTTTATGAATACAGCTTAATCAGGCATTGCATTTGTTACAAAGCAAAGTTTGAAGGACATGTGCCATTGACATGTTTGCCTTATAGCAGTCATATTTGGTCAAGTTTAAGATATGGGATAAAAACACTATATTTAAAAATGCTGGTGTTCCATGAACCAGGTATGTGGTTTGTGTTAATGCAGGAGAGCTGTTGCACAGACTATTTACTTAGAAATCCATCATCAAGTGCACTCTAAGGCATTATTAAGGAGTATCCCAAGAAACACTACTCACACCTAGTGCCCACCCATATTAGCTCTGGTCCCACCCAAAATGTCAGGTCTGGCTACGCCACTGAATTACACACACACAGGGTTCCCTCCGTCCCTCTTTCAAACACCCAGCTGAGTGCTTCCCAGGTGGACAAATTAATTAGACAGGCAGCCTCACTGTTCAATCCTGTCCGTTTACTTCCAACCAACCCACTCTACATATAATGCACATACTTCATTTACTCGGGTAGGGCTCTTAACCTCCTACACCTGAGCCCTTCCTCTACCAGTTCCTTTTTACGCACCTAGGAACCGGGTGGTCTTCTGCCAATTAACCAGGTTCAGCCCTCAACACCTTCTGTCTTCAAAACTCAGAATGTGGGCTGCTTGACTTATCTGAATAAGGGCTACCATCTTTCCTAGCCCTACTCCAACATACACCGTAGCCAACTGCACAGCTCCCTTCCCCTTCTGTCTTTCCCAGAGAAAGCTGTGGGTCCATACTCCAGCCAGAAAACAAGGACTACTATTCCTTTTTCACTCACCGTACCAGCCTTCTGCCCCTCCCTGGATTCCACCTGCTGCAGGCTTCCCTGCTCCTCACAGCACTCGGAGGGAAATTCCTTTTCCTTTGGACAGGTTATGACTTGTGGATCCCTTCCTCTCTTCTCACCTGCCTCTGGGAACTGGCCCTTCCCTTCCTCTGGTTTCTAGGGAATCCACCCCGTTCTTTCCCGTGGACCTCTGTTCTCTGCTGGATTGTTACTTTTAACCAGTGTGCTTTCTAGCCACATCCTCTCTCTCTCTGGCTGTGGGGCAAACCAAGGAACACATACACTCAGGCTACATTGATTACCAGGCTGACCTGCCATGAGGAAAATCCTCTCCCCCCCCCCCCCCCCCCCCGGCTCAGCTTGTGCAGGGATTTCTCCTGCCTCCTTCTTACAAGTTAAGTGCCAGAGATTCCTTTCTTTCCCACTTTCTCCAGCGTGTTCAAACCCTAACATAGTCTGCATTCCAACAGGGACCTGTATAGAGTTCCTGCCTCCAGGTTTTCCCTTGCTCCTAAGTCTTACTATCACCCCTCGCAGCAGGTTTAAACAAACTTTTTGGTGCTCGCCTGCGTTTTCTCCCTGTCCCGGGGAGATGACAGCTTCTGCCTGTCACAAAAGGCATACATCACGGCTGCTTCTGCAACTCACTACAAGCATACCCTTGAACTAGTAGGTGTCACTGTTGAACAGTGACTGACTCCCTCCACCTCACAACTGTATATGCTGCCTTTATAGTATCCCTAGCCTTTAGCAGCTCAAAGCATCCTAGCTGAGTCAATTGAATAACAAACTGGCCCAAAATTGTGTTATTTAACAATCTATCTTGTCAGGACAAATAAAGAGATCACTATGGTAAAAATGATGCTCTATCACCAAATTCTGAAAAGTGGTTATCTTCATGTAGACCAGAACAAGTTCATTAATTTTCCTCAGGGGCAAAGCTATCATTAGAGCAACTACAATAAGGTCACCCTGTTTAAGATGCTTCCTTTTTATGGCAGAAATATGTGGACTATGGAAGGGATAAGTGAAGGTACAGCCATAGGGATACTGAGCATAGACTTTTTACATTGTCTTCCTTTTCTCTTCCAAGCTGGGTGTCCTGCTATTGACAGTCTGCATTATGAAATGGTAATTTATTAACAGGGCTTAAGCAGGGAAGGCACATAACTGCATATGTTGATTTTATAAAAGCAATATATGTGCCTATATAACTTTATATAATTACCTTTTTAAAACTGCTACATAAAGTTACATCTCTCTAGAGGAGGAGCTGTTTTGGGTATGTATGTGTTAGTAAGAATTGGCACTTGTGTATATTTTATAAGATATAGATAGACATAGGTGGATTTCTGCCCCCTAGTCACCCATTCTCCTCCTGATTAATAATTAGGTCTGCCACCTCCGTTGTGCAGCGGAAGCCATGGGCTTTCTACTATCCTGTAAAGGGTTGCATGTTCCCTCCAAATACTTAATTACCCCAACCTTGTATCTGCTCATGACGGGTTTACAAAGACAGAGCAGTAGCAAGCTCCTCAATTGGAAAGAAACCCAGTATTCAGTAGATATAGTAAGATAGTTTATTAGCATCAGTATCTTACCCAAAGATAGTACAGGCAAATCAGGCAGTCACATGGTGGAACAGCATTACACGACACGTCCTCTTTCTCTAGCCTTCTCTGGTCTTCTCTCTGCAGTCTTCTGATCTCCCTCTAGGCTGCCCTTTTTATACCATTTGACCCTATTCATTCCAATGGACCCTAGCTTTCTCACCAGAGCTCTTGGCCCTTATCAGTTGATCAGAATGACTTCACATGTTCCCAAACTCTAAGTATAAACAAATTATGTTTAGGACAACATCTGCGAAGAAATGATTTCACAGGTCATTTTGCCCTCCCTCCCTCTACTTGCACCTGACCCATTACTAACTTGCATTAGCCATAACATCTTGCTCATGACTTCTCGCAGGTGCCAGTCCCAGGATTGTTAACAAGAGCAAATGCCCCCTCCCTTGCCAGCTCTCTTGGAACTCACTTCAGCTTGAGCTGCAGTGAAATATATTTTGTGTCAGAGATGATTTTTGATTTTAAGAAGCCTAGCTCTTAGCCTGAGCCATTGGCCTGTATTTCACTGACAGCATGTGACAGTATATTTCTACATTCCCCTCTTGCCGGGCCCACTCAGGGGGGGACGACACACATGACAACTAGTGTGTGTGGCCATCCTTTCCAGAGGGCTCTTAGAGTCCTGTGGGGGGATGTATAGATTTGAGGTGACAGGGGTGCTCTGACATAGTGAGGGACAAGGCCATAGCGAGAGTCAGCCTGTGGATACATAATTATATGCTGGATGAAATGCAGCGTTGGGATTCCCCTTTTATCATAACCAACCCAAGGGGCCTAACCATCCTACACCTACCCCTCTGGGGCAGCGTGAGACTTGGAAACATGAGAAGTCAATTAAGTCTATGTGTCATACAATGGAATCAACAAATTTGAATGTATATGATTGCAATCAACTAATATATCATTATTACAAAGCTGATCATTAGTCAAACTTTGTATAAATATAGCTAAAACTGGTATCAATAGGGCAGAAATATTTCATTGTATCATTTAGACAACCAGCTCAGGGTTAAACAGAAAAAGTAAAAAAAAAAAAATGAGTTTTAAATTGCTAGGTGTGAAAGCGGATTCAGCCTGTGTCTGTGCAGGGAAGACGCAGAGCTGAATCTATAAACAAAGTAAGGTTGGCACTTCTTCCAGGAAGGCGACCTTGAAGACTTCAGTTAAAGTGCTTGTTAGAAATGATTGGAAAAGGAGGTCACGTGATGGACTGAGGGAGGAAATAGTGTCTTCCATCTCTCCGGGGCTCCCCCTCCACTTTCGCGCTTCTAACGGCTATTTAATGAAGCGAATTTGACCCAAAATCAGTATACCAGCCTGGAACAGCCTATGGATCATTTTGTGACTCGTGAAACAAGAGCGACGCCCAGTAGAACAGCAAAAAAAGGCTCAGATAAACAGCGTGGCCCACCTCCACAGTTCCACCCGCTGCAACTACAACAAATAATGGACGCGGTTAAGTCCGCACTCGACCCACAACTCACCAAACTTTCCGAACGACTAGCAGGAGTTGAAACGTTGTTGGGGGAAACAACGCGTCACACGGGGGAACTGAGAGGTGCGGGTGTCCGACTTGGAGGACTCGGCTTCAGGCAGAGATGGCCTAATAAAAGACCTGCAAAACACACTAAAACTACAGGCGCAGCACTTGGACGATTTAGAAAATTGATCTCGGAGGTCTAACCTGCGCCTGATAGGCATCCCTGAGTCGGTGCAGGACCGATCGCTGCCCACACAACTGGAGCGCTGGCTAAAGTTGGAATTCGCCCTATCCGACGGTGTTGGGCCTTTGTGCTTGGAAAGAGCACACAGACTGGGACACAAAGCCAATGCTGGCAACAGACCTTGAGCAGTAATAATCCAGGTCCATAATTTCCTCCACAAGGAAGAAATATTGAGAGGAGCACGGGCAAAATGAGTACAACAGAGATCGAAGGGGCTGGCTATTGGGGACCTTAGCAATAAAAGATGAAGGGTAAAACAGATTTACAAATTTTATCCTGGAATGTGGCAGGGATCACGTCCCCAATTAAGCGCTATAAGATCTTATCACAGTTGAGGGCGCATGAAGCTGCCATTGCTTGTCTTCAAGAGACAAAACTCTCGGATAGTGAGCATGTGAAATTGTGCCAGCAGTGGGTGGGAGAATGCCATTATTCATCTTCAGGGACCCGTAGAAACGGGGTGGTTGTCCTCCTAAAAAGGGGTTTACCCTGTCAAACTAAATTGGTGCATAAAGACTCCGATGGGCGAGTGGTACTGCTCCACTTAAACTACCAGGGAAAAACTTTTTTTACCTATGCGCAGTTTATGGGCCAAACACTTATTCCCCTTCCTTTTTCCAACACTTGGTCGCATTGGGCCTACAATACACAGATGCCCCGTGGGTGTGGGCAGGGGATTTCAATCAAGTAATGGATCCAGCTTTGGACAGGTCTTCTCCTCGTGCAATAGCAGCGGTGAGTGAAGGGAGGGGCCTGCCAGCTTTATGCAAATCCCTGCAGTTGGTTGACCCATGGCAATTGCTGCACCCTGAGACTGGGGACTATACTCACCAGTCCAGGGTTCACCAATCATGGTCACGCATCGATTATATCCTGTTGACACACTCATGGTTTTTTAGAGCACACAAGGAGGCATATTTTCAAAGCACTTAGCCTTCCAAAGTTCCATAGGTTTCTATGGAACTTTGGAAGGCTAAGTGCTTTGAAAATATGCCTCAAAGCGTTTATAGGCCCCACAGAGAATTCTGATAGAATTGAACCTAAGCACCAGAGGGACTACTGAGGGTCACTGGCGATTTCCCTCGCACTTGTACCAAGACCGACAATTCATAGATCACATTAAAGCCCGATAGCAGTTTTATGTTGATACTAATGCGCAGTCTTGCACATCGCCAGCCTTATTTTGGGAAGCCTCCAAGGCGGTTCTCCGCAGAGAAATAATTGCATTTATGAAAGCACAATCAAAAAGGCTGGCGGTAGGCATTATGAGGTTAGAATCAGCCTATAGGGCTGCAAAGAGATCACACATAGCTAACCCAACCAGAGAATACCAGGAGAAAGTGGCATCTGCCCTGGCGGTGCTGAATTCGATGATTCATGAGAAATATAAGGGATTATTATTTGCCAGGCACCTAAACTTTCAGCGATTTGGTAACAAGGCGGGAAGATAGCGCAGATAGCGAGAGCAAAAACATCGCGGAAATATATCTCTCATATTAAGTTAAGCAATGGGTCCCACCTCTCTCAGCCTGAAGAGATAGCAAAGGTATTTAAAGACTATTTTCATGGAGTTTATTCTAAGAGTGGAGAAACTCAAGAATCCTTAATAGAAGATTACTTTGAAGATGCAGGTATGCCGCGCTTGGAACAAGGAGTAAAAGAACAACTGTCCCTACCTATCAGAGCGCAAGAACTTCAAAGGGCCATAACGTCCCTCCCACTTCGGTCAGCCCCTGGTCCCAATGGGTTCTCTAGTGAGTACTACAAAATATTAGGCCAGGAGATAGTGGGGCCCCTTGTTTCATACTATGATGTAGTGGTGGGATGTGGTTTTTTCTCGCCGGGAGAGAACGAAGCTTTAATCACTCTCATCCCGAAGCCAGGAAAACCCCATGAACAAGTAGAATCTTACAGGCCAATATCGTTGCTCACCGTTGACATCAAAATTTTGGCAAGAGTACACTGGCTGATAGATTGGCACAACATTTGCCGACCTTAATTGGCGAATATCAAGTAGGCTTTGTTAGAGGTCGCCAGGCTACGGTAAATGTGCGAAAAGTTCTCTTGTCTATAGCACACAGCCACAACTCTAAAGATCAATTGTTACTGCTGAGTCTAGATGCTGAAAAGGCATTCGATAAGGTGCAGTGGAGCTACCTTTGTAAAGTGCTGCACTGGGTTGGATTGGGGGGCTGGTTTATGGAGGCAGTTACTGCTCTGTACTCCAACCCCTCTGCATGAATAGTGATGAATGGGACTCAGTCTTCAGCATTCCAGTTGCAGAGGGGAACCAGGCAGGGTTGCCCACTATCCCCACTGTTGTTTTTACTGTATCTGGAACCCCTCCTACGCACAATCATGAAGGACCCAGATGTCGCGGGGATTGCCATGCCTGCACAGGAGGTCAAAGTATTAGCATTCGCTGATGATATCCTCTTGACCCTGACACGACCTGAAAGATTGGTGCAGCATCTGTTGGCGACCTTAGACGAATTTAGCTTCCTCGCAGGTTTTTCCCTAAATTTTCAAAAATCTGTGGCCCTCCCAATACAAGCTGAGATTAGGACACAATGGACAGGCAAGTTCCCATTTCACTGGGAACAAACACGAATTAAATATTTGGGGGTTTATATCCCTATAGACCTATCGGAGTTATATGCACAAAATATAGTACCCCTAAAACAGCAGGCCATGAAAATACTACAGAGGTGGCAGGCGCTCCCGATCACCCTACTGGGTCGCATAGCACTTTATAACATGGTCTTGTTTCCCAAGTGGAGCTATGTGCTGCAGATGCTTCCCCTTCTACTGCGCCCCAATGAGGGGAAAGTGGCTTCGAAAAAAATTAAACTATTTCTTATGGCAGGGAAAGAGGGCTCGCATGCCACTCTCCAAAGTAATGATACCTCGAGAGAAGGGGGGTTTAGGGCTGCTGGACCTTAAGCTCTTTTCCCTGGCCAGCAGCATGAGACACCTATCCGATTGGTTTCACAATACTCAGTATTTCTCTTGCACAGAAGCAGAAACAAAGCTTTTGGGAAAAATACATTTTTCATATTGGTTACATGCGCCCTCAGTAGAACTGACACCATTGGGGCCACTTAAACATGTTTTGTACCCGCTGCGTGCTACTTGGAAACGGCTTGGCCGGTTTCATCTGATGGATGCCTCCGTGTCAGTGCTTTTGCCGCTTAAAGGAAATTTGGCATTTCCGGCAGGGAGCTCATCCCTCCCTTTCCAGAAGTGGGCCGCGGCGGGAATCAAATATCTATTTCATGTGGTTACTGAACAGGGGGTAATAAAGCCCTTTGAGAAACTGAAAGAAGAGTACGGATTGAGTGTGAATGACTGGTTTGCTTATGTGCAATTGAAACACTATGTAGCCTCGTTACCCTCAGCTTCTCTGAACGCCGACTCATGGGAAAGACTCAATGAACTGCTGGGATTAGAGGCACAGTTGAGAGTGCCATTAAGTTACTTCTACCACAATTTGAGAGACGCTCTTGAGATGCTTGACTACCGAGTGGTGACTCTGGCCTGGAATGCGGAGTTGCATTTAAATCTCCAACCAGAACAAATAGGAGTGTGCTTAAAAACACTGTACACGACAACAGAAAACGCAGGTTGGTGGGAACTGCAGTACAAATTCTTGCTTCGCTTACACATCTCTCCTCACAGAGCACATAGAGCAACACTCCGAGAGACAGATTCTTGCCCAAACTGCAAGGGCACCAATGCACACCTGGGACACATGTATTGGAGCTGTACTCGAGTAAAAATGTTCTGGACTGAGTTAAACATACATGTGTCACAGCTCTGGAACACGTCGTGGAAACCGTCCCCAAGGCAGCTGTTTGACCTATTTGGGATACAAAGGCCTGCCCCAGCGGGATTTAAAGATCAGTACTGATGGCGAAGCGAATTATACTACAATTGTGGTTGGCGGCGGACCGCCCAACCATATCCCACTGGAGATCAGCAATGATCCAAGCATGTGCACTAAGGAATCCCGGACCTGGCCTCCAGGAGAGGCGAACAGTTTTGTAACACCTGGTCGCCCTTCTGGGACTCTCTTACCACAGCAGCACGAAGCAAGATATTGAACTGTTAATCTATGTTTGCTAGGGGATGGTAGGGGAGGTTAGGGGGGGCGGGGAGGGAGAGGAGGGGGACAGGATGGGGGATGGATAGGGGATAGGTGGGGAATAGTTGGGGAAGAAACAAAAATGCAAGACGAACACTGTTTTCTTTTTACCTGTTGTATTATTTGGACATGAATGTAAGTTGATCAAGTTTGGATTGCAATAAACATGATATTTAAAAAAAAAAGAAATGATTGGGAAAGTTTAAGAAAAATGGTTTAAATTAAATGTGCTGTGTGTGCGCAATGTTAGTTAAACTGAGAGAGGCAGATCCTAATACCAGAGGAAAACGGAACAGCGCCTTCCTCTGCTACCAAGATGATTAATAATTAGGTCTGCCACCTCCGTTGGGCAGCTGAAGCCATGGGCTTTCTACTACCCTGCAGACAACAGTATATTTCTACACTCCCCTGGAAAAGCTATGCTGAAGTATGCACTATGTTTTCCTAATACCTACTTCTATGCCTACATACAATGGGGAAATTATAAAAGCATCCACTTAAATGTATCAAACATTGTTCTACATACTCAGATCACTTATTAAATCATAGAGAAAGAAGAGGGAGAAAAAAAGATGATGAAATGTAAAGATGGAAGGGCTTGAGTGACTATTATACAAAGACAGGCTATAATGTGCTTCTAAGGTGGTGTGTTCCTAATACTAGAAACCTGTGTTATACTGCTTAGGTAATTTGTTGGTGTGGAAAAGCACTGCGTATCCCATGAAGTTGTCTTAAATTGGACACTACCACTCAATATTCAGCACAAACATTAGTGTACATTTTTGTCAGTGGAAGATACTGTGTTGCACTTCACTCATCCCAGAAAAATCACATCTTCTGTTGTTGAATGGAAATACTAAGAGGCACAAGTCAAAAGAAAATAATTTTCTTCTCTTACATTGCAGAGTTAATCTTAAATGTTTCCTTGTTTTCGGACTTTTAGGGTATATACCCCCTAATTCTATTTTTAAAAACTCTCCAAAAATTGCGCCTGCGCCCAATTTACCTAAATAACAAGCTGATTAGTGGCAATAACTGGCTCTCACAAGCAATTACTGGCACTAATTAGATTTAATTGGCATTTACGTGTGTAAATTTAAGCACAGGATCCACACCTAAAATTTACCCACGATCTGAAAAACTGGGTGCAGAAATAGGAGACAGGCGTAATGGGAGTGTTCGTAAAATTAACACGTGTAGTTATAGAATACCAGGAATATGCGCTAATGTGGGAGCATACATTTGCACCACATTTCAGCTAGACTGCTGCCCAGTAAGCTATAACAATTTCGGTAGACAGTGCCCAAAACCTTACCACAAGGGAAGAGCCTGTCAGGATTCATACAAGCGTGATATTCTCCTTGCAGGTGGAAGCCTCATTGCCATTAGAGGTCCCTTGCAAAACACGAACTAAAGAACCTACCACCAGAACTCGTAGGGCACTACCTTATAGTGCAGGAGTACACGGCGATTGTGAAACAAGCAAGCAGAAATGACAGTGGAAACAGATGCAATCAGAAACTACCAAAGGAAGAAAATATGGGACTGTGCACCTCTGCCCTCCTTCAGGAGAAAAACAGAAAAGCCCTACAGACTAAAGCCCGGAGGTCCGAAACCAGAATCCCCAAATAAAACCAAGCCACCCTGGACAACAGCATGTGGTTGTGAGAAATGAGGGCGAGCCAGACCTGACCGGCAAGCACGGGGAGACTTGTTGTTACGTCTGTGCTTTCCTCGCCCTCTGGTGGCCAGAACGGGTGGCTGCTATGGACCATCACCCGTTCCAGGTTTCGGCTCAGTCCGGTCCGGATCTTCCAGGCTGCCAGGTTTGCTTGTGTTGTTTGAGCCTGCACAGCACCTGTAGCTGCCTGGTGATTGCAGCAGTGAGTTCCAGGTGCTGCTGGGCTTATTAGCCATTTTGTTACTCTCAGCCCTTGCCTTTGCATCGTCTTAGGCCCTGGTACATGGGTGCTTGTGTACTTCTGCCTGAGAGACTTTGTCTGGACCTGATTCTGCGTTTGCTGGTTTCCTGCTTTTTGAACCTTGCATGATCCTGGATTTTTGCTTTGTTTCCCACCTGCCTTCTGACCCTTTGTCTGGACCTGGACTTTGCTTTGCTTGCCTCCTGCCTTTTGAACCTTTGCCTGGACCTGTCTTCTGCTTGCTGGCTGACTGCCTAGAGACCTAGCCTGGATTTGCCGGTACGTCTGTTCTGCCATGCTTCTGGTGTGGGGTGGTTTTGCCTGCTACTGCCGCTCCTCAGCAGTGGTCCAAGGACTCACAAACCCAGTTCCTGTTTAGTAAACGTGACAGAATGCAAAGGCCATGAGCTCGGCCAGATCACCCTACCAGCGTAAGACTTTCTTCCCTGTTGGCAATCCGGGTTCCAGCCCCGGTGCAGCTCCAACCCAATTTTTGATCTTGATCCTTTTCTGATACTCCGGAATTACCATATAAAACTTTTGTCTGACCCAGCCCTGGAGAAAACTCCTGAAGCTGTAGCAGAGAGAAAGCGTTTCTGGGGTCCTGTTGTCTCTGGAAACCCAATCTCTTCTATTGATCCTTCTACCAAGCTCTTCTTGTACCGCTTCAGACTTCTCTCAGATCCAGGCCTGCGGGATACTCTTGAAGCCCACGCAGAAAGAAGGTGGCTGCCTGGTTCCGGTCCAGTTCTGGATTCTGATGTCAGTTCCAACCAAGCTCGGAGTCCAGTCCACGGGACGTGTCTAACCGAGCCTCCAATCTCAGTTCAAGTGGTGCTTCCACTCAAGCCTCGGAGTCCAGCCCGAGTGACACTGCTAACCGAACCTCCAATTCCAGTTCGGGTGGCGCTTCGAACTGAGCCTCCAATCCTCGGTCAAGTGGCGCTCCCACTCAAGCCTCGGAGTCCAGTCCATGGGATGCGTCTAACTGAGCCTCCAATCTCAGTTCAAGTGGTGCTTCCACTCAAGCCTCGGAGTCCACCCCGAGTGACGCTGCTAACCGAGCCTCCGATGCCAGTGCGGGTGGCGCTTCGAACTGAGCTTCCACTCTTGGTCAAGTGACGCTCCCACTCAAGCCTCGGAGTCCAGTTCGAGTCGCACTTTGAACCGAGCCTCTGATGCCAGTCCAAGTGATGCTTCCAGTCAAGCCTCTGAGTTCAGTTCGAGTGCCACTTCTAACTGAGCCTTTGATTCCCGTTCAAGTGGCACTCCTAGCCGAGCCTTTGCTGAGTTCGAGTTCCAGCCCAGATGATGCTGAGTTCACTCCGGGTGCGAGTTCCAGCCAGGATGAGACTGATCCTGTCCTGAGTTCCAGCCAAGATGTTCCTGAGTCTGCACTGTATTCCAGCCAAGTGCCTGAGTCTGCTCCGAGTCCCTGCCCAGAGCCTGAGTCTGTTTTGAGTTTCAGCCCAGATGAGCCTGAGTCTGCTCTGAGTCCCTGCCCAGAGCCTGAGTCTGTTTTGAGTTTCAGCCCAGATGAGCCTGAGTCTGCTCTGAGATCCTGCCAAGCGCCGGAGTCTGCTCTGAGTTCCAGTCAAGCTTCTGAGCCTGTCCTGAGTTCCAGCCAAGATGTTCCTGAGTCTGCACTGAGTTCCAGCCATGTGCCTAAGCCTAAGCCTGCTCTGAGTTCCAGCCATGTGCCTGAGCCTGCTCTGAGTTCCAGCCAAGTGCCTGAGTCTACTCCGAGTTCCTGCCCAGTGCCTGAGTCTGTTTTGAGTTCCAGGCCAGAGGATGCTGAGTCCGCTCTGAGTTCGAGTTCCAGCCAAGCTGTGCCTGAGTCTGCTCGAGGTCTAGTCCTGAGAGCGGTTCGAGGGCCGGCGCTGATGCCTGTCCGGATGCCAGTCTTGACTCTGGTTCAAGCTCCAGCCTAGCTACCCCTGGTCATGTTTTGAGGCTCCTCCGTAGATTCCATCATTGCTACCCGTGAAGACCTGAATTCCCCGTTTCCAGGGCTTCCTTTCCATTTATTTCTTTTACTTTCTGCCTTTCTTTTTCATTTCTGGTCCTCAGCTTCTGCCTGTTTTCTTCATCCATGTGCAGTTTTTCTCCTCTCTTCCTTTTCCCTCATCTCATCTCCTTCCTCGCTTTTCCCTCCCCTCCATCCATGTCCAGCATTTCTTCTCTCTCCCCTCCTATCCCCTGCCCTCCATCCACCCATGTCCAGCAGTGGCCCTCCTCTCCCCTGCCCTGCATGCACCCATGTCCAGTGACCCTCCTCTCCCCTGCCATCCATCCACCCATGTCCAGCAGTGGCCCTTCTCTCCCCCTGCCCTGCATGCACCCACGCCCAGCAACCCTCCTCTCCCCTGCCCTCCATCCACCCATGTCCAGTGACCCTCCTCTCCCCTGCCCTCCATCCACCCATGTCCAGCAGTGACCCTCCTCTCCCCTGCCCTGCATGCACCCATGCCCAGTGACCCTCCTCTCCCCTGCCCTCAAACCACCCATGTCCAGCAGTGACCCTCCTCCCCCCTGCCCTGCATGCACCCATGCCCAGTGACCCTCCTTCCCCTGCCCTCCATCCACCCATGTCCAGTGACCCTCCTTCCCCCGCCCTCCATCCACCCATGTCCAACAGTGACCCTAATCTCCCCTGCCCTCCATCCACCCATGCCCAGCAGTGACCCTCCTCTCCCCTGCCCTCCATCCACCCATGCCCAGCAGTGACACTCCTTCCCCTGCCCTCCATCCACCCATGTCCAGCAGTGACCTTCCCCTGCCCTGCATGAATTATTCTCCTCCCTCCCTCCGGATCCTGACTCTTCAAATTCTTCGGGGCGGGCGCCGGGCGGGCAGGCAGTTTTGCCTGCCCGCTGTGAGCGCTGACTCTCTCCCACTGGCGCTGCCGCTGTTCACGCTTCAAAATGGCCGCCGAGACTTACAGAAGTCTCGCGAGGCCGCTGGACCAGCGCAGCACCAGCGGGGGAATCAGCGCTGGCAGCGGGGCGGGCAGGCAGGCAAGACTGCCCCGAAGAATTAGCACACCACCGTCGCTGTGGCTGGGGAGGCTTAGCCTCCCCAAACCTCCAATACCGGGCGCCTATGATTACCTCGCTAGTTACTCTCATCTCTAAATCATTTATAAATATATTAAAGAGCAGCAGTCCTAGCACTGACAACTGAGGAACCCCATTAACTACCCTTCTCCATTGTGAATACTGCCCATTTAACCCCACTCTCTGTTTCCTATCCTTCAACCAGTTTTTAATCCACAATAGGACATTACCTCCTATCCCATGACCCTCCAATTTCCTCTGCAGCCTTTCATGAGGCACCTTGTCAAACGCCTTTTGAAAATCCAGATACACAATATCAACCGGCTCCCCTTTGTCCACATGTTTGTTTACTCCTTCAAAGAATTGAAGTAAATTGGTCAGGCAAGATTTCCCCACACTAAAGCCGTGCTGACTTGGTCTCATTAATCCATGTCCTCGGATGTGCTCTGTAATTTTGTTTTTAATAATAGCCTCTACCTAGGGCTGTGCCTAGAGTCTCTGGTGCCCTCCTGCAGACTATCAGTTGGCGCCCCCCACCACCCCTCCCCAATCTCCTTCTCCCCTCTGAGCACCCCTCTGAGCTCCCCCACCCTCCACAATCCCCTCCTCCCCTCTGAGAACCCCTAAGCTCCCCCACCCCTCCCCCAATCCCCTTCTCCCCTGTGAGCCCCCCCTCCGTCGAGAGCCAACAGAGCCCTCTTCTCCTGCCACCACCCTGCCTTTTTTTTTTTTTTAAATCCATGCAGCGATGCAGACAGCGCCTCCCGTCTGCCCTGCGTGTGCTGTGAAGGGAGAAAATCGCCTCGCTGGCGTTGGGCCTTCCCTCGCTGTGTCCCGCCCTCTTCTGAGGTAACTTCCTATTTCCTCGAGGGTGGGACACAGCGAGGGAAGGCCCGACGCCAGCGAGGTGGTTTTCTCCCTTCACAGGCGCACACGCAGGGCAGAAGATGGCCGCCCTTATCCTTCGAAAATAAGCAGGATTGTCTCACAGACTCTCTCTTTGTGAATTAAAAAATATACATTCATCAAAGGCAGCCAAGTCACAGCAGTGAGGAGACAAATCAGGGGCTTGGGGTTCACTACACCTAGTTTGGAGCATGAGCACTCATAAGAGATTGGATTGCTCAAAAGGAATCTTCACAATGTTGCACAGAGCCTTTTACAGCTAGGACACCAAATTTAAATCAAGTTCCAGGCAGTGGAGTTTAAAAGGGAGGCCTGTATGAATTCTCCTCCACACCAGGAAAGGATGCATCTTTTACGATAAGACTATCAAAGGCTCAATGGTTTAGTGCTGTACAATCTGTATATACTAATTTAAACGAGAGCTAAGGTAATAAATTATTTGAAGCAAATGAGGTAATTAAACTGTCAAAAATAAAGGAATTTATTCACTTATTCTAACACTGCATTCGTTTTCTAACTCAAAATGTATCAACAGGATTAAAAAAAATCGAACATTTACTGGTTGGATTTAAATCAGTATTTATGATTTATTTGTTTTAATTAAGACTCATTATGGATGTGGGTACTAGAGCACAATACAGTCAGTTCAGTGGTCTTACAAACCAGCTGTAAGGATATTCAGTGAGAGAGTGCTAGCAATACAGGGAAACAAAAATATTTTACAAAATTTTCAAATCATCTTGCCAGTCCGTGTAAAATTATCTTTCAGATTACATTTTTAAAATGTATTTTAACAACTATAATAGTTGTTTTCCTTTAAATATCCTTAATAGGGACAATGGTAACAACAACAAACGGTTACTTTAACACAACCATACAGGTTGGAAGCACAGCATAGCTGTCCAAAGTACTGTTCAGTGCATAATGCTTGCTATGGAATGCACGTACTCTGAATAGTGTACTTTTGAGTGCTGAAATATTTTAACAAAAATGTTCAGCAAGACATAGATCGATCAGACAAAAAAATTACAACATTATGCTGTTCTATGCCATTATTTTTCCTGTCTCTCAACCTCCACTGAAACATATAGCGCCTTAAACAAATGTCAAAGTACAAAACACTCTTCTCCTTTTCAGGCTAATTGTTACTAAAGGAGTCCATAGTCCTTGCAAAGTCACCTGACCCATTTCTGTAAAAGCACTGCTGAAGTGTAAGCTAGCTGGCTGGAAGTTAAAACTAGTAGATTTAAACAATTCTACTACAATCTGGTTTTCGCCCTCTCCACTCAACCGAAACTGCGCTTACTAAAGTCTCCAATGACCTATTACTGGCTAAATCCAGAGGTCTCTATTCCATCCTCATTCTTCTTGATCTTTCCGCTGCTTTTGACACTGTCGATCACAGCATACTTCTCGATACCCTGTCCTCACTTGGATTCCAGGGCTCTGTCCTTTCCTGGTTCTCTTCCTACCTCTCCCTCCGCACCTTTAGTGTTCACTCTGGTGGATCCTCTTCTACTTCTATCCCTCTGCCTGTCGGCGTACCTCAGGGTTCTGTTCTTGGTCCCCTCCTCTTTTCTATCTACACTTCTTCCCTTGGTTCATTAATCTCATCCCATGGCTTTTCCTACCATCTCTATGCTGATGACTCCCAAATCTACCTTTCTACCCCTGATATCTCACCTTGCATCCAAACCAAAGTTTCAGCGTGCTTGTCTGACATTGCTGTCTGGATGTCTCAACGCCACCTGAAATTAAATATGACCAAAACCGAGCTTCTCATTTCCCCCCCCAAACCAACCTCCCCGCTCCCCCCGTTTTCTATTTCTGTTGATGGCTCTCTCATTCTCCCCGTCTCCTCAGCTCGAAACCTTGGGGTCATCTTTGACTCTTCTCTCTCCTTCTCTGCTCATATCCAGCAGATTGCCAAGACCTGTCGTTTCTTTCTTTACAACATCCGTAAAATCCGCCCCTTTCTTTCCGAGCACTCTACCAAAACCCTCATCCACACCCTTGTCACCTCTCGTTTAGACTACTGCAATCTGCTTCTTGCTGGCCTCCCACTTAGTCACCTCTCCCCTCTCCAGTCAGTTCAAAACTCTGCTGCCCGTCTCATCTTCCGCCAGGGTCGCTTTACTCATACTACCCCTCTCCTCAAGACCCTTCACTGGCTCCCTATCCGTTTTCGCATCCTGTTCAAACTTCTTCTACTAACCTATAAATGTACTCACTCTGCTGCTCCCCAGTATCTCTCCACACTCGTCCTTCCCTACACCCCTTCCCGTGCACTCCGCTCCATGGATAAATCCTTCTTATCTGTTCCCTTCTCCACTACTGCCAACTCCAGACTTCGTGCCTTCTGTCTCGCTGCACCCTACGCCTGGAATAAACTTCCTGAGCCCCTACGTCTTGCCCCATCCTTGGCCACCTTTAAATCTAGACTGAAAGCCCACCTCTTTAACATTGCTTTTGGCTCGTAACCACTTGTAACCACTCGCTTCCACCTACCCTCCTCTCTTCCTTCCCGTTCACATTAATTGATTTGATTTGCTTACTTTATTTATTTTTTGTCTATTAGATTGTAAGCTCTTTGAGCAGGGACTGTCTTTCTTCTATGTTTGTGCAGCGCTGCGTACGCCTTGTAGCGCTATAGAAATGCTAAATAGTAGTAGTAGTAGTAGTAGCTGGCTGGAAGTTAAAACTAGTAGATTTAAACAATTCTAGAACTGCCTGGCTCAGCGACAGCTTCCGGGGTTCTTACCTTGTGCCTGAAGTCCCTGGCCACCTTTCTCTCCATGACCCCTGCACGAGCAGCCGTCAGCCTCGGCCCTCCTTACCAGCTCGCTCTACTTCTCACAATTTACCCCAGAGCACAAATTGAAGTGTAAGCCTAATCCTGATTGGGCAACCTCTTAGACCTCCCCTAGCTAGCCTTTGAAACCTTTCATCTGATTGGCTCGCCATATTTACCTGCCCGACGCCAGCGAGGCGATTTCCTCCCTTCACAGGCGCACATGCAGGGCAGACGCGAGGCGCTGCCTGCGTCGCTGCATGGATTTTTAAAAAAACAGGCAGGGTGGTGGCAGGAGACGAGAGCGGAGCAGCGTGAGCGCAGCGGTATGGCGGAGCAGCACCGCAGCGGTGCCCTTGAAGGCAGGCGCCCCCCTGCGGTGCTTACCCCGCTTACCGTGTTGGCACGGCCCTGCCTCTACCATTTTCCCCGGCACCAACGTCAGACTCACCGGTCTATAATTTCCCGGATCTCCCCTGGAACCTTTTTAAAAAATTGGCGTTACATTGGCCACCCTCCAATCTTCCAGTACCACGCTTGATTTTAAGGATAAATTGCATTTCACTAACAGTAGCTCCGCAAGTTCATTTTTCAGTTCTATCAGTATTCTAGGATGAATACCAGTTTTTAATCCACAATAGGACATTACCTCCTATCCCATGACCCTCCAATTTCCACTGCAGCCTTTCATGAGGCACCTTGTCAAACGCCTTTTGAAAATCCAGATACACAATATCAACCGGCTCCCCTTTGTCCACATGTTTGTTTACTCCTTCAAAGAATTGAAGTAAATTGGTCAGGCAAGATTTCCCCACACTAACGCCGTGCTGACATGGTCTCAGTAATCCATTTCCTCGGATGTGCTCTGTAATTTTGTTTTTAATAATAGCCTCTACCAATTTCCCTGGCACTGACGTCAGACTCACCGGTCTATAATTTCCCGGATCTCCCCTGGAACCTTTTTTAAAAATTGGCATTACATTGGCCACCCTCCAATCTTCCAGTACCACGCTCGATTTTAAGGATAAATTGCATATCACTAACAGTAGCTCCGCAAGTTCATTTTTCAGTTCTATCAGTACTCTAGGATGAATACCACCCGGTCCAGGTGATTTGCTACTCTTCAGTTTGCCGAACTGCCCCATTACATCCTCCAGGTTTACCGTGAATTCAGTAAGTTTCTCCAACTCGTCCGCTTGAAATATCATTTCCGACACCGGTATCCCACCCAAATCTTCCTCGGTGAAGACCGAAGCAAAGAATTCATTTAATCTCTCCGCTACATCTTTGTCTTCCTTGATCACCCCTTTTACCCCTCGGTCAACCAGCGGCCCAACCGATTCTTTTGCCGGCTTCCTGCTTTTATTTTTTATTTTGAATAATTTTTATTGAGTTTTATATACTATTACAGAAATTTATCTAACTGCAAAGTGTAATACAGCCGTTCAATAAAGAACTAGAAGAATTTAAACAAGCAAAATACAAATAATATTGGCTTCCTTAGACCCCTATTTTAGAAAGGGGGGGTAGGAATATAGTGAAGATATACATTAAGATAACATATAAAGGAAAATTTTTATGGTTCCGTGAATCCCATTATATCACAACTCTCTATCGTTGTTTGTTGTCTAGTAGAGTCTGAAGCTGATCAGGCATATAAAAAATATATTTAACTTGGTTTAACTTAATAACACATTTACTGGGGTAAGCCAGGAGGAAAGAACCTCCCATTTCCAATACTTTCGACCTCATTGAGAGAAATTTTTTCCGTTTTTCTTGTGTAGATTTAGTCACATCTGGATACAGCCAGATCTTTTGGCCGGCGAAGATACGATTGGTTGATTTAAAATAAAGGCGCATTACAGCATTTAAATCCTGCTGAAATACAAAGGAAATTATCAACGTCCCTCTTTCAGGTGAATCCTCAATTGTTTGCTCCAAAATGGCTGTTACATTTTGCAGATCTGAAATATTCGCTGTTCCAACTTTTTTCATCGTGCTAGGAATATAATAAATCTTATTCATAGGTGGGAAAGCTTCTTGGGGAGGCTTCCTGCTTTTAATATACCGAAAAAAAATTTTACTATTTTTTTTGCCTCTACTGCTATCTTTTTTTCGTAATCCCTCTTGGCCTTCTTTATCTGCGCCTTGCATTTGCTTTGACACTCCTTATGCTGCTTCTTGTTATTTTCAGATGGTTCCTTCTTCCATTTTCTGAAGGCGTTTCTTTTAGCCCTAATAGCTTCCTTCACCTCACTTTTCAACCACGCCAGCTGTCTTTTGGACTTCCGTCTTTCTTTTCTAATTCGCGGAATATGTTTGGCCTGGGCCTCCAGGATGGTATTTTTGAATAGCATCCACGCCGGTTGTACAGTTTTTACCCTCTCAGTTGCCCCTATAAGCTTTTTCTTAACTGTTCTTCTCATTTTATCATAGTCTCCTTTTTTAAAGTTAAACGCTAACGTATTTGACTTCCTATGTATAGTTACTTCAAGGTTGATATCAAAACTGATCATATTATGATCACTGTTATCAAGCGGCCCCAGTACCATAACATTCCTCACCGGGATCATGCGCTCCACTAAGGACCAAGTCTAGAATTTTTCCTTCTCTCGTCGGCTCCTGCACCAGCTGCTCCATAAAGCTGTCCTTGATTTCATCAAGGAATTGTACCTCTCTAGCGTGTCCCGATGTCACATTTGACCAGTCTATATTTGGGTAATTGAAGTCACCCATTATTATTGCATTGCCCATTTTGTTTGCATCTCTGATTCCTTTTATCATTTCTGCGTCCTCCTCCTCATCCTGGCGAGGCAGACGGTAGTACACTCCTATCACCATCCTTTTCCCTTTTCTACATGGAATTTCAACCCACAATGGTTCAAAGGTGTGATTTGTGTCCTGCTGAATTTGTAATCTGTCTGAGTCAAGGCTCTCATTAATATACAATGCTACCCCTCCACCAGTCCGGTCCACCCTATCACTATGATATACTTTGTACCCCGGTATGACAGTGTCCCACTGGTTATCCTCCTTCCACCAGGTCTCAGTAATGCCTATTATATCCAATTTTTCATTTAGTGCAATATATTCCAACTCTCCCATCTTATTTCTTAGACTCCTAGCATTTGCATATAGAGATTTCAGAGTATGCTTGTTGTTCCTATTTGCATGATGCTTAGTGCTTGACACTATTGATTTCCCATCTTTTGTCTAATCTTTATATTTAAAGGCACCTGGCCTACCATGGTCTCTTGTGCAACCTCACTATCCAGAAACCCTACCTTCCCTGTTTGTGAGGTATCCTTGCAAGATACCTTATCCCGAACCATGCGCTATTGTGTGACTGTCGGCCTTTCCCCCATAACTAGTTTAAAAGCTGCTCTATCTCTTTTTGGGAATGCTGACGCCAGCAGCCTGGTCCCACCCTGGTTAAGATGGAGCCCATGGTTTCGGAATAGGCTCCCCCCTTCCCCAGAATGTTGCCCAGTTACTAACAAATCTAAAACCCTCCTCCCTGCACCATCGTCTCATCCACGCATTGAGACTCTGGAGCTCTGCCTGTCTCTTGGGCCCTGCGCGTGGAACGGGTAGTATTTCAGAAAATGCCACCCTGGAGGATCTGGATTTGAGCTTTCTTCCTAAACGCCTAAATTTGGCTTCCAGAACCTCTCTCCCACATTTTCCTACATCATTGGTACCCACATGTACCAAGACAGCCGGCTCCTCCCCAGCACTATCTAAAACCTATCTAGGTGCCGCTTGAGGTCCGCCACCTTCGCACCAGGCAGGCAAGTCACCAGGCGATCCTCCCGTCCACCAGCCACCCAGCTATCTACATTCTTAATGATTGAATCGCCAAGTATGACAGCTGTTCTAACCTTTTCCTCCCGGTCAGCCATTAGAGATTTATCCTTGGTACGAGAGGATAGTACATCTTCTGGTGGGTAGGTCCTGGCTACAGGAGTACTTCCTACTTCACCTTCTGGGAGACCTCCCTCCTCCAAGGTAGCACAGAGGCTACCTGACTGGAGGTGGGACATCTCTACAACATCCCTGTAGGTTTCCTCTATGTATTTCTCTATCTCCCTCATCTCTACCAAATTTGCTACTCTAGCCTCGAGAGAACGAACACGCTCTCTGAGGTCTAGGAGCTCTTTGCATCGGGCACACACATATGACATCTCACCAACTGGGAGATAATCATACATATTGCACTCAACGCAAAAGACTGGGTAGCACCCCTCTCGCTGCTGGACTGCTGACTCCATCTTAGTGTTTTCAAGTTTCTCAATTTAAGAGTTGCTACAGTATTAAGAATTTCAGTCTGATATAAAGTGATTTTAGTTTATATATTGTATGATCCTTATAGTGATAACTACTTAAATGGTAATGAATGTATATAGTTCTATAAGAGCACTACTAGCTTATTTACCCTAATTACACTACTTGCTATAAATGTAGTGTTGTGCTAGGGGAGGGTGGGTCGGAAGACTAAACTAGATCCTACACTGCCTGTCAGACTCTATCTGTTACTGCAAGTTAATGGGATTACTTCACTCGTAGAGAAACACAGCACCTTCAAAGCAACTCCAGCACAAGTAAAGCAATTTAGCAGCACACAGTTTTAAAAGAAACAACTAGCCCCCAAATTAAACCTAGCAAGTACAGAGTAGATAAAAGAGGCTTAGAGAGGACTAGAGAGGAAAGACCCTTAGCAGTGAAGGAACAACATGTTTTTTTTAATGTTTGTTCTAGTTGAGATATAGAGGCAGACAGTTATAAGAAAAAGCTTTAAAGAGAAAGAAACGTTTTAAACCACAGGCAACCTTAGCCACCAAACAAACCAGCCCTGAAGCTCTCCCACACGAATCCAAGGCAAGTGACAACATATGTAAGCCCTCAAGAGCCATACCGTGAAAAAAACAGCCAAACCAGCTGCTGATGACTGCTTCCCAGTGACACAACCATCACAAACGATAGGCTGTGACCAACAAAGACAACCATATGGCCAATGCCCAAAGCAAGGCATACAAGAAAACTGCCAAACATGCTCACCCCGGCTCCTCATCCGGGAACTCAGCAGGAGACTGAAGAATGAACCTTGTGAAAAAAAATCTGAAAATTGAAGCCCCACGCTAAGGCACACCCTAACAGCCAAGAAGGTGGAGATAGCCGCCTGGTCTGAGAGAGTACCTGGGAGATGTGAGACGAAGGCTGCACTGAAGCAACCCATGAAGAGCGAAAGGCATGGACCGCCCAAGAGAGACAGACACGAACAGCTAAGAAAGACTGCTAAAGTGACCCAATGCATTATTTGGGCCATGGCAGAACGTCTAAGAGAAAGACCATTGTGCCCAGAACTGGAACAGTTTCTCAAACTCCAGAACATGGGAGAGAAAGCAGATCCTAACTGGGGCGTGTAGCTTAGTGGAGGAGGAAGAGGACTAAAAGTGGGCTCTAAGCCAATGTTGAAGAGCATTCCATACACTCCAAGAACTGGGATGGAAACAACGAACTCTTGGTGACAAAAAAGACCAAGCCTAAGGCCTGCCAAAGAGAAGCTAATTTGAATGAACTGGCAGACCCTCTGGACAGCTAGTGTCACCAATCAGTCAACCGTCAACAACTCCATCCTGGTGAAGGAAGGCTACTACTACTAGCATGACCTTGAAACATGGCCACGCCGATATGACAAGACTGAACATAAGCACGTAAGTACATAAGTATTGCCATACTGGGAAAGACCAAAGGCCCATCGAGCCCAGCATCCCGTTTCCAACAGTGGCCAATCCAGGTCACAAATACCTGGCAACATCCCAAAAATGTACAAAATATTTTATACTGCTTACCCCAGAAATAGTGGATTTTCCCCAAGTCCATTTAATAACAGTCTATGGACATTTCCTTTAGGAAGCCATCCAAACCTTTTTTAAACTCTGCTAAGCTAACCACCTTTACCACATTCTCTGGCAACGAATTCCAGAGTTGTTGATTTTTTTTTGCAAATTATCTTTATTGGAGTTCTCATCAATACCAACAAGAATAAAGAAGCAAACTGCATCCGCAGCCAACAAGCAGAAATCACAGTCAATAGCATATCATAGAACAAATGGTAACATTCCTAAACATAACATATATATAAAGCAACATTTGGTGTTAAACTACACATCTGAGATCTCCAGCACCCATTTTTCTATTTTCACCCTCCCTCCCCCCCTCCCTTAGTGAGACCCCTCAGACAAACAGCCCATCTCCTTCCACCTACCACATACCCTGAACATAAAATAACATACCATGACGATGTAGCCTTATATTTTAACACTGTCGTGCAACATGGCAGCGCAACATTACAACCGAACATCTGTACCCCTGTACCAAAACATCAGGAGCACATCCCAAACATAGTATGCTTACTAAATCTCCTCAAGCAATGAGGAGCAAACTGCGCTCCCGATGTGTGAGGTGGAGCCAATATGGTTCCCATATGTTCTAAAAATATTTCCACTGTGTTTCACCTCTCTTAGCCACCCCTTGCCTCTCAAATAGCGCTAATTCAAACAGAAACATTTTCCACATGGTTAATTGAGGGGCTCTTTTCATATGCCAGTGCACCAGCATTACCTTTTTCGCTAACAGAAGAGCTTTTGCTAGAAACAGATGTTGTGCCACAGACTCTACCTGAAACAAGGTCTTGTCATGAAACAGAAAACCTGCCGGATGACTCGGCACTTGTCTCGCTAGACAGTCTGATAACAACCTCCGAACCCCTTCCCAAAACAAGCCCAATACATATGTCCCAATGAAGCATTGTCTAAACCACACTTGGGGCATCCACCTAAGTCTGAAAAGCCTGCTCGAAAGGCTCTCCAAGGAGCAACATGCATTTGTAGAAGAAATTTATACTCCTGCTCTCTGTAGTAGAGGTTTTTACTATATTATCAAGAAACACTTGGAGCACCCCAGCATCAACACTATTCTTTAAATCCTCTGCCCAGGCCTCCGCCACTCTCTGTAAAGAGACCGCTGGCCTGACTTCATAAAGCGCTCTGTAATTAGATAATCTAGGGTGTGCTCTATCCTCCAACTTCAGGCCCACCATAACCCGCTGAGCGAAAGCCGCTCCAAGCTGGGCTCTTGGCAAGGAAGCAACATAATGTCGCACTTGTAAGAACATTAATAAATTGGAACCTCTCCAGCCATATCTCTCACACAAAGTCGAAAAAGAGAGCATATTCCCTTCCGCATCTAGCAAATCACCTACCCACCAGATGACCACCTCCCCTTCTTTCCCCGGAAATCCATCTCTCCCCATCCCAGGCTGAAAGTCTAAATTCCCCACCAAAGGCAAAAAAGGTGACACCCCACGAGTTCCTTGAAACGCTTTACACAGGGCCCGCCATATCGTCCTCATATATCTCCAGACCACATGCTTCTTGAGCGCCTCCATCAGCTGTATTGCTCTAGCATGCAGCATATAAGGTGCTGACAATGGGTGCACACAGCTAGCCTCTACTTCGAATGGCGTAAACCCAGAGGTTCCAAGAAGCCAGTCCCTAACATGCCTCATATCACAACTCAGATTATACTGCCTCAGGTCTAGAAGCCCCATCCCTTCCTTAGACCTAGGATTCATGAGAGTGGACAAAGAAATTCAGGCTCTCTTACCCTTCCAAAGAAAAGAGCTCAGGACCTTATTGAGTTCTCACATCTGCCTCTCTCAGCCAAATAGGTAAGATCTGTAACAAATATAGCCACCTAGGCACTATAATCATATTATACAGGAAGATTCTACCAGCTAGAGCCAATGGCAAACCCATCCACATGCGGAGGCACTCCTCCATTTTCCTTAATAATGGAAAAACATTTAACTCATACAACTTGCTTGTGTCTGCAGTGACGTACGCACCTAGATACTTCAGGGAGCCCTCTGCCTCCTTCAGCGGGAACTCCGTCCCCAAGTCTTCAATCCTCACATTAATTGGTAACGCTTCAGAATTAGATACATTAAGCTTAAGCCCAAACATTTGCCCAAAGTCATCAAACAACTGTAATACCTGCTGCCAAGTCTTACTTGGGTCCATCACCACCAACATAATATCGTCAGCGAAAGCCATACACTTTAATGGGGAACACCTCTGCGATACTATTATCCCTGATATATTCTTAGCACTTCAGAGTTGTTCCAACAATGGTTCCAGAAAGAGTATATACAACAAAGGCGATAAGGGACACCCTTGCCATGTACCTCTCCCCAACGGGAAGTACTCCGACTGTAACCCATTCACTAAAACAGCAGTTGTAGGGTTGGTATATAGAGTACGTATGGCCTGTAGAAAAAAAAACCTTCAATTCCATAAAAGCTCAACAAAGTGAATAGAAAAGACCACTCCACTCTGTCAAAGGCCTTTTCAGAGTCAAAACTTATAGCCATTGCAGGGATATTCAGTTGTGCACACCTCTCGAGACTCAATAACAACTTTCTAACATTTACCCCAGTATGCCCTACCTTTCACAAACCCCACTTGATCACTTCCCACCAACCGCGGAACCACCAACGCTAACCTCTCAGCCAATACCCTCGCAAGCAATTTAAGATCGACATTTATGAGAGAGATAGGTCTGTATGACCCCAACTGTAACGTATCCTTCCCCGGCTTAGGAAGAACTGTGATCAATGCTTGGTTGGAGCCCCCGGGAAAGAACCCTCCTTGCACAGCTGCTTCATAATATTCACCTAGAAGACCCAGCACCTGCACATTCAGGATTTTGTAGAAATCTTCACTATACCCATCTGGCCCCGGAGATTTGTGTAGCTTAAGGTTCTTAATAGCACTCTGCAGTTCAGATTCTGAGATGGGCTCATTTAACCTAACCCGCTCTTCCTCTGATAGTTTTGGCAGATTACACTCCCGAAGGAAGGCCTCCATTTTGTCCTACTGTCCACCCCCTGCGCCATGTATAATGATCTATAAAACTGGGCAAAAATCTGCTCCAACTTCTTCTGATCCATCTCTACCCTACCCCCCCCCCCCCCCCGAGTCATAGAACGCAGAGATTACCGACATGCCCGACCACCTCTTAGTAAGGTCTGCCAGCAATTTACCCGGCTTGTTTCCAAATTTAAAGAGTCTGAACCTATGGTAAAAGACATTTTGCTGCGCCTGCTCCTGAAATAAGCTATTAAGTGTTCCTTGAGCCCACTCCAAAGCATGTCTACCCGCTGCTGTAGGACGAGAGCTCATCCGCCTCTTCAACATTCTAATCTGTCTTTCCAGCTCCACCATCCTACTAGCCTGTTGTCTCTTCCGCTTAGCAACAAAAGCTATGATGTCTCTAATAACTACCTTCCCTGCTTCCCACAGTAGAGTTGGGTTTGCCTTATGCTCTTTGCTATTATGTAAATACTCTTCCCATTTTTGACTAAGATAATTAATAAAAACCCGGTCAGTGTATAAATGCGCTGGAAACTTCCACCTCCCGTTCCTCCCAAATCTGTGATGATATGTACAGGTGTATGATCTGAGTCCACCAGCGTCCCAATATCAGCTCGCTGTACCTGATGAAAGATATCCCTTGAGATAAATATATAATCTATTCTAGATTTCGATGCATGTGCCCTCGAGATATGTGTAAAGTCCCTCTCTAAAGGATGCATTATTCTCCAAGAATCCACCAGATCCACACTCTTCAACAAGACCCCCAACCCCTCTGTAGTTCTAGGTCTGGACCTCTGCATGCCAGCCGTAGTATCCATGGTGGGATCAAGAATTGTGTTAAAGTCCCCCAGGATAATTTTTGGCCCAGCAATCCCTGACAATTGAGCCACTAATGTTCAAAAGAAGGATCGTTGAGATGCATTACGGGCATATACAGAAACTAGTGTAAGCCTAGACTGATGTAAGCTCCCCTCCACAATCACATACCTCCCCTCTGCATCAACTGTGACCTTTTAACTGCCCCAAAGTGAAAGGAGCGATTCAAGATGGCGGCATGTTAAGACGCGCTGAGAGACGCTCCTGAGGCTCGATTCGGTGAAAGAATTCCTCTGCAATATGCCCCATACAAAACGCAAGGGGACGACGAGATTAGTTCCCCCACCTACCTTGACGTCCTCTCTGATCCAAATGGGCCTCGAGCGATTCCTGGTGCCAGTTCTCCAGTCAGTTAGAGACACGGATCCCATTGCGGGGACCTCAGGGGAAGCTGAAGCCCTGCAGGGAGAGGAAGTGTCTCTCTCTCCACCTCCGACACAGAAACCTCCCCACCTGGCGTCAGTGTCGACCCCAGTTGGTGAACTTTGCCCTACCGGAAGTGTTGCGGGTAAGCTCACCAGTGAGGGCTTGGAATCGCCACAAAAGACACTGAGGACTGAGGCAAGAACCTCAGAGAAGATGCAGGAGGAAATAAGCCTAAAAATGATATGTAGGAAGCTGAATGAAATGGACTCAACTTTATTGCAGACATCAGGTGATGTTTCTACTTTTAATAACAAGTTTGAAGAATTAAGTTTAAAAGTGGATCAAATAAAAGGCGAATTAGCTGGAAAAGTTCAAAATGCTCAGCAGAATGTAGATTCCTTACAAGAATTTAAACAAACAGCATCTTAGAAGAAAAGTTTAACAGATCGAAAATTTCAACAGAAGATTAAACTTACAGTTGTTGAATTTCCCAAAACGTTTTGGAATAAACCCATACGACATGTTTAAGAGATACCTAAATGAAGTTTTAAAAATGCCTCTAGAAGCAATTCTGCCAATAAATAAAATATATTATGTTACAAATTCATTAAAAAGGAAGAGCGGGGGAAAAACAAGAAATTGGGAAAGATTATGCGGAAATTTCAGCTATTTTGGAACAATCCTTACATGAAACAATGGAAAGATCCACTCTACTGGTATCTTTAATATTTGAACAAGATCTAAATAATATAATGAGCCTCTACTTTAAAAATTTAAAGACGTGTTTTGGAGGTATTAAGGTACAAATATTCCCTGATGTAACGAAATCAACCCAACAAAGAAGAAAACCCTTTTTGGCTTTGAAATCAAGGACAATAGATATTGGAGGGACATTCTTTTTAGCTTACCCTTGTAATGTTAAGTGGAGTGGCCTAGTGTTTAGGGTGGTGGCCTTTGGTCCTAGGGAACTGAGGAACTGAGTTCAATTCCCACTTCAGGCACAGGCAGCTCCTTGTGACTCTGGGCAAGTCACTTAACCCTCCATTGCCCCAGGTACAAATAAGTACCTGTATACAATATGTAAGCCGCATTGAGCCTGCCATGAGTGGGAAAGCATGGGGTACAAATGTAACAAAAAAAAAAAAAGTTGGGTGAGGTGAAATATACATTTTATTCACCTGAGCACCTGAAATCATTTCTGGACGTGAAACAACTGAAGTAAAATTAGATAAAGGCTGGAATAACACGTCATCATTTTCCTTTATTAATTTAATATGTTGAATCTTCCCTAACTCTTATCGCTCTCTTGTATAAATTGTAAATGTGGGCTAACAAAGCATAAAAAAGTTTTTATTTTCTTTCTCCTTTTGAATGTATGAAAATGGTGAATGTATGATTATTGTTGTTGGTTTTTTTTTGCTTGTGAAATAACTATGGCTATATTTCAATAACAAGTGTATTCTTGTTAAGAATTATAAAATAAATAAATAAAATAAAAAAATAAAAAACTGCCCCAAAGTATGCAGTTTACACACACCAAGGGTTATTTGTTCCCCCCAAAAATATCCAACACCAAGAACCATATAACAGGCAAACTTCAACATAATACCAGCCCAGATACATTCCAGTATGTTCCACCACTCTCAAGCAGCAGTGCAATACTTTCCTCAGAAAATTTGTTCATAATGTTCAATTTGGGAACCACTGCTGCATCTGCTTTTTTGCTGCTTCACTGTTCTCAAAAATATGAGCTTTTCCTTCTTTGACCACTCGGAGTCTCGCTGGAAACTGTAAAGTAAATTGGACTTGCTTCTCCACCAGTTTTTTGCAGATTTCCGAATAACCCTTCCTAAGCTGAGCCACTGCCATAGAGTAGTCCTGGAACATCAGGATTTTGGAATTCTGAAATTGTAAATTCTGCTTAGCCCTGCATTTCCTCATGATTTGTTCTTTCTGTGCAAAGTTTAGGAACCTCACCACCACCACTCGCGGCCTGGTTGCTCCCTCCATCCATCGCCCCACATGGTTTGCTCGCTCGATCTGTATAGCTCCCGCATCCAACTCAGACTCCATTAGCTCCACAAACCATTTTTCCAGGACACTCTTCAAATCTCTATCACCCGACGATTCCGGCAGGCCCACTAATCTCATGTTGTTTCGCCTGGATCGATTTTCCAAATCGTCCAGCTTGAGATTACAACCTGCCACTTCCTTCTTTAAAATCGTCAGTTCATCCAATACGCCCTGCAGACCATCCTCCGCGGCCCCGACTCGCACTTCAAGCTCGGACACTCTGATGTTAAAGACCGTTACCGCCTGGGTAAGTCCCTGCACACTGGCCTGGATGCCATCTAATCGGGTACCCAGAGCGGTGCTCACTGCCATTGAAAGCTTTTCAATAAGCTCCTCCGATATCACTGAGGGTTCCCCGCATCTTCCGCCATCTTGTTTTCAGCCAGCGTTCCCAAACGCGTTTTAGCATTGTCTTTTTTAGTGTTTTTAGCAGCCATAACCGCCCCCGATTTCAGCACAAATCTGTCCATAAGCGTGAGGGCTTTGGATCCTTACTCAAACGGAGTAGGCAAACAGAAATGAGCTTATCTCAAAGCTTTGTGATAGAGGAGAGGGCAGAGGAGCTCAAGGAGATCGCTGCCTCTTAGCTCAAGCGCATCACGTGACCCCCATTCCAGAGTTTAATTACACGCTGAGTGAAGAAAAATTTTCTCCGATTCGTTTTCAATTTACTACATTGTAGCTTCATCGCATGCCCCCTAGTCCTAGTATTTTTGGGAAGAGTTAACAGACGCTTCACATCTACCCGTTCAACTTCCCTCATTATTTCATAGACCTCTATCATATCTCCCCTCAGCAGCCTTTTCTCCAAGCTGAAGAGCCCTAGCCGCTTTAGCCTTTCCTCATAGAGAAGTCGTCCCATCCCCTTTATCATTTTCGTCGCCCTTCTCTGCACCTTTTCTAATTCCACTATATCTTTTTTGAGATTCGGCGACAAGAATTGAACACAATATTCGAGGTGCGGTCACACCATGGAGCGATACAAAGGCATTATAACATCTTCATTTTTGTTTTCCATTCCTTTCCTAATAATACCTAACATTCTATGTGCTTTCTTAGCTGCAGCAGCACACTGAGCAGAAGGTTTCAACGTATCATCAACGACGACACCTAGATCCCTTTCTTGGTCCGTGACTCCTAACGTGGAACCTTGCATGACGTAGCTATAATTCGGGTTCCTCTTTCTCACATGCATCACCTTGCACTTGCTCACATTAAACGTCATCTGCCATTTAGATGCCCAGTCTCCCAGGCTCGTAAGGTCCACTTGTAATTTTTCACAATCTTCCCGCGATTTAACGACTTTGAATAACTTTGTGTCATCAGCAAATTTAATTACCTCACTAGTTACTCCCATCTCTAGGTCATTTATAAATACATTTAAAAGCAGCGGTCCCAACACAGAGCCCTAGAGAACCCCACCAACTATCCTTCTCCATTTTTATTTATTTATTTATTTGTAGCATTTGTATCCCACATTTTCCCACCAATTTGCAGGCTCAATTGAGAATACTGACCATTTAACCCTACTCTGTTTTCTATCTTTTAACCAGTTTTTAATCCACAATAGAACACTACCTCCTATCCCATGACTCTCCAATTTCCTCTGGAGTCTTTCATGAGGTACTTTGTCAAATGCCTTCTGAAAATCCAGATACACAATATCAACCAGCTCCCCTTTATCCACATGTTTGTTCACCCCTTCAAAGAAATGTAGCAGATTGGTGAGGCAAGATTTCCCTTCACTAAATCCATGTTGACTTTTGTCTCATTAATTCATGCTTTTGAAAATGCTCTGTAATTTTGTTCTTAATAATAGTCTCTACCATTTTGCCTGGCACCGACGTCAGCCTCACTGGTCTATAATTTCTCGGATCTCCTCTGGAACCTTTTTAAAAAAAAATTGGCATTACATTGACCACCCTCCAATCTTCCGGTACCACGCTTGATTTTAAGGATAAATTACATATGTCTAACAATAGCTCCACAAGCTCATTTTTCCAGTTCTATCAGTACTCTGGGATGAATACCGTCCAGTCCAGGAGATTTGCTACTCCTCAGTTTGTAGAACTGCCCCATTACATCCTCCAGGTTTACAGAGAATTCATTAAGTTTCTCTGACTCATCAGCTTCGAATACCATTTACGGCACCAGTGGTCTGCAAGGACTGCAAAGCACAGACACCCTGGAGGAGGTTAAATGGAAACAGGAAAGCATGCCTCCTGGAGATCCAGGGAGGTTAGAAACTCTCCCTGCTGAAGCGAAATCATTACAGACAGCAATGGTCCCAGTGTAAATGGCTGAGGCTGCCACACTTCTCGGCCACTGTGAAATCCAAGCCCAGGAGGAAGGAATCCCTCAACTGTGAATCCCAATCGACATAGGGGACAGTTGTCATAGTACCCAAAGGAAGAAGCCATGCAAGGTGGCTTGAACAGCCAGTCGGGCTGGAACTAGCAGGGAAAAGCCAAGAAAAAAACCTGCTAATGAATGGCAGAAGTGTAGATGGCAACCCTGGGTGAAAAATTCCAAGACACACTGCTGCAGGCAATTTTATTTTAAAGGAACCCAGAAAGGCGTCCTGCTCTGAAGAAACCCAAGGAGTGGAGCAAGACCCCTCCACTGGGGAGGAGGGGGAGGCAGTGGTAGACTTGTAGTGAATTCAAGTTCCCTCTGGCCGCATGACAGAAGCCTTGTCCTGATGAAATGGGAACCCTGAATGGTAGATTTGCCCAGACTGTCTTGGCTTACCCCACAAAACCGAAAAACAAGACCAAGAGGACTTAAAGGAATCCCTAGCCTCGTCCTCTGACAATCTCCGAGACCTAGATACCCCTAGGTCCTTAACTGACCAGTCTACAACTTTCCCAAAGGCTCACCTCAAAAAGTAGCTGTCATGGTCTTACCATGACTCTGCTGACCTGCGTTGGCAGCGCCAGCGCACTTCTGATTTCTGCAGTCAGGTCGCGCTGGTGTGACAGAAGTAACTTATCACAAGTGCGGGGCCCGCCTGACCCTCTGGCGCTCTCTTGACATCAGATGCTACTCTGGGGCAGGGGATTTAATCCCGCCAGACTTCTTTCTAGATGCTCTCACATCACAGCCGCCCTTGTCTGCTGTGTGCAGTGTGTGGGTCCTGAGACACCTTTCCTGCTGTTAGTGTGCGAGTGGGTTCCAGCACAGCCATCTGCTGCTAGTGTGCGAGTGGGTTGGTTGGTTTATTTATTTACAGTAATTTGTTATACCGCCTGAACTGACAGGTAGACCTAGGAAGTTTACAATTCTAAAAATTTGTACCAAATATGATAAGTATAAAAAAGGAACTACAATGTTCAGATAGGAAAGTAAATAGAATACACTAAGAAGGACCAATACATATCCATACAGGGATGGAGCAAACAAAGGGAAGTGGGAGAGAGGTAGGGGATGAGTTTGAACCAACAGCTGTGACCACAATTGGCTAAGTTGGAAGATCGAACACCTGGCAGAATAGCCAGGCCTTTAAAGCAGGCTTAAACTTTTTAAATGATAATTCAACACAGACTTCGTGGGGAACGGAATTCTAATAGGCAGGGGCTGCAAAATAGAAGGCACAATGTCTGGCTGATTGTAAGCTAGATTGTTTGGGATTTGGCAAAACTCAACAGTAATCGCTGCGAGATTGCAACAGACAAATGGGTGAACGGTAACATTAGTCAAGTAATCTGGGAATCCCAGTCAGAAAGCTTTAAAGGTAAGAGTAAGAAGTTTATGAATGATTCATTGCTCTATAGGAAGCCAGTTGTATTTTTGAAGTAGGGGCGAGACGTGGCCCATTCTTTTAGCATGGTGAAGTTTAATTGCAGTGTTTTGCAATGTTTGCAGACGCTGTAAAGAACAATGAGGAGATCCTTGGTATATTCTGTTGCAATAATCAATTTTTGACATCAGAAAGGAGAGAATAAGCGAATGAAATGCATTGTGATTGAAATAACTTTGGAGCTGTCGGAGAATAAAGAATCCACATCCACTTTACTCCAAAGGTTTTTTTTTATTTTATCAATAACAAATACTCAACTTTATTTAAGCACTATTTAGATACAATACTTGCCATATAAATTCACCTTCATTAAAACCTAAATTACTCCACCCTCACTCAACATTCACTACCACATTCAACACATAACATTCTGTTCAAGGGGTAACCTGTATTCCCTTCTGGTGCCCATTATAAATTCATTTGACATTTTCTCATTAACGTTTTTAACTTGCTCAAACGTTCTTCTATTCAAACCGTTCCTTGGATAATGACCAGTCTTTCCCTTCACAATAGTCCTTGTTACTGCATAGTCTCTTCCATTTTCTCCCTAACATTAGGGTGTATGAAGACTTTCCGGCTACGTTAGTAGCCTGCTTGTTACTTGCTGTCAAATACTTATTTCATCCAATGTTCATATGGTCTTTATAAATCCACATTGAACATACTCTACTTGCCATCCAATGTCATCTCACTTGTTATCCATGCTAGGCACTCCACAAGATGGGACAACTTCCCCTCTCCAATATCACTCTTGTCTCATCCCGAATATAGCTTCCACATTATTTTCTGCATAAGCTTTAATAGGTCAGAATAAAGAAACCTGACTTGCATAGTTTGGAAATTTGGGCTGAGAAAGTGAGTTGAGAATCGTGGAGGAGTGGCCTAGTGGTTAGAGTGGTGGGTGGTGGACTTTGGCCCTGGGGAACTGGGTTCGATTCCCACTGCAGGCACAGGCAGCTCCTTGTGACTCTGGGCAAGTCACTTAACCCTCCATTACCCCAGGTACAAATAAGTACCTGTATATAATATGTAAGCCGCATTGAGCCTACCATGAGTGGGAAAGTGCGGGGTACAAATGTAAAAAAAAAAAAAAACTAACGGCAAAATACCTGAAGGAGTCTAGTGGAGTGACAGTGGTGCCAAAGAGATCTAAAGGTGAATTAGGGGTTGAACAACCTGCAGTGAACCAGGACGTGATCATCTTTTCTTTATTTAGAACCAGCCTATGTTCTAGGAACCATTTATGAAATGCTTTTTTATTTATTTATATTTATCCATGTCAATACAGGTAGGTACGTGCATCAGATTACAGATGGGTTTGTTTCATTACATAGAACATCATCAATTGAAAACAAGTGTTGCCTATGCATCAGGAATATCCACCCCCACATTGACTTTTATATTTATCAATCCCCGAACCCTGGCAGTCTCTCTCATCCCCCTACCCATTGTCCCAGTAATACGCATTTACTTGCCACCATGCAGACGTACTTACTCGACTCATCAGGCAGTGCACCATACATCCATCGTCACTTTTCCCCATTCATTCCTCTATCCCTCCATCTCACCCACCCTCCCCGTCAGTGTGCAGTGATTTGGTGTTGTGTTGGTTCAATATCTCAAGAAGTCACTGCCAGAGCGTCGCATACTGTCTATGAGTCACATTCAGTGCTCGTGCATAGGACTTATATTCAAATTTAGCCACCTCGGTCACTCTTAAAACCCAGCATGCAAAAGGGATGGGCTCCTCAGATGTCCAGAACTGCAAGATCGTTTTTTTGGCCACCAAAGTTGTCATGTAGAGAAATCGCCTTTGAGGCTGTGTCAACCCCTGTGACATCAGGAGGGACTGCTCCCCTAGGAGCAGTGTGGCATAGGACCACTACCGGGTGCACCAACATACCTGATTGAGTACAGGGAATATTCTGTTCCCAATATCTAGTTTGGGGCACTCGAGAAAGGCATGCAGGAATGTCCCATGGCCGTTTTGACATCTCAGAAATTGGTTGGATCCCCACATTTTCATCTGGGCCCCCTTTGCCCTCGAATGCTCTATGTATGATTTTGTATTGTGTCTCTTCCAGATCTGCCAACTTGACCATCTCATATAGTGTGGAGAACAATGTACAGAACTGTAAGTTGGAATATTGGGTGTCCAGATCTGCATTCCATGTTTGTATGACGGCGTCGATGGTGCTCTCTGGGCCTGATTGTTTCAATACTTTATACCAGGTAGTCAATCTGTTTCCCTCGGCTGTCATGTTCGTGAGTATGGGGTCTATCGCCCCGCGCGCCCCCCTCTCCCCATGTTCCGTTCTCACTTGCTGCCAGTAGTGCCCAGCCTGCAAATATGCTAACATGTGTTCATTTTGAAGGCCCCATTTCTCTTTTACCTGTGTAAAGGAAAGGAACCGGTCCATGCCTGGCGCAAGCATGTTCCCATACTAATGCAACCCAGCTTCGCCCACTCACGAAAGGTTGAGGGGCCCATACCCGGCCTGAAGTTCTCATTGCCCTCCAGGCGCAGAAAGGGTGAAGCATCTGGGCTTCGTTGTTGCCGGGTTCGCCACCAGCTCCATGCCACCCGAATTGGTGCCAGGAAGCTTAGCTGCATATTATGTGGTGTGCCTAGCCCAGCAGGTGTGTGCAGGAGATTTATAAAAGAGTACGGCGCGCTCCATCCCTCTAGCCATCCCTGGGGTGTAAACTGGTGGGCCCCCGTAGTGCCCTCTGATACAATCCTCATTAATGCTGCCACACTGTACAGCCATAAGTCAGGGAGGTTAAGTCCACCCCCCTTCTTATCCAGGGTTAGTTTGGGATGCCCTATGCGCGCCCCTCGTCCCTTTCATAGAAAGGAGCCTATTATGGACCTAAACAGTCTTTCACCCTTCCTTTTAATCCACATCGGGATGGCCTGTAATGGGTATAGTAATTTGGGCAATAGCACCTGTAAATAACTGTCACAAATTGAATGCAGTGAAAAAACAGGTTCAGACATTCTAAGCAAACTAGGCCTGTAAATCATAGCATTTCTCAGTCCTGATACTTCACTGAAGAAATGTGACAGTCTGATTACGTTAATGAAGCTTGGCAGAGTTACAAAGATGGCAAGGATTGTGTACAGCTGGACATAGGCATGCTGAGAAACTATAAAAAAAATAATTGGGCCAGGTGCAGAAAAGTTAAATTTAAGGATGAGCGAAGCTTGGAGATAAGAAAACTTACTAAGGTTGAAACTTGGTCATAATTGGATGAGAGATAAAGTTGAAACTTGGTCATAATTGGATGTATGTGCCAATTATGATGAAATTGCAGGTGGCTCAAAGGGATCTATGGGACCAAAAAAGTATAAAAAGGTCTGCTACCTAAGCAGTGCCTCAGAGAAGCCAGTAACCTGTGAAGGCACATGCCATGTGTCACAAAGTACTGCTCTCCCCACCTCTGAATGCCTGCATACTAGCTGTACTGTGATGTCGTCCTATATTGTTAAGCTTGCCTTTGATAAGAATGAAATAAACTTATAAATCTATCCCAGTGTGTCCTTCTGATTATGGAGCTCGAGGTCAGAGTAATTAGTGGGAACACGCTAATTATTTATACACCATCTTTGTCAAAGCCACTCTTTCAAATAGGGATATTGGGAGATTTTTCCATCGGAGGCACAGTGTCCTGATCTTATCTATCGGGTCTAGAATGTTACGTCTATACATCTCTACCTGTCGGATGCTGAGGAAGATCCCCAAGTAGCGCATAGGGTGCTTTACCAGGGGGATGAGCAGGTCACGAAGTCTCAGGTCTGGGTTCTCCCCTCCCAGTGGGAGGAGTTCCGATTTATCACAGTTGGCCCGCAGTCCGGAAATATCCCCAAATTCCCTGACTAGGGTCAGTGCCTTCAGGAGGTGCGCTGTGGCATCCTTAAGATAGAGCAGTATATCGTCAGCGAAAAGGTTAATGCGGATGTCTTGCCCTCCCACCCAAAGTCCTTCTATTTGATCGCTTTGGCGGATTTTGGCAGCTAGGGGTTCAATGGCCAGGAGAAATAAGATAGGCGATAGAGGACATCCTTGTCTCATCCCTCTTTGGAGGTTGAAGCTCTTTGTCAATTTATTGTTTATCATTAGCTGCGCCTGTGGGCGGGTACAGAGAGCCCCAACCCATGCCAGAATTGTGCCCTGAAGCCCGTATTTCTCAATACCCACATGAGGTACTACCATGATATACTGTTGAACGCTTTCTCCATATCTAGGCCCGCTATGGCTTCTAGTCCCCCCCTCCACCCAAATGTGTAGATCATCGCCAATACGCATATAAGGTTCATGGAGGCATATCGGCCGGGTACAAAACCCACCTGGTTTTCGTGTACAAGGGATGGGAGAAAGGCATTCATTCGGCGAGCTAGAATGGCTGCCAACAGTTTGACATCTTGGTTAAGAAGGGATATGGGGCTGTAGGAACCCACCTGTGATGCCTCTTTCCCTGGCTTAGGAAGTAAAACGTGGTGGGCCTGATTTTGGTGTTGCCCTAACCCATCCTGTCCCACCGCATTATTCATGTTACTCAGGGGCTGTGCTATGAGATCGGCTAAGATACGATAGTATTCGGGCCCGAACCCATCCTGGCCCGGGGCTTTAGTTAGCTTCAACTGTTTAATGCCGAATGTGATCTCTTTTGTTGTTGTTGGCCTGTTTAGTGCCTGTACCTGTTTGGCCTTTAGCCGTGGCAGGTGCAGGTCTCTGAAGAATTCATCCCTCTTATGTTAATTTAATTCCCTTTCTTGGTATAGAGAGCTGTAATATTGGACAAACTGGGCCATAATTTGTTGTTCTGTGATGTATTGCCTCCCCGTCCCGTCTTTAATAGATGTGACAATTTGCCTCCTCTTATACGGTCTTACCATATTGGCCAGTAACTTCCCTGCCTTACTTCCCCACCGGAATAGTTTGTACCGCTGATAATATATATCCCGCTCAGCCCTAATATTCAGCAAGTTATCAATCTGCCTTCTAACCTCCATCATGGTTTGCTTCAGGGTCCCATCTAGACTGGATACATGGTGCCTCCTGAGGGTCTGGTATTCCTGTGATAGCCTTAACAGCTCTGCTTCCTGTAGTTTTTTCTTTCTCGATGTTTAGGCCAGTATGTGTCCCCTTAATACCGCCTTGGATGCTTCCCAGTATGTCACTGGCCCAACATCCATTGTGTCATTAGTGGAATGGTACTCTAGCCATTTTTCTCTCAACTAGGTTTTGAACTGCGTGTCATTATATAGCGCGGGCGAGAATTTCCAGACTCTGTCGGGTCCCTCACAAATGATAGGCCAAGCGTGATTGCTGAATGATCAGACAGGGAATTATCTATGATTTGCCCCACTTGCAACGCAGGGAAGAGTGACTGCGATATTAGAAAGTAATCTAATCTACAGTATGCGTTATGAGGGTGAGAGTAGAAGGTGTAGTCTGCATTGTGTGGGTGCAGCATCCTCCATATGTCCACCAGCCCCAGCTGAGTAAGCAAGAAATTAATTCCTGTGTTCCCCTGATTTCAACCCCCTTCTTTGCCGGCTTACAGTCAATGGTAGGATCTGCAAGAGTATTTAAGTCTCCTCCCAAAATAAGCTGATAATCCAGATGAGGTATCAGCTTAGCCACTATGTCTGAGAAGAATCCATGACTGTATGTGTTAGGGCCATAGACGTTACACAATTTAAGCTTCCATCCCCAGAGCTCTCCGAGCAGGATAACGTATCTTCCCTCTTTGTCTTGAATTATTTTGTGGCTATGGAAGGGAAGCTGCTTATGTATCAGTATAGCCACTCCTCGTCGGTAATTATGAGAAGGGTACCACTTCTACCTATCCCCATTTCAGTTTGTGGTGTTCAGTAGTGGACAAGTGAGTTTCCTGGAGGTATGCTATATCAGTATTTCTAGATTTCAACCACGTTAGTATTTTTGTGCGTTTGACTGGCGAGTGTATACCATCCACATTAAATGACACCAATTTCAAGTTAACCATGACCAGCATGCATTCTAGTGATATATAAGCTGATGTTTTTTTTCCATCCAGCAGGTCTCCCAGCTTAACCTGCTAGATTGTCCCTTATGTCTTCTGATTCCTTGCAACCTTGCACCACAGCCACCTCTCCATGCTTCCTGCTGAAATCTCATTTCCTCCCCTGCAAACTCCTTCCCCCCCATCCGCCCCCCACCCCTTGAAGCCCCGCCTTCCACCCACTCATCCATCTCATTCACACCTTCCCTGACCCCCCTCCTCCCTTCATTCCCTTCTCTCCACCCCTGCTCAGAATCCCTACACATCCTTCCCCCTCCCCAAGAACACACCAGAACATTCGCCCTGCATCCAACCTGCTATTTAGTCAAAAACAGTAACTTTGATGTTTGCCACTTAACTTCGTACGAACCAAATTTTGGGGTTTCTTTACAGTCTAAAACAAAAAGTCCACATGTTCAGGCCGATCCATGTCGGGGTCCATCTTAGGTTCCAGCGTGTAGCGCACCCCTTCGTATAGCATGCTGTCATCTCATCAGCCATTGTTGACCATCGCACTCCAAAATCCTAAGTGTAAGGGGACCTCGTTGCGTTCGGAATATATAACCACTTCAACAATGTCCATCCGAGCACGCACCTCGAAAGCACGCACCCAAAATACCCTGATCTATCCATCAAGGGTCAGTGTCCGGTTCCTGGGCTTCTCCTCTGTTGAGGCGGTTCAGGAATGCTCGCGCCTCCGCCACGTCCGTCAGCACTGTCGCCTGGCCCTCATGCCAGATCCATAGTTTAGCTGTGTATAGGAGGGAAAAGCGTACCCCTTTCTTGTATAGTGCGGTGCACGTCGGTGCCATCACTTTGAGCAGCAGTGCCACCCTTGTGGAGTAGTTATTAAATAGTATCAGACGCTGTCCCTCATATTCCAGAATTTATTTATTGCAGAAGGCCTTCAGCAGCTGTTCCTTTTCCGACCAGTTTATAAAGTGCGCAATTGCGGTCCTGGGTTTATTCTCTCGCTTCCATCTGGGCCCAATACGATGCATTCGGTCGCATTGAAAATTCCTCTCTCCCGTCTCCAGCCACAAGTTCTCAGGCAGCCAGGAGCTGAAAAAATGGCGCAGGCTTTTATCGTCCATTGACTCAGGGAGTCCCACAACTCTGAGATAGTTTCTCCAGCTTCAGTTTTCTTGCTCCTCTAGCCTTTCTCTGAGTGCCACCGTTTCTTTCTGTAGTTCGGTGATTTGGGCCGCCATGTTATGCGTTTCATCTTCCTGGGATAAACATAAAGGAATCCTGTTCAGAAGGAAGGGATCCTCAGGAGCTTAGCCTTGAATGGGTGGCAGAGACGTTTGGGAGGCGGGGCTAGTGCTGGGCAGACTTATACGGTCTATGCCAGGGCTGGTGGTTGGGAGGCGGGGATAGTGCTGGGTACACTTATACGGTCTGTGCCAGAGCCGGTGGTGGGAGGCGGGGCTGGTGGTTGGGAGGCGGGGATAGTACTGGGCGGACTTATACGGTCTGTGCCCTGAAAAAGACAGGTACAAATCATGGTAAGGTATACACAAAAAACTAGCACATATGAGTTTATCTTGTTGGGCAGACTGGATGGACCATGCAGGTCTTTTTCTGCCGTCATCTACTATGTTACTATGAGTCGACACCCGTTGCTCCACCGCAGATATTCGCCTGGCATGGGAGTCGAATTTCTCGTTGGTTTCTTCTACCGTTGCTTGTATTTTATTCAGTCTGTCTTCCAGGGCCGTGGTGACCGTTCATGATATGTCCTGTGCCCACTCGCCTGGTTGCTTCTCTGTCAGCGTTTGCCAAGGAAAGCTGTCCGCCATCTTAGGCGTGCTTGTATGGGTAGCGTCTTTTAGGCCCCGCTGGTTCCTCATAGGCATTACTTCTATGCACTGCTTTTACGGTCAGCTTAAGAGGTCTAGTGGTTATCTCCCAACTGTTCGTTCATCAGATCTCTATGTCTGAGTCTGAAAAGTACTTGGTTAATGGCAGGTTTGTGCAGGTTCTTTGCGGAGCTCTCGTTTCTGCTGCTTCTCAGCCGGCAGGCATCACGTGACCCCCCTATGAAATGCTTCTAAGCAGTGCTGAAATGGTTGTAGTATTAGTTGGAAAAAGTAGGAGAATATCGTCTGCGTAAAAGTGAAAAGAAATTCCAAAGGACTGTATGATTTGTTAGTGGACTTATGAACAGATTAAACAAAAGGGAAGAGAGAACAGAGCCCTGGGGGACTCCACAGGTCAAAGATCGAGGGGAAGCAGAAAGAGTGGGGGTGACTACATGATATGAACGACCAAAAATGAAGAAAACCAAGAGAAAACAGAGCCTGATAGCCCAAGTGCAGCTAGACAAGAAAGTAGCAGAGAATGATTTACCAAGTCAAATGCAGATGATAAGTCAAGAGAAATTGCTAAAACGACATTATGTTTGTCAGACATTGCCGAAGAGTTAGAAGGTAAAGTTTGTCTATTTGCGGATGATACTAAGATCTGTAACAGAGTGGACACCCCGGTGGGAGTGGAAAACATGAAAAAGGACCTACGGAAGCTAGAAGAATGGTCTAAGGTTTGGCTATTAAAATTCAATGCGAAGAAATGCAAAGTGATGCACTTAGGGAGTAGAAATCCACGGGAGACGTATGTGTTAGGCGGGGAGAGTCTCATAGGTACGGATGGGGAGAGGGATCTTGGGGTGATAGTATCTGAGGATTTGAAGGCGACGAAACAGTGTGACAAGGCGGTGGCCCTAGCTAGAAGGTTGTTAGGCGGTATACAGAGAAGTGTGACCAGCAAAAGAAAGGGGGTGTTGATGCCCCTGTATAAGTCGTTGGTGAGGCCCCACCTGGAGTATTGTGTTCAGTTCTGGAGGCCGTATCTTGTTAAGGATGTAAAAAGAATTGAAGCGGTGCAAAGAAAAGCTACGAGAATGTTATGGGATTTGCGTTACAAGACGTATGAGGAGAGACTTGCGGACCTGAACATGTATACTCTGGAGGAAAGGAGAAACAGGGGTGATATGATACAGACGTTCAAATATTTGAAAAGTATTAATCTGCAAACTAACCTTTTCCAGAGATGCGAAGGCAGTAGAACAAGAGGACATGAAATGAGATTGAAGGGGGGCAGACTCAAGAAAAATGTCACGAAGTATTTTTTCACGGAGAGAGTAGTAGATGCTTGGAATGCCCTCCCGTGGGAGGTGGTGGAAACGAAAATGGTAACGGAATTCAAACATGCGTGGGATAAACATAAAGGAATCCTGCTCAGAAGGAATGGATCCTAAAGAGCTTAGACGAGATTGGGTGGCAAAGCCGGTGGCGGGAGACGGAGATGGTGCTGGGCAGACTTATACGGTCTGTGCCAGAGCCGATGGTGGGAGGCGGGACTGGTGGTTTGGAGGTGGGGATAGTGCTGGGCAGACTTATAAGGTCTGTGCCAGAACCAGTGGTGGGAGGTGGGGCCGGTGGTTGGGAGGCAGGGATAGTGCTGGGCAGACTTATACGGTCTGTGCCCTGAAAAGGACAGGTACAAATCAAGGTAAGGTATACACAAAAAGTAGCACATGTGAGTTTATCTTGTTGGGCAGACTAGATGGACCGTGCAGGTCTTTTTCTGCCGTCATCTACTATGTTACTATGTAAAATCAGAATGGAGTCGCAAAAAGTGCAGTGAAAACAGTCACAGTACTGTGATGCACTCCAAAACCTGATTACCTCAGGTGAAGAACCAGGGACTTTTCAATAAAAGAAAAGAATTGGACATAGACATTTTTTTCTAATACTTTAGAAAGGAGACACAGGACAATAGTGAACAGGGGACTTGGGATCAAGGGTAGATTTCATCAGAAAGGACGAACAACCGCTGTTTTCTAGAGAAGCAGAACTTGGCTGCAAGAAAGGTTGTTATTTATTAACGGAAGTATCTTGGAAATTAATTGCAAAGCGGGATGTTTAAGCCAAGCCAAGGAGAAAGGGTCAAGGGGACAGGTGGTTTTACACATAGTGGAGAGTGTCTTAGTGAGTGAGACCAGTGTTTGGAGCTGAAACGAGGACCATGAAGAAGAACCAGGTAACGATGATGATGGGATAATGGCATTTAGGGAAACCTGATAATTTAAGATATTTTGTTGAGAAGAACTATGTAACGTAGTTAAGTTGGTGGTGGGTAAAGAACTGATAATATCCGAGACTTTAGCAATGAAATATTGGGACAACTGTTCCACAGTAAGAGGGCAAATCTTATTTGAAGAATGTTTAGTTACCTGAGGAAAAGAAGTCAAGTCACAAGATAGAAAAAACATCTCGTGTGGGATTTAATGATTTATTAATCCAGGCAGAAAAGAAGGAAGCATTAGACGGTGCTCTGGTCTTCTTTCGGCCGGTTCCCTGCGTCGCTGTGCGTCCCTGAGGGTGGCTGATGCCGTGAGGGTTGGAGATCAGGCCCGCAGCACCGCGAGTCGCTTCCACAGCGGCAGACTCGAGCGTGAGAGAGATGTTGGTGGTGGAGTCGGGCAGTGGACGTTGTCAGCACGGGATCCCTGAGTCGCTCTTGGCGCTGCAGTCTTGTCGCAGGAGGTGTTGCTGGAGGTGCAATGGAGCCGTGATCCTGTCAGCAGAAGTGGAGCGCAGGGCGATGGTACCAGAGGTGGGCTGCGTGGTCCCAGAACAGGCCCAGCTTCCCAGGGCTCTGCGTCGCCTGGTAGCGGCGACCTTCGTCGGAGGAACTGTAGTGGCTGCTTGGGGAGCAGCTTTCATCTTCTTCTGCAGCCTGCATATTCGCATTGGACTGCTGGATCGGTTTCATCTCTCATCCTGTTGCCTCTGTCCATTTCTCTGTATCCTCGGCAGGCAGCGAAGGAGGGTTTAGCCACTCGGGCTCCGAATCTCATCTGAAGACCTTCCTACCATCATATTTATGGCCCATTTTGGACATTCTCACCTTTCCTTTTTGTTTCTTTTATCTAATCAATTTCTGCTTTCCCTTCCTTTCTCCTTTTGATTCTCTGCCCTCTTAACTGTCATTGTACTTGATTTCACAGTTCATTGTAAGCCGCTTTGAGGCTGCTTTAAGTGGTATAAAGCTCAGCCTTAAATGCCAAAAGACTGGCAGGTGATCTTGGTTTAAGCCATTTATGCTCAGCTTAGCACATAAGTCTTTTTTGTTCTCTTAGACCAGGGTTTTCTATTAGGAGCAGGAGGAGATATGTTAAGGGTCATGGGAGCAGTTTGATCTAGAACAGAAGAAAGTGTGGCATGGAGAGCAGATGTCTGATTGTCCAGGGTTAAAGATTCAAAGTCGGAGGGGAAAGAAAACATGGTAGAAGAGTAAAAGGGGTTAATCCGTGACAGACATCTAGGCAATTTTTGAGTTGAGTCAGAAGTAGGGGAAGGTAAAGAAAGTGGCAGAGAAAAACAAATTAATGAGTGATCAGACCAGGGGACTCAGAGAAGATAGTGAACTGGGTATGAAAATAGTATCTGATGGGGAGATAATAAGATCTAAGGTAGGTCCAGCCTAGTGTGTAAGGAAAGTAATCCACTGTATGAGGTTGAGATCAGAAAGGAGCATTTTTTTTTTTGTTACATTTGTACCCCGCGCTTTCCCACTCATGGCAGGCTCAATGCGGCTTACATGGGGCAATGGAGGGTTAAGTGACTTGCCCAGAGTCACAAGGAGCTGCCTGTGCCTGAAGTGGGAATTGAACTCAGTTCCTCAGGACCAAAGTCCACCACCCTAACCACTAGGCCACTCCTCCACTCCATCTGAAACATTCGTGAACAGGAATGTGAAGGAACATCCATACGAATATTAAAATCTCCCAGCAACATGACATGGGGATACCTGACAGTAGCATCAATAATTGTCTGGAAACAAATTGGCATTGGGATGGTGTACAATAAAAGAGAAAAACCAAGTGAATTAGAAAAGCAGTGGAAGTCTGAACTGCTAAAACTTCTGGGAATGAAGAGGGAAGATCAATTTCAGTGAGTCCTAAATTACAAGAAAAGAGAACAGCGAGAACACCCCCACGTTTAGAGGTCCTAGAGGAATGGAGGACTTGAAATACATTACAGAGACAATCTGAGAAGACCTTCTTCTCCTTCTTTCAACCAGGTTTCTGTAAGAAATAAAATGTCTAGTTGTGACTGAGTGATGAGGTCACGTATCAAATCAGTTTTAGTTTGCAGGGCTCTACAATTTAGTAGACCAATATTACTATTATTCAGTAAGCGTTGTTTAGGCTTGGGTATTACCAGAATGGACAATAAAAAACATATTCATGGATGAGGTCATGGTCTAGGAAAAGAATTTCAGTGACTGTTGAGAATTGAGAATTACCAGGATAGGAAACTCTTGCAAAGGACAAACGGAATACGAGGAAGTTGAGGAATAATCAGCATAAATGTGGCAGAGGAACACTGCTGTGTAGAAGTAGAGGATAGTATGGTAAAAGCCATGATTACTTCAATAGAAAATTAACATCGCAAGGGCAGAGTAAATATACAATGTAGGAAGTAGAACTTCCTGTCTGAGCGAGCTCACGCAAACAGTAGGTGTCACGTGACCAGCTAATCATCCAGGAGCACACGGCTCCCATGAGGAGTCAGAGGCTTGTATGGTACTTCAGCTGCTGGATTGCAAATGCTAGGGGTTATGTGACTGGCTAGTCATCCAGAAGCACCCGGCTCCTGTGAGGAGTTAGAGGCTTGTGTGGTACTTCAGCTCCCAGTTCCTTAATGTTGTAAACACTTCTCCACTCTGCCTTCAGCTCTGTTCAGTCCAGTCTGCTCTTGCTCTGAGACAGCTTCCAAAGATTACACTGTCTTCGGGTTTTACTGCCTCCACATAGAAACCTCCTGCTTACCAAAATGAACAGCAGAATGAGGTGAAACAGGAGGTTCTCCCAGAGAAGAGGAAAACTGATTATACGAAGAAATACTGCTGGCGCCTGATTTCCTCGGCAGAGTACAGCATGGCATTTGTTCATTCAACACTAGAGAAGGGGTGCAGCGTAGGGTGAGCACCCATCCCAGCATCCTCATTAGCATACAGCCTGAACACAGGGACTGGACTAGGGAGGCACGGCAATTCTGCTTACCAAACGGCCCTAAAACAATTTTATTACTGTTCAACAGTGGGAAAAAAGTTCAGTAAAGAGTTTAACTGCCGTCAAACGTTTTGAAAGTCAGAAACTAAACAAACGATATAAAGGCACTAGATCAATGGTAGAAAGTCTGGCAGGCAGGATATAACCCGGGATTGCAAAGCTCACAGAAAGCAGTCTGCTGCTTGTGTGAGTGGGTTCCTGCCTTGTTTGCTTTGCCTTGTGTGAGTTGGTTCCAGTACTTGCCTTGTTGCTTGTGTGAGTGGGTTTCAGCCTTGTTTGCTTTGCCTCGTGTGCATGGGTTCCTGTGCAGCTGTCCACTGCTTGTGTAAGTGGGTTCCAGACTTGTTTTGCCTTGCTTGTATGTTTGGGTTCCTGAGCAGCCATCCACAGCTTGTGTGAGTAGATTTCAGCCTTGGTTCGCCTTGCTTGTCTGTGTGGGTTCCAGTACAGGGCCTTACTGCGTGTGTGTGTGTGTGGGTTCCAGTATCATGCCTTGCTATCGTCTGTGTGGGTTCCAGTGCAGGGTCTTTCTGCTTGTGTGTGTGGGTTCCAGTATTTAGCCTTGCTTCCTGTGTGCACAGGTTCCAGTTCAGCCTTATGGCCCATGTGAGCGGGATCCTGTTCTGTTTGACTTTCTGTGTGCACAGAAGTGTGTGGGCTTCTGTTCTATTTGACTTCCTTGTGTCCTCGTATTCCAGTTCCAGCGTGGCTATCTATGGGATTAGATCCTATTGCCATCTGGGCTTTGTCTTTGCCTGGCTGCCTGCAGCCACCTCTCTTGTCTGCCTGTGGGGATTTCGCAGGCCTGCCCTATGTACTAAGGGGCTCACTACCCAGAAACATAACAGTAGCCTGCAGAATGTGACAGAGAAGTCACATCAGCTGCCCAATATCCAAACCAGAGCCAACTGCTCGCTGAGGTAACAAGAATTGGCTGTCAGGGCTGCATATTGAAGCAGACTAGGCCAGGCGTGCGGCAGAGCTAGATGACTGGACACACTACTGATGGCAAGCTGTAGAAGAACTGAAACCAGCAACCTCTGGAGCCCTGGGCTCACCTTCAGCTGGTTGTGTCAACCTTAAGTTAGTCCTCTACCTTGAATAAGCTGCCTATCTCGCTAACTGTACCAAAGAATAAAAAGTGCAAGAGAAGCTGACAGAACACTACAGCTTACAACTAATGGTGCTGCTGAGGCAGAAGGTGGGATGCAATAGATTGACAGTGACAGAACACAACATCAGAGAGCAAGGCTAATGAGGAAAGGCAACACAGTCAACTGTCAACAGATAGTTATCCATCTCAACCATGTAATGAACTGGGTGCCAAGGCAAGCAACATGGGAAAGTTAAGTGAAACATGTCCCACATTAAATAGAGCTGAGTGCCACAGCTTCCTATTATGCCCAAAGCTGCCTTGAACCTGACAATTACAGGTGGAAAACCCAGTCATTTTCCAGAACTCTCTGCTTCTCATAGCACTGGAAACCCTGCACCCGGAGAAAACCCATTTGACAAGAGTATTTCACTCTTCCCTGGGTACTATGGAGACCAGGAGAAATATGAGAAGAGTACTAGCCTCAAAAAAAAAAAAAGCCGCAGCTACCTGTACTACCAATATAAAAAAGAGTTCAGGCGACTTCCTGGGGCTGTTGGCCAAGATGGCTGCAATGCGCTGAGCTCCAGAAGCCCCTCTCCTGCATAACCCCACTACTGGCTACCAGCTGTTTCATTCAGCTAAATAACAGAAGCCACACATTCAGCTCCTTACCTAGCCTCCCGGGAAGATACGTGGACAGACTCTCTTGCCCTGGTGAGTAGCGTGTGTTCCATGCACTGGTGGGGCACATTTAGCCCCCACATGGCCAGCGCAGCATCTCCTGCTTTGGCATTCGGAGCGGTGGAGGAGTGCTGAGGCGGACCGAGGCAGTGGTGCAGCACACTCGCACAGTGGAGAGCCACCACTGTCGGCAGCAGCGGGAGAGGAGTGGTACCGCTTTGAGGTTGCTGGTGGGGTGGAGAGTGATGGCGCATCAGAGTTGGTGCAGGAAGGCCTAAAGGGCTGCGCAAGACACTAGGTATCTAGTGGGGCAGTTGCATTTTGTGAACCTCAGTTCCTGCTGGCTTTTGCTATTCAGCAGTTCTGCGGGCCAGTGTTGGAGTGAGCACACAGTGGAGTGCTGGTGGATATGGCAGCAGCTCTTCGGGCCCCTTGGGGCCCCTTGCTTGACAGGTGGCAAAGATCATTGGACCATCTTCTGAAAGTTTCTTCTCTGGAGGCCTGGTATGACGCTGGGCATTATATCTGTTTGTCTGCTCTTCTCCATGACCAGAACAAGAGGTGTGCTTTATTAATAAGTACACTTCCCACCACTCTCTAGACACTTCCTTTGCCTGACTGCGAATTTAGTGCCTTTGTGGGAGCGCTCCAGCTGGAACGCTACATTTTTATCTTTTTTTTTTTTAATCTCTCCCTCTGGTGACCATCACAACGCTGCTTTGTTGTAGATACCCGAGAACTACATGCATCCTGCAAGGCATCTAAGGAACTCAGGAAGGACGCAGAGAGAAGTCGCAAAGGTGGCTCCAAAATGGCAGAGAAAAGTGCTCCCACTTTGCCCACAGCGGGCTCGTAATGGGTTGCTGAAATCATCACATTAGTCTGCTTGGCTGTCGAGCAAGCTATGGGTCACCAATTGCAGCAAATTCTCAATAAACTTGATGGCATGGAAACACCCCTCACTACTTTTACACGAGATCTTCAGGTGGTTCAGCACAGAGTGGGGGAGGTGGAGACCTCGGCTAAGAAATCCTGCTTGGAATTAACGACTGCAGGAAAAAGTTGCTTATCTAGAGGACAAGGTAGATGACCTTGAAAATCTTTCTTGCAGAAGCAACTTGAGACTGGTTGGGCTGCCGGAGTCAGTGCACAAAGCAGAATTACGTGGATTTTTGGAAACATGGTTTCCTAGAATCTTGCATCATCAGAGTACTGCTGGTCCTCTACACACAAAACACGCACATCTCTTGGGTCCTAGAAGATCCGCCACAGAGCATCCCAGGGTAGTCATTTTTCAGCTACTCCTTTACCATCATAAGGTAGAGATACTGTCCACTCTCAGAGGTGGTAAAATCCTGGAATATGAAGGACACGAGATCTTGTGTTTTCAGGACTATTCGACCAAGGTCTCACTCCAATGCAAACAGTTTGCCCCGGTGTGTGGCCACCTCCACAAACTGCAAGTCTGTTTTAGCCTGCTATATCCGGCCAAATTGCGTGTTTATCACAATGGAGCTCCACAATATTATGATACTGTGGCAGCAGCCTTAGCCTTCGTGGAACAACTGGAGTGAGACAAGCCAAGCACATCCAAATAAAGATTTTGTGGTATTAGCCCTCAGACTGGGGCCTCTGGGGCTTTGTTGGGGAGGAGATTCTACCCTGCCTTCTTGTTTGTCAATTTATCTGATCCTAGGTCCCAGCATTGCTGGAAGAACTGAATGTGGGGCAGGATAGATCTTTTTACGATAGCTTTAGATCTCCAGCCTTCCGGAGGGTATCTGATGGACACACATTACACAGAGCAGGGGCGTAGCCACGGGCGGGTCTGGGTGGGCCCGGGCCCAGCCACATTCCCTCCAGGCCCGCCCACCGAACATCCCTCGGTGCTGGTGCTGCTGCCTGCTGCAATGACGATTCCGTTCCGGCGTCCGCTCCCTCCAACTAGTGTGATGTATCGCTCTCCCTCCTCGCTCCACCTTCCCTCCCCCCCCCCCCCCCCGGCAGGCCTTTAAACTTACAGACCTCCGGCAGCGTGCGTCAGCAACATGAGTGCTGCCTTTGGGCAGCCCCGGAAGCCTCCTCTGTACAACGTCCCGCCTACGCAGGAAGCTGTACAGAGAAAGCTTCCGGGGCAGGCTAAAGGCAGTTCCTACATCGCTGATGCTGCGTGCCAGTGGGGCTGGAAAGCTTGGAGGCTTCAGAGCGAGGTAGGGGTGGAGAGAGCTGAGATGGAAGAGCGTCACAATGTCAGCCAGACCGCAGGGAAAGGGAAAAGGGGGTGGAGAGAGGACGAAGATCACGCGATGCCAGTCTGAAGGGGAAGAAGGGGTGGAGAGAGGAGGGAGAGCAAAGCCAGACCTCAAGGGAAGGGAAAAGGAGGGTGGACCGAGGAGGAAAAGCAATGCTAGACCGAAGGGGAAGAGGGGTGGAGAGGCAGAGAGCGATGCCAGACCTCAGAGGAAGGGGGAAGAAGGAGGGAAAGTGATACCAGGCCACAGGGGAAGGAGAAAAGTAAAATATACAGGAGATACTGAAAAGCAGAAGATGGATAGGGAGAGGAGAGATAAAGATGGAGAGAGGGGGAGATGTTGGAATGCATTATGTAAAAAGGACAGAGGGGGTACATGCTGGATGGAAGGGGCAGAGAAAGCGGGCAGACACCAGTGGAAAGGGGGAGAGGGCAGACAGAATGGAAGAGAGTGCAACAGTGGATGGAAGGGGCAGAGAAAGCAGGCAAACGCTGCATGGAAGGGAGAGAGAAAAGGCAGACGCTGGATGGGGCAGAGAAAGTGGGCAAATGCTGGATGGAGGGGGGGAGAGAGAGAGAGGGAGCAGATGCTGGAAGGGAGAGAGTGAAGAGAAGATGAGAAAAGCAGAAACCAGAGACGACAAAGGTAGAAAAAAGATTTATTATTATTATTTTATTGTTTTGCTTTAGGATAAAGTAGTATTGTAGTTGTGGTGATAAATAGAAAATGAAAATAAGGTGATCTTTCTATTAGACTAATTTTAATACATTTCAGAGACCAAAACCCCATCCTCAGGTCAGGACAGGATACCATAACATACTAACCTGAGGAAAGAGGTGTTGGCCTCTGAAAGCTAATTTAAAAATGTATTAGTCCAATAAAATGGTATCACCTTATCTTCCTTTTTTTTTTATTTGTTTGTTAATTTGTAAAGTGGTGATTGGTATTTGTCAGTTTTTTCAAATTTACATCTGCTGTCTTTATATTGCACAGTACTAGGGGACATGCATCACTGTTTCTGTGGTGTTGCATTGTATGCAGGATATGACTTATTGGGGGTTCAGTTTAACTTTTGTCTACATATTTCTGTTTTTAGTTTGTGGTTACTTATTCTATACTTGGTGAAGATGTATCTGTGTTCTATGTGAAAAAGACATGGTTTTGTGTTGGCAGGATCATTTTTACTAATGTCTTGTGTAGTTTTACAATTGATGTATTGATGTTCTAGTGCTCACTGCAGTGTTTAAGATGCTGCCTTTTCCTAGGTGTTCTTCTGTATTTTGGTTGTTTTCCTAGGTACACCCTTGTTGTGTGAGTCGTGGATTATTATTAAAAATATTTTTTTCATATAGATGAGGGGGGGTGTTAAAAAATGAGTGGCCCCAGATGTCAAATACACTAGGTATGCCACTGCTGCAGATTTCTTCTTTTTGCCTGTCACCGGCAGCGCTCTGACTGCTGCCATTCACACAGGCAGCTCCGCTCCCCTTGCCGCGTCCATCTGGCCCTATCTAAACAGGAAGTGCATCAGAGACGGACGGATAGATGCGGCAAAGGGGAGCGGAGTGTGAAGTGGCAGCGCTGCCGAGGAACGAAAGCAGCAAACCTTTCTACAAGTAAAAGTTGGTTTGTGTTAGTTTTGCTGGTGGTGGGGGTTTGTGTTTTTTATTTGTTTTATATTTTCTGCATCCAGGATGGCAATTCTGACCCAGTATGGTTACCTTTATGTTTTTGCTTTTGGAATTTATTTATAACACTCTAAATCATGAAAACAGCTGCAAAGGAAAAGTGACTTGTTACTGGAGAATAATGAGGCAGCATTGCATTTTAGTACGGTGACTTATTTTGGCTTATCGTGTGTTGTGTGTGTGTGGGTATTTTTTTTTTCCTCTCCTGGGGCTTTAGCTACTTTTAAGAGAGCCTGAAAACTGTGCCTATTTGAATTAGTTATTCACTCACGGATTTGTAAGTTATTGGGAGTGGGGTAAGTGTGCGGTAGGAGTAGGGGCGTGAGCAGGGCATATCAGGTGTCCATCCATCCAACCTGTTGGCCCACCCAAAAATTGCCTTCTGGCTGCGCCACTGACACAGAGGATAATGGTTCTGCACTGTTGGGGTTTGTATCATTTGTGATGACTGTACTGCCTTGGTTTTGGATTTTTCCTTGCTGCTTTGACCAAGCTCCAGTTTGAAAGAAAATTTTTGGTTGCTTTAATGAGACAGCATAAGGAGGGTGGCTCTGTAATTTGATCTTCATTCTATGGAGGGCTGAATAGGCGAGGATATGAAATGAAGCACTTAAGGTGCCTGATAAGCGAGGGACAGGGTTTTTGGGGCTGGGTGGGATAAGGGACGTGGGAACAGGCGGGGGACCCAAATAAGGCTGAGCAATCCTTGTTGGCTTTGTCAGTGTGGTGAGGATACTGGCTGGGATGTCCACACTGCTCCTACAGAGTGGTTTTCATGTTTGTGCAACTGCTAATGACTGCAATCATGTAATGTCTTATCACGTAGCAACCTGGAACATTGGTGGCATTTCATCACCTATAAAACACCAAAAAATACTTCAAGCATTGAATCAAAAGAAGGTGGATACAGCTCTTCAACAGGAAACCCATTTAGGTGCTAAGGAACACCAGAAATTAAGCTGATGCTGGGTAGGCGCTTATTTTGAATCCCCAGCCCGGGATAGAAAGGCTGGAGTTGTCTATCTCCAGAGCTCTGATGAAGTTCTCTATTTGGTGGGTGGAGATTTACGCAGTGGGCGTTCCAGAGTTAGATGTATCGCATGGAAAACTTGGGGTTCCTACCATGAATCACGGGGCATTTCACTGATCTGTGAGGTTCTAGCTGTGGTGGATGTGTGGCGTACTAAACACCCAGTGGATCGGTATTACACTCATTTATCTTGTGCGCACTCCACCTCGCCAAGGATCGATTATATGTTCATCTCTAGGGGGTTAATCACAATTACACAGACAAAAGGTCCCATTAAAATTTCAGATCATACCATGGTGCACGTTCAGCTGGAGTTTACTGGGGTGCCTACATGACCTTTTTAGTGGAAGTTTCCTATCTGTTTTTATGGGGACAGAACATTTCTTGATTTTCTCTCACAGAAATATAAAGAAATGAATGCTGCCCATATAGACAACCCTATATTATACTGGGATACTGCTAAGGCAATGCTGCGAGGAGAAATTATAGCTTATGCTAGTCACCAAAAGAGGGCCAGAGGCATAGGCGGTCGGTGGCCCAACTGTTTGGGGAGGCTAAAGGGGGTGGGGTCAGGGGCGGGGCTTACATCCATAATTATCTGACAACACAGAAAAAAATAAGTAAAGGTAAAATAGTAACAAGTAATACCCCCTCCCATATCCAACATTGTGCCTCTGCCTCTTCCCTCCCCCATCATCCTCTCTGTTTCCTCCCATTTCCTGCCTCCACCACCTTCAGTGAATTCCTTCATAAAGGCGGCAAATCAATCCTAATAAATAAATAAAATAAATAGTTTAGCTGGGGTGGGTTCCTATCTCTTCCCCCTCACCCCACTATGTCTTCGCCCTGTCACAAGGTGTAAGGGTTATGCACGAATGCACTGCTTGCGATTCAGTAACACCCATGTGCCTCTGTGAGGTTGCTCCTTGGGGTTAACGCTGGTCCCCTGGACAGTGCTTCGGACACAGTCCAGCCTTGGTCACTCGGATCCTTCAGTTCGGCGTTTCTTACCTGACCAGATGCTGTAGCTCCTCTCCCAGCCGGTCCTCGAACTCATCCCAAGCCGTGTGAGCATTGGGGAAGAAGTGGGCCAGGTCCAGGTCTTGGAAGCGGGCTGAGAAGTCCTCAAGTCGATGATCCCGCCCCGGTCCACATCCAGCTTGTCAAAGAGCAGTCGGACTTGGGTGGGCTTCACGTTCAGGTCCCGGCAGAAGGAGGCGAAGTCCTCGAACTCCCAGCCCTGAATAATTCACGTTGCAGACGGAGAAGAAGCGCCTGAGCTCCGGCCGGGAGATCTCGTCAGAGCCCATCGGAACTCAGAGATCACCTGGACCCGAAGGCAGTAGTGGCACCGATCCTCGCAGAGCCTGGAAGCACTTCCCTTCAATGCTGCCCTGCCGCCAAACCCGCTGCCTCTCTGATTCAGTGGCCATCCATCGTCGGTAAACAAACACTGTGCACGGAGCCATAGAGCTCCGCATGGCAGCGCTGACAGCTCTTCCGGTCCTCCCACCCTCTATGATGCAGCTCTATGGCTCCGTGCACAGTGTTTGCTTGCCGACGATGGATGGCCACTGAATCGGAGAGGCAGCGGGTTTGAGGGCAGGGCAGCATGGAAGGGAAGTTCCAGCTTCTTTCGGGCAGAAACCGGCAATCTCCAAGCGACGTGCGCTCCAAAAGTTGCATTTGGGCTGGGGAGGCTTAGCCTCCCCAAGCCTCTTATACAGGGTGCCTATGGCCAGAGGGCGGGAGATTTCCCACCTGGAGCAGAAGGTCACCCGATTGAGGAGTCTCTATGGGACAACCCATTGTGCTCAGATAAAAACTCAACTTCTAGAGATCCAACAAACTTTGAATGAACTGATTCATCAAAACACACAATTGCTTATTTATTTTAAATATCAATTATATAAACACTACCCCAATTGCAAAGGACTCAAGTACAAAACCTACTATGGATCCAACTTCTCCTTCTTAGGCAGCCAATTCTGGAATGCCCTCCCCAGACCAATCCGATCACTCAGTGACTATCTGCCCTTTCGGAAATCACTAAAAACCCATCTGTTCAGGCAAGCCTACCCAAATGATCCAGAGTAATTCCCACAAACCCATCTACTCATCACATATCCAGGAGACCTAGACTACATCTCCCGCCTCATTTTCCCCTGCTTATCCCCTGTTCTATCACCTTTCGCCTCAATGACCCCTCCCCCAATGCTCACCTACCCTTATTCACACCCCTCCTACTCCCTTCACTTTTACCCATTCCCCTCCGCCTCATCTACCCTCCAATCGCTCACTTACCCTTGCTCATACTTCTCCTACTTCTTTCATCCCTGCATTCCTACATTCTTATTTCTTTTATTACTCTGATAATACTCAACTTATTTCTCTCCACCAATACTTTGTAATCCCAATTACTATGTATGCCGCATTGAACCTGCTTTGAGTGGAAAAACGCGGGGTACAAATGTAATACATAAATAAACATGCAAATAAGAGTGGCAGATTGCTGCCACAACTGTCTCATCCCCAACAAGGCCCCATTAAGATAGACGCCTTTTATTCAGCTAACGAGAGTCTGGAGAATAGAGATATGAAAATCAATGCTATTTTGAGGGATTATTAAGCTCAGCTGTACTCATCTCCAGACCCTCCATTGCTGGATAGTTCTATGTATTTATCTGGTTTAGACCTTCCAAAGTTGGATCGGGTAAGTTTGAATGCCCTCTTCTGGGAAGAGGAGATCTGGGGCAAGCCCCTGGGCCTGATGGATATAGAGGGGAATTCTATAAGATGCTGAGGACCAACATTGTTCCCCTGCTGACATCAATGTTTAACTCCATAGTGGAAGTAGGACAAATGCTTGAGTCGTTATGGCTTGCCCAGATAATTGTTTTGCCCAAAACTGATCGCGATCCAGAGAAGCCAGAATCTTATAGGCCAATCTCACTGTTTAACTTTGAAGCTAAATTATTTGCAAAGGTCTTGGCTAATTGCTCATCTCGTGTTCTCCCAAACCTGACAGAGGAATCACAAGCGGGTTTTGTGCAAGGTCACACCATCACTAAGAATATGTGGAAAATCCTTGCTAATTTGGAGCTAGCCCAGGCTCGATCTCTCACCACCATGTTAATTAGTTTTGATGCAGAAAATGCTTTTGATCGGGTGGGGTGGGATTTTCTGTTTGGTGTTTTGAATGCCTATGGGATTATTGGATTTTTCCAGGAAACAGTACAGGTTTTATATCATCAGCCTCACACTCAGGTGTGAGCGAATGGTCTGTTCCCTTTACCTTTTCTTATATATCGAGGTACCAGGCAGGGTTGCCTATTATCCTTTCTATTTGTTCTCACATTGGATCCCATGATTCGAGATATTCAGGGGGTCCTGGACAATTAAGGCTTAAAGTTGGGTACTGATACTTTTAAGACAGTGGCTTTTGCCAATGACATACTGGTTCATGTTGCAAACCCGCCTGACTCAGTTCTTGCACTATTAGAATGTATGTCAGAGAATGGGGATTTTTCTGGCTTCAAACTTAATCTGGAGAAATCAAAAGCTCTGCAGACTATAGGGAAACCTGGCTTGGGATGGTGAAGGCCTTTCCCATTAAGGTGCACAGGCAGATCTTTCTATTACCTGGGAGTGTTGTTGTCTATGACAACGCAGGATATATATTGTTTGAATATAGATAGGCTGCTACAAGATATAAAACTTCAGTTTGATAAATGGAGTCATTTACCCCTCCCTTTAATGGGCATGATTAATCTTTTCAAAATGGTGCTTTTTCCTCGCTGGCTTTACCACTTAGTCTCTTGTGGAAAGATCTACAGATGTTAAATAAAATATGTAGGAAGTTTTTTGGGGGGACGAAAAAAATCGAAACTGTGCACAGAATATCTTTACGGTACTTGGTAGCAGTGGGGTCTAGGACTTCCCTGTCTGAAGTGCTATAACCAAGCTTGCTTAAGGAGATATCTGCAAGATTAGATACTAGCTTCCGATTAATATACGCCAGTGCAATGAGGTGTGCATTATTCACCCTGTGGCATTTAAATTTTCTTTTGCATGCCAGAGTTGGGAGTTTGCAAAAGATCTGTTGGACTAATATATTGCTGCAGCCCTTATGAACTTTTTGGAAAGAGCTCTCATATTTCTGTAATCAAAATCCTTTTGTTAGTGACTTGTTGCCTTCAGGAGGTAACGCTGACTTTACGCAGGGTGTGGAGTCTGGCCTTGGGTTTTATTTTCATTGAGCATCTTCTCAATGGGGAGCATAGACTTTATTCCTTTATGGAATTACAGCAAAAGGTTCTTGCTAGTTCCAAAAGACTATTTTGGGTATTTGCAATTTTACCACTATTATACCAGTTTAAATCAGTCAGCCCTACAAACAGGCTTAGGCCAGAAGCTCAGGGAATTTTTAAAAAGAAATATTTTTGGCCAAGTTTCAGTTTCTGGGCTACATAAAGCATTGACTTTCCTCCACGGAAGTATAGATCTCACCGGGATTGGGTATGGTTTGGAAGGCACAGATTTTCCTAAATTGATAAAGGTAATCCCTACTCATGTCTTTAGTGCCACATACCTCACAGAACATATATCTTGCAGGTGCAGGCCTCTAGTGCAGGTTGGGCACCTACAGCACAATACCCTCAGTGTCAGCAGGGGGACAACTCCTTTTTCATGCTTTTTTTTTCATGTGTATTCTATCCCATATTGCTGACTAGCACAGAGGCATGAGAGCTTACTCCAACATCCACTGACGTGACCTGTGCCTACTTTACCCCAGCACTCAGCAATGTGCTGCCTAAGACAACAGCCGAAGGCGCCCTTCTTAATGCGTCTCTTTGTGCAGCAACTGTGCAGTGACCAAAGTAAGAAAGTTAAAAATGGATTGAAACAGGATTTGATAGATCGAAGTATTCAATGCTGTAGTTAAAATTCAGTTCTCAAGACGTATCAGTGTATTCTATCCCAGTGAGACTTAGATATGGCTGGTATGAGGACCCCCACCAATGTCTGAATGATACTTAGTCGAAGTACCAATATCTAAGTCAGGAAATGCTCCAGGCCCTAAGAGCTATAGAATTGCTCTTTTGAATGTGCATTCAGTAAGAAATAGTTACCATCTTATTTGACTTAAGTCAGGGAAAAGGGTTATGTTGTTAACTGAAGATATTATGATTCTAAATCATATTTGTCCCCCCCGTGTTAGCACATCATCTACCAGCCCCACCTTGATAAGAAGGGAGGTGGGGTTCTCATGATCTTAAAGATTTTATTAATTTGATAAATAATTGGTCAAAATATTCCTGGAACTGAGTTACTGGTATTGTCTTCTAAAAATGTATGAATCTTATTATGTTATTGCGCTCTGGGGACTTTAAGTACTAACTATTCTCCCCTAATTGAAGTTGTGAATAATTTGAATTTTGTCCCATCCAACACAGTTAACTTGGGAGACTTTAACCCCCATGTATATTGTAGTGGCACAGACAGTAAAGCTGCTGAATTTCTAGATATTTCAGACATTAGGGTGGCAACAGACTGTCTCGCAAGCAACTCATAACAAGGGTCATACTTTAGACCTAATCTTTATAGATAAAGACTCTACTGCTATCAGTGTACGAGATACCAATATCATGCATGCTCCCTGGTCTGATCATTAATTGGTAAGTTCTCATAGAACCTCATAGAAGGTTGTAAGCGACATGACCACATCACACCATTTTTGCAAAAACTTCATTGGCTACCAGTACAACATAGGGCTACATTTAAAACTCTATGTCTGATCTTCAAGGCCCTGAAAGGAAATGGCCCTGAGTACCTGAAGAATAGGATGATCCTCCACATACCCCCAAGGACACTAAGGTTCTCCCAAGGACTTTCACTAACTACACCCTCTCCAAAAGACATTACACGATGTGATACCCGCAAGTGAGCCTTCTCTGGAGTAGCCCCCACACTCTGGAATTCATTGCTTGAAAGGCTCCGCTTAACACAAGACTATCTATATTTCAGGAAGCAGGTGAAAGCTTGGCTCTTCAACCAAGCCTTTAATGGAAGAAGTAACTAACTTGTTAGTCTCACTCACACACACAAGGACTGACTCGGGCCGCACATACTGCAGCGGGACATGTTTATCCACTCCTACCCTAGCTGAGATGATATTTAACCATCTTTCTGACCTCATGTGCAACTTTCTTCCAATCAGTCACCTTACTTTCTAATTCTTCCTACTTTCTTACTCATCTATATGTTACAACTGTGCCTTACCCTTCACTACCAATTATAATGTTCTATTACGTATTGTGTAGTCATTATACCATAGTCAAGCAGACAAACAGTGGACCAAAAAAACTCCCCTCTCAGATGGTGTTCTTAAACAAGGTCTTTACTCAAATAAAATAACGACCCGAGTCATGTTTCAGCCTAACGGCCTACGTCAGGGGTCTATGAGTAAATATAACAAAAATAATGAAAATAAGCAAAATATATATATAAAGGTTTGTGAAGAATACATATGATAAACATAAATAATTAAAAACAAATACAACATATATGTATAATACAGTAAAACATATATGTAAAGGAACATACCTAGTGATTTTGGATACAGAAAATCTTTTCTAGACCAATAAAGTTTCAGTCAATTTTCTATGATCTGAAATATCTATGACAACAAAAAATTATTATACTTAAAGTATAAAACATGTATAACACAGCAAGATCCATCGTAATCTGATCCAAAGTATCTATAACAACAGAGAAATATGTTTAAACTATAAAACAAGTGTAGCACAGACATAATAAGATGCTTTGTAATATGAACAGATAAATATACATTGAGTTAAAACAATACATATATACAAAAACGTGTATAATAATGCCAAGACTGTAAAAGTAATAGAGATTAAATTGCAAAATGTTTATACAAATCCACACATATATATACTATATATATCTATATCTTTATCTATATCTATATGTATGAATAAAAAATAACCAAGCAAATGTATATAACCACAAAAGCACGATGGGGTGAATAAAAAGGACAACAATTTTTTAAAAACGTATATATAGACCAAAGGATTAAAATGTCAAAGGATAAAAATATCAAAGGATAAGAATATATCAAAGGATCAAAAATCAACCAAAGGATAAAAATATATAGGAAAACCTTCTCTTATAAAAATAAATGCTTACACACACCCGTGTTTACCACGTAACCTTAAAAACTTTTCGATGTAAGCATCAAGAGGACTTGTGTTAAACATTGGTATACTAGGTTGCATGTTAAACAACATTAAAGTCTCCCACTTAGCCATCTCTCTCCTCGTCAATCTGTTCAAAATTCTGCTGTACGACTAATATTCCGCCAGTGTTGTTATGTTCATATTAGCCCTCTCCTCAAGTTACTTCACTGGCATCCTATCCGTTTCCGCATACAGTTCAAACTCCTCTTATTGACCTATAAGTGCATTCACTCTGCAGCTCCTCAGTACCTCTCCACTCTCATCTCTCCCTACATTCCTCCCAGGGAACTCCGTTCACTGGGTAAATATCTCTTATCTGCACCTTTCTCCTCCACTGCTAACTCCAGACTCCGTTCCTTTTATCTTGCTGCACCATATGCCTGGAATAGACTTCCTGAGCTGGTAAATCAAGCTCCATCTCTGGCAGTCTTCAAATCTAAGCTAAAAGCCCACCTTTTTGATGCAGCTTTTAATTCCTAACCTTTATTCACTTGTTAACCATTATTTTATCATCCTCACTTTAATATTCCCTTATCTCTTGTTTGTCCTAATTAGATTGTAAACTCTGTCGAGCAGGGACTGTCTCTTCATGTTCAAGTGTACAGCGCTGCGTACGTCTAGTAGCGCTTTAGAAATGATTAGTAGTAGTAGTAGTAAAAAATGAAAAAATAATAAATAAAAAGGAGAAAATAAGTAAAAAAGGAAAAAATAAATAAGAAATGGACTAAAAATTACCGTCTATTACAAGACATATATTGATTGGAACAATACCCGACGTGGCCACGTATCGCCCTCAGGCTGCGTCAGGGTACAAACTATGAAAACAAAACACAAGTATAAAAACATATATAGCCATACATAATAACAATGTCATAAGCATGATTCAACAAATAAAAAACAATTATTTAAAAATTGATTCACCATATATAAAATAATCATTTGAAAAAATATACGTACTGTTTTACCAATATATACAAGTCCACAAGGGCAAATAACTGCATAGACAACCTGAGATGTTTTACAATTCGAATATTGTTTCAGTTCAAATTTTTCTCCTGTCTTTGGATTTTCAAAAAATTTTGCTTTCAAATTTACTGTACAAAAACAACAATTCAAGCATGGGAAATGACCCCATACTGGATCCTTCCTTACAGGTACTGGTAATGCTGACGGTGCTAAAAAAAAATCCTTTAAATTTCTATTTCTCTTAAATGCTATCATCAGTTGTTTCTCAGAAAAGCACGGTATATTCTGAACAAGTGTCCAATGTTTTCTAAATATTTTAATAATATCACATGACACATGGTCAAAATTGTTTTGATTCTAACTGTATTATCTTAACATTTCTTTATTGAGAGCTATAAATGTGATGTGAGTAACTGTAGATGTTCTGATGAAATTTTACATGTGATGTTTTATGATTTTAATGATGATTATAAATATTTGTCTTACGCCCCCAGTGGTCACCAACCCCCTCCTACCCTCACAAAAAAAACGTAAACATTTTTTTTTGCCAGCCTCTGTGCCAGCCTCAAATGTCATATCCAGCTCCATGACAGTAGTATGAGGTCCCTGGAGTAGTTTTAGTGGGTGCAGTGCACTTCAGGCAGGCAGACCCGGGCCCATCACCCCCTACCTGTTACACTTGTGGTGGTAAATGTGAGCCCTCCAAAACCCACCCGAAACCCAATGTACCCACATGTAAGTGCCCCCTTCACCCCTTAGGGCTATGATAGTGGTGTACAGTTGTGGGGAGCGGGTTTTGGGGGGGTTGGGGGGCTCAGCACCCAAGTTAAGGGAGCTATGCACCTGGGAGCAATTTCTGAAGTACACTGCAGTGCCCCCTAGGGTGCCCGGTTGGTGTCCTGGCATGTCAGGGGGACCAGTGCACTACGAATGCTGGCTCCTCCCACGACCAAAGGGCTTGAATTTGGTCGTTTTTGAGATGGGCGTCCTAGGTTTCCATTAACACTGAAAACCGGGGACGACCATCTCAACATTTAGGTCAACCATCTCTAAGGTCGACCTAAATGTTGAGATTTGGGCGTCCCCGACCGTATTATTGAAACGAAAGATGGATGTCCATCTTGTTTCGATAATACAGGTTTCCCCGCCCCTTCGCGGGGCCGTCCTGCGAGGACGCCCTCATGAAAACTTGGGCGACCCATTCGATTATGCCCCTCAATGTGTCTCAAATAGTTTCTGGACACAATGACCAACTTAAATATACTCAGACTTTATTCTCAATGTTGATTAAAGAGAACACTTTGTTAAAGCGTAAAGTAGAGATATTGGAAACATGGCAAGATTTCCTAATCTGCATGTGATTAATTTTCCTAAGCTGCCACTTATTTCAGCTAAATAAAAGCTTCTTAGGTATCAGTGGACCTCCTTCTGGAACACACTAACCCCAGCAGCACGCAGCTATCTGTTAAACTTGTAACAACTGAGTGAATAAAATTGGATGGACAATGGACATGGGGAGGAGGGGGTGAGCAAGTGGTAGTTAAGGGGAAGGTTGGGAGGGGGTAGGGATGTATCAATGTTCAACTTAAAACCAAGAAGAAAGATGTTGTGGTTGGGGGAAGATAGCTGGGGAGAAAATTGGGAAAAATGATTGTTGGTAACTGTAGACACAATGTAAATAATATCACCTGTGCAATGATAAGTAGTGTGTACCATCAATAAAAATGAGTTAAATATAAAAGCTTCTTAGGTATCTTAAGGAAGTATTACAAGTTCCTCAAGAGACTATCCCTCTGCTTTGGAGTGTTTATTTGCTCGAGTTAAAGAAAAAACCCTTACAAGTCCAATCTGCTATAGCACTCCTTTCAGCTGGAGAGGTGGACATTTTGAATATTTCTGAAATTCTGGAGACCTCAAAGACAATGTTAACTACTACTACTACTACTGAGGCAGCTTGGGCAAAGAAATCATATTAATTTGGTGTTTAACTTTTCAGTCCTGTAAAGTGGAAGAATGCCATCTGGGTTTAATTGCTCAAATGTCTAGCTTTTGCTAGACTAGAGGTTAGAAAGGTCAGAGAGAAATGAAATTTTCTTTGTACCTTTTTGAGTGATGGATTGATCATAATAAATATACCACATCTGGATGCCATTATGAGCAAGGCATACTGGACAGTTTCGCAGGCTAATGATGTTTAGAAGGAGATAGTGTAGGTTTAAATAATTCTTGATGATTTAGATTTTGTCTTATAAGGAATTCTGATTTCTGCTTATTTTAGAATATGTTTTATTCTGTTTAATTAATAAGTTCTATTTCTATTTAGAATATCTTTTCAATCCAGTGTCTGACTTTTCAAGTGAGCTTTGTCTGCAGTTTAAGAGGTCATCATCTGGTTTGAATTATCCACAATTCTAGCTAGGTGAAAGAGGTCAGGACAAGTCAAGTCTTCTCCTTGATGAATAGCTAAGTGTAGGACTGGTCTTCTGAAAGTAATAACAAACCATGTCTGTGTGCCATTAAGCAAGACTGGCCCCTTGACCCCTTAATGAATGCCAGAACCCAGTTAGTATGAAGTTGATTGGGAATCTGATTATGAGAAATAATAATAAAATGCAGGAGATAGGTGCCACATTGTCTAGTTTGAGAGGCCCCAGGTCATAGGTCAGTTTAGGAAATATCTCAAACCTATGTAACTGATATTTTTGAGTAAATGTATGGAGATAATTAGTTCAAGACAGGGTAATCAATCTATTCTTTACCATCTGGTGAGAAAGGGGGGGGGGCTAGAGAGGGTGTAGGACTCTATATAACTGGGAGCAGAAGCAGCTTACGTTAGAAGAAGAGAAGGAGCTGAGACGAGAGAGACAACAGACAGGAGAAGACAGGAGACACAGAGAAAGCTAGAGCTGATGTCCTACTTTGTTTGCTGGCAAATAAAGAAGATTTCTCTCTCATTCTGGTGTGTGGTGTTTGACTCCTGAAGTACCACAGATTCTGCTAACAATAGTGGTAATTCCTGCAACACTACTACTACTACTTAGCATTTCTATAGCGCTGCCAGGGTTACGTAGCGCTGTACAAGTACTGTGACACTGGTGGTCTCTTTGGCATTAGCCTCGGATCGGGAACAACTTCTACAAATTTTCTTCAAGAAAAGAGATGTCCCTTTTCTGGGCCTGTAGGTCAGAATTTTTCCAGATTTAGCTAAAGAGAAGAGGAGAGCTTTTCTTTTTGATAAGACAGGCAGTTCTCCAGATGGGGGCACTATGTTTCCTTAAATATCCATGTAAATGTGCAGAGATGCCAAGGGTGGCCCATCCCAAAGCCGGAGATTTACCACCGCAATGCTGGAGATTAAAGGCCAATCAGTGAGGTTTTTCTCACAGCCCCCAGCCATGTCTAAAACCAGTTCTGACAGAAGCACATTCCAAAAACTGACATATTCTAATAAATAAATAGAAAATAAAATTATTTTTTCTACCTTTGTTGTGTGGTCATTATTTTTCTAATGGTGTTGGTCCCAGTCTCTGGTTTCTGCTTTCCTCCGTCTTCTCTTACCTGTCTTGCCAGAGTCTCCTTGTCCACCATACATTTTCTTTCTACATCCCTATCTATCTTACCCAGTATCATCGCTGTGGCCTCCTTGCCCCCATCTTCTTTCTGCAATATTGAGCATCTCCCATTTTTGTCCCTATTCTTGCACTATCCAACATAATTTTTCTGTGCCCCTATGCACCCCCACCCCCCATCTGCCGGCATTTCTCCCTCTCCACTTCTCAGGAGTACCAGCAAGTGCTCCTCTTTCCTTGCTCCTGTTCTGTCTCCCCTAGGCAGGTCCAGCACCTCTCCTTCTTCCTTCTTTCCCTGCAAATTCTGGCATCTCTTCTTCTTCCCTCCCCCACCATCTTGGCATCTCTTCTTTTCTCCCCCCTTCCCTCACTATCTTGGCATCTCTTCTTCTCTCCCCCCTACCACCACCATCCTGGAATCCTCTCCTTTCTCCTCCTCCCCAACTCTCTCTCCCTTTTCTTCCATCCACGTGCAGCATTTCCCCCTCTCCCTTCCCTCCTATCCATGTGCAGCATTTCCCCCTTTCCTATTCCCTTCAAGTGCAGATTTCCTAACCCTTCCCTTTTGTGTGTTTGGCTGCCTCTGTTGGTCCATCTCTCTCCCTCTCATTCCTCCATCCCCCATAGTCTAGCATCTCCCCCTCTCCCCAACCCATAGGCCAGCATCTCCTCTCCCCCTAGTGCTCCCACCCTGTAGTCTGGAATCCCCCCTTATAGTCCAGTATCTTTACTTTCCCTATCCCCTCCACAGGTCTAATATGCTCCCTGTCTCCCCTCCCCCATGTATATTCTGCATCTCTCCTGCCCTCTCCCCTTCCCTGGTGGATCCAGTGCCTCTGCCTTTCCTTCCATCCAACCATTCCCCACTGGTCCAGCACTTTTTCCTCTTCCACCCCCTTCCCCTCAGGGTGAATCCAGCACCATATCAATTTGCTAGGGTAGCATATTTCAGTCTGATATTATAGGTCTTTCTTCGAATTTTGTTCTGGTACCTTTAACGTAGTCACAAGTCCAGAAGACAGTTTCTCTACCTTGGAAACAATGTATTGAAAGGAAAATTAAAGCAATGCTTGCTGAATTCTTGCAGGTAAATGACTACCTTAAAGATACCCCCACGGTCTTTTTTTTTACAATTTTTATTGATGAACTATAGACACAGTACATCAGTGATATGCCGCCTTGCACTGTACAAACTGTTTGATAAACATCACAAATATTATCATCGATTTTACATTTTCTCCCTCTTCCCCCCAGCCTCCCCCCATCCCATCCCCTCCCACCCCACCCTCCCTACCGATCCTATTAACAGTTCAAAATCCTACTTCTCGCCATGGGTGTCAGAGTGTCCCAGAATGGTAGCCAGGTTTTGCAAAACTGGTCTCCCCTCCTCGAAGCCAAATCTCCCACTCTCTTCTTTTCTAGCATGCAACAGTGCATTATTATTATTTTTACATTTGTATCCCACATTATCCCACCTTTTTGCAGGCTCAATGTGGCTTACAATTCATCGTGGATACTGGAAATAGAAAAGAATGTACATTTGGCTTTACAGCGAGTTTTGGGTACATGATGGTGAAATACATAATATTAGAAATAGAAAAGAGTATACATTTGTTTTAGCAGAAGTTTTGGTTACATGATGGTAAAATACATGATAGCGTTAAAGCCATAGACATTAGGTGCATGATAGTGTGAAAGCAGAAGACATTAAAGAACATTCCTGAGTAACTTAAAGAAAGTAGAGTTACATGTGTTGTTCTTTATGATATATTTTGTCGAAGAGATAAGTTTTCAGGAGTTTACGGAAATTGGTCATTTCGTAGACCAATTTCAGGCTACGTGGCAGTGAGTTCCAGAGCTGTGTGCTTGTATAGAAAAAGGTTGATGAATGTACTGATTTGTATTTCAAGCCTTTACAATTAGGAGGATGAAGATTGAGGAATGTGCGGGAGGATTTTTTTGCATTTCTGGGTGGTAGTTCTATTAGGTCCGACATGTAGGCTGGGGCGTCGCCATGGATGATTTTATGGACCAAGGTACAGAGTTTGAACATGATGTGTTCTTTGAGTGGGAGCCAGTGTAGTTTTTCACGAAGGGGTGTTGCGCTTTCGTATGTTGGTTTGCCGAATATAAGTCTGGCTGCCGTGTTCTGGGCTGTTTGGAGTTTTTTTTTGAGTATTTGCTCTTTGCAGCTGGCGTAGAGTGAATTACAATAGTCCAGATGACTAAGTACCAGCGATTGTACCAGGTATCGTAAGACGTTCCTTGGGAAAAATGGTCTGACTCGTTTTAGTTTCCACATTGCATGGAACATCTTTTTAGTTGTGTTTCTTGCATGGTTCTCAAGTGTTAGGTGTCGGTCAATGGTGACTCCAAGGATTTTTAGGGTGTCAGAGACTGGTAGACTTAGATTAGGTGTGTTGATGGTGGTGAATTCCTTCTTGTTGTATTGCGAGATGAGTACTAGGCATTGGGTTTTTTCGGCGTTTAGTTTCAGTCGAAATGCATCTGCCCAGGAGTTCATAGTGTGTAGGTTTTGGTTGATTTCGTCAGAGATTTCTCTTAGATCGTGTTTGAAAGGGATAAAAATTGTTACATCATCAGCATATATGTGTGGGTTTAGATTCTGATTCGGTTGTGGCACTCCAGATGGGTCCGATTGCAGCCACAATTGTAGTATAACTCTCTTGCCCATCAAGACCGCTCTTTTCAAAAACGCTTTGAACCCTTCCGGTGATGTGCCACGAACATTGTACACATCAAATAGTTGACCCGGTGCTGGCTGCCAGTGTGCCTTCCACATCTGTGATGTTTGCTGTCCTATATTTGTCCAGAAAGGGGTCACCATTGCACAAAACCAAAACATATGTCCCAGACAGGCTCCTACGTGTCCGCATTTGGGGCAATCATCTGTAGACCTCAGTGTTGCTCTATAGGCTCTGTGTGGCGATATGTATAAGCGCATAATAAATTTAAATTGCATTTCCTGCCATGCCACATTCTCTGTCACCTGGTATACACTGGTCAAACACAGCTTAATCTGTTCTGGATCTGGCTTCCATCTCAACTCTTGGTGCCACTGTTGTGACACTAATGTATAGTCCAGGGTCCCCTGAAGGTCTCTGAGGTGGTGGTGTAAATACCGGAGCAGTACTTTTAACTGGGCCTCCAGGTCTAGTAGTTCACTTATGGATTCCCACTTTTGTTGTGTGAGGTCCAATGCAGACAATAATCTAATATAATGGCTGAGTTGCAGGTATTGGAAATAATCCTTCTGTCCTAGACCAAATTCTGCACACAAGGCTTGAAATGTTTTGATAGTCCCTGTCTCAGACACCACCTGAAACAGATATTGAATGCCACAAAGGTCCCAGTTCTTAAATAACATAGACCTTCCCCCCTCTGGGAATGCCAGGTTACCCTTAATAGGCAGTAGTGGGGACACTTCACTATTCCAATTATATGTCCTGCCCAACCATTTCCATACTTTACGCAAGGGATTCACAATAAACCCATATGGTCCCAATGCTGGTAACTGTTCCGATGCAGCGTGAAGCCAATAGGCAAATCCCATTGGGGCCATCAGGGAGGTTTCCACACTAGTGCAAGAAAATAACTCCCTCGAGCGGAACCAATCGGATAAATGGCGCAAATTGCAAGCCATTGTTATGAACTTTAGGTCGAGTAATCCCAGCCCCCCCCCCCCCTTCAAACATGGTCTCATGAGTTTCTTTAATCCTATACGTGCTCATTTGCCCTGCCACAAGAAAACATTGAGTGTTTTATATAGCCACCTCTCCTCTTTATATCCCAGTGTAGCAGGAATCATCTGAAAAACATATGTCCATCTAGGAAAAATGAACATATTGTACATAGTGATTCTTCCCCACAAGGACACAGGCAAGCCCTGCCAACCCTGCAACAACTCCCCAGTACGTTTCTTCAATGGGTCTATATTTTCCTTATATAAATTTGCTAGGTCCCTTGGTATGTAGACCCCTAGATACTTAAGTGTCCCTTCCGCCCATGGGAAACGGGCCTTCCCACTCCAACCGCACTGCCTCCTGTTTCGGGAGAGCTAGCGACTTCTGCAAATTTAATTGCAGGCTCGAAAAAACCCCAAATTCATCTATTGTTTCTAGTAGTCGAGACACTGAGGTCTTTGGTTGGGTAAGGGTGAGAAACATATCATCAGCAAAAGCCAGTATTTTTATCAAATTCCCATGGAGTACGACTCCCCTGTATGTCTGGATCTAGCATAATTGTACGTAAAAGAGGTTCTAGATATAGGAGAAACAATATAGGGGACAGCGGGCAGCCCTGCCCGGTACCACGTTCTACTTGAAAGGGTTTGGAGGTGGTCCCATTAACCAGTATTCACGCCGTATTGTTCTTATGTTTAAACATTTTTATTGGTGACAACGTAAAACAAAACATTCCATTCCAGCCTGAACAAAAAGGCCATCATCACAATCCACTGTCAAACTAAGTGATAAGATCTGTCGTCAAACATTTTACCATTTTCATCCCAATCCCTTCTCCTCCCCTCTCCCCCTCCCCGACCCGTTCATAGTTCGATAGTTTTTGCATGTAGGTGATCCAAAGTTGCACAACCATTAGACTCCTATACAGTACTTCGGTCCTTTTATCATACACTGATACAAATCATATAAAACCTACCATCAACCCAGTGTTTCATGTTTCCTTCCCTCCCCCCCCCCTATTCCCTTTCTTCTTTCCATTCCCCCCCTTCCCTTCCTTTCCATTCCCCCCCTTCCCTTCCGCCGTATTGTTCTTATAGAGCGCCCTTATCGCTTCCATAATCCAACCACCCAGCCCAATATATTCAAGCACTTGAAACAAATAGTCCCAGTTGACTTTATCGAAGGCCTTGGCCGCATCTAAGCTGACCAATAGTAAGGGGTCTCCCGTAACTTGTCCATGCGCCACTGCTAAGCGGGCCTTCCGTAACTGTTTAACCGCTTGTCGGCCTTTAACGAACCCCACTTGGTGCTCTCCGATCAACTCTGGAATGTATGCTGTTAATCTATTCGCCAGTATTCGGGACAAAATCTTAATATCTACGTTTATTAGGAAAATGGGTCTGTAGGATTCCACTTAATCTTTAACTTTGCCTGGTTTGGGGATTAACATAATCAGTGCCTCATTCTCCCTTGGTGAAAAGAATCCCCTGGCCACTACTGCATCAAAGTAGTCTACTTAGGCTCCGCCCAGCTGTGGTGTTAACATTTTATAATATTCATTAGAGAAGCCATCTAAACCTGGTGCAGATCTCAGCTGCATGGCTTTTATTACTTTGAGCACTTCCTGTGCCTGGAGTGGTGCTGACAGCGCCTGGCGGGCTACCTCTGTTAATTGGGGCAATTTTGCATCTTCCAAGTAATCTTTGGTAAGGGGGCCTTGGAATCTATCTTGAGAAATGTACATCTCCATAAAGTGTCTATGGAAGGTGTCTACTATATCTTGTAATTGTGTGAGCCTATCCCCCCTAGAGTTCTCAATCACTGGGATAAATCTTTGAGAGTTATGTGTCTTAGCTACCCTTGCCAATATTTTGCCCGATTTGTTTCCAAATCGTTGAAAATTCAGGCGCCTTGCCACCATCTGTCTCATAGCTTGCTCATGGACAAGAGAGTTTAATGCCACCAAAGCCGCTGACATCAAGTCCCTGTTAATTGGTGTAGGGCTGCTCAGATTTTTCCTCTTTGTTTCCACGTATGCCTTCTCTAACTGCATTATACCAGCTGCTAAGCGCTTTTTCCTGGCACATTGGAACGCTATCACTTCCCCCCTCATAACCACATTAGAGGCTTCCCAGAATATTATGGGTGAGGCACACGAGGCCAGGTTCGTATCCTCATACAATTGCCATTTCTCTTGTAAGTGCTCTAATAGCTACTTGTCATGATACAAGTAAGCGGGAAATCTCCATTGGCCACCTACCCCACTTCCCCCTTCCAAATCAAGCTCCACCCAGATCATATTATGGTCCGAGACCTCCATCGGGCCAATAAAAGGCCCTCCGGACTTTAAAGAACCAGGATTGTGATATTAATATATAGTCGATTCTGGACCAAGATTGATGAACTTTAGATTGGTGCGTATAATCTTTTGTGGTGGGATGGAGCGCCACGGATCAATTAACTGAAGATGTTTACAGAGTGTTGGTATCCCTTTCCCCTTGCCCACCCCTGGGATGGCCGAGGGAGATTATCTATCTAAAGCCGGGTCTTGTACTTGATTAAAGTCACCTGCCCATACCCAGGGGGCATCAGTATGCTGCAACCCTAGCGCTATAAGGGACTGGAAAAAGGTTGGACTGTATGAATTTGGGGCATATATTGCACATATGTAAAATCTCTGTCCTTGGTAATTAACCCGTAATAGTACAATACGACCACCGGAGTCACGTGATGCTGAGGAAGCAGTAGCCATGCTTTAGCACTGCTCCAGGTCCCCACTCGGCCCTCACCTGCTAAATTATTCAATACCCCACGAAACTGACTGACCAGCTTGCCTGGCGCTATGTATGGTGTATGGACCAATACCTTATATCCATGTCACCGGGAACCGCACGGAAAGGCTCGAAAACGGAGAAAGAAAAACCGATAGCTCCCGGCGGCGATTCCAAGATGGCGACCAGAACGCCAAGAAGCGAGGCGGAGTTTTCGGCTCGCCAGTTAACACAGCTGACGGCAGCCGTCGGAGCAGCACTTGAGCCCAGATTTGCCTCGCTGGATGACCAATTTAATAAGCTCGATGGGCAGATGGCAGAACTGGTAAATCGCACTGCGGAGACTGAAAAGAGGGTGTCCACTTTAGAGGACTCATGGCAGCGCTGGGAGCCGGAAATCGCAGGCCTTAAAGATGAACTGGCCCAACAAGCAGAAAAGCTGGACGAGCTTGAAAATAGAGCACGGCGCAGCAACCTCCGATTAGTGGGACTATCTGAGAATATACCTGATAAGACTTTGAGCACTATATTGGAAGAGTGGCTGGTAAAGGAATTTGCCCTATCTGATAGCAGTGGCCCGTTTTGCATAGAAAGGGCTCATAGACTTGAGAGACAATAGCCAGGCAGCCCACGTCCCAGGGTAGTCATCATTAAAGTGCATAACTATGTGCACAAAGAAGAGATTCTTCGAGGGTATCGCCTGAAACGGGAATCTTTAACATATGCAGGTGCCCAGGTGCGAATTTTTCAGGACTACTCGGCTAGTGTTCAAGAGAAAAGGCGAAGGTTCCACCCAGTTTGTACAATGTTGGTGGAAAAGAAGGTACGCTTCATGCTGCTGTATCCAGCCACCCTGAAGATACAACATGAAGGGAAATGGATCTCCTTTGTGTCTGATCAACTGGCCCTGCAGCTTTTGAACCGAGAACTGAAAGGAGTAGAGAGTCCTACTTGAAGTGGTGGTTTTTATTTGCTGGTTTTCTGGGGAGCAAATATGTTTGATGAAAGTGGGGGGCATATTGACTAACTGTTGCCCTAGAGTTATGTAAGTTTATTATGATATGGCAGGGGCGGACGAGGTGGAGGGAGGGGGGTCGGGCGGGGGCCACAACACTTTGTGACTTCGTTTGTATGAGGGTAATTCAGTTGAGGGGGTGGGGAGGGAGAGGGAAGTTTAGGTGGGTTTTGGGGGGAGGTGGGAGGGGTGGGATTGCCACAAGGAAGAACTCATTTGGAGGCTGCGTATGCTGCACGCTGTGATGGCTTGCGAGACCATGACCCCTGGGTGGAGGCTGGGCACTTGGGGGCTTTCTTAGTTCTCTGGACTCTGATAAGCATTGTGGTGGGGCATTGGGACCCGGGTTAAATGCAGCTGCCTAGATTAATTTCCTGGAATGTATCTGGCATCGGGTCCCCAATTAAAAGAGCAAAAGTTTTAACAACTTTGCAGCGTCACAGGGCCACAATTGCTTGTCTTCAGGAAACAAAATTATCTGAGGCAGAACATTTAAAACTTAAGCAGCGATGGGTGGGGGAGTGTTTCTTCTCTTCCGCTCTGGGGAGAAAAGGCGAGGTCGCAATCCTTATTCATAAAAACTTGCAATGTACAGCGCGTATTGTGGTACAAGATAGTCAGGGGAGATACAAATTACTGCATTTAAACATCATGGGACAAGAGGTTTTTCTGCTTAATGTGTGTGGACCGAACGTATATGATCACTCCTTCTTTCAACATATAGTACACGCTTGGGCATCCAACATTCAACTGCTCCCTGGCTCCTTATGGGAGACTTTAACCAGGTGATGGATGGGCAACAAGACCAATCGGGTCCCTCGGCGGGGACGGCGTTGGGTAGGGGGGCAGAGGCCTACAATATCTGTGTAAAGCGTTGAATTTAGTAGATCTGTGGCGCCTAGTTAACCCCACTGCACGCAACTACACCCACCTTTCTCGAGCACATGGTACTTGGTCAAGGCTGGATTATATCCTAACAGATGGTGCCCTCTTCCTACAGATTCTGAAAGCCGAGATCGGACCACTAGAGATCTCTGACCATTCCCTGATATGGGTTGATATTGACCTGGGTGCGGCGAGACTTAGAGGTAATGGGTGGAAATTCCCTTCTTATTTGGAGGGAGATGCACACTCTTTCAAGAACACATCTGGCAGAAATGGCTGCTGTTTGCAGAGGCCAATGAGTGCCATGAGGAGGATGCACTCCTGTACTGGGAAACCTCAAAGGCGGTAATGCGGGGGGAGATAATTTCTTATATGTGTGCATGGGCAAAGCGCCTAGTTAAAGGCATAGTCCAATTAGAACACAAATTTAAGACAATAAAACGTAAATATTTTGCGACCCCCTCCTTGGCGCTTAAAGAGGAGATGGTGTCAACGCTTGCGGCACTAAATTCACTAATACATGAGCATACCAAGAGGCAGCTTTTCCACCACTCTCACACTTTACATAGATTTGGCAACAGATCGGGTAAGCTATTGGCCAGAGTAGCAAAATCCTGGGGGGGGAGTAGATTCATCCCTTCCTTGTTGAAGCCGGATGGCATGAGAGAGGTTCAACCTGTGGGGATTGTGCAGATTTTACACGATTTTTATGCATCTTTATATACCAAGGCAGACACCCAGAGTGGTCCCGCACTCATAGATTACTTAGAGGACTCGGGCATCCCACGATTACCAACGGAGGTGGTCAGTCAGCTCAATTCCCCCTTGACAGCTCAGGAAATACAGAGGGTGGTTAAGATGCTAAAACATGGCACTGCACCGGGCCCCAATGGATACACTACGGAGTATTATCAATGCATGTGGCCCCAGATCTGCGGTGCATTGACCTCCTTTTTCGAGACCTCGGTGGGGGAGGGTAGATTCCCACAGGGCACCAACAAAGCATGGGTCACACTTATACCTAAGCCGGGTAAACAACCAGAGTATCCCGAGTCCTATCGCCCAATCTCTCTTCTAAATGTTGACTTAAAGATATTAGCCAAGGTATTACCAGAGCGTCTGAGTCCCCATATGGCAACCTTGATTGGGGAAGGAGAGGTGGGATTTGTTAAGGGCAGGCACCCGTCCCTTAATGTACGTAAAGTCTGCCTGGCGGTGGCTCACAGTCGGCTCTTAGAGGAGCCACTATTGTTGGAGAGCCTAGGCGCCGAAAAGGCGTTTGACAAGGTCAGTTGGGATTATTTGCTTGGGGTCTTGGATTATGTGGGCCTGACTGGCTGGTTCAGACAGGCGATCTCGACCTTATATTTCCAACCCAGGGCCTCCTTATTGATTAACGGATTATGCTCCTCTTCATTTCCAATAGGCAGAGGGACAAGACAGGGGTGCCCACTTTCACCTTTGTTGTTTCTTCTTTATTTAGAGCCTCTGTTACATACCATCCAAAAAGATCCTGCAATTTCAGGGATTCGGACGCCTACATTTTTGGTAAAAGCTCTGGCGTACGCTGACGATATATTACTAACCTTGACGAATCCTCGTCGATCATTAGACCACTTGTTTGACACCATAGGAGAATTTGGGTATTATTCTGGGTTTACCCTCAACCTACAGAAGTCTGTAGCTTTCCCTATTCAGAGCTCGATCAGAGAGACGGCGGGGAGACTTCTCGCTCTCTTGGTCCACGGGCCCCTTAAAGTATCTGGGCGTGATGATCCCTGCTGACCTATCAAAATTATATGAGGTAAATGTGGCTCCTTTACGAATACGTACCAGTCATAGCTTGCAAAGTTGGCATTCGCTCCCATTGTCTCTTCTAGGCAGAATTGCCCTTTATAACATGATGCTAGTGCCCAAGTGGACTTACGTGTTGCAGATGGTGCCTATTTTTCTTAAACAAAAGGATGATAACTGGGTGACACGGTTGGTGACCCGTTTTCTTTGGCAGGGCAAGCGGCCTAGGTTGCAAGCATCTCAACTATTCTTGCTGCGCGTGGGAGGGGGAATGGGATTGTTAAATGTCAAGCTTTTTTCGATCGCAAGCAACATGCGTCACCTTACGGACTGGTTCCGGGGATCGTCTTATTTTTCTTGCACTGGAGTGGAGACGGGTCTGTTTGCTCCCTCCCATTTTAGTGCATGGCTACATGCAGCCCCGGGAAAGTTGCTGACGTCTCGGGCTTTTGCACCTCTGCTATTGCCTGTGAGGAAGACATGGCGATGGCTCTGCCGTTTTTATGGCCTGTCGGTAGAGTCTTCCCCGTTGTTGCCCATTCAGGGTAATATGGACTTCCCCCCGGGATCTACATCAGTGGGTTTTGACACCTGGGCGGCCAAGAATTTACAGTATTTACCCCAATTATATAATGAAGATGGTAAACTTAAATCCCAAGATGATCTTCGGGTGGAATATGGGGTGGAGGGCATGCACTTTCTATCTATGTTTCAGTTGCGTCACTACATACAATCACTTCCACCGGCCACCCTAACACCACAGGTGTGGGAAAAGTTGGTTACCATACTAGGGTTGGATGCCCAATTACGGGTTCCACTTAAATACTATCATGCTACTTTAAGAGAGCAGTTGGGGGAGGTAGATTATGATCATATAGCCAGTACTTGGACCAGAGAACTAGCGGTGAATCTTTCAGGAGATATAATGAAGACTTGTCTTTTGGGAGTACGACAGCAAGTGGAAAATGTGACGTTGCAAGAAATGCACTATAAATTTCTAATGCGGATGTACATATCTCCCCACTGAGCGTTTCGGGCGTCCCTGAGGTTAGATGACGTGTGTGCCAAGTGTACACAGTCCCCAGCTGGTTTGGGCCATATGTTTTGGACCTGTCCGCGGACCCTTGGTTTTTGGCGGCAGGTGTGTCAGCATGTGTCCAGACTATGGGGGGTTACCTGGCGGCCAACCCCATCTCAACTCTTTGAGGTGTTCCGGGTGTCCCCGTACCTGCCCAGGGGTCTAGAAGGTTTTTTTAAAAAGAACAATCCTGATGGGCAAGGAATCGATTCTACAACAGTGGATAACTGCAGAAGCCCCATCATTGCAACAATGGCGATCCAACATGATTACTTTATGTGCTTTAGAGCGCAGAGGAGTGGAAGATTTGTCATCGACTCAAGGAGATCAATTTTGTCAAACCTGGTCGCCCTTTTGGGATTCATTAACTGCAGTAGCGCGCAGCAGGGTTCTTAATGCTTAAGATAATGTGGCAAAAGGGGGGGGGTTAGAGGTGGGGGGGGAAATAGGGTTAAGATACATTATTCCAAGTTAAACTCCTGTATTGAAGGGTAATGTTGGACACCCTTGTTTTTGTTACTTGTTGTGGGGAATACTCATGATGTGGTTGGGTGGATGAGAGGGTGGTGGATAAGGGGAGATTTGTTTAACGGAGAGCCTCAGGGGCTTCGAGGCAGAAGGTATTGTATACAACTTGTCTACTCCTCTGACAAGGAGAGGTAGGGGTATTTGAGGGGTGTGGGGGGCATGAAGGGGAGGATGGGGGCTGAGAAGGGATTAGAGGGGTTCATAAAAAGTATAGTTTGGTGAATTGTATTGAAACTGAGAGGTATGCATCATAATTCATAGTCTGTTGGTATGGTGATGGCAATGTAATATGTAAGTTTTGCTTCTTTCACCAATAAAATCTTAAAATTATACTACAATACGACCTTCAGTGTCTGTGTGCACCAGTTTAGTTGTACAGGGTAGTACCTTACGTATCAATATTGCAACCCCGCTCCTTCTGCTACCTGAAGAGGAGAAGTGGCTTTCACCCACCCACTGTTGACAGAGTTTCCCATGTTCTATATCTGACAGTTTTGTTTCCTGTAAACATGCTATGTCTATTCCTTGTCGTTTTATCTGAGTCAGGATCTTATAGTGCTTCACAGGTGATGTGATGCCGGAAACATTTCATGACAGGATCTTTACTCCAGGACGCTTAATATTTCCTCGGTTTCATTAATACCATCAAGAGTATTATCATAACAATCCCCGGGGGGCCCCAGCCCCCCCCCCCCCAGGGAGTGTGCAATGCTACAAATGGGAGACCTTGTTGCACCCTTGACACACCATGCACGAGAACAGATACAGTTTGAGCTCCTCCCCCTACCCCACTATCCAACCCCCCTCTAACCCTACCTCGCCCCCCCCCCCCATTACTCCCCGTACCCTCCAACAGAACCAATCCCATCTAGGTGAGACCACAACATGCAAAGGTCCCCACCCTCCCCCAACCCCCCTCCTTACTCACACAAAATGCACAATTTTATATCTTGTCCCTCCATACATGCCAACTATTCATCACCAGTTTTACCAGTCATCTTTGTGTATCATCGTCCTTCCCTGCTAACAGTTGTTGTATGTAGAACAATGTCAAGTGGGTTCTCCCTCCTGTTTCATCTCACGGTTAATGAATTGTAAAGCCAGCTGGTTTGAGGTGAAGGGAACCCATTTCCGCTCCACCAACGCTGAGCAAATCGGGTGAAATTTCTTTCTTCTATCCTGAACGCTGGTAGTATAATCTTGGAAGATGCGCACTTGGGATCCATCATATCCCAAGGATTCTCTTTTCTGTTGGTACCCTCTGAGGCGCTCCTCTTTAAGGAGGTAGTTGTGTATTTTAATTATCACAACTCTAGGCCACTGATCGCTCTGCTGGGTTCTTCCCAATCTATGGGCGCGCTCAATGCAAAGGGGTCCTCTGCTGTCCGATAGAGCGAATTCCTTCGATAGCCAATCTTCCAGCACAGGGCCAAGGTTTCTTTCGGGGGTGCTTTCAGGAATGCCGATCAGGCGGAGGTCATTGCGCCTTGCCCTGTTCTCGTAATCATCGAGCTTCTCCGCCTGATTTGCCAGTTTTTCTTTGAAACCGAGGAATTCAGGCTCCCAGCGCTGACAGCTGTCTTCCAGGGTTGAAACTCGTTTCTCCGCCTCTGCGGTTCTGGTCGTGATCTCCGCTAGCAGCCCATCAAACTTCCCCAGTCTATCCTCCAGCGACTTAAAACGGGGCTCCAGCGCTCTGCCGACGGTCGCTACAAGCTGCTCTAATTGTCTTGGCAGAAAATTCTGCCTCACCGCGAGGAGACGTGGCCACCATCTTATTTTCCGCGTTGGGCCCAAGCAGTTTTTCTTTCTCGTTTTTTCATTCTTCCTAGTGCTGGCGATCGGCATGGATGCGAAATATTGTTCCATGCACCCTCACCGATGCTCCTGTAGGTCCGGTGATGTTTTACTGAGGATTTGACGGTATTAGGAGGCTAAGTTCGGGTGGGTCCCTCGGAGCAGCACAGAATCACTGCTGCTGCGTCCACCGCATCATGTGGTCTCACCCCCACGGTCTTTTAAAACTTGTTTTGGCAGAGGCAGTGATAAACAGATGCTGCCCACGACCTGCCTGGAATCCCTCTCTCTGGTACATCTCGCCCCCTGTTACTCAACTTTCTGTTTATGCAGGGGTGAGATGCAACAGAAAGAGATTCTAGGCAGGCCACAGGCAGCATGAGTTTATCGCTGCCACTGCCAAAACATGTTTCAAAAGACTGCAGGAGGAAAGAGGTGCTGGATTCACCCGCCGGGGGAGGGGGGGAATAGTCCTAATGCTGGATCCAGAGAGGGAGGGATAGGAAGGAGAGAAAGATGCCGCTGCAAAAAGTAGGGAGTGGAGTGAGAAAGCTAGTGCGTGAGATCGGGCCCCTTAGGCGTGTGAGCTGGAGAAGGGGCCCGATTGCATGTGTCTCACTCCGAATGCGTGTGACTTGGCATGTCTGAATGTGTGACTGAGTGGAAATATGTGAAATATATTTTCTTTGAACCCTCTCAACTCTCTGGGTTCTTGAGCTGCAAGAGGATGGACACTAGTTCACCAATTAGAAACGATGTGATGGACTCTTAATAGTTATTATTGGTGTGCACCTATGCTGTGCAACTGTGTTTGTTACTTTATCTAAGTAATTAGTAAAAACATACCAAGTCACATGTATTCAGCATGTGACACACACAATCGGGCCCCATCTTCAGCTCACACACTTAAGGAGCCCGATCTCATGAATTTCCGTAAGTAAGGAAGTTCTACGAGATTCCAGTGGAGATGTAATTAGTTACCATGGGATTCCTGCAGGAATGTAGTCAAAATCTATGTGACTCCAGAATGAGGCTTGGAATGTATGAGGAGCAGTTGGAGCACCAGACTGAGGCTTGGAATGCCCAGAGAGGCAGCTTGAACACCAGACTGAGCCTTGGAACACTCATTGCTTGAATAATGAATATCATCCAAACAACCATGGGAAGCTGTTGGGAGGAAACAGAGGTCTGTGAGCAAGTAAATAATAATGTTGACTTCTGCGGGTACAGGTGGAAAGGGAGGAGATTAACTGTGGGGATGGAATGAATCTTAGCAGGTACGGGTGGGTATGGGTTAGATTCCATTGGGGATGGGAAACATTTATGTCCCCGTGCAACTCTCTAATTTCAACCAGGAATTGGTCAATTATGACTGCAGGAACAAGCTGGTGGGGCAAAGGGGAAGTTACTTAGGGCAATCAATCAGCAGAACTTGGCTTTAGAGCCTTCCCATCCTTCTGAGCAGATCAAACAGTGCTGGTAAGTGCCAAACGTACAGTTTCTCCTCTACTCACAAATAAGACACTATGCCTTACTTAAATGGTAGAAAGAGAAGCAGCCTCCAATTGTCCAGGAGTGGGAAACCAGTATGTGGGTGTGGAAGTGAAAGAAGGATTCAGAACGTGAATGAGGAATCCATGGAGATAAAGTTAAACATCATATGCTTTAAGTTAGAAAACTAATATTCTTTGAAAAGAAGCTCTTTATAACCATATTGCTGGTGGTTACAGATAAGCGGAGGATCCCCACTCATTGTCATGTCTCATTATAGGGACATCTATAATCCCGTCCTTTTAGAAATTACTAGTGACAATATTTCAAAGGCACTATAGCTCTACATATGATAATTAGCAATGGCCAGATATTATTTTGATTAGCTTACATTTTTGAACATCTACTCTATATGAGGAATCTGCTGATGTGTGTATTTTTTTGTGCCTTATAATGTCAATCAAGTATTCTTAAGTTCTGGCTATCTTAATATGAGTAAATTTATCACCTTAATTAGCCAGTTACTGGACCAATGTGTGATTAGGAACTCATGTGCTGTTTTTGTACTTCTGTGTTTCAATAAAAATATATAAAAAAAAAAAAAATTAGCCAGTTAACTAGCCAATATTTTGTCTCTAAAAAGAAGAGCTTTGCTAATTGTATTTCGAACGGAATCAGACTTAGAAAGACTCTCTCTGTTCAGAATCTGTTCCTTGCGTAGGCAAATATATTGTACTCAACAGTGAATAAATCAATTACACTGCTGATTTGTTAGACTTGTTCTTTGTCTTCACAGCATTATCACTGAGGGATTTTCTTCTGGGTTCCACAAGTGAAAATTGTTCAATGGGATTTGCGAGGGCTTAAGGCACAAATGGAAAGTCCAGGCCACATTAATAGGGAAAATGTATCTGTCTACAGAAACAAAGCAGCTAACCGGATAAAGGAGTGGGGGGAGGGGGTTGAGAAGAAAAAAAAAAGGATATAAAACAATGCTAAAAATGGGATCCATTTTGTGCACTGGTTGTTTGTTAAACAAAGATTAAGATTATGGACATGCTAAAAGGCGGCCATAAATTTGTACTGAATGTATTTAGGAGTGTCTGTTGCTCTACTTTTTTCATTACAAGTTTTGTTAATGGTTATTGCTTAATTCTATTCAATAAAGCTATTTATAAAAATAAAATAAAAAATCTTAAGTCTGCATCAGCTATTTCTTTGCAACTTCCAATACTATCAAACTCTTCCAAATTAGTAGACTCTTACCACACCCTCTATTTATAGCAGAAAGTAGCAGTACATTACATTTATTTCATACATTTCAGATACCGCAAAATTGAGCCTGGAAAGGCAACTAAGCAGTTTACACCATGACTAAAATGATTTGGGACAGTGCCGACAATATACTATAAAGGGTCCAAAAGGGGAAGGGCCAAGGGGCGAAGACAAAAATGGGTAAAGAGGAAAATGAAAAAAGGAGGCTAAACAAAAACAAAGCAAAGAGCCACCACCCATAATTGAAGACTTCAGTAAATAGATGCGTTTTCAGAAGAGATTTAAATGATCGTAGAGGCATGGGCATCCTGAGAGACGAAGGTAATGATTTCTATAATTTAGAACCCAGGTAACTAAAAGCAGTATCTCGAGATATCAGGTACATGAAGATTATCAGAAAAGGATCGGAGACTACATACAGGACAGTAGGGAACTAACAATTTAGATAGATATACTGGGGCCACCGAAGACCGATTCTTAAAGACAAGCAGCAATATTTTGAAGTGAATTCTAAAAACAATGGGAAGCCAGTATTCATGCTGAAGGCGGGGGGGGGGTACATAGTCAAAGCGATGTGCGCGACGGATAAGTTAACATCTTTTTCACTGCAAGGGACCATGTGAATCTATTCAGCCAACAAGAAAGTAGCTTAAGGCCCAATGTACTTATCTGCACATAAAGTAAGACCCTCCGTACATACCACACATTGCCATACACAAATGCAGTAATGCACATTACATCAGTTTCTTCTTAAAAACATCTGCTTGTCGTAAGTACAAAAGTATTGCCATACTGGGAAAGACCAAAGGTCCATCAAGCCCAGCATCCTGTTTCCAACAGTGGCCAATCCAGATCACAAATACCTGGCAAGATCCCAAAAAAGTACAAAACATTTTTATTTATTACTAGTAAAAAAAGGGCCGTTTCGGTAGGCAATGAAACGGGTGCTAGCAAGGTAATCCCCCACCCTCCCTCGCTGTCTCGCTCTGTCCCCTCCGTGACCCACGCCCCCCTCCATCCCTTCCTTCCGCGTTCCAGACCTTCCTCCCTCCCTTTCAGTTCAAGGCCCCTTCACGCCCCTCCCACCGAGTTCCAGACTCCCCCCTCCCTCCGATTTCAACACCCCCCCCCCATGTCACTGACCCCTGGACCCCCCTGCCGCGACCCTCTCGACCCCCCCTTTCCGCCAGAAACCCTCCCCCATCGCGTACCTGTGCTGACGGGGGACCCCAACCCCCGACAGCCGAAGTCCTCTTCTCGTCTGCGCCGGCGTTGCTTGCTGAATGATCTGATCCAGTTTCTGTGTGTGCGTCTGATGTCAGCGACGGCTGTGGAGGAGGGTTTTCAGTAGGAGGGGGGGTTGAGAGGGTCACGGCAGGGGGGTCCAGGGCTCAGTAACGCGGAGGGGGAGTGTTGAAATCGGAGGGAGGGGGAGTCTGGAACTAGGTGGGAGGGGCGTGAGGGGGCCTTGAACTGGAAGGGAGGGAGGGAGGGGGGGTTGATACGCCGAGGAGGGGGCGTTGGTGCACCGGGGGAGGGGGCTTTGGTGATGCACGATGTGGGGGGGGGGGGCTCCTGCTCCTTGTGTCGCAGCCAATCTGGTGTCTCCAGTGACGTCAGCCTGGCTTCGGAGCTTAGCTCAGTAACTCCAAAGGAGCCACGGACACAAGCAGGTCCTATTAGAACGTTGGAGGTGAGAATTATTATATAGGATTAGGATTTATTTACCGCCTTTTTGAAGGAGTTCACTCAAGGCAGTGTACTGCTTATCCCAGAAATAGTGGATTTTCCCCAAGTCCATTTAATAATGGTCTATGAACTTTTCCTTTAGGAAGCCGTCCAAACCTTTTTGAACTCCGCTAAGCTAACCGCCTTTACCACATTCTCTGGCAACGAATTTCAGAGTTTAATTACACGTTGAGTGAAGAAAGATTTTCTCCACTTCGTTTTAAATGTACTACATTGTAGATTCATTGCATGCCCCCTAGTCCTGGTATTTTTGGAAAGGGTAAACAGACGCTTCACATCTACCCGTTCCACTTCACTCATTATTTTATAGACCTCTATCATATCTCCCCTCAGCTACCTTTTCTCCAAGCTGAAGAGCCCTAGCCGCTTTAGCCTTTCCTCATAGGGAAGTTTAACTAGATACTAACTTCAGGAACAGGAAAATACGTACTGTACCTGAATGCAACTTGCTTTAAACTACTGAGAAAGGCATAACAAAAACAAAATCCAAATATTAAAAACTATTTTACACTTCCACTGACTCAGGTCCACAAACCAGAGATCTTCTCCCTAACTCTCTCCTCCAACACCTGCCTTCAAAAATTAACAACTGCTGAATCATATTTCAAAATGAAGTTTATGTTTTATCAAGCTCCAAGTTCATCTGCCATTTGAGATAAGTTCTTGCCTGAGGTAGAGAACAGCAAAGAAACCTGCAAATATCAGTTTCTCTTACCTTCACTACTATCACGTCCATGCCAGCCAGGTGTAAGAGTGGAGCAGCATTTTTCTCAAATAGGCTTCTAGCTTTGCTGAAAACAGGACAGAAAATTAATACAAAATTACTTTATTAACCTAAGTCACAAAATATTTCTATTAATTAAATATAGCATGCTTAATTTGAGATAATGCATAATTTCCGGCATCACCAACATTATTAGAAAACATGGCCCCATCCTATGGTCTACCATATGGAAATTATCGGGCCTAAATATAGCCCAGAAATTTTGTCCCAATAGGTTTAGTCAAATTTTAGCTGAACAACTAATAGGTTAAGTTTTGCTGAATATGCAGCTCTTGATAACTACATAAAATTACTGATTACCTTTCACAGTCAATAGATTTTCAAAAACAGGCATGATAAATGTGCAAAATATTTCAACAGCTTATTTAGAATAAAGACCAGAGAGACAAATATTTTTCAGAACCATGAAGTTTCATTATATCACCAGTGTTATTACCCATTATTCTTAAACAGATTCAAAACCACAGACTTTAAAAGCACACCAATATTCATTCCACATTCTGCCAACTTCAATAAAGAAATCTAAGTTTCCAAAAGCAAATTTATGTGTTTTCCTTTCATATATATATGTTTTCTATGACTAAAACTTCCCAAACTCTTATCAACTGGTCAGTCAATACTGGAATTTTTATTTTATATTTATTTATTTATTTTTACACAGCCAAGGCTTAGATTTGTAATTTGGGTAAAAATGTGCAAAACCCTTGAAGACTGTTTACAACCATAATTTTGAAATAGCATATCTTTAGCTCAACACTTCAAACTTTCTGCAACTTGTATTTTAATGGAACATACACTCTTTCCAGTACCCTACCAAATTGCTTCAATTTCTCAAGAGTATTTTTTTATATTGATGCCCTCACTTCTGTTGTCTGTACTTTTTGTACTTCTATTGTGACTGAGGGGCCCTTTTACAAAGGTGCAGCAAGCCTACCAAGGGCTTGCTGCGTGCCAATTCAGCACTATTGCTGGGCTACCGCAGGAGCCCAGTGGTAGTTCCTGCCCCCACCGCACGCCATTTCCGGTGCTTAAAGAATATTTTTCTATTTTTAGTGCCAGGGACTTACCCAGAGATAATTGGGCAGTGCCACATGCTACCCGGTTACCACCGGGTTAGCACGGGAGACCTTACCACCTCCTAAATAGGTGGTGGGGGGGGAAGGGGAGGGGGAATAGAGAATATGGATAGGAGGTTTGCCCATATGGGACTGATGTAAGAGTTGTAGAAGTGGAATATTGGGCTAAAGTCTGTATTGTTCCTTTATCAGTTGGAATGTTTATATGTTAAAAATAGTTATATGTGCACGAGGAAGGAAGGTTGGGGAGGGGGGAGGATATGTGGGGAGAAAATGTAAAATTGGTCTTGGATAAATGTGTCTGTTGATAGCAACCTAGTGTTAGATCACATGCAAAGATGTGTTAACGGATATGTTATTCTGTGGTTGTTATGATGAAGACTCAATAAAAAATGTTTAAACATAAATAGGTGGTGGCAAGAGCTCCATCAGGACATGGCCACACGGTAACTGTTTAAATTACCAAATGGCCATTTCATTTTCTTTTTTAAGCCTTTACCAGCTGCGGTAAAAGAGGGCTTCAGCGCACGGCAAATCCACATGCCGATGCCACTACAGGATCCATTTTACCGCAGCTTGGTAAAAGGGGCCCTAAGTTTCTTTTGATTTTCTTGAAACATATCAATTTGAAATCTTTTGTTAGGGGAGCATTTTTCAGTCTGATATTATAGGTCTTTCCTGGAATTTGGTGTTCTGATATCTTTAAGGTAGTCGTTTGCCTCCAAAAATGTGAGTTAATGGCCTCACTGCTTATATATCAGTTTTCCTTGTGTATGAGGTTTATCTTCAGTAGATTTTTCCTCTCCTGTTCTATACAGCCCAGATGCTTACATATCATTGGGGAGAGAAACTATGACCACCTAGACCTTGCCAGAGCCACCAGGACCATCTTAGTGATGTGCTTTACCTCACCTGAGCCACCCAGATCATCCTATTGGTATGCATTACCTCCGGTTCTTTCTATCCAGGTTCCTACCCCGGATCATCTGAAGTCCCGCCTCCTGTGGCACAAGCAGGTGCACGGCTATAAACAGATGAGGCCTGCACTGGAAGTAATGACAAAGTAGCTCAACAATGTTGCTCCTTTGCGTGCTCCTTCATTCGGACTTTGGGTGGGCTTTGTGTGGATTTCATTTCGACTTTGAGTATTTACACCCACTGTAACTTACAGAGGTATTTACTAAATTAATTGGTTTCTAGTAATGAATTTCTCATGTATTCCAATAAAAGAGGATCAAGGGAGGTATGGCTATCTTGCATCACCTGTAATTCAATGTTACCTAAGCATGTTTTAGGTAGAAATACCCCGACTGATGATGCATGATTTAAAAATCTTATTAGTGAATGCTAGATTGGTAAAGAACAAGACAACTATTATTTATGATTATTTAAGAGACTATAAACCTGATATAATGTGTATTACAGAAAGTTGGCTGAATTAGTCAGCAATTTCTCAGGCCAGACTATTGAACTTGAAGGGGGCTTGTTAGTTATTTTTCCGTAAGATTTGGTTTTACACAAGCATTAATTTATTATTCCAAAGAAATATGAAGTGTTAGCTTTTTATAAAAATTCATAGAATTTTCTTCTTTTTTTATTGTGTTCCTGGTCTACTGTATACTAATTACATCCCTATTATAAAGGGAAGGAGAACTACAGGGGGACAACATAAAGGTGTTGGAGACCAGCTCTGAAGCATACCCCTGCTAGACCACCTTCAGCATCCACTGCTTTGAAGCAATAAGGATCCACTTCATAAGTACATAAGTACTGCCACACTGGGACAGACCACAGGTCCATCGAGCCCAGTATCCTGTTTCCAATAGTGGCCAATCAACGTCACAAATACTTGGCAAGATCCCAGAAAAGCTCAATACATTTTATGATGCTTAAACAAGCAGAGGATTATCCCAAGTCCATTTAATAATGGTCTATGGACTACTCCTTTAGGAAGCCATCCAGACCCTTTTTAAACCCCGCTAAGCTAACCGCCTTTACCACATTCTCTGGCAATGAATTCCAGAGTTTAATTGCACGCTGAGTGAAGAAACATTTTCTCAGATTCATTTTAAATGTACTACTTTGTAGCTTCATCGCATGCCCCCTAGTAATAGTATTTTTGGAAAGAGTAAACAAACATATCTCGTCTACCCGTTCCACTCCACTCATTTTATAGACCTCTATCATATCTCCCCCTCAGCTGTCTCTTCTCCAAGCTGAAGAGCCCTAGATGCTTCAGCCTTTCCTCATAGGGAAGTCGTCCCATCCCCTTTATCATTTTCGTCGCCCTTCTCTGTACCTTTTCTAATTCCACTATATCTTTTTTGAGATGCGGTGACCAGAACTGAACACAATATTCAAGGCGCGGTAACACCATGGAGCAATACAAAGGCATTATAGCGTCCTCACTTTTGTTTTCCATTCCTTTCCTAATAATACCTAACATTCTATTTGCTTTTTTAGCTGCCGCAGCACAATAAGCGGAACATTTCAACGTATCATCGACGCCGCCGAGATCCCTTTCTTGGTCGGTGACTCCTAGCGTGGAACCTTGCATTACATAGCTATATTTCAGGTTCCTCTTTCCCACATGCATCACTTTGCACTTCCTCACATTAAATATCACCTGCCATATAGATGCCCTGTCTCCCAGTCTCATACGGTCCTCTCGTAATTTTTCACAATCCTCTCACGATTTAACAACTTTGAATAACTTTGTGTCATCAGCAAACATAACTACCTCACTAGATACTCTCATCTCTAAATCATTTAAAAACATGTTAAAAAGCAGCGGTCCCAGCACAAACCCCTGAGGAACCCCACTATCTACCCTTCTCCATTGAGAATACTGATCATTTAACCCTACTCTGTTTTCTATCCTCCAACCAGTTTTTAATCCACAATAGGCCAGTACCTCCTATCCCATGACTCTCCAATTTCCTCTGGAGTCTTTCATGAGGTAAATTTGTGAAACGCCTTTTCAAAATCAAGATACACAATATCAACTGGCTCACCTTTATCCACATGTTTGTTCACCCTTTTAAAGAAATGTAATACATTGATGAGGCAAGATTTCCCTTCACTAAATCCATGTTTGCTTTGCCTCATTAATCCATGCTTTTGAATATGCTCTGTAATTTTATTCTTTATAATAGTCTCCACCATTTTGCCCAGCACCAACGTCAGGCTCACCAGTCTATAATTTCCCTGATAACTCTGGAACCTTTATTAAATATCAGCATTACATGGGCTATCCTCCAATCTTCCGGTACCACACTTGATTTTAAAGATAATTTACATATTACTAATAGTTCCGCCAGTTCATTTTTCAATTCTATCAGTACTCTGGGATGAATACCATCCAGGAAATTTGCTACTCTTCAATTTGTCAAACTGTCCCATTACATCCTCTAGGTTTATACAGATTTCATTCAGTTTCTCTGACTCATCAGCTTCGAATACCATTTCTGGCACCGGTATAACTCCCAAGACCGAAGCAAAGAATTCATTTAATCTCTCCGCTATGGCTTTGTCTTATCTGATCGCCCCTTTTACCCCTCGGTCATCTAGCGGTCCAATCAATTCTTTTGCCTATACCTAAAAAAATTCTTACTATATGTTTTTGTCTCCAATGCAATCTTTTTTTCAAAGTCCCTCTTTGCCTTCCTTATCAACGCTTTGCATTTGACTTGACATTCCTTATACTGTCTCTTATTATTTTCAGTCGGTTCCGTCTTCCATTTTACTACTACTACTACTACTACTATATAGCATTTCTATAGCGCTACAAGGCATACGCAGCGCTGCACAAACATAGAAGAAAGACAGTCCCTGCTCAAAGAGCTTACAATCTAATAGACAAAAAATAAATAAAGTAAGCAAATCATTTTCTGAAGGATTTTCTTTTAGTTCTAATAGCTTACTTCACCTCACTTTTTAACCATGCTGGCTGTTGTTTGGTCTTCCTCCCTCCTTTTTTAATACACAGAATATATTTGGCCTGGGCTTCAAGGATGGTATTTTTGAACAGCATCCACGCCTGATGTAAATTTTGGACCTCGCAGCTGCTCCTCTAAGTTTTTTTTTCACCATTCTTCTCATTTTATCATAGTCTCCTTTTTGAAAGTTAAATGCTAACGTATTCGATATCCTGTGTATACTTACTCAAAAGCTAATATCAAATCTGATCATATTATGATAACTGTTATCAAGCAACCCCGTCACCATTACCTCCTGCACCAGATCATGCAATCCACTAAGGACGAAGTCTAGAATTTTTCCTTCTCTTGTTGGCTCCTGTACCAGCTGCTCCATAAAGCAATCCTTGATTTCGTCAAGGAATTTTACCTCCCTAGTATGCCCTGATGTTACATTTACCCAGTCAATATTCGGGTAATTCGAATCACCCATTATTACTGTGTTGCCCAGTTTGTTAGCCTCCCTAATTTCTGATAACATTTCTACATCCGTCTGTTCATCCTGGCCAGGAAGATGGTAGTACACACCTATCACTATCCTTTTCCCCTTTACACATGGAATTTCAATCCACAGGGATTCCAAGATGTGTTTTGTTTCCTGTAGAACTTTCAGTCTATTTGATTCAAGGCTCTCCTTAACATACAATGCTACCTCTCCACCAGTTTGATCCACCCTATCACTACAATATAATTTGTACCCGGTATGACAGTGTCCCACTGGTTATCCTCCTTCCTTCCACCAGGGCTCAAAGATTCCTATTATATCTAATTTTTCATTTAGTGCAATATATTCTAACTCTCCCATCTTATTTATTAGGCTTCTGGCATTTGCATATAGACATTTCAAACTATTTTTGTTGTTCCTATTTACATTATGCTCAGTACTTGATTGTACTAAATTGCAATCTTTTGTCTGATTTTTATTTTTATTTAAGGACACCTGATTTACTACAGTCTCTTTTGCAACCTCACTATCGGGATACCCTATCTTCCCTGTTTTGGTGATATTTTTAAAAGATACCTTATTCCGAACCATGCGCTTGAGCGACTGTCCGCCTCCCCCCCCTCACCCCCCCCCCCCCCCCGTCTCTCAAAGAACATAGAGAGACAACCTCTCCTGAATCTCCATGGAAAGTGCCCATGCCTCCTCAATGGATCTCCTTATCAGTATCAGCAGAAGAAGCTGAGGCAAGCTCCCTGAACCTCTTTATGCATTCAAGGGGCAATGCTCTGTAGGAAGCTCCTTTGTTCTGCTGATACCTAGCCCAGTCTTTGATCTGGGTACTAAAGCCTGATCTCCAAGAACCCAACCTAGCCCTATCAACAGGAAGACATTGAGGCCTAGCCTGGTCAATGTCTTTAACGATCTTATCAAAATGTTCATTGAAAAACAAGCACCCATGAAAGGGAAGCTTCATCAACCAATACTTGGGAGGCTGAGTCCACTACCCAGTGCCAGAGCCACCTGCAAACACCCATCACTGGGGCCACAGAGCAGGCACTGATATGCACAAGATTGGGCACCAGTCAAAAGACCACCCCCAACTCCAGGCAAGCCACCTCCAGGGAGGAGGGTAATCTGCTGGGTCCACTTCAAGAGGGCTCTGGCCACATATCTATTACAGATAATGGTCTAAACACCTACAGCCAATGCGTTGAAGGTCTGTTTAAAAAACAATTTCACCTGAGGAGGAACTGATGTCATCTCTGTGGATGGCCATTTAGTCACAGAACTCCACTGGGGCAGTGATAAAAGAAGATGAAATAAATCCCCCCCCCCCCCCATTTAATTTAATTCATTATAAACATGAATCAATACTAACCTCCCAATGGGGTAAAAAAAGAGGCCGGAAGCATTCCGCTATGCCACTGGGAACTAGGAGTGCAGTGGGTCTGGCAGCGCATATGCTGGCAGCTTGGAAGACAAAATGGCAACTGCAAGCTCTGAGTGGGAGGAAAAGAGTGGTGGAAGTCTTGAGAGAGATGAGGCACCACAGATAGAGGGAAATAGCTAACTAGATCTTTAAAAGGAGATAAGAACCTCCTGAAAAGAAATGAAAACCACAGATGCAGAGTTGAGCTATGAAATGAGAGAGCTGGGCCAGGGGCAAGAGCTAGTGAAGGAAACCTTGGGCTGCTTGACACATGTCCACAGGGATCTAGCTAGAGAATATGAAGCTCTGACAGAAATGGTGGAAGATCTGAAGAACAGATTGCAGTGAGTGAGGGGGTTGCCAGAAGTAGATGCAAATGAGGACTGTGTCAAAGCAGTGCAAGAAACCAGTGAAGAACTCATCTACAGGTCCTGAAGAGAAGGAGAGAAGCTGAAGGGGTTGAAAATACAACACAGACGAGCCTGGGTCAACAGAGCAACCAACAATCTTGGGATATAATAGCCTGTCTCCATTATTATACTTTAAATGAGGAAATACTGGCATGAGCCAAGAAAGGGGAGGCACTGAACTGGACAGGTGCTAAAGTGGCAATCTACCAAGACTTGTTGCAACTCACAATAACGGATAGAAATGAGAGCTATCACTCAATACTTGATAAAGGAGGGTATATGCTACAAATGACTGTTTCCCCTTTGTCTGCTATGGATGGAGAATGGGAGCTCAGAGAAAAAAGTGACAAGCAGCCAGGGAGACCCTAATAGAAATCAGATTCAATGATGTACCAGCGAACATTAATGGGCAAGACAGACGGGGAGCAGATTAGGAAAAGGCAAAATGGCAGTGTGTGTCAAGTGGCAACAAGAGGGCTCAATAAATTCTCCTCAACCCCCATTAAGGACAGTGGCAAGGCCTCAAAGAAAGATGGGGTCTGAGGAGAATGATATAATTAGGGGGGGAGAGAGAGATGGAAAGCTGGAGGCAGAGACCTAGCAGACAATTCTAGGAGGATCAGGAGGATGAATTAGATGGAGGAGTGGGAGATAGCTATAAAGTAGGGGGAGAGAGAATGTAAGATGTTTGAATGGCGGAAGATGGGGGGGGGGAAAAAAGAGATAGGGAGAGGGTCAGAAAGCGAATGCTACATACCTGTAGAAGGTATTCTCCGAGGACAGCAGGCTGATTGTTCTCACTGATGGGTGACGTCCACGGCAGCCCCTCCAATCGGAAACTTCACTAGCAAAGGCCTTTGCTAGCCCTCGCGCGCCCATGCGCACTGCGCATGCGCGGCCGTCTTCCCGCCCGAACCGGCTCGTGTTCGTCAGTCCCATATGTAGCAAGACAAAGACAAGGGAAGACACAACTCCAAAGGGGAGGCGGGCGGGTTTGTGAGAACAATCAGCCTGCTGTCCTCGGAGAATACCTTCTACAGGTATGTAGCATTCGCTTTCTCCGAGGACAAGCAGGCTGCTTGTTCTCACTGATGGGGTATCCCTAGCCCCCAGGCTCACTCAAAACAACAAACATGGTCAATTGGACCTCGCAACGGCGAGGACATAACTGAGATTGACCTAACAATTTATCCAACTAACTGAGAGTGTAGCCTGGAACAGAATAAAACATGGGCCTAGGGGGGTGGAGTTGGATTCTAAACCCCGAACAGATTCTGAAGCACTGACTGCTCAAACCGACTGTCGCGTCGGGTATCCTGCTGCAGGCAGTAATGAGATGTGAATGTGTGGACAGATGACCACGTCGCAGCTTTGCAAATCTCTTCAATAGTGGCTGACTTCAAGTGGGCTACCGACGCTGCCATGGCTCTAACATTATGAGCCGTGACATGACCCTCAAGAGCCAGCCCAGCCTGGGCGTAAGTGAAGGAAATGCAATCTGCTAGCCAATTGGATATGGTGCGTTTCCCCACAGCCACTCCCCTCCTGTTGGGATCAAAAGAAACAAACAATTGGGCGGACTGTCTGTTGGGCTGTGTCCGCTCCAGATAGAAGGCCAATGCTCTTTTGCAGTCCAATGTGTGCAGCTGATGTTCAGCAGGGCAGGATTGAGGACGGGGAAAGAATGTTGGCAAGACAATTGACTGGTTCAGATGGAACTCCGACACAACCTTTGGCAAGAACTTAGGGTGCGTGCGGAGGACTACTCTGTTATGATGAAATTTGGTGTAAGGGGCCTGGGCTACTAGGGCCTGAAGCTCACTGACTCTACGAGCTGAAGTAACTGCCACCAAGAAAATGACCTTCCAGGTCAAGTACTTCAGATGGCAGGAGTTCAGTGGCTCAAAAGGAGGTTTCATCAGCTGGGTGAGAACGACATTGAGATCCCATGACACTGTAGGAGGTTTGACAGGGGGCTTTGACAAAAGCAAACCTCTCATGAAGCGAACAACTAAAGGCTGTCCTGAGATCGGCTTACCTTCCACACGGTAATGGTATGCACTGATTGCACTAAGGTGAACCCTTACAGAGTTGGTCTTGAGACCAGACAAGTGCAGAAGGTATTCAAACAGGGTCTGTGTAGGACAAGAGCGAGGATCTAGGGCCTTGCTGTCACACCAGACGGCAAACCTCCTCCATAGAAAGAAGTAACTCCTCTTAGTGGAATCTTTCCTGGAAGCAAGATGCGGGACACACCCTCTGACAGACCCAAAGAGGCAAAGTCTACGCTCTCAACATCCAGGCAGTGAGAGCCAGAGACTGGAGGTTGGGATGCAGAAGCTCCCCTTCGCCCTGTGTGATGAGGGTCGGAAAACACTCCAATCTCCACGGTTCTTCGGAGGACAACTCCAGAAGAAGAGGGAACCAGATCTGACGCGGCCAAAAAGGAGCGATCAGAATCATGGTGCCTCGGTCTTGCTTGAGTTTCAACAAAGTCTTCCCCACCAGAGGTATGGGAGGATAAGCATACAGCAGACCTTCCCCCCAGTCCAGGAGGAAGGCATCCGATGCCAGTCTGCTGTGGGCCTGAAGCCTGGAACAGAACTGAGAGACTTTGTGGTTGGCTCGAGATGCAAAGAGATCTACCAAGGGGGTGCCCCACACCTGGAAGATCTGGCGCACTACTCGGTAGTTGAGCGACCACTCGTGAGGTTGCTTAATCCTGCTCAGTCTGTCGGCCAGACTGTTGTTTACACCTGCCAGGTATGTGGCTTGGATCACCATGCCGTGACGGCGAGCCCAGAGCCACATGCTGACGGCTTCCTGACACAGGGGGCGAGATCTGGTGCCCCCCTGCTTGTTGATGTAATACATGGCAACCTGGTTGTCTGTCTGAATTTGGATAATTTGGTGGGACAGCCGATCTCTGAAAGCCTTCAGAGCGTTCCAGACTGCTCGTAACTCCAGGAGATTGATCTGCAGATCGCGTTCCTGGAGGGACCAGCTTCCCTGGGTGTGCAGCCCATCGACATGAGCTCCCCACCCCAGGAGAGACGCATCCGTAGTCAGCACTTTTTGTGGCTGAGGAATTTGGAAACGACGTCCCAGAGTCAAATTGGACCAAATCGTCCACCAATACAGGGATTTGAGAAAACTCGTGGACAGGTGGATCACGTCTTCTAGATCCCCAACAGCCTGAAACCACTGGGAAGCTAGGGTCCATTGAGCAGATCGCATGTGAAGGCGGGCCATGGGAGTCACATGAACTGTGGAGGCCATGTGGCCCAGCAATCTCAACATCTGCCGAGCTGTGATCTGCTGGGACGCTCACATCCGCGAGACGAGGGACAACAAGTTGTTGGCTCTCGTCTCTGGGATATAGGCACGAGCCGTCCGAGAATCCAGCAGAGCTCCTATGAATTCGAGTCTCTGTACTGGGAGAAGATGGGACTTTGGATAATTTATCACAAACCCCAGTAGCTCCAGGAGGCGAATAGTCATCTGCATGGACTGTAGAGCTCCTGCCTCGGATGTGTTCTTCACCAGCCAATCGTCGAGGTAAGGGAACACGTGCACTCCCAGCCTGCGAAGCGCCGCTGCTACTACAGCCAAGCACTTCGTGAACACTCTGGGCGCAGAGGCAAGCCCAAAGGGTAGCACACAGTACTGGAAGTGACGTATGCCCAGCTGAAATCGCAGATACTGTCTGTGAGCTGGCAGTATCGGGATGTGCGTGTAGGCGTCCTTCAAGTCCAGAGAGCATAGCCAGTCGTTTTCCTGAATCATGGGAAGAAGGGTGCCCAGGGAAACCATCCTGAACTTTTCCTTGACCAGATATTTGTTCAGGGCCCTTAGGTCTAGGATGGGACGCATCCCCCCTGTTTTCTTTTCCACAAGGAAGTACCTGGAATAGAATCCCAGCCCTTCTTGCCCGGATGGCACGGGCTCGACCGCATTGGCGCTGAGAAGGGCGGAGAGTTCCTCTGCAAGTACCTGCTTGTGCTGGAAGCTGTAGGACTGAGCTCCCGGTGCACAATTTGGAGGTTTGGAGGCCAAATTGAGGGTGTATCCTTGCCGGACTATTTCAAGAACCCACTGATCGGAGGTTATGAGAGGCCACCTTTGGTGAAAAACTTTCAACCTCCCTCCGACCGGCAGATCGCCCGGCACTGACACGTTGATGTCGGCTATGCTCTGCTGGAGCCAGTCAAAAGCTCGCCCCCTGCTTTTGCTGGGGAGCCAAGGGGCCTTGCTGAGGCGCACGCTGCTGACGAGAGCGAGCGCGCTGGGGCTTAGCCTGGGCCGCAGGCTGTCGAGAAGGAGGATTGTACCTACGCTTACCAGAAGAGTAGGGAACAGTCTTCCTTCCCCCATAAAAACGTCTACCTGTGGAGGTAGAAGCTGAAGGCTGCCGGCGGGAGAACTTGTCGAAAGCGGTATCCCGCTGGTGGAGCTGCTCTACCACCTGTTCGACCTTCTCTCCAAAAATATTATCCGCACGGCAAGGCGAGTCCGCAATCCGCTGCTGGATCCTATTCTCCAGATCGGAGGTACGCAGCCATGAGAGTCTGCGCATCACCACACCTTGAGCAGCGGCCCTGGACGCAACATCAAAGGTGTCATACACCCCTCTGGCCAGGAATTTTCTGCACGCCTTCAGCTGCCTGACCACCTCCTGAAATGGCTTGGCTTGCTCAGGAGGGAGCTTGTCCACCAAGCCCGCCAACTGCCGCACATTGTTCCGCATGTGTATGCTCGTATAGAGCTAGTAAGACTGAATTTTGGCCACGAGCATAGAGGAATGGTAGGCCTTCCTCCCAAAGGAGTCTAAGGTTCTAGAGTCTTTGCCCGGGGGCGCCGAAGCATGCTCCCTAGAACTCTTAGCCTTCTTTAGGGCCAAATCCACAACTCCAGAGTCGTGAGGCAACTGAGTGCGCATCAGCTCTGGGTCCCCATGGATCCGGTACTGGGACTCGATCTTCTTGGGAATGTGGGGATTACTTAAAGGCTTGGTCCAGTTCGCCAGCAATGTCTTTTTTAGGACATGATGCATGGGTACTATGGACGCTTCCTTAGGTGGAGAAGGATAGTCCAGGAGCTCAAACATTTCAGCCCTGGGCTCGTCCTCCACAACCACCGGGAAGGGGATGGCCGTAGACATCTCCCGGACAAAGGCCGCAAAAGACAGACTCTCGGGAGGAGAAAGCTGCCTTTCAGAGGAGGGAGTGGGATCAGAAGGAAGGCCATCAGACTCCTCGTCAGAGAAATACCTGATGTCCTCCTCCTCCCACGAGGCCTCATCATCGGTATCAGACACAAGCTCACGAACCTCTGTCTGAAGCCGTGCCCGGGACGACTCCGTGGAAACACGGCCACGGTGTGAGCGTCGAGAGTTAGACTCCCTCGCCCGCACCGGCGAAGCTTCCGCCGCCGACGTCGTCGGGGAGCCTTCCTGGGAGGGGACCGCAGTCGGTACCGCAAGCAGCACCAATGTCGGAGACCTCACCCCGGGCAAGGGGCCAGCCGGCGCCTCACTCGACGGTACCGGTGGCGCAAGCACCCCCGGTACCGGAGGGGAAGGGCGCAACAGCTCTCCCAGGATCTCTGGAAGAACGGCCCGAAGACTCTCGTGCAGAGCGGCTGTGGAGAAAGACATGGAAGCCGATGCAGGTGTCGAACTCAGAGTCTGTTCCGGGCGTGGAGGCTGTTCCGGGCTGTCCAAGGTGGAGCGCATCAACACCTCTTGAACAGAGGGTGAGAGGTCCTCCCAGTGCCGATGCCTACTGGGTGCCGACTCCCTCGGCGACCCAGAGCTCTCGGTACCGACGCGGGAAGGAAACCGGTGTCGATGCTTCTTTGACTTTTTCAAACGAAGCATGTCACCGGAGCTTCCCGGTACCGACGAGGAGGACGTAGAATCCAGCCGTCGCTTCCTCGGGGCCGAGGCCGAAGAAGGTCGGTCTCGGGGGGGCTGTACCACAGGAGCCCTCAGGGTAGGGGGAGACCCACCCGAAGGCTCACCGCCACCAGCAGGGGAATGGACAGCCCTCACCTGCACTCCAGTCGAAGCACCACCGTCCGACGACATCAGCACTAGTAGAGGTCCCAGTACCACCGACGCCAACGCAGCCTTCCGATGTCTCGGCCCCGACAATGCAGAGGGTCGATGCCTCGATGCAATTGATACAGTCGCGGCCGAGGGTGGAGGTCTTGACGCTGTCGATGTCGACGCACTCGATACTCCCGGTGCCGATGCCGACGAACAGCCTGAGAACAGAACGTTCCACTGAGCTAATCTCGCTACCTGAGTCCTTTTCTGTAAAAGGGCGCAAAGACTACAGACCTGCGGGCGGTGCCCAACCCCCAGACACTGAAGACACGACGCGTGCCTGTCAGTGAGCGAGATTACTCGGGCGCACTGGGTGCACTTCTTGAAGCCGCTGGGAGACTTCGATGACATGGGCGGAAAAATCACGCCAGCGAAATCAAAACTCGTAATTGCGGTAAGGCACCAAAAAGAGGGGGAGAAAAAACTCGACCCGAGGCCTCAAAAGGGCCTACCCCAAAAACGAAAGAAAACTTAACGGGGGCCAAAAACTAGAAATACGGGAAAGGGAAAAGACCGAAAGGCCCTTTTCCGAAATCCCTTTTTTTTTTTTTTTTAAAGGCGAAAAGTAAAAAATACACGCGAGGGTCAACTTAAGGGGCGCAAACGGCGCAAACACGACCGTACCGAGCGCGGACAAAAGAAGACTGACGAACACGAGCTGGTTCGGGCGGGAAGACGGCCGAGCATGCGCGGTGCGCATGGGCGCGCGAGGACTAGCAAAGGCCTTTGCTAGTGAAGTTTCCGATTGGAGGGGCTGCCGTGGACGTCACCCATCAGTGAGAACAAGCAGCCTGCTTGTCCTCGGAGAAAGTAAAATTATGCCAGCCCCTTAGTCAGCCAGTATATGTCGCATCACAAAGCAGAACCAAAAGGAAAACCATGGAAAGCCTTCCTCACAAAAATGCGAAAAACGCAAATAGGCATGGAGCCAAACTCCCAAACACAGCTGCACACAGGGCGGTGCCAACACTGAAAACGGGGTAAGCGCCGCAGGGGGGCACCTGCCTTCAAGGGCGCCATCGAGTTGTATTTAAAAAAAAAAACCTTACTGCATTGGCGAACCGGCGGGCGGGACGCCAGTAGTAAAAGCAACAAGCAGGCACGCTCCGTCTGCTTCCCTGCCCTCTCAGCGTCCCGCCCCCCCCAAAAGAAAATGACATCAGAGGAAGGCGGGACGTAGAGAGGGCAGGGAAGCAGACGGAGATGAGTGTGCCTGCTTGCTGCTTTTACAACCTTCCTTCCTTGTGCACGTTGTAATTGATGCGGTGCTGGTGCTATTTACAAAACTGTGACTCACAATAGGAGAAAAGTTGCTGCTCTAGTATTAGCTCAGATCAGATTTTAGTTTCACAGACTGCAATTATAACTGCTCGCAGCAGGAGAGAGGCTGCCTGCGCCTTTAAGTGGTTCAGGAAGTGTGAGGTTCAGGAGAGCCGAGGCACAGCCCCCTTCTTTACTTCTGTGTTAACAGAGAGTGCTGCTTTGCCCATTGCTAAGCTGCACAGACACAATGTGCCGGTTTATCTCATTTGGCATTGGTCCAATTGGTACTACTGCTTTTCAAAGCATGTTTTTCCAGGAAGAAGTCCCTGAATCCATTTGCTTTAGACTCCCGGAGACCTCCTGCACCGCTGGTGATTGACAAAGCAGAGAGGAGAAAAGTGATCAAACAAGGTAAAAGTCATAGGCTGGACTGGGCACTCTCGTGTCCTGGAGAGGTATCCCATGCCGATCCATGGCACTGAGGGAACGAAGCGCCCCCTGATCATAAATATTTATTTATTTATTAGGATTTATTTACGCCTTCTACATTTCATAATTATTTACTATTACTTAAGCAGCTATTTTAAAGAATAAGCATTAATTTATGGTTTGAAGGTACTATTCCCAAAATTTAATCAGTCCCCCATTCCCAAGAGTTAGTGATCAGAAGAAAATTGAAATTATGAAGAAAGGCACGGCATCCTGCTTAAATAATGAATGACAAGTGCATATAAAAGACTACATTTTACTGTATGCCAAGGTCTTTTGTATGGGACATATATGGTATAAGCATAGCAAGCAAGCTTTCCTGTTCAATTTTGCTACTTAAAACAACAATTACTGTACTTTTAACAGTGTAATAACAGTGCCATAACTGATTCTACATGATCCTTATAGGTCTGCAGCCCTGTGCTTCAGGAAAAAAGGTTTTCTCCTTTGCAAAACAAATAGAGCCCAAGGCTATTTGCTGTGATTGACAAAGTAGGGCATTGACCCTCGATGAAACAGACACTGATCATTTTAAAAACACTTTACATGTTGATAATAAGGAAATTTGCTAACACTGCTAGCCTAAATTCACCAAACTGCGTTCTATAGAATATGCTAATATGCTCCGCCCCATCCTTTGCCCCTCCAAATGAAACAGTCAAACTACGCCCATGGCTGCTGCTGCCTTCCCGCACGCTGTGCTCGGCTCTTTGGCACCGCCCAGCTCTTCCACGCGCCTTGGAGCCAGGCAGGTCCGGGGGGGCTCACCAACTGATAGTCTGCAGGGGGGCGCCAAAGACCCTAGGCACGGCCCTGGATGCACAGGATGAACTTGTCAAGGTTCTGTATTTCTTTCTCTGAATCTGATTTCATCCATTCTTCTTTATTTTGTTTTCTTTTTTACTATCCTAAGAAATACCATAGACAAGAGAGACCCCCGTCAACAATCATAACTGTAATGTGGCTAAACGAGTGGGATCCTGAATTCATCTGCTAAGACTAAAGGAAAGAAAATCATCAGGTAAGGCATAATTTTACCTTCGATAGCCTCAGCAGCAGACGATTCCAAAAACTGGTGGGATGTATCAAAGCACTCCCTAAAGAGGGTGGCAAGCCACAGCTCCCCAAAACAGCACCACCATACCAAAACTGGCATCCTCCTGAACGGCCACATCCAATCTGTAATGTTTCGAAAAGGTATGTAAGGAAGCCCAAGTAGCCACCCTACAAATCTCCTCGGAAGAAAAAAATTATTATATAATATTCTATTCTTCTATATTCTATTCTGTTCACCAATTAGATATAATGTAATATGATAACAGTAAGAATATGTAAGAAAAGGGGGAATTAAATAATATATTTGTTGAATTACATTAACCTGCACTGTAAGGTTTAAGGACATGTGCTCAGAACATAAAGACCATATATTTAACTTTAAAATGTTTATTTACAATACAGGTAATGTAATAATGTTACAAGAGAGAGGCAGTTTTTAAGAATCTTTCACAAGGGGAATATGCTTTCAAGATTAGAAAGTCTGAATTATAAATTATGCTGGATAATGGTAACTCACTTTGATGGAGGCTGCTGGTTGGAGTGATGAAGGAGATCCTCACTAGAAAAGAAGTCTTTTTGTTGTAGAGTTGTTGCTGGAGCCTGGAGAAAGTCTTATCAGGGATGTGTGTGAAGTCTAGCAAGGATCATGGAGGTGCAGATCAGGACTCGAGGAGCCGAGAGCCAAGAGCAAGAGCGAAGAAACAAGAGAGAACTGAGCATGTTCCAGGTTTTTTTCTCTTGTTGGACCATAGGCTGAAATCAGGTGGGGTGTATTTGATCCAATGAAAACTCAGGGATAGCTGAAAACTGGTTTCATCTAGTTTTGAGATGGAGCATGGTAACTGGTCACATGTTTTAATGACATCATAAGACTTTCTATCTGGACATCTGCTGTGATATACATCCAGAAGGCATCTGACAGGATTAAAAGAGTCTTTGTCTGAGAGTAAGTGGGCTTATTTTTGTTATATTAGATAGGTAAATGGGCTTTTCAGTCTGTCATTGTCTGAGAATAGGTGGAGTTTCACTGTCTTTGGTTAACTCCAGTCTCTGTGCTTGCTGTCCATCTTCAGAGTTTTGTTCTTTGGAGATGTTTTGATGAACTTAGGTATCCACCCAGCTAGTTTTTGTTATCAGTAGTTTCCAGGGGAAAAGGAGAAGGTGAAAGCCAGACCAGTTTATCTGATTATGTCCCAATATGTCTTTGCAGCTGTATATTTTACATTTGTGTCTGATCCAGCAAAATCAATAACTGACAATTAAACTCACATCATGCTACAAAAGCCTTACTGAACTCCCATGAAATTTATGCCATTCCAGCTATCATTCTAAGCCTCCCTTCTCCATAAAAGAGAGCATTTCTGACACAAAAAGCCTACCCCGGCTTCTCCCTGTACCAACTTGTGGATTCTTGAATTTTAGTGCATAACCATGTTTTGGTGTAAAAAGAAAAATGATTTTTCAGCTTATTCTGAGGGTGCCACACTTACACACACTATTCTATATGTTCATAAACCCACTTTGTTTAAGCAATGTGTAGTATCCTCTGGCCCTAACCTTGGACTCTTAGTGATGATATCATCTGACCCTCAGATACAGAAACCAAATTTGAAAAGTACTGTTCCTTATATTTATTTTTGTTATTTTTGTTACATTTGTACCCCGCGCTTTCCCACTCATGGCAGGCTCAATGCGGCTTACATGGGGCAATGGAGGGTTAAGTGACTTGCCCAGAGTCACAAGGAGCTGCCTGTGCCTGAAGTGGGAATCGAACTCAGTTCCTCAGTTCCCCAGGACCAAAGTCCACCACCCTAACCACTAGGCCATTAAATCAGAGCGTAAGAGAATTGCTGCTTGTCTTTGGTTAATGTGGGCCATATGTAAGAAAGTTTTAAAAGAGCGTGCAGAATTGAAAGAGAAATTACAAGCCAAAGAGAAAGAATGTATGGAGACAGATAAAGAAAAGAGTTTTTAATCACGACTACTTGCTTAAGTTATCAAGTAGATTCTCTGAAACAGCAAGTCCAACAACAGGTAACCCAAGAAAATCAAATGCAGACCCAAATTTCAGCTTTGGAAATACAAGCAAGCCAGGTTCCAGGCTTAAAACACTTAGTAAGAGAGATAACACTGCAGACTCTCACTCTAGGTGAAGATGCTGATCATGCACATTGTCACAGGGATACAGGCTTTAAAACAAAAACTGCAGGATTCTCGCCTGCAGGTCTCAGCAATTACAGGCCTTCAATATACCCCTCCGGACCCAAAGACAACCACAGCTAAGCCTGTGTCAGCTGTAATAAAGGTATCACAGTCTCAACCTATAGGAGGTGGTTTCACCCAAACTATTAGCTCACAACTGTTATCACAGACAGATATGGAAGTGATAGCTAAGCAGGTAGGCAAGATAAGACCCCAATAATTTCCCCCATGCTTGTGTTGTGCTAAGGAAGTTAGAGCAGGAAGAAAAGCTTGATACAGAGGAATTAAGATTGTTCGCCTCTCTATTAAGCCTAAATATGCAAAGCAAATGGAAAAAGCTATTAGTTTGGCTAAACAGATAAGCTTTTCCTTACTCAATTTGGCTGTTTGTGTCTCTTTTGGCATGAGAAGGTTTAAGGCCCAAAGTGCAGTTATCCAACAGGATCAGAATGAGAGAACTGAAGATTATGTTAGAAAAGCAATACTATTACTGGTGATGACTGGACTAGCTTATGGAAGAGATTCAAGAGGGCAGCTACCAAAAGATCTTTTAGATGTGCACATAGGTACTGAGGACCTCAGGGAAATTTGTCAGGGTATGCATCCTGCTATTGCAAGAGCTTTACGTTCTTGGGCACCAGGTGAGCCTGCTTCTGCTAGAGATTTGTGTGTAAAGGCAATGAATGTCCAAAAGTATCAGTCTTGTGCTTCACATCCAGTGGCAGCAGCTGGACCTGTTTTATACCCTGATTTAACACCATACCAGGAACAGGCCCCAACACAGCATCCAAAACCCCAGTACAAAGGAGCACAACCTGCTCTGTATTCTAATTTAAGCACTCAAAAAAGTGAGCCTTCAATTAAAAATTCAGCTCCTCACTATATAGACACAGAAACCCACATGCAAGCATGTGACATTTTGAAATATCATGGTGAGAATATTTCATATTGGGAGAACAAACCCACCAGTGTCCTTACAGCAAGAGCCTTACAAATAGGCACCCAGAAATCTTTTAAAAAGAAAACTCTGCCACCAGATAAGCAGGAACTTATAACTGCATGTCCTATTGTAACAGAAACTAACATTCTCTCAGCCCTTCCTGCAATGTTTGATTTCTATGGAACATGAGGAGATACGTCCAGCCTGGACTGGAGTTCTCCACAGCAGGGTCCACTCTGCAGATTGCAGTGGGATCCGGGTGGCTGATTTATGGTATAGGTTGGACAGGAATATAGGGAAACGTTTTGCACTGAAGTACCCTTGAGATATAGTTTAGGATTTAAAATGTCTCTCTGTAATGAGTAACTCCCACTTGAGCTGAAACTAAAAAGCGAATGCTACATACCTGTAGAAGGTATTCTCCGAGGACAGCAGACTGATTGTTCTCACTGATGGGTGACGTCCACGGCAGCCCCTCCAATCGGAAACTTCACTAGCAAAGGCCTTTGCTAGTCATCGCGCACTCATGCGCACCGCGCATGCGCGGCCATCTTCCCGCCCGAACCGGCTCGTGTTCGTCAGTCCCATAAGTAGCAAACAAAGCAAGGGAAGACACAACTCCAAAGGGGAGGCGGGCGGGTTTGTGAGAACAATCAGCCTGCTGTCCTCGGAGAATACCTTCTACAGGTATGTAGCATTCGCTTTCTCCGAGGACAAGCAGGCTGCTTGTTCTCACTGATGGGGTATCCCTAGCCCCCAGGCTCACTCAAAACAACAACCATGGTCAATTGGGCCTCGCAACGGCGAGGACATAACTGAGATTGACCTAAAAGAATTTACCAACTAACTGAGAGTGCAGCCTGGAACAGAACAAACAGGGCCCTCGGGGGGTGGAGTTGGATCCTAAAGCCCAAACAGGTTCTGAAGAACTGACTGCCCGAACCGACTGTCGCGTCGGGTATCCTGCTGCAGGCAGTAATGAGATGTGAATGTGTGGACAGATGACCACGTCGCAGCTTTGCAAATTTCTTCAATAGAGGCTGACTTCAAGTGGGCTACCGACGCTGCCATGGCTCTAACATTATGAGCCGTGACATGACCCTCAAGAGCCAGCCCAGCCTGGGCGTAAGTGAAGGAAATGCAATCTGCTAGCCAATTGGATATGGTGCGTTTCCCCACAGCCACTCCCCTCCTATTGGGATCAAAAGAAACAAACAATTGGGCGGACTGTCTGTTAGGCTGTGTCCGCTCCAGGTAGAAGGCCAATGCTCTCTTGCAGTCCAATGTGTGCAGCTGACGTTCAGCAGGGCAGGAATGAGGACGGGGAAAGAATGTTGGCAAGACAACTGACTGGTTCAGATGGAACTCCGACACAACCTTTGGCAAGAACTTAGGGTGAGTGCGGAGGACTACTCTGTTATGATGAAATTTGGTGTAAGGGGCCTGGGCTACCAGGGCCTGAAGCTCACTGACTCTACGAGCTGAAGTAACTGCCACCAAGAAAATGACCTTCCAGGTCAAGTACTTCAGATGGCAGGAGTTCAGTGGCTCAAAAGGAGGTTTCATCAGCTGGGTGAGAACGACATTCAGATCCCATGACACTGTAGGAGGCTTGACAGGGGGCTTTGACAAAAGTAAACCTCTCATGAAGCGAACAACTAAAGGCTGTCCTGAGATCGGCTTACCTTCCACACGGTAATGGTATGCACTGATTGCACTAAGGTGAACCCTTACAGAGTTGGTCTTGAGACCAGACTCAGACAAGTGCAGAAGGTATTCAAGCAGGGTCTGTGTAGGACAAGAGCGAGGATCTAGGGCCTTGCTGTCACACCAGACGGCAAACCTCCTCCACAGAAAGAAGTAACTCCTCTTAGTGGAATCTTTCCTGGAAGCAAGCAAGATACGGGAGACACCCTCTGACAGACCCAAAGAGGCAAAGTCTACGCTCTCAACATCCAGGCCGTGAGAGCCAGGGACTGGAGGCTGGGATGCAGAAGCGCCCCTTCGTCCTGCGTGATGAGGGTCGGAAAACACTCCAATCTCCACGGTTCTTCGGAGGACAACTCCAGAAGAAGAGGGAACCAGATCTGACGCGGCCAAAAAGGAGCAATCAGAATCATGGTGCCTCGGTCTTGCTTGAGTTTCAACAAAGTCTTCCCCACCAGAAGTATGGGAGGATAAGCATACAGCAGACCCTCCCCCCAATCCAGGAGGAAGGCATCCGATGCCAGTCTGCCGTGGGCCTGAAGCCTGGAACAGAACTGAGGGACTTTGTGGTTGGCTCGAGATGCGAAGAGATCTACCAAGGGGGTGCCCCACGCTTGGAAGATCTGGCGCACCACTCGGGAATTGAGCGACCATTCGTGAGGTTGCATAATCCTGCTCAACCTGTCGGCCAGACTGTTGTTTACACCTGCCAGGTATGTGGCTTGGAGCACCATGCCGTGACGGCGAGCCCAGAGCCACATGCTGACGGCTTCCTGACACAGGGGGCGAGATCCGGTGCCCCCCTGCTTGTTGACGTAATACATGGCAACCTGGTTGTCTGTCTGAATTTGGATAATTTGGTGGGACAGCCGATCTCTGAAAGCTTTCAGAGCGTTCCAGATCGCTCGTAACTCCAGAAGATTGATCTGCAGATCGCGTTCCTGGAGGGACCAGCTTCCTTGGGTGTGAAGCCCCTCGACATGAGCTCCCCACCCCAGGAGAGACGCATCCGTGGTCAGCACTTTTTGTGGCTGAGGAATTTGGAAAGGACGTCCCAGAGTCAAATTGGACCAAAGCGTCCACCAATACAGGGATTTGAGAAAACTCGTGGACAGGTGGATCACGTCTTCTAGATCCCCAGCAGCCTGAAACCACTGGGAAGCTAGGGTCCATTGGGCAGATCTCATGTGAAGGCGGGCCATGGGAGTCACATGGACTGTGGAGGCCATGTGGCCCAGCAATCTCAACATCTGCCGAGCTGTGATCTGCTGTGACGCTCGCACCCGCGAGACGAGGGACAACAAGTTGTTGGCTCTCGCCTCTGGGAGATAGGCACGAGCCGTCCGAGAATCCAGCAGAGCTCCTATGAATTCGAGTTTCTGCACTGGGAGAAGATGGGACTTTGGATAATTTATCACAAACCCCAATAGCTCCAGGAGGCGAATAGTCATCTGCATGGACTGCAGGGCTCCTGCCTCGGATGTGTTCTTCACCAGCCAATCGTCGAGATATGGGAACACGTGCACCCCCAGCCTGCGAAGTGCCGCTGCTACTACAGCCAAGCACTTTGTGAACACCCTGGGCGCAGAGGCGAGCCCAAAGGGTAGCACACAGTACTGGAAGTGCCGTGTGCCCAGCTGAAATCGCAGATACTGTCTGTGAGCTGGCAGTATCGGGATGTGCGTATAGGCGTCCTTCAAGTCCAGAGAGCATAGCCAATCGTTTTGTTGAATCATGGGTAGAAGGGTGCCCAGGGAAAGCATCCTGAACTTTTCTTTGACCAGATATTTGTTCAGGGCCCTTAGGTCTAGGATGGGACGCATCCCCCCTGTTTTCTTTTCCACAAGGAAGTACCTGGAATAGAATCCCAGCCCTTCTTGCCCGGATGGCACGGGCTCGACCGCATTGGCGCTGAGAAGGGCGGAGAGTTCCTCTGCAAGTACCTGCTTGTGCTGGAAGCTGTAGGATTGAGCTCCCGGTGGACAATTTGGAGGTTTTGAAGCCAAATTGAGGGTGTACCCGTGCCGGACTATTTGAAGAACCCACTGATCGGAGGTTATGAGAGGCCACCTTTGGTTAAAAGCTTTTAACCTCCCCCCGACTGGTAGGTCGCCCGGCACTGATACTTGGATGTCGGCTATGCTCTGTTGGAGCCAGTCAAAAGCTCGTCCCTTGCTTTTGCTGGGGAGCCGATGGGCCTTGCTGAGGCGCACGCTGCTGACGAGAGCGAGCGCGCTGGGGCTTAGCCTGGGCCGCAGGCTGTCGAGAAGGAGGATTGTACCTACGCTTGCCAGAAGAGTAGGGAACAGTCTTCCTTCCCCCGAAAAATCTTCTACCTGTAGAGGTAGATGCTGAAGGTTGCCGGCGGGAGAACTTGTCGAATGCGGTGTCCCGCTGGTGGAGCTGCTCTACCACCTGTTCGACTTTCTCTCCAAAAATATTATCCGCAAGGCGAGTCCGCAATCCGCTGCTGGATTCTATTCTCCAGGTCAGAGGCACGCAGCCATGAGAGTCTGCGCATCACCACACCTTGAGCAGCGGCCCTGGACGCAACATCAAAGGTGTCATACACCCCTCTAGCCAGGAATTTTCTGCACGCCTTCAGCTGCCTGACCACCTCCTGAAAAGGCTTGGCTTGCTCAGGGGGGAGCGCATCCACCAAGCCCGCCAACTGCCGCACATTGTTCCGCATGTGTATGCTCGTGTAGAGCTGGTAGGACTGAATCTTGGCCACGAGCATAGAAGAATGGTAGGCCTTCCTCCCAAAGGAGTCCAAGGTTCTAGAGTCCTTGCCCGGGGGCGCCGAAGCATGTTCTCTAGAACTCTTGGCCTTCTTTAGGGCCAAATCCACAACTCCAGAGTCATGAGGCAACTGTGTGCGCATCAGCTCTGGGTCCCCATGGATCCGGTACTGGGACTCGATCTTCTTGGGAATGTGGGGATTAGTTAGAGGCTTGGTCCAGTTCGCCAGCAATGTCTTTTTTAGGACATGGTGCATGGGTACAGTGGACGCTTCCTTAGGTGGAGAAGGATAGTCCAGGAGCTCAAACATTTCAGCCCTGGGCTCGTCCTCCACAACCACCGGGAAGGGGATGGCCGTAGACATCTCCCGGACAAAGGAAGCGAAAGACAGACTCTCGGGGGGAGAAAGCTGTCTCTCAGGAGAGGGAGTGGGATCGGAAGGAAGACCCTCAGACTCCTCGTCAGAGAAATATCTGATGTCTCCTTCGTCTTCCCACGAGGCCTCACCCTCGGTGTCAGACACAAGTTCACGGACCTGTGTCTGCAACCGTGCCCGACTCGACTCTGTGGAGCCACGTCCACGATGGGGGCGTCGAGAGGTAGACTCCCTCGCCCGCATCGGCGAAGCTCCCTCCGCCGACGTAGTCGGGGAGCCCTCCTGGGAGGCGACGGCAGCCGGTACCGCACGCGGCACCGACGCCGGAGACCTCACCCCGGGCGATGGACCAGCCGGCGCCACGCTCGACGGTACCGGTGGCGCAAGCACCGCCGGTACTGGAGGGGTAGGGCGCAACAGCTCTCCCAGAATCTCCGGGAGGACGGCCCGGAGGCTCTCGTTCAGAGCGGCTGCAGAGAAAGGCATGGAGGTCGATGCAGGCGTCGACGTCAGAACCTGTTCCGGGCGTGGAGGCTGTTCCGGGCTGTCCAGAGTGGAGCGCATCGACACCTCCTGAACAGAGGGTGAGCGGTCCTCTCGGTGCCGATGCCTACTGGGTGCCGACTCCCTCGGCAACCCAGAGCTCTGGGTGCCGACACGGGAAGGAGACCGATGACGATGCTTCTTCGACTTCTTGGAACGAAGCATGTCACCGGAGCTTCCCGGCACCGATGAGGAGGATGTAGAATCCATCCGTCGCTTCCTCGGGGCCGAGGAAGAAGTAGGTCGGTCTCGGGGGGGCTGTACCGCAGGAGCCCTCAGGGTAGGGGGAGACCCACCCGAAGGCTCACCGCCACCAGCAGGGGAATGGACAGCCCTCACCTGCACTCCAGACGAAGCACCACCGTCCGACGACATCAGCAGACGAGGTCCCGGTACCACCGACGTCGACGCAGCTGTCCGATGTCTCAGCGCCGATGCAGAGGGCCGATGCCTCGATGCACTGGCGGCCGAGGATGAAGGTCTGGACGCTGAAGACGTCGATGCACTCGATACCCCCGGTGCCGATGTCGACGAAGAGCCCGAGAACAAAACTTTCCACTGGGCCAATCTCGCTACCTGAGTCCGCTTTTGTAAAAGGGAACACAGACTACAGGCCTGCGAGCGGTGCCCAGCCCCCAAGCACTGAAGACACGACGCGTGCCTGTCAGTGAGCGAGATGACCCGGGCGCACTGGGTGCACTTCTTGAAGCCGCTGGGAGACTTCGATGTCATGGGCGGAAAAATCACGCCGGCGAGATCAAAAGTCGAAATGGCGGAAAAGGCACCACAAAAACAAGGGGAAGAAAACTTCGACCCGAGGCCTAAAAGCGGCCTACCCCGACGACGAAAGAAAACTTACCGGGGCGAAAAAGTTGGAAATATCAGGGGAAAAGAGACCGAAGAGTCCCTTTCCACACACAGAATGTTTTTTTTTTTTTTTTCACACGAAGAGAACGCGCGAGGTCGACTTTGCGGGGCACGACACGGCGAAAACACGACCGTACCGAGCGCGGACAAAAGAAGACTGTCGAACACGAGCCGGTTCGGGCGGGAAGACGGCCGCGCATGAGCGCGCGAGGACTAGCAAAGGCCTTTGCTAGTGAAGTTTCTGATTGGAGGGGCTGCCGTGGACGTCACCCATCAGTGAGAACAAGCAGCCTGCTTGTCCTCGGAGAAACTATTGTATCTTGATTGAATTAACTACAATATAAATATGCTCGATAGCAGATCGACTAGTTAAACAAAACCAAAAACAACAGATCTGCAGTCAGAAAAAGATTAGTCCCTTAACGCACTCTATAGCAGTGGAAAAAGCCTCAAAGTCCTTCTAAATCTTGAATTGATTTAAGAAAGATATGACGGGTCAAATGACCTCTTTCATCATCACTGGCATAAAAAACCACTGCTTGTGCAAATATTCATTTATGATTAACCGTGATTAAGCAATGGTAAACACCAAATTCCACACTTATCTTTAAGGTGGATGCTTGCAGCTTAACTGCGCTGTACTCGTTACTCTCAACTGGTGCAGGGGAATATCAAAAGCTCCTTCTACAAAATGAGCAAAAGTGGATATTTAGGTTAAGGTCTCTGCATCCGGCAGGACTAAACCATCGCATAGAGTGGAGTCATTTTTTGTAACACCCCCTCAAGATCGTCTATGCTTTCAATAGCGTCTGACGTCAGCAATTTGTTTATAGAGAAGCCATTTTTGATAGAGAAGTCAAAGAGTAAGGAAGTGTATAACGAAGCTGTCCTCTCAACCCGGTGAGTGTGGTAGCTCTTTATGATTTTCAGTGTTTAGATTTATAACATCAGGTTTTGATATGTATATCTTTCAACAGAAAGTGCGGTAGAGGCCCTGAAGCAGCCTTGCGAAACGCTGGCCACCGTCGGCCCTGCACCAGTTGAGAGTAACGAGTACAGCGCAGTTAAGCTGCAAGCATCCACCTTAAAGATAAGTGTGGAATTTGGTGTTTACCATTGCTTAATCACGGTTAATCATAAATGAATATTTGCACAAGCAGTGGTTTTTTATGCCAGTGATGATGAAAGAGGTCATTTGACCCGTCATATCTTTCTTAAATCAATTCAAGATTTAGAAGGACTTTGAGGCTTTTTCCACTGCTATAGAGTGCGTTAAGGGACTAATCTTTTTCTGACTGCAGATCTGTTGTTCTTGATTGAATTAACCAGATGTGCTTATTTTTGTAGAAGAAACTAAAGCTTGTCTACACCCTGCTGTCACGGTTGTGCCCATGTTACGTGCTCTACCTCTCGCCACATGGTGGCCAGACCTGGTGGCTGCAATGGACTGTCTGGTTATTGTCACCCGTTCCAGATTTCAGCCCAGTCCGGTCCGGATCTTGCTTGCTTGGATTGAACCTACAAAGCACCCGTAGTTGCCTGGTGAGTGCTGCAGTCAGCCTCAGCTGCTGCTGGGCTTTATTATTCAGTTGGAAATTCTCTGCCTTTGCATCACCTAAGGCCCTCAGGTTTGTTGGGGTGCTGTTTGCACTTCTGCTCAATCTGGTTCCTTGCCTTGATTCTTGTCTGTTTTAGTTAGTCAGTGGGTAGTTAGATTAGGTTGTTGTTTGTTTGCTAGTCCTGTCTCTGGGTTATAGTTTTGTGTTTAGTCCTTGTCTGTTTGTGTCTTTGTGGCTGCTCTGCAGCTTTCAGTTCTGTGTCTTGTTATCAGTGTTTTGTTTCCTGTTTTAGTGGCTGCTTGCAGCTTTCAGTCCTGCCCTTTAGCCTCTGTATGTTCCTTTCCCCTCTGACCTTCAGTCCTGGTTCAGCCTAGTGGGTATCCAGTCCTGCCTTGCCCAGTAAGTCCTGCCGGCCACCTGCAGTCAGGGGCTCAACTCCTGGTGAAAGGTGGCCAAGTGCAGGTGAAGTTTAAGTGTGAGTGCTCTGCTTATTCCTGCTTGTTTGCCTCTGCTGCAACTCCAGTCCGGGGTTCCAGTTCTGTTCTGCCCTGTCTCTGGTTTGGGGATGGTTTTGCCTGCCGCTGCCACTCCTCGGCAGTGGCCCAAGGGCTCACAAACCTAGTTCCAGCATTGAAGATGTGACACCTGCTTGCAAGCCATGGTCTAAGATCTTGTGAAGGAACTGTGAATGAGGGAGTGTCCTACTAATAAAAGAGCCAGAACAGTGGAGCCATGTGACCTTGTAAATTAATATGAAAGTGGGGGGGGGGGGGTTTCTCTTTCAGAGTTCAAGATTAAATTTAGGATTTTCATGGGGCCAGGAATTGATACATACATGGCTATCCTGGAAACATTTTTAATATAAGCAAATCCTTTCCTATTTATGGGATAGTTAGGCCATGTATAAGTTTTGCTTATTTGTACACATAAAAAGTCCTTCTCACTCAATGGAACTGCTTTGGTATTCTAATTGGATACCACATATGATGCTGCTTTATGTAATAGTGTATTTATTTGCAGGTTAAGCCCGATCCTGAATCAGGAATAGACCAATGTGATATATATAAGGCCTACTAGATATCAGGTCCCTCGAGGCAGGATCTGAATTCGTGAGCCCTTGGACCCCTGCCACGGAGCGACAGAGGCAGGCAAGACCACCCTGGAACTGGACACAAGGAAGAACAGGACTGGACCTCTGGACTGGAGTAGTAACTGAAACAGGCAACTGGAACCGGCAGAACAGGAACAGCTTCACCTGCGCTTGACCACCGTTCCTCTGGAGTAGAGCTCCGGCGTGTGGTTGGCCGGCAGGACTTGCAGGATAAAGCAGGAACTGAAGATCCAGAGGACCCACCCTGGGTCTGGGATACACGAGGGAGGCTGGGCACAGCACGAGACTAAGACTGCAAGCTGCACGCAGCCACTAAGCCTGAAACACCAGACAGACTAAGGAGACAAGACGTACACAAGGCTTGGCAGGAGCAGGGGCAAGGAATACACTCAGGATATACACACTAGCTAGGCAGAAGCAGGGTTCAGGATATACACTCAGGATATACGCACTAGCTAGGCAGAAGCAGGGTTCAGGATATACACACAGGATATACGCACTAGCTAGGCAGAAGCAGGGTTCAGGATATACACACAGGATATACGCACTAGCTAGGCAGAAGCAGGGTTCAGGATATACACACTAGCTAGGCAGAAACAGGGTTCAGGATATACACACTAGCTAGGCAGAAACAGGGTTCATGATATACACACTAGCTAGGCAGAAGCAGGGTTCAGGATATACACACAGGATATACGCACTAGCTAGGCAGAAACAGGGTTCAGGATATACACACTAGCTAGGCAGAAACAGGGTTCAGGATATACACACTAGCTAGGCAGAAGCAGGGTCCAGGATATACACACTAGCTAGGCAGAAGCAAGGTTCAGGAAATACAAGCAAGCCTGGCAGAAACAGGATTCAGGAAATACCAGCAGGCTTGGCAAAGCAGGCAGAAGAACCAGGAACTAGCAGAGTCTTTGGGGCTGGCAGCAGACAATAGAATAAACCTGGAGCTAACCAAGTCTTTGGGCAGGCGGCGGACAGAAGAATAAACCAGGAGCTAGCAGAGTCTTAGGACAGGCGGCAGACAAAGGAAAAACCAGGGATAACAGGGTCAGGGTTGAAGCTTCAGACACCAAACACAGACAGAGAGAAAATGGCTGAAGCTTCAGACTCCAAACTCAGAGCAAGGCAAAAGAAGGACAAGCAGTCCAGAGACACAAAGCAGCAGGGCAGAGCCCCCCCACGGAAGGACAAGCAGTCCAGACACGAAACAGCAGATGGGCAAAAGCCCCAGAGAAAGACTAAGTAGCAGCGCAGCAGTGCACTCACTAACCTGACGACCTATAGCATAACACCATGCAAAGGCCCTGAATGCAAGCACAGCACTTCCTTATGAAGGCCCTCACTGATGATGACACCTGCGCAGGACAGGAGCAGGGAACAGACTCACACCAAGGGGAGGCTGGGAACACATAGGAAGTGAACACACAGGAAAGACAAGCAGGAGCCATCTTGGAAGCTAGCACAGAACAAGCGGGAGCCATCTTAGATGCTGGCTCCTCAGAGAGGCATAGCCCACACAGGTGAAGTCTAGTGAAATAATCAGCACACAGAGTCTGAGACAAAACTAACACAGAGACAGACAGAAGCCAGCACAGATGCTGACCCCCAGAAACAAGGTAAGTCTGAGGGTGGTCACGGCCACAGACGTGACACTAGAACTCTGTGTTTTGTCTGTCATGTGGTCTCCATTTTTATATGTTTGTTTTATCTTATGGGATACCCAAGGAACTATAACACAACAGACACTCCTAGACCATCCCACTCAGCCCTTTCATTAGTCCAAATTGTACCATGTCCTTTTCCAAAATATGTTCTCATGGCAAGCACGCTATAGAAAAGAAATGATTTAAGCTATGGTTTATACACTCTGATTGTAGCTCAGTTAAGGCTTGTCTTACCACTTTATTTTTTATTAAGTTCTACAAATTGCTATTTAATGTTATGTATTTATATGAGTATATATATATATATATTCAAAACCACGAAAAATAAGGTTTCTCTTTATATGAACTACCAGACACAATCAGTATAGTGAATGTTTCTAACTTTTTAGTGTATGTACAATCAGTACATACACATGGTCTCTCTCCTGAATGAAATATCAGTTGTGTGCAAAACACAGTTAATATATCTCTTCTGACTTCTTTACTAAATACACTAACACACGAATATTGTCTCTATCAATTTACTACATTAACATATATGAATATTGTAGCTTTTTTACTACACTCAGTACAGATACCTAGTTTCTCTCTGAAAGATATCTCATGGTACCATACCATGATCCTGTTTTTCCTTATTCGGTCAGTGATCAATTAGATATTGTTTTACAGGATTTATGTATTTCCTTAGATAGGAATAATTATTTTGTATGTGATAGTAACCTAGGAAGTTATTATGATAAATGCATGCTTAATGGTACCTGTGCCTTTCATCTTTATGTATCTTGTTTATGTATTAGAACTATCTGTCCTTTTATTATCGCTAATGGTATGCTGTTCATAGTAACTGAAGAATTAAATCTGTCTATGTGATGTCACTAGGATTACAGGATGTGATTTTAGTTATTCCAGACCAATGATGCAGTATGTTTCCAATGACCTAGCCGTACCCACTCCTGAACTATTACCTATTCCCTTAGGTTTTAATGTAACACAACCAGTTAGCCTCTGAAATAGAGAACATACGGAAACATTCATGGTGGGATATTTTCCTTGGAAAGTCAAATACTGGGAATAATGTACTAAATAGATTGTTCCATCCCATTGTGGTTTTGTTCCATCCCATTGTGGTGGTATTGGTCGGTCATCTGCTCACTCTAATGCTAATGATTTGGCTAGCATGCTGGGTTAAGAGAAAGTTTCACCAGATCCAGAAGATGACCTCTCGCAACCAGATCTACAAGTGCCATACCATGAAGATATCTTGTGGCATCTACTTGGGAGCAACCTATGTCCCTGAGCAGTTGCAAAAAGGAGCTGGTCTCTAGGGGTGGTGCATATGATACTTGCATGATTAAAGGAATGTGAGTGTGATTGCAGGCCTGCTAAAACTAGAGCAAAGCCAGACTCTGCCCAAAACCGCCTAACTGAATAGAAGCCTAATGGAACAGATACCGGATGACCACAGAAAACCTGATCAATGGTGAATACCCAGCAACCTAAATGTAAGACATGAGCAGGAGCAAACAAAATTAATAATAATGAGCATTTGCTTACAATAATCACAATTCCTATTACGTGACATTTTCCAAGGTTCAATATCCACTATTCAAAGACTCACTTCTCCCAATACACCCATGTAAATAGTCCAATATATTTGCTATAGTTTTATTTGAATTCTGCTTTATGTTAGTGTTAAGATTGTAACTTTTTCTAGCTATTTGTGATTCTCCGTTCCAATATAAATGTGTTAATATTGTCTCAAGAATCAAGAGAGGGAAATATGTAGCATGATATGAGTTTAATTGTCAGAGTTATTGATTTTGCTGAATCAGATACAAATGTAAAATATACAGCTGCAAAGAGGTATTGGGACAGAATCAGATAAACTGGTCTGGCTTTCACCTTCCCCTTTCCCCCTGGAAACTACTGATAACAAAAACTAGCTGGGTGGATACCTAAGTCCATCAACACATTTCCAAAGAACAAAACTCTGAAGATGGACAGCAATCACTGGAGTTAACCAAAGACAGTGAAACTCCACCTATTCTCAGACAATGACTCAGACTGAAAAGCCCATCTACCTTTCTAATCTGACAAAAATAGCGCACTTACTCTCAGACAAAGACTCTTCTAATCCTGTCAGATGCCTTCTGGATGTATATCACAGTAGACATCCAGACAGAAAGTCTTATGATGTAATCAAACATGTGACCAGTTACCATGCTCCATCTCAAAACTAGATGAAACCAGTTGTCAGCTATCCCTGAGTTTTCACTGGATCAAGTACACCCCACCTGACTTCAGCCTATGGTCCAACAAGAGATTATAAAAAGCCTGGAACATGCTCAGTTCTCTCTTGCTCTTGGCTCCTCGAGTCCTGATCTGCACCTCCATGATCCTTGCTAGACTTCACACACATCCCTGATAAGACTTTCTCCAGGCTCCAGCAACAACTCTACAACAAAAAGACTTCTTTTCTAGTGAGGATCTCCTTCATCACTCCAACTTGCAGCCTCCATCAAAGTGAGTTACCATTATCAAGCATAATTTATAATTCAGACTTTCTAATCTTGAAAGCACATTCCCCATGTGAAAGATTCTTAAAAACTGCCTCTCTCTTGTAACATTATTACATTACCTGTATTGTAAATAAACATTTTAATGTTAAATATATGGTCTTTATGTTCTGAGCACAATGTCCTTAAACCTTACAGTGCAAGTTAATGTAATTCCACAAATATATTATTTAACGCCCCCTTTTCTAAACAAAAAAAACAAAAAGGCACACAACTGCTTACAAAACAGTAGATAAAAAACAACAAAGCAGTGGAATCAAATGCATTTATTGGAACAATACCCGACGTGGCCACGTTTCGCCCTCAGGCTGCGTCAGGGGTACAAACTATAAAAACAAAACACAAGTATAAAAACATGTATAACCATACATATTAACAATGTCATAAGCATGATTCAACTAATAAAAAGCAATTATTTAAAAAAAGATTCAACATATATAAAACAATCCTTTAAAAGTTCTAAAAAAACATGTATAGACATACATGATATCATCTGTAAAACAAATATTTATAACTATCATTAAAATCATACATCACATAAAATTTTTAATCAGAACATCTACAATTATTCATATCACATTTATAACTCTCAATAAAAAATGTTAAGATCATACAATTAGAATCAAAACAATTCAATGAAGAGGGGAAGAAATTTCTTTATACATACCTATCAAAAGTGTATGTAAATATATCATACACACTAGTAGTTCCAAAAATCTAGTTTTTACGTTTGGGGAGCGTGCCAGGTGCCCTTGACCTGGATTGGCCACTGTCGGTGACAGGATGCTGGGCTAGATGGACCTTTGGTCTTTCCCAGTATGGCACTACTTATGTACTTATGTACTTATGTACACAGATATAAAAACAAAAAATAAAAGTGTCATCAGACAAGATGCATATCTAAATGTACACAAAACTTTTAAAAGACTCTAGACATTCTAGTCTCTCCACTGATATTCTTAACACAAAACCAAAAAAATTCCTTAGAAATAAATAACCAGTCCACATTACTGCTAGAGGCAGGAAACAGTTCACTGAATAAAAGACTTCTCACAAAAATATAAATATAACAACAGAGGAAGCACTGCAAGCACTCAATCTTAAAAACAACATCTAGTACGTCTCCATCAGATCACAGCTAGACTCCCTACATATTCCAAAGATGTGCAAGATGAACAGAAATAAAGCAAACACTTACCCACTTATCTGCTACTTCCAACTAAACTGATATGCATTAGCATTACTAGCTTCTGTGAGACCCATGACTCATATAGCATCATCATAAGGTTAAAGGTCATCTCTAAGCACATTGCAAGTGTCTTAAAGGGCCAGATAGCTATTTTACATTTGAGAGCCAGATTTTAAAATAAGCAGTGCTTAATTGTGAAATGTTCATAAAGGTTACAAAACTGATGATCTAAATTAATAAAAGCTTACAAATGAGTATAAACACAATGCTTTCAAAACCGAAAACTCTAGGAATAAATAACCTGTCCACATTACTGCTAGAGGCAGGTAACAGTTCACTGAATGAAAAACTTCTCACAAAAATGTAACAGCAGAGAAAGCACTGCAAGCACTCAATCTTAAAAACAACATCTAGTACGTTTCCATGAGATCACAACTAGACTCCCTACATATTCCAAAGGTGTGCAAGATCAACAGAAATAAAGCAAACACTTACCCATTTATCTGCTACTTCCAACTGAACTGATATGCATTAGCATTACTAGCTTCTGTGAGACCCATGACTCATATAGCATCATCATGAGGTTAAAGGTCATCTCTAAGCACATTGCAAGTATCTTAAAGGGCCAGATAGATATTTTACATTTGAGAGCCAGGTTTTAAAATAAACAGTGTTTAATTGTAAAATGTTCATAAAAATTACAAAACTGATGATCTAAATAAAAGCTTATCTAAACAAATGGCTTTATCATAGAAAAACCGAGTAGTCACTCTCTTGATTTAACCCATATGGTTTCACTGTATTAAATTTAAAAATAAGCCTCTGTTCTGCCTTTAACAACAATTTGTTGACATCTCCACCTCTCCAATGTGTTTTGATTCTCAATAATACAAGAAATCTCAATTCTTCAAAGGAGTGCATAAAATCCTGCATATGTTCTACCAGTGGTTTTTCAAACATCTTGTTTTTTATGGCACTCTTATGTTCTGCAATACGTTTATTGAATATACATACTGTTTTACCAATATATACAAGTCCACAAGGGCAAATAATTGCATAGACAACCTGAGATGTTTTACAATTCGAATATTGTTTTAGTTCAAATTTTTCTCCTGTCTTTGGATTTTCAAAAAATTTTGCTTTCAGATTTACTGTACAAAAACAACAATTCAAGCATGGGAAATGCCCCCAAACTGGATCTTTCCTTACAGGTACTGGTAATGCTGATGGTGCTAAGAAATCTTTTAAATTTCTATTTCTCTTAAATGCTATCATCAGTTGTTTCTCAGAAAAGCACGGTATATTCTGAACAAGTGTCCAATGTTTTCTAAGTATTTTAATAATATCAAGTGACACATGGTCAAAAAGCGAATGCTACATACCTGTAGAACCCTGATGGCGAACCTATGACACGCGTGTCAGTACTGACACGCGTAGCCATTTTCAGTGACACGCGGCCGCATGTGGCCGCATACAGAGAAGCAGCGGAGTTCCTTGCTGACACCCGGGGCGGATCGCCGATGCGCCCCCCCTCCCCCCCGGTGCAGCGCGACCTCCCCCCCCCCCCCCGGCGAAATCACCCGGTGCATGTTTACCCGCTGGGGGTGTGCCGTGTGCGCTCCTATTGGCTCCCTCCCTGCTGCTCCCTCTGCCCCGGCTCCTCACTTCTGGCCGGCGGAGCAGAGAGCAGCGGAATGCCGTGGGGGACGCATCTCTGAGGGCCCTGTGATCACCATTACCAGCAACCATCATCCAATCTACTGTTCTGGGGTGTCGTGGATTTGTAATTGACCACCATTACTGAGATAGGTGAGGGGGAGGCTGGGAGAGGCGAGGGCATGTGCTATGGGTGCCGTTTCCCGCCATTAGAAATAGCGGCAGCCATCTTAATTTACATAAGGTGGTCAGTTAGGCTAGTTAACCCTTAATTGCCTGCAGGGCTAACAGGCTATCTATAATTCTATCTTCTGTCTCTGCCCCCCTGATGGAGAACTCAAAAAATAAAAAACCAAGGTTAAGTAAAGGAAGTGGTAGTAGCAGTAGCCGACCCTTTCAAGAGACATGGACCGAGATGTATGGCATTATAGAAAAAAATGGCAAATCATTTTGCGTTCTATGTACTGAAACGGTAGTAAGCAGAACGTGGAATATAAATAGACATTTTGAAACTAATCATTCCCAGCTCTTGAAAAAAAGTGAGGATGAACGGAAGGAATACATTTCCAGGCAGCTACACTTTTATAAGAGCCAATCTAAGTCCATCCTTAAATTTGTAAAAGGTTCTACAAATTTAACATCTGCAAGTTTGAGCATTGCTCACTCCATAGCTCAGCATGGAAAAGCACTCAGTGAGGGAGAATTTATTAAAGAAACTCTCCTAAGATGTGCACCAGTTCTATTTCACGATATGCAGAATAAAGATGCAATTATTAAGAGAATATCTGAGTTACCAGGAAATTTGGAGTGCCTGGATCCGATTACCAGACACTTTTAGCACCCTGAAAAATATAGCAATGGCTTTACTCACAATTTTTCCCTCTACGTACTTTTGTGAAACCTTATTCTCAGCGTTAAATAATATCAAAACCAACAAAAGAAACAGATTGACAGATGAAGTTAGTAGCGCTTGCTTGGGCTTGAAGTGTACAAAATACCAACCTTCAATTGAAGATTTAGCCAATGAAATTCAGCAACAAAAAAGTCACTAATAGGCAGATTAGTTAAAGAATTCCCCCTCCCCCTCACTTATCTTAGTTCATGGCACCCCACACAAGTTAAATAATATCAAGACCAACAAAAGAAACCGACTGACAGATGAACAAAGAAGTCACTAAGTAGGTAAGTTAAATAATTAGTTTTTGGTTTATTAAATACAGTTTTATATTACAATTATACATTTTTGTTATTTAAACTATAAATATCGCGAAATTATGGTTTTTTTCTCGAAGTGACACACCACCCGAGTTATGCTCGGTTTTTTGGCGAATTTTGACACACCAAGCTCAAAAGGTTGCCCATCACTGCTGTAGAAGGTATTCTCCGAGGACAGCAGGCTGATTGTTCTCACTGATGGGTGACGTCCACGGCAGCCCCTCCAATCGGAATCTTCACTAGCAAAGTCCTTTGCTAGCTCTCGCGCGCCCGCGCGCACCGCGCATGCGCGGCCGTCTTCCCGCCTGAAACCGGCTCGAGCCGGCCAGTCTCGTATGTAGCAAAAGAGATACAAGGGAAGACTCAACTCCAAAGGGGAGGCGGGCGGGTTTGTGAGAACAATCAGCCTGCTGTCCTCGGAGAATACCTTCTACAGGTATGTAGCATTCGCTTTCTCCGAGGACAAGCAGGCTGCTTGTTCTCACTGATGGGGTATCCCTAGCCCCCAGGCTCACTCAAAACAACAACCATGGTCAATTGGGCCTCGCAACGGTGAGGACATAACTGAGATTGACCTAAAAAATTTACCAACTAACTGAGAGTGTAGCCTGGAACAGAACAAACAGGGCCCTCGGGGGTGGAGTTGGATCCTAAAGCCCAAACAGGTTCTGAAGAACTGACTGCCCGAACCGACTGTCGCGTCGGGTATCCTGCTGCAGGCAGTAATGAGATGTGAATGTGTGGACAGATGACCACGTCGCAGCTTTGCAAATTTCTTCAATGGAGGCTGACTTCAAGTGGGCTACCGACGCAGCCATGGCTCTAACATTATGAGCCGTGACATGACCCTCAAGAGCCAGCCCCGCCTGGGCATAAGTGAAGGAAATGCAATCTGCTAGCCAATTGGATATGGTGCGTTTCCCCACAGCCACTCCCCTCCTATTGGGATCAAAAGAAACAAACAATTGGGCGGACTGTCTGTTGGGCTGTGTCCGCTCCAGATAGAAGGCCAATGCTCTCTTGCAGTCCAATGTATGCAGCTGACGTTCAGCAGGGCAGGAATGAGGACGGGGAAAGAATGTTGGCAAGACAATTGACTGGTTCAGATGGAACTCCGACACGACCTTTGGCAAGAACTTAGGGTGAGTGCGGAGGACTACTCTGTTATGATGAAATTTGGTGTAAGGGGCCTGGGCTACCAGGGCCTGAAGCTCACTGACTCTACGAGCTGAAGTAACTGCCACCAAGAAAATGACCTTCCAGGTCAAGTACTTCAGATGGCAGGAATTCAGTGGCTCAAAAGGAGGTTTCATCAGCTGGGTGAGAACGACATTGAGATCCCATGACACTGTCGGAGGCTTGACAGGCGGCTTTGACAAAAGCAAACCTCTCATGAAGCGAACAACTAAAGGCTGTCCTGAGATCGGCTTACCTTCCACACGGTAATGGTATGCACTAATCGCACTAAGGTGAACCCTTACAGAGTTGGTCTTGAGACCAGACTCAGACAAGTGCAGAAGGTATTCAAGCAGGGTCTGTGTAGGACAAGAGCGAGGATCTAGGGCCTTGCTGTCACACCAGACGGCAAACCTCCTCCATAGAAAGAAGTAACTCCTCTTAGTGGAATCTTTCCTGGAAGCAAGCAAGATGCGGGAGACACCCTCTGACAGACCCAAAGAGGCAAAGTCTACGCTCTCAACATCCAGGCCGTGAGAGCCAGGGACCGGAGGCTGGGATGCAGAAGAGCCCCTTCGTCCTGCGTGATGAGGGTCGGAAAACACTCCAATCTCCACGGTTCTTCGGAGGACAACTCCAGAAGAAGAGGGAACCAGATCTGACGCGGCCAAAAAGGAGCAATCAGAATCATGGTGCCTCGGTCTTGCTTGAGTTTCAACAAAGTCTTCCCCACCAGAGGAATGGGAGGATAAGCATACAGCAGGCCCTCCCCCCAATCCAGGAGGAAGGCATCCGATGCCAGTCTGCCGGGGGCCTGAAGCCTGGAACAGAAGTGAGGGACTTTGAGGTTTGCTCGAGATGCGAAGAGATCCACCAAGGGGATGCCCCACGCTTGGAAGATCTGGCGCACCACTCGGGAGTTGAGCGACCACTCGTGAGGTTGCATAATCCTGCTCAGTCTGTCGGCCAGACTGTTGTTTACGCCTGCCAGATATGTGGCTTGGAGCACCATGCTGTGACGGCGAGCCCAGAGCCACATGCTGACGGCTTCCTGACACAGGGGACGAGATCCGGTGCCCCCCTGCTTGTTGACATAGTACATGGCAACCTGGTTGTCTGTCTGAATTTGGATAATTTGGTGGGACAGCCGATCTCTGAAAGCCTTCAGAGCGTTCCAGATCGCTCGCAACTCCAGAAGATTGATCTGTAGATCGCGTTCCTGGAGGGACCAGCTTCCTTGGGTGTGAAGCCCATCGACATGAGCTCCCCATCCCAGGAGAGACGCATCCGTGGTCAGCACTTTTTGTGGCTGAGGAATTTGGAAAGGACGTCCCAGAGTCAAATTGGACCAAATCGTCCACCAATACAGGGATTCGAGAAAACTCGTGGACAGGTGGATCACATCTTCTAGATCCCCAGCAGCCTGAAACCACTGGGAAGCTAGGGTCCATTGAGCAGATCTCATGTGAAGGCGGGCCATGGGAGTCACATGAACTGTGGAGGCCATGTGGCCCAGCAATCTCAACATCTGCCGAGCTGTGATCTGCTGAGACGCTCGCACTCTGGGAGATAGGCACAAGCCGTCGGAGAATCCAGCAGAGCTCCTATGAATTCGAGTCTCTGTACTGGAAGAAGATGGGACTTTGGATAATTTATCACAAACCCCAGCAGCTCCAGGAGGCGAATAGTCATCTGCATGGACTGTAGAGCTCCTGCCTCGGATGTGTTCTTCACCAGCCAATCGTCGAGATAGGGGAACACGTGTACTCCCAGCCAGCGAAGCGCCGCTGCTACTACAGCCAGGCACTTCGTGAACACTCTGGGCGCAGAGGCGAGCCCAAAGGGTAGCACACAGTACTGGAAGTGACGTGTGCCCAACTGAAATCGCAGATACTGCCTGTGAGCTGGCAGTGTCGGGATGTGCGTGTAGGCGTCCTTCAAGTCCAGAGAGCATAGCCAATCGTTTTCCTGAATCATGGGAAGAAGAGTGCCCGGGGAAAGCATCCTGAACTTTTCCTTGACCAGATATTTGTTCAGGTCCCTTAGGTCTAGGATGGGACGCATCCCCCCTGTTTTCTTTTCCACAAGGAAGTACCTGGAATAGAATCCCAGCCCTTCTTGCCCGGATGGCACGGGCTCGACCGCATTGGCGCTGAGAAGGGCGGAGAGTTCCTCTGCAAGTACCTGCTTGTGCTGGAAGCTGTAAGACTGAGCTCCCGGTGGACAATTTGGAGGTTTTGAGGCCAAATTGAGGGTGTATCCTTGCCGGACTATTTGGAGAACCCACTGATCGGAGGTTATGAGAGGCCACCTTTGGTGAAAAGCCCAGGAATTTTCTGCACGCCTTCAGCTGCCTGACCACCTCCTGAAAAGGCTTGGCTTGCTCAGGGGGAAGAGCATCTACCAAGCCCGCCAACTGCCGCACATTGTTCCGCATGTGTATGCTCGTGTAGAGCTGGTAAGACTGGATTTTGGCCACGAGCATAGAGGAATGGTAGGCCTTCCTCCCAAAGGAGTCTAAGGTTCTAGAGTCTTTGCCCGGGGGCGCCGAAGCATGCTCCCTAGAACTCTTAGCCTTCTTTAGGGCCAGATCCACAACTCCAGAGTCGTGAGGCAACTGAGTGCGCATCAGCTCTGGGTCCCCATGGATCCGGTACTAGGACTCGATCTTCTTGGGGATGTGGGGATTACTTAGTGGCTTGGTCCAGTTCGCAAGCAATGTCTTTTTTAGGACATGGTGCATGGGTACAGTGGACGCTTCCTTAGGTGGAGAAGGATAGTCCAGGAGCTCAAACATTTCAGCCCTGGGCTCGTCCTCCACAACCACCGGGAAGGGGATGGCCGTACACATCTCCCGGACAAAGGAAGCAAAAGACAGACTCTCGGGAGGAGAAAGCTGTCTCTCAGGAGAGGGAGTGGGATCGGAAGGAAGACCCTCAGACTCCTCGTCAGAGAAATATCTGGGGTCTTCTTCCTCTTCCCACGAGGCCTCACCCTCGGTGTCAGACACAAGTTCACGGACCTGTGTCTGCAACCTCGCCCGGCTCGACTCCGTGGAGCCACGTCCACGATGGGGGCATCGAGAGGTAGACTCCCTCGCCCGCATCGGCGAAGCTCCCTCCGCCGACGTAGTCGGGGAGCCTTCCTGGGAGGTGGCCGCAGTCGGCACCGCACGCGGTACCGACGTCGGGGACCTCACCCCGGGCGATGGGCCAGCCGGCGCCACGCTCGACGGTACCGGAGGCGCAAGCACTGCCGGTACCGGAGGGGTAGGGCGCAACAGCTCTCCCAGAATCTCTGGGAGAACGGCCCGGAGGCTCTCGTTCAGAGCGGCTGCAGAGAAAGGCATGGAGGCCGATGCAGGCGTCGACGTCAGAACCTGTTCCGGGCGTGGAGGCTGTTCCGGGCTGTCCAGAGTGGAGCGCATCGACACCTCCTGAACAGAGGGTGAGCGGTCCTCTCGGTGCCAATGCCTGCTGGGTGCCGACTCCCTCGGCGACCCAGAGCTCTCGGTGCCGACGCGGGGAGGAGACCGGTGTCGATGCTTCTTCGATTTCTTCCGAAGCATGTCACCGGAGCTCCCCGGCACCGATGAGGAGGATGTAGAATCCATCCGTCGCTTCCTCGGGGCCGAGGTCGAAGCAGGTCGATCCCGGGGGGGCTGTACCGCAGGAGCCCTCAGGGTAGGGGGAGACCCACCCGAAGGCTCACCGCCACCAGCAGGGGAATGGACAGCCCTCACCTGCACTCCTGACGATGCACCACCGTCCGACGACATCAGGAGACGAGGTCCCGGTACCACCGACGTCGATGCAGCTATCCGATGTCTCGGCGCCGATGCAGAGGGCCGATGCCTCGATGCACTGGCGGCCGAGGATGAAGGTCTGGATGCTGATGACGTTGATGCACTCGATGACCCCGGTGCCGATGCCGACGAAAGACCCGAGAACAAAACGTTCCACTGGGCCAATCTCGCTATCTGAGTTCGCCTTTGTAACAGGGAACACAGACTACAGTTCTGAGGACGGTGCTCGGCCCCCAGACACTGAAGACACGAAGAGTGCCTATCAGTGAGCGAGATTACCCGGGCGCACTGGGTGCACTTCTTGAAGCCGCTGGAAGGCTTCGATGTCATGGGCGGAAAAATCACGCCGGCGAAATCAAAATCCGAAATGACGAATTTGAGCACCAAAACTTTAAGGGAGAAAAATCTCGACCGAGGCCGAAAAGAGGCCTACCCCGACGACGAAAGAAAACTTACCGGGGCAAAAACTGGAAATACAGGAAGGGGCAAACGAAACCCAAGGGGGTTTTCGGAGCACTTTCCGAACGAAAAGAGAACTTTTCCGAAGAAAAACACGTCGATTAAGATAACGGACGCGCGAGGTCGACTCTCCGGGGCTCGACACGGCAAAACACAGCCGTACCGAATGCGGACGAAAGAAGACTGGCCGGCTCAAGCCGGTTTCGGGCGGGAAGATGGCCGCGCATGCGCGGTGTGCGCGCATGCGCGGTGCGCGCGGGCGCGCGACAGCTAGCAAAGGACTTTGCTAGTGAAGATTCCGATTGGAGGGGCTGCCGTGGACGTCACCCATCAGTGAGAACAAGCAGCCTGCTTGTCCTCGGAGAATAAAGGGTACACACAATTTTATCTGTATTCTTATCAGGAATATTATTATTTCCATGGAGGAGGTTACCTCTTTGATGTTCTTTTGTTTTTAGCATCCCTTCCTCTATGTGTCTATGTGGATATCCCCTCTGTTTAAATCTATCAGCCATTACATGCATCTGTTTCTGAAAGTCATTAGTATCTGAACATAATTTTTTAACTCTTAAAAACTGACTATATGGGAGGTTACGTTTCAATGGTTGGCTATGACAGCTATCATATTTCAAAAGTTTATTCCTGTCTGTTGATTTACGGTATATTGTAGTTTTAAAATTACCATGTTCAAATTGTATTTTTATATCCAGATATGGTATTTCTTTTCTATTAAAATACATTTGAAATTTCAAATTATTATCACGTGTGTTCAACCATTCGTGAAACTCTCTCAGCTGTATTTCAGTACCTTCCCATAACATCAGTATGTCATCTATGAATCTCCTCCATGTTAAAATATATTTTCTCAAGGGACTAGTCTGTACATATTTCCTTTCAAAATTACCCATGAATAAGTTTGCCAATGATGGGGCTACCGTTGCCCCCATGGCTGTCCCTTTCACCTGTTGGTAGTAACATCCTTCAAATTTGCTTTAAAAGAAAGGGACAGCCATGGGGGCAACGGTAGCCCCATCGTTGGCAAACTTATTCATGGGTAATTTTGAAAGGAAATATATACAGACTAGTCCCTTGAGAAAATACATTTTAACATGGAGGAGATTCATAGATGACATACTGATGTTATGGGAAGGTACTGAAATACAGCTGAGAGAGTTTCATGAATGGTTGAACACACGTGATAATAATTTGAAATTTCAAATGTATTTTAATAGAAAAGAAATACCATATCTGGATATAAAAATACAATTTGAACATGGTAATTTTAAAACTACAATATACCGTAAATCAACAGACAGGAATAAACTTTTGAAATATGATAGCTGTCATAGCCAACCATTGAAACGTAACCTCCCATATAGTCAGTTTTTAAGAGTTAAAAAATTATGTTCAGATACTAATGACTTTCAGAAACAGATGCATATAATGGCTGATAGATTTAAACAGAGGGGATATCCACATAGACACATAGAGGAAGGGATGCTAAAAACAAAAGAACATCAAAGAGGTAACCTCCTCCATGGAAATAATAATATTCCTGATAAGAATACAGATAAAATTGTGTGTACCCTTTATTTTGACCATGTGTCACTTGATATTATTAAAATACTTAGAAAACATTGGACACTTGTTCAGAATATACCGTGCTTTTCTGAGAAACAACTGATGATAGCATTTAAGAGAAATAGAAATTTAAAAGATTTCTTAGCACCATCAGCATTACCAGTACCTGTAAGGAAAGATCCAGTTTGGAGGCATTTCCCATGCTTGAATTGTTGTTTTTGTACAGTAAATCTGAAAGCAAAATTTTTTGAAAATCCAAAGACAGGAGAAAAATTTGAACTAAAACAATATTCGAATTGTAAAACATCTCAGGTTGTCTATGCAATTATTCGCCCTTGTGGACTTGTATATATTGGTAAAACAGTATGTATATTCAATAAACGTATTGCAGAACATAAGAGTGCCATAAAAAACAAGATGTTTGAAAAACCACTGGTAGAACATATGCAGGATTTTATGCACTCCTTTGAAGAATTGAGATTTCTTGTATTATTGAGAATCAAAACACATTGGAGAGGTGGAGATGTCAACAAATTGTTGTTAAAGGCAGAACAGAGGCTTATTTTTAAACTTAATACAGTGAAACCATATGGGTTAAATCAAGAGAGTGACTACTCAGTTTTTCTATGATAAAGCCATTTGTTTAGATAAGCTTTTATTAATTTAGATCATCAGTTTTGTAATTTTTATGAACATTTTACAATTAAACACTGTTTATTTTAAAACCTGGCTCTCAAATGTAAAATATCTATCTGGCCCTTTAAGATACTTGCAATGTGCTTAGAGATGACCTTTAACCTCATGATGATGCTATATGAGTCATGGGTCTCACAGAAGCTAGTAATGCTAATGCATATCAGTTCAGTTGGAAGTAGCAGATAAATGGGTAAGTGTTTGCTTTATTTCTGTTGATCTTGCACACCTTTGGAATATGTAGGGAGTCTAGTTGTGATCTCATGGAAACGTACTAGATGTTGTTTTTAAGATTGAGTGCTTGCAGTGCTTTCTCTGCTGTTACATTTTTGTGAGAAGTTTTTCATTCAGTGAACTGTTACCTGCCTCTAGCAGTAATGTGGACAGGTTATTTATTCCTAGAGTTTTCGGTTTTGAAAGCATTGTGTTTATACTCATTTGTAAGCTTTTATTAATTTAGATCATCAGTTTTGTAACCTTTATGAACATTTCACAATTAAGCACTGCTTATTTTAAAATCTGGCTCTCAAATGTAAAATAGCTATCTGGCCCTTTAAGACACTTGCAATGTGCTTAGAGATTACCTTTAACCTTATGATGATAATGCTATACGAGTCAAGGGTCTCACAGAAGCTAGTAATGCTAATGCATATCAGTTTAGTTGGAAGTAGCAGATAAGTGGGTAAGTGTTTGCTTTATTTCTGTTCATCTTGCACAACTTTGGAATATGTAGGGAGTCTAGCTGTGATCTGATGGAGACGTACTAGATGTTGTTTTTAAGATTGAGTGCTTGCAGTGCTTCCTCTGTTGTTATATTTATATTTTTGTGAGAAGTCTTTTATTCAGTGAACTGTTTCCTGCCTCTAGCAGTAATGTGGACTGGTTATTTATTTCTAAGGAATTTTTTTTGGTTTTGTGTTAAGAATATCAGTGGAGAGACTAAAATGTCTAGAGTCTTTTAAAAGTTTTGTGTACATTTAGATATGCATCTTGTCTGATGACACTTTTATTTTTTGTTTTTATATCTGTGTAGAACTAGATTTTTGGAACTACTAGTGTGTATGATATATTTACATACACTTTTGATAGGTATGTATAAAGAAATTTCTTCCCCTCTTCATTGAATTGTTTTGATTCTAATTGTATGATCTTAACATTTTTTATTGAGAGTTATAAATGTGATATGAATAATTGTAGATGTTCTGATTAAAAATTTTATGTGATGTATGATTTTAATGATATTTATAAATATTTGTTTTACAGATGATATCATGTATGTCTATACATGTTTTTTAGAACTTTTAAAGGATTGTTTTATATATGTTGAATCTTTTTTTAAATAATTGCTTTTTATTAGTTGAATCATGCTTATGACATTGTTAATATGTATGGTTATACATGTTTTTATACTTGTGTTTTGTTTTTATAGTTTGTACCCCAGACGCAGCCTGAGGGCGAAACGTGGCCACGTCGGGTATTGTTCCAATAAATGCATTTGATTCCACTCCCCCTTTTCTTACATATTCTTATTCTTATCATATTACATTATATCTAATTGGTGGAGAATAGAATATTATAATTTTACAGTGGGATGTATCAAAGCACTCCCTAAAGAGGGTGGCAAGCCACAGCTCCCCAAAACAGCATCACCATACCAAAACTGGCATCCTCCTGAATGGCCACATCCAATCTGTAATGTTTCGAAAAGGTATGTAAGGAAGCCCAAGTAGCCACCCTACAAATCTCCTCGGAAGAAAAAACACTTGTCTCCGCCCACAAGTCCACTTACACTTGCGTAGAATGGGCCCGAAACCCACCCTTCCAAAAGATAGGCTAAAGAAATCGCCTCTTTGATACAATGCACAACATTTGCTTTGGACGCAGCATAGCCCCACCAAGGCCCCAACAGGCACAGAAACAGATGATCTGAACACCAGAAGCTTCGCAAACTCCTCTGGATAAGCCCCTCTAGAAAAGGAAGGAAGAAAAAGAGGCTGCTTGAGATGAAATGCTTGGGCAGAAAGGAAGGCACTGCCTGTAATGTAACCCCCGATTCCAAAAACGAGAAAGGGATCCCGACATGACAACACCTGAATCTCAAAGATCCAGCACACTGAAGCTATGGCCACCAAAAACACCGCCTTTAAGGTCAGATCTGTGTCGGAAGCCTTGTGCAGCAGTTCGAATGGCGCCCACTGTAACGCCTTAAGCACCAAATTCAAATTACAGGTTAGAAAGAGATGACAAATCGGAGGACGCAAGTGAAGAGAGCCCCACAAACACGAACCACATCAGTATGCGCTATCAGAGACAAACCTGACATGTGTCCTGGGAAACAGGAAAGCGCCAACACCCGAGAATTATATGCCAAACCCTTCTGCAAACCCTCCTCCAGAAAGGACAACACCTGGGGCACCATCACCCGCAAGTGAAACCAGGCACATTCCATGCACCACGACTCAAAGGTGTGCCACATTTTAGCATACACCATAGTAGTGGAATGTTTCCTGCTGCAAAGAACAGTAGGCGAAGAAGAGCAGCTATCACCACATCCATATACCCCTTCTTCCTCAATCCCTACCTCTCAAGAGCCAGGCCGTAAGACCAAAGTGGGAGGGAACCTTCATCAGCATCAGACCCTGATGCAACAGGTCGTGAGAGGGAGGAAGTCAAAGGGGAGCACTGACCAGAAGAAGGAACAAGTCCGCATGCCAAGGACACCGCAGTCAGTCCAGTGTCAATCAGATGACTATTTCCCGGTGTCATTCAATCCTGTGCAAGACCCACCATATTAGATACCCAAGAGGAGACAATGTACAGGAGCGCCCCTCCTCTAGCCTGTGTTGCAGGAGACTGTCAAACCCTACAGAGCCGACATCCCTTCGTCTGCTGAAGAACCGGGGTACTGTGGCTTTCAGATGCATCATCACGAGATCGATCTCAGGCATACCTCACTTCTGTTGAATCAGGAGAAATGCCACCGCTGAGAGCTCCCATTTCACCTGATTCAGGAGACTGCGGCAGGGGCGTAGCCATGAGCTGGCCTGGACGGGCCTAGGCCCAGCCACTTTTGCTCGAGGCCTGCCCTAACTAGCCCCAACCCAACATCCCTCGCTGCCTTTTCTCCCACGGCTCCGGGTCCGGCCGTCCGGGAGCATTGCCTGCCTCAAATTCTGCTCCTCCTCGCAGCATTCTTTTTTGGCCCGTCGCTGGCAGCGCTGCGATTCACACAGGCAGCTCCGCTCCCCTCTTCCGCGTCCATCTGGCCCTACGTAAAGAGGAAGTGCATCAGAGAGGGCCGGATGGACGCGGCAAAGGGGAGCGGCGCTGCCTGTGTGAATCGCAGTGCTGCCAGCGACGGGCCAAAAAAAGAATGCTGTGGGGAGGAGGAGAATTTGAGGCAGGCAACACTCCCGGACGGCCGGACCCGGAGCCGCGGGAGAAAAGGCAGCGAGGGTGTTGGATTGGGGCAGAATGAATTGGAGGAAGGCAGAAGTGCTGGACTTAGGGGGAGGGATAGTGCTGCCCGACTTGTGGGAGGAAGGGGGTTGGAGGGAAGGCAGAGAGCTGCTGGATGTGCGAGGAAGAGAAGGAGGGGACTGAATGGAAGGGAGAGAGTTGCTGGAGGTGTGAGGGAAAGAGGAGGGGATCTGGATGGAATCTTCTGGCCAGGGGAGGGAGAGGAGGAAGGGGCTGGAGAGGAGAGAGCTGCTGGACAAGGGAGGAAGAGGAAGAAGGGACTGGAGGGAAGGAAAAGAGCTGCTGGACATAGGAGGAAGAGGAGGAGGGAGAGCTCTGGTGGACTTCAGAGGTAGAGGGGGCTGGAGGGAAGGAAGACAGCTGCTGGACTGGGAGAAATAGGAGGAGGAGACTGGATGGAAGGGAGAGAACTGCTGGAGGAAGATGTTAATAATAATAATAAACATGCTGCATAAATATAATGAGAAACAGTTGAACAGTATAAAGTTCCTATGGTCAGTGGAATGCAAGCATTAAGGCAAAAACGAGATATGAGTCACAAACCTGTGAAAATAATATGGTTGTCATGGAAATAGCCTTGAGCTATGTAGCCCTGGGCAGTGAAGTAGAGACGGAGGAGAAAGTCTGTGCAAGGTAGCAGAAAGAATGTAGCATTTATAGATAAGAAATGTGAGAACAAGCTTCAAAGAAAAGGGTTGCTGACGTGCACATTGGGTGCAGTATGAATGTAAGTGTATTTAAACTGAGGAGAAGATATGTATCTTAAGCAAAGCAAAGCAAAGCAAGCATATACCTCTGTATTACTGCTGAGCAAACATATATCTCTGTATTATTGCTAAAAATATATTGTGTAAGTAGACTTTGCTTCCAGCGTGATGTTCTCATGCTGCCTCTGTCCAACGGAGGACAGTTGAAAAAATAAAAATTTTTGATGATTTTTCTTTATAATAGGTGTCAGTTTCTTTGTTTACACACATATAAGGTGTAAATAAACAAAGAGGAGGAGGGGATCTGGATGGAAGGGAGAGAGCTGCTGGATGTGGGAGCAAGAGGGGGCTGACGGAAGGGAGAGAGCTGCTGGACATGGGAGGAAGAGGGGGAGGAGAACTAGAGGGAAGGGAGAGAACTGCTGGTATAGCACAAGGAGGGAGGGAAGGGAAATAGAGATACTAGACCAAGGACATGAAGGAAAAGGGAACAAATACCAAACCTACAGTATGAGGGAGGCAGGGAATCAAGCAACCAAACCAGATGCTGGAAAGGGGAGAGAGTGAGAAGGAGAAAAGCTGGATGGGGTAAGGTCAGAGAAGGTAAAAAACATATTGGTACTGGGGACGAAGAGAGGGGAGAAGCTGGACAGAGAAATATACGGACACAGAGAAAGGGAGATACTAAACATGGAGGAAGATAAAGGTACAGAGATGGAAGAAGATGGATAGTGGACATGGAGAGAGAGAGTAGAACTATCAAATGGACATGAGACCTTGGTGAGTGAGTTAAGAGAAGGATGTAGAAACCAGAGCCTGGGACCAACATGACTTGAAAAATAAAATGAGCAGACAACAAAAAGTAGGAAAAAGAATTTTATTTTTCTATTTTGTGACTAGAATCTGTCAGATTTGAAATGTACATCCTGCAAGATATGGATGGGGCCCAAGGCAGAAATTTGGGAGGGGACACAAAAGCTTACTAATTGGTGCACCTTCTTCAGCTTACAGCTGGCCTGGGGTTCTCTCTGGCTAGGGGGCCAAACGCAGTTGCCCTAGTTGTACCTCCCCCTAACACTGTCTCTTGCATGTGATTTTGCACAGTATAGGAGAAAATGTATCTCTTTGTATTCCTCTGTGCTGTGCTAAATGCAATGTCTGGCCTCTTGGGATTTTGATTTAATTTGTTTATGGTTTGTGGTCACTTATTCTGTATTTGTGTTCTGTGTATGTGACCAAAGTATTCTGTTAGCATCAATTTTCTATGTAGTATTCTATAGTACTTTGGCTTCTTCAGTTTTCTTGATAGATGTATTGATATTTTAGGGCCCCACTGTAATATTTAGGGCATATTTAAGGGAAGCATATGTGTGTTGGCGGACCGTGGCTCAGTGGAGAATGAAGAGTGCACCCTTTACATCTAATCTTCTTCCCAGTTGCTAAAGTACCACAGTCGTTTATGGCCCCTATTCACATTCTCTTCCTAGCCCTGTCCCTTCCTAATCTTTTACATCACCCCCTACCTTTCTCCACTACAGGAACTCACTGCCCATCCATCGACTTCATCACCTCACCTTCTCTTCTACCCTCTTCCTCCCTCTTGGCTTTTAATCTCAGTCTCTTTCTTCCCTCCATTTTGCCTTCCCCATTCCACCTAAATACCTCTCGCCTTCGACGCCTTCATAGCCACACCTCTCCTTCATGGCCACACCTCTCCTACTCTCCTCCGCGCTCTTTTACTCCTTCTCTTACTCTCAGCCGGTGACATCAATCCCAATCCTGGCCCTCTTCACCAACTATTATCCCAACTCTACAAATCTCACCGCGACCTCTCTAACCTGATCTCTATTCCTCTACTCCCCTCCTCTTCTCTGCCCTTCTCTTGCGCCCTATGGAATGCCCGCTCTATCTGTAACAAACTCCCCTATATCCAGGACCTCTTTATCTCGCGTCACCTCCATCTGCTCGCCATAACAGAAACCTGGCTCTGCCCTGATGACTCTGCTTCAGTCGCAGCCCTCTGCCATGGTGGTTATCTTTTTTCACATACTCCTTGCCCTGCTGGTCGCGGGGGCGATGTTGGACTACTTCTCTCTCCCTCCTCCAGATTTCAACCCCTTCTTCCACCTCAATCTCACTGTTTTTCCTCCTTTGAAGTCCACTCATCCTCCTTTTCTCTCCTCTGCCTCTCCGAATAGCGGTCATTTATCGTCCCCCTGATAAGTCCCTTTCATCCTTTCTCAGTGACTTTGATGCCTGGCTTGCCTTCTTCCATGATCCTTCTTCCCCCTCTCTCATCCTTGGTGACTTTAATATTCCTGCTAATGATCCTTCCAACTCTTATATTTCCAAGTTACTCGCTTTAACATCCTCCTTTAATCTCCAACTATGCTCCACCTCCCCCACTCATCAAAATGGTCACTGTCTTGATCTCATCTTCTCCTCCAACTGTTCACCCTCTAGTTTCCTTGCCTCTGATCTTCCCCTCTCTGATCATCATCTTATAACTTTCACACTTAAATCTCCTCCCTCCCAGTCCCGTCCTATCTTACCTAATTTATCTAGGAATCTTCATGATATTGACCCTTCATCTCTATCCTCCCATGTTTCAACCTCCTCTCTACTGTGGCACCATCCACGTCTGTCAACAAGGCTGTTTCTTCTTACAACAATACTCTATCCAATGCCTTAGACACTCTTGCACCTTTGATGACCCGTCCTATAAGGCGTACAAAACCCCAACCTTGGCTGACATCTAATATCCGCTACCTACGTTCCTGTACCTGCTCCGTCGAACGCCTCAGGCGGAAATCTCGGGCCCTTGCTGATTTCTTACACTTTAAGTTCATGCTGACCTCCTTCCAATCTGCTCTTTTACGCGCCAAACAGGATTATTATAGCCAACTGACCAACTCTCTTGGCTCTAACCTTCAACTTCTCTTCACCACGTTGAACTCTCTTCTCAAGGTGCCCCCTCCCCCAACTCCCCCTTCATTATCTCCTCAGACCCTTGCTGAATTCTTTCACGACGAGGTTCAAAAGATAAACCTTGAATTCTCTACCTTGCCACCTCTCCCTCCACTAGTCCGTTCCCCTCTCTCTCCTTCCCCTCATTCCTTTTCCTCCTTTCCTGAAGTTACTATAGAGGAAACTACACTTCTCCTTTCTTCCTCAAAATGAACCACCTGTTCCTCTGATCCCATTCCCACCCACCTTCTTAATGCCATCTCACCTGCTCTTATTCCTTTTATCTGTCACATTCTCAACCTCGCACTTTCCACTGCAACTGTCCCTGCTGCCTTTAAACATGCTGTGGTCACACCTCTCCTTAAGAAGCCTTCACTCGACCCTACTTGTCCCTCTAATTACCGACCTATCTCCCTCCTCCCTTTTCTCTCCAAATTACTTGAGCATGCTGTTCACCACCGCTGCCTTGATTTTCTCTCCTCACATGCTATTCTTGACCCACTACAATCTGGTTTTCGCCCTCTCCACTCAACCGAAACTGTGCTTACTAAAGTCTCCAATGACCTATTACTGGCTAAATCCAGAGGTCTCTATTCCATCCTCATTCTTCTTGATCTTTCCGCTGCTTTTGACACTGTCGATCACAGCATACTCCTCGATACCCTGTCCTCACTTGGATTCCAGGACTCTGTCCTTTCCTGGTTCTCTTCCTACCTCTCCCTCCGCACCTTCAGTGTTCACTCTGGTGGATCCTCTTCTACTTCTATCCCTCTGCCTGTCGGCGTACCTCAGGGTTCTGTTCTTGGTCCCCTCCTCTTTTCTATCTACACTTCTTCCCTTGGTTCATTAATCTCATCCCATGGCTTTTTCTACCATCTCTATGCTGATGACTCCCAAATCTACCTTTCTAGCCCTGATAGCTCACCTTGCATCCAAACCAAAGTTTCAGCGTGCTTGTCTGACATTGCTGTCTGGATGTCTCAATGCCACCTGAAATTAAACATGACCAAAACCGAGCTTCTCATTTCCCCCCCCAAACCAACCTCCCCGCTCCCCCCGTTTTCTATTTCTGTTGATGGCTCTCTCATTCTCCCCGTCTCCTCAGCTCGAAACCTTGGGGTCATCTTTGACTCTTCTCTCTCCTTCTCTGCTCATATCCAGCAGATTGCCAAGACCTGTCGTTTCTTTCTTTACAACATCCGTAAAATCCGCCCCTTTCTTTCCGAGCACTCTACCAAAACCTTCATCCACACCCTTGTCACCTCTCGTTTAGACTACTGCAATCTGCTTCTTGCTGGCCTCCCACTTAGTCACCTCTCCCCTCTCTAATCGGTTCAAAACTCTGCTGCCCGTCTCGTCTTCCGCCAGGGTCACTTTACTCATACTACCCCTCTCCTCAAGTCGCTTCACTGGCTCCCTATCCGTTTTCGCATCCTGTTCAAATTTCTTCTACTAACCTATAATTGTACTCACTCTGCTGCTCCCCGGTATCTCTCCACACTCGTCCTTCCCTACCCCCCTTCCCGTGCACTCCGTTCCATGGATAAATCCTTCTTATCTGTTCCCTTCTCCACTACTGCCAACTCCAGACTTCGCGCCTTCTGTCTCGCTGCACCCTACGCCTGGAATAAACTTCCTGAGCCCCTACATCTTGCCCCATCCTTGGCCACCTTTAAATCTAGACTGAAAGCCCACCTCTTTAACATTGCTTTTGATTCATAACCACTTGTAACCACTCACCTCCACCTACCCTCCTCTCCTCCTTCCTGTACACATTAATTGATTTGATTACTTTATTTTTTGTCTATTAGATTGTAAGCTCTTTGAGCAGGGACTGTCTTTCTTCTATGTTTGTGCAGTGCTGCATACGCCTTGTAGCGTTATAGAAATGCTAAATAGTAGTAGTAGTAGCTCTCAATGTGGCCTGCAGCCACTGAGGCCAGCACTGCTACTCCCATTGAAGTTATTGGGAGTGGGGTAGGTGTGCGGTAGGAGTAGGGGCGTGGGCAGGGAACATCAGGTGGCAGGTTTTTCTCTAGTCCCCTTTCACCCAACCTGTTGGCCCACCCAAAAATTCCCGTCTGGCTACGCCACTGGATTGCGGCTGAGCAAATCCGCTTGCTTACTGAGCTGACCCGCTATGTGTGCCGCCGACAGACAAAGAGAGTGGGCCTCTGCCCATTCCAGAAGGCTCTGAGCCTCCATGGTCACACAACACTGCGCACTCTGCCTTGCAAACTGTTGTATACCACTGCAGTCATATCGTCCGAGAGAACCCAAATCGACTTGCCCCCCAACACAAATACTGAAAAACCCAAAGTGTGCTGTTCACTCCTCACAGTTCCAGCCAATTGATCAGCCAGCCAGTTTCCATCTCTGTCCAATGTCCTTGCGCATGCCGGTGGAGACAATGCACCCCCCCCCCCCCCCAACCGGTCAGACTGGCATCCGTCACAACCACCACCCACAATGGAGACTATAAAGGCATCCCTCTTCGCAAGATAGAGTAGTGAAGCCACCAGTGCATGCTGTGCCTTGCCTGGGGCAACCACGCAGCCAGGGCCGATACTCCTGGTACACAGGCAACCACCTGCACAGCAATGACTGTTACAGATGATGCAAGTGAGCCTTCGTCAATGGGACTACATCCAGAGTAGCCACCATGGACCCCAGCACCTGAACATAATCCCAAGCGCGGGGCATCGCTACGCTTAATAGTTGGCCCACCTGCCTCTGACGCTTGTCCCGGCATAGCTCAGACAAGAAGATTCTGCCATGTCAAAGCACACCCTCAGATACTCCAATGATTGGGACATAAGCAGATGACTCTTGGAAAGGTTGATCACGCATCCAAGGTACTGCAAGAGGGAAAAGACTCGCCGATGACCTGACGACTCTCCTGGGCCGAGGCTGCATGGATCAACCAATCTACATAGGGATGCACCTGGATGCTCTCCTTCTGCAGAAAAAAGTCACCACCCTCACCATAACCTTGGAGAAAATCCAGGGGGCCATGGCCAGACCAAAAGGCAGAACCTGAGATTGGCAGCAACCGAGAACCGCAAAGCGAAGGAACTGCTGATGGTGAGGCCAAATGGGAATGTGCAAATAAGCCTCCTTGAAATTCAACACCATCAGGAACTCTCTCTGGCCTGACCCACTGCTACTACACAATCCTGCTCCAACGTGTGCTGAAACCAGCTAAGGCATGCCCTGGCCATGTAAGAGCTACAGATAGAAGCTTGTAAGGCGAGAGTGGATACCTTTTTCAAAGGAGTGCTTCAAAGAAGCCTCCAGTCGCTTATCCTGCATATACTTCAGCACACCTCCCTCCATGGGGAGAGTGGTTTTCTCAGTGACTGCTGCCAGCAGGATATCCACTTTAGGAAGGGAAAACTGTTCTGCCCGGTCCTGAGCCACCGGATAAACACGCGATATAGACTTCGCCACCTTCAGACCCACATCAAGATCAGTCCACTGAGCCGTATTAAGCTTTGTATGGTACACACCCTAGAGGGTCTCCGCGTTCTTGCCATCTTCAGGTTAACCAAAGTCACGGCTTGCACTTCTGGATCAGCAATATTCAGCGCTTCCAACACCCCCCAAGATGAGAGGACAATTCCTATGAAAAATGCAAATGGCCAAGGGATCATCAGGCTCCTCCTGATGAATTTTCCCCTCCTCCAAATCTAAGCACAAAGGGCGCAAAGACTCCCCTGAAAGAGCTGCCAAGGAAGGGGCAAGAGAAATAGGGTCCACTAACCCCACATCCAAGAGGTCCATATGACAGCGCTTAGGTGCTGGATCACCCAAGGGGGAGGGCAAGGACCCCCAGGGAGTCAACTGGAAGAGAAACTGATTGAGATGGGGGGGGCTGAGGTAAGGTCTGTTTCAACAGATAGGTCCGGTACAATAAAAACACAAAACTGGGAAAAAAAACTCCCCAGAGAACAATGTCCCAGGTAGCATCCCCAGAACCCCAACCAACCCAGTCAAACAGACTCTACCAGGGACACTGCCCGAACTGCCCTCCTGGAGTGCTACAGAGCATGAAGAATCAATGGCAAGAAAACCAGATGCTGCCTGCTCATCCGGAACAGTGTCAGTGGGCGAAAGATAGATGGCGCGCGCAGGAAGGCGCCGCATCCAACAAAACTAACCTGCCAGCATCCCTGAGGCTCTCAGCACAGCCCACGGGGCAGAGACCAGTTGTCGACCATTGCTTTCTGCAGCGGGAGCAATACTTTACAGTCTCAGCTGCCGTGCTCCCCTGCGTGGCCAAGAAGAGTCCAACCGGTAAGAGGGAAAAGGTTGAGGCACTTACCACGCACTAGATGGGACTTGGGTCTCCCCTGCCATGGTCCCTCCAAGGTAGGGCTACAGAACACAACGTAGTGTACCAAACTCCTCCTCAGCACAGTCTGCCTCGGCTGCCTGTCTTTTCTTTTCTTCTTTTTTTAAAAGGCACTTTTTTTTGCTTTGTTACAAAGGCTGTAGAAAGAGAGACAGACACAAACAACTAGGAGGAAAAAAGGGGAAAGACTGGGGTACGGCAGGGACCCAGAAAAACAGGTATGCCCCCAAGGATGGTGCCTACTGGCCAAATATCCCCTTCCTCAACTGGCCAACTTGGCCCAGGAGGTCTCCACAGAAGAATTCAGAAGCTGGTAAGAAGCCATCCACTGCCTGCTGGAGATAGAGATATACTGGTTGACTAAGGAACTTGGCCGTCCAGGACCACTGTCTTCCGTACAGTATTCTCTATCTCCATCTGCTAGTAGATGGACACAACCCACCAGTTTCTGGATTCAACTGCTGCTGAGGCTAAGGAAGGGTAATTAAAGGGGCCCTGGAGATGAGTCAAATCCTCAAGGGGGCGACTGGAAATGGAGGCATGTTGCAAGGTGAAGTAGGAAGAGGAGAAAGGAAATGGGGGTTGCATAGGAGAGCCTGGTGAAGTATGGGAGAATCAGAATAGGAGGGAGGGGTTAAATTAGTGGGATCATGCAACAGCTCTGAGAAAAGGAACATAGTACTTAGCGAAATCACTAGGCAGCAATGATGCTGCAAGAGACACATTTGAGGTCAAGAGATGCACATGTGGACGTTTTGCCATCTCTGTAGTGAAAAATCAGTAGATAATTTTTGTTGATTCACTAGGGCCTTTACTGACCTGTATAAATCTTTGGAATAGCTTTCAGAATCCTATTATATCAGCTGTAAACTACGTTTTTGTTTAGTGGTTGTTGATATACCACCTTTCAAAGCCTACATCTACTGTGACAGTCGTATTAATAAACAGCCTTGCAACAAATAAGGTTTTATTTTTTTCCTGGGAAGATTGGCTGGAGGAGAAGGGGCGTAAGAGCGTACTGAAACACTTCCTCTTAGAAAATGCCATTCCTGCTGTCACCAGTGTAAATAAGGTATTTCTGTAATGGCTGTGGGACTGAGGTGTGCAAGGGGGTGAAGATATGAGGTTGAGTGGGCGAGGCCAGAGGCATGTACTAAAACCTTCCTCTCAAAAATTGGGCCCCCTTGACAACTCTGGGATAGCTCAGAGACTATTATTTCAAAATAGTGTATGTAATAGACACCCAACCATAAACTTGCACTAGACTATCAAGATCCAACAAAAGAATAGTCATACTGGGTCAGACAAATGGTCCATCTAGCCCAGTATCCTGCTTCCAACAGTGGTCATCTAGGTCACAAGTACCTGGCAGAAACCCAATTAGTAGCAACATTCCTTGCTACGAATCCTAGGGCAAGCAGTGGCTTCCTCCATGTCCATCTCAACAACAGGCTACGGACTTTTCCTCCAGGAACTTGTCTAAACCTTTTTTAAACCTAGATACGCTAACCGCTGTTACCACATCCTCCAGCACAAAGTTCCAGAGCAACTGAGTTTCAGCAAAGTCTTCTCTATTAAATGTATTGGAGGATACACATACAGGAGACTCTCCCCCCCAATACAGGAGAAAGGCATCTAATGTTAGTCTACTGTGTGAACTGAGCCTGGAGCAGAACTGGGGGCCTTCTGGACACAGATGGAGAGGAGAGAGTTGAAATGCTAGACATGAATGGAAGGGAGTGAAGAGAGAAGCAGTGAGATGAGCATGGATGGAGGGAAGAAGAGAGGAGAAATGCTGGACATGAATGAAGGGAGGAGAGGAAAAAAGCTGGACATGGATGGATGAGACGGAAGAGAGAGGAAGGAGATGCATATGGATGGAGGGGAGGGAAGAAAGAGGAAGTAGATGCATACTGACGGAGATGAGGGAAAGAGAAAAGAGGAGAAAAACTGCACATGAATGAAGAAAATAGGCAAAAACTGGATCCACTCTATACCTCCTCCAGTCAAGCCCATGGAGAACCCAGCTTTTATCTATGGATGTAGGGCAAGAAATGAAGAAGAAAGAAGGAAAGTAAAGAAATAAATGGAGAAGTCCTGGAAACGAAGTTAAGGGAACAGATAGAGAGCAGCAGAATCAGAGACTGGGACCAACATTATCAGAAAAACAAAGTTGCCAGACAACAAAGGTAGAAAAAAATCATTTTATTTTCATTTTAGTGTTTGGAATATGTCCAATTTGGGTATACTGGAGCTGTAACAGCTTACAGAAATAATTTTTAATGAAAAAAAAAAAATCAAACGTTATTTTTTTCTTCTATACTAGTATAGTATTTTCAATGATACCTATTTATATGCGCCATGGCTGGTATAAGGGGTGTGGCTACCATAGGGGCAGAGTCATAGATGGTGACCCCACCCATAATGAGTACCGGTACCTTTTTCCCTACAAAAAAAGCACTACTCCTATGTACTCCAATCGTTGGACCAGGAGTAGGTGGAACTTTGGGCAGTTTATCACGAAACCTAGTAACTCCAACACCCGAATAGTTAGGCACATGGACTGTCATCCCTTCCTGCGATGTGCTCTTGACCAGCCAATTATCTAAATAGGAAAACACACACTCCCAGCCTGTGTAGATATGTGCTACTACTGCTAGACATTTGGTTAAAAAAAAAAAAAAAACCTGGGAGCCAACACAAGGCCAAATGGCAGTATGCGATACTGGTAGTGGTATATCCCATGTGAAATCTTAGATACTTCCTGTGACTGAGAAGTACTGAAATGTGGGTGTAGGTGTCCTTTAGGTCCAGAGCATGGTCAGTCATTTGCCTGAATCATGGGAACAAGGGTGCCAGGAATTTATTCAGGGCTCTTAGGTCTAGGATGGGACAAAATCCTCCCATTTCTTTTGGGCACAAAGAAGTACATGGAATAGAATCCTTTCTTTCTTCCCCTGGTGGTGGGGTTCAACTGCACTGGTCCGGAAAAGAGCAGAGATTTCCTCTACCAATACTTGCTTGTGCTGAGAGCTGAGTGATAGTGCTCTCGGTGGGCAATTTGGTGTTTTTTTGCTGTCAATGGAGAGCGTGACTGAAAAGGACCCACCTGTATGAAATTAAAAGGGGCCACCGATCAGGGTAAAAATTCAGTCTCCCCCCCCCCCCCCCACCCCCACCGGAGGGTCATCTAGAACAGTTACTTTTAACATTGCTATAAATTCCTAGAGTCAGTCAAAAGCTCGTTCTCTGTTTTGGATGGGGAGAATGGGGTTGACAGGTCCAGAGATGCTGGCCCTGGGCAGAGCAGGAAGGTGGCAGGAACCTAAGCCTTTAAGAGTAATAGGGTCACTGCCTAGAACCACTGGAAAATCTCCAGGAGGTGGAGAATGCAGCTGGAGGGTGCCAAGATAATGTTTGAATACTATCTGTGTATCTCTTGATGAGGTCAGTGACCTCCTTCATTTTGTCTCCAAATAAGTTGTCCCCTCAACACGGGACATCCAACAACCTCTCCTAAACTACTGGTTTCTTGTCAGAGACACACAGCCACGACAGTTTGCGCATTCCCCCCACCCATGGCGAAGAGTTTGGACGCCACATCAAAATAGTCATAAGGTATTTCCTATACCACAACTGCTTCTTAGCCAGCTAGAGAAGTTCAGTAGCTTGCTCATGAGGGAGAGAGTCCTCTAGACTAAGTGAATTGAGGACCAGTGTGTGAATTGAGGACCAGGGACTGCAAGTACAGGCTCATATAGAGCTGGTAGGGCTGGATGTGGGCAATGAGCATCAAGGCTTGAAACGTTTTCCTCCCAAACAAATCCAGTGTCCTGGCCTCACTACCTGGGTCATGGAACTCCTAGCTCATTTGAGGGCTGATTTGATCACCAGGGTGGTGTGGCATCTGGGCAGTCTCAAATCCAGGAGCCTTTTGGATATGATAATGCGTATCCACCTTCTTTGGTGCCACCTGCACTAAAAGGGAAGATTCACAGTTCCTCATCAGTGCATCCCTAATGATAGGGTGCAATGGTACAGTGACCCCTTCCCTTAGGTGGAGAATCAAAGTCCAGGACAGCCAACATCCTTGCCCTGGTCTCTTTCTCAATTTCCAAATTAAATAGGATAGCCAAAGTCATCTCCTTGAAAATCCAGTGAAAGAGAGGCCCTCAGGTGGATATTTACATCTCTCTTGAGGCAGGGAGGGATCGGAGGGAATACCACACAATGACTCCTCCGAGAAGTAATGCAGATCCTCCTCCTGAGTCCCATCAGCGGTCCCAATCAGACTCTTCCTTGTAATCTGAGCCGACTGGGAGAATCTCTCTCTGCCTCAGCTCAGAGGAACCCTGTCCACACCCCCGAAGAATGCCAAGGTTCAATTCTAGTCTCTGACTCCGGGGAAGCTTCCTCCCCTAACGGCACCATATGCGTCAAGGTCACACCCTTCAAAGTGCCAGTGTCAAAGATGTCTACACAGACATAGGAGCTCCAGAGTGAAGTTGGGGTTAAACCACTGCTGCCTCAAGTGCCCTTGATGCCTGAAAAGCCTATTGCTGCAGCATCTGTGCCAGCTCTTCCTTGAGCATGGCTCGAAACCGCTCATCGAAGGAAAGCATCAGCAAAGATGGGGGAGCCAGTAAGGTGGAAGCCTGAGAAGTGGATGGTGTCAAACTGGAAGCAGGGACCTGGATGCTATGAGGCTCGCACACCGGCACCTCTTCCAAAGAGGGGGAGCACTCCTCTGATGCTGCAGTGCTACCAGTGCCATGTGAAGAGGACCAATGCTTGTACCTCTTAGACTTTCCCCAATGCTTAGCATTGCAGTCCTTCAGTGCTGCTGATGAGGACGACGTCGAATCTGTATGTGCCCTTGGTGCTGGGTCCAATGCCGACGCTCAGCATCTGATGTCAAGACAGGTGGAGACCTTCTTGATTCCAGTGCACTCCCAGTGGATGTAGAAGCCTTTGCAGCTATCGAGGTCGATGCTTCCAGTTTTTGAGGAGCCCACAAGTTTCTCCTGATGGGCCTGCCGCACCCTCTATGTCCTCAACTGCATTTTTAAACAGAGAGAACATGAGTTAAGCTCCAAAGCACTGATGCACCATGAGTGCGGGGCAGTTACCGAAATCACTCAAATACATTGGGCGCACCTCTTGAAGCCAGTGGGGGGGTCTTCTGAGACATCAAAAAAAAGAATTGCAGCCAAATTTAACTCCTCAATGGGGGGGGGGGGGGGGGGGGGGGGGTTCCACGTGATGCACTGTGAGCACCGGACTTAAATCTGAGTTGCTCCAGGGTCGCCATGCCATTTTTAGTCTCTAAACTGCTTGAACGTGCCAAAAAAGGGACATACTTTCTAAATACAGAGATCAGAAGCTTGTATGGACCAATACATGGTGCCCCTGTCTATTGGAATGTCAAAAAGAGGCACAAAAACTGACAAGGAAAAGCAGCGACCCGCTGACCATAAAATGGAGGAACCAACTACGCCACAGGTACCTGCCTTCACGGAACATCAGGTTGCACAGATTACTACAGTGGTTAGTGCTGCGCTGGAGCCAAAACTTTAAACTCTAGTGGGGCAATTGCAAAAGCTCAGAGCACACCTAAATAAAATAAATAAAAGGACTACAGAAGGGATTCCCAAACCTTTTCAGTTTGCGGCACCCCTCCCCCCCACCACCACATCGGTCTCCCTTTCCCTGAAGTCCTCTGTCTTTCCCAAATCCAGCATCGCTCGCTACCTTCCTTCCTGTATGTCAAGGATCATTGCTGCGTCCTTCTCTTCCCCCGCCGCCGCTGCAGTGCTTGCTGCTTACATTTCTGGGCCATCCATGATTCACACAGACACTCCAGGGCCTTCCCAGTCTGCTGTGTCCGGCCCTCTCTGATGCAACTTTCTGTTGTGAGGGCCAGACGCAGCAGAGGGAAGTCCCTGCAGTGCCTGTGTGAATCACGGATGGCCCAAAAACGTAAGCTGCAAGCACTGAAGGTGGCGGGGGAAGAAACAGGAAGCAGCAGATGCTGGACCTCCGGGAAGGTAAAATAGGGAATGATGCGCCACGGCACCCCTGAGAATTCGCTGTGGCGCACCAGGGTGCCATGGTGCACAGTTTGGGAGCCGCTGGACTAAGGAGATGGAAAACCAGCTCTCTAATATTGAAGATGAGGCCTCTCATCATACAAACAAGAAGATGTAGCTAGAACTCTTATTAAAAGCGAAAGATGCTAAAATCGAAGACAAAACAACTTGAGAACAGTAGATCTTACAAAAATACCTGAAAGAAATTTGGCGGCTATCTTGGAGTAATGCTTTAAGAAAGAATTTGCTCAGTGTGGGTCTCTTGTGCATTGAGCATGCACACAGGCTGGGCAAACCTCAAGAAGGCCAGCAAAAGCAGAGAGTGGTTATTATTAAAATTCTCATCTCTATTCATAAACAAGAGATTACGCGAGGATACAGACTTAAACAGAACACACTAACTTATAATGAGGAGCCAGTTCGACTCTTTCAGGATTATTCAGCAGGTATACAAGAACAAAGGAGGAGTTCTAAGCCAATTTGTGCAAGACTCCATGAAAAGAAAATGCATTTTATGCTGCTCTATCCATTGCTTCTTAAAGTTCATGCTAATGGTACCTGGATATCTTGCGACTCAGTGTCTGCAGCACAAAAAAGTCTGAATATTTTGCTGGAATAACATCAACACTCCTTCGTTGGAATTTTTTCTACTGGTCACTATTGGTGTCAAGCAAGTATATATGCAGCTTCCTGGCCATACTGGCGAGATAATACCAAGATTACGACCAATGAAAGAGACTATAAATTGATCTTATAGTAATATGCTTCCTTTTCTGCTTGGTTCTATTAATTCAGTGTCAGGGGTGTATGAATCTCTGCTGTCTCACTATTACATGTGTGATAATCATATAGAACTGGAGGGGGAGGGGGTCACGTGATGGATGCAACCTTAATGGACGCCTGGAGGCTGCTCTCCTCTCCCCTACCATGGAACATTGGCGTTAATATCTGCTTTCCTCCCCGCATCAGACCCAGTGAGCATCACTAAGTGGGCTAAGAGCTGGTGTAGCTACCGGAGGGATCGTGGTGTCTTGCAGGGGCGCTGATTCGGTTATGCCAGCCAAGACACCGAGGCCTGCCAGAGAACATGGGAGCAGTCACACAGACAAGATGGTGTATGAACCTGGGAACTCTTTTGGGGCTCTTCTGGTTGCCTTCTCTGTGCACGGGGTAAGGAAGATGGGGGGGGGGGGGGGGGGAAGCTGGGACGCTGCCCCTTATGCTGATCCTTTTTCTAACAGTTTGAGCTGCATATGTGGCCAGAATACGATTTATGAGTAATCTGAGATTTGGCTCTTTAAATGTAGATGGCATTATTTCCCCTATTAAACGCAAACAAATTCTATCACATTGACCCAAAATGAAGGTAGATGTCATGTTTTTACAACAGACTCACCTATCGCACACGGAACACTTGAGGATGAAGCGCAATTGGGTAGGTGAGATAGGCTATGTATGTTTATTTATTTATTTATTTATTTATTCCCAACCCAGAGGAATCTTCCACGCACTCCAGTAATTAGGGAGAAACAAAGTGTACGCCACAAAGGTATGAGAAAATACTAAATTTTTATTCACTTACCAAGCTAGAAAAACAGACATCCAATAATAACAATGTCTACAAAGCTTTTCTCATGGGAGTGTGCACCCTGCATACCGATGCTGTCTCCTAGCACATCTCCACAGAAGCAGGAATTACAGTCACTTATACATGGAAAACTTAACATTGAGTCTATGGGAGACATGTCATTAGTCCTGCCTCTTATGTTCCTCTTTCCTACAAAAGCTGATCAAGATTGTTTAGGGTGGTCCACAGAAACATAAGACTGATTAGGTTTGTTTATTAGATTGCTTCATGGTCCATTTCACCAGCAACCTGCTATCTCATGTTTCTATCACCTATATGTATATCCAGATAATTTGCAAAGCCCCATACAAATTCTGTCCTCCACCCCTGGCTGGAACATTTTAGCTCTTAGTTCCTCTTTCTGCAAGCTGCAGAAGCCAGCTTGTCACGAAGTGCCATTTCTGGGTCACACAAAGTTTATTGCTTTTAATTTCAGATGTTAGCTCCAGGCCTTCAGAAACTTTGGTTCAGACAAGGCCCAGACAGGTTCATTATTATCACGCTATTTTGTTTCATAAAAAAACATCCGGTTGCAATACACAAGCTAGTTCAGGATCCGGATGGTCGATTTGTGCTGTAGGTGGGCGAGGTGGCAGGAGAGAGGGTTGCTTTAGGCTCTGTTTACGCTCCTAATGTCTACTCCCACTCTTTCTTCTCCCGTTTGTAACACAACTTGCATCAATTAGTGGATATCAGTTAATTGTGGGGGGAGACTTTAATATCACTGAGGACCCCCTCATAGACTGTTGTCCAGCGAAACCCAGGCATCTGCATGGGAGTACAGGGGTGTGAATTTTCTCTTGCGTGAACTAGGTCTTTTAGACATTTTGCGGGTGCTCCATCCAGAAAATCATGATTACACTTTTTTCTCCCAGGTGCAAGGGGTACATGCGCGGCTTGACTATCTGCTCCTAGCCCCCTCTCTTCTCTCAAAGGTGGCAGGTGCTGACAATCGCTGACAGGGTGGTCTCAGATCACTGTTTAGTATGGTTGGATATGTTGGCATCAAGGAGGGGGATCGCAGCTATGGTATATGAATCCTACTCTTTATCTGGACCCCCATTTTAGAACATTCCTGCTCCAGGCTTGGGACCATTATCTCCTAGAAAATGACCCTGATTCGGTTTACCCCATTACCTATTGGAAGGCGGGTAAGGTGGTGTTAAGAGGGAAAATTCTGGCCTACATGGCAAAAACCTGCAGAGAACAGGAACAACACTTACTGGCCGTGACTGAACAACTGCAGAAACTTTGGGGCGAGCACATTCTTACCAGAGCTGAGGCAGTGAAGCGGGAATACAATGCTGTCCGTCAGCAATTAATGATCTTTTAAATGCAAGGGCTGCTCAGGATATCCATATGCATAAATATAATCTCTACCGTTGGTAAAATAATGCTAGGAAGTTGTTGTATGTGCTGGTGAAGAACAGATGGGCAAAGCAGATATTAATAAAATATGCACACAGGAGAGGAGAGTAGTACATGCGGTATAGGATGTCCAAAATGCTTTTCTGCAGTTCTATAAGGCTCTTTATGATAAAGGGGAGGGTGACCAAGGAAAGCGAGTGCTATTTTTTCAGGACCTTAATTTGCCTCAATAATCTCACGCTCAAAGGGACGCCTTAAATGCCCCTGTTGAGGTGTCAGAGATTTGCCAGGCTATCCGATGCCTCAAGCTAGTGAAAGCACCAGGCCCCGATGGTCTGGGTCCTGAGTTCTATAAAATCCTTGGCGGGAGAATTGGGCCTCCTTTTCCAGGAGCTTTGCCATCATTTGTGGGCAACTGGGGAGGCAGGAAAGAGATTGGCTCATGTTCATATTGTAATGCTTCCCAAACCGAGGAGAGATGTACAGCTGCTTGGCTCGTATCGCCCGATCTTGCTTCTCATTCATTCCCCACATATACCCAGAAATGTTTAATAATGTCTTCTACTATATTACTATCATGTATTCTCTATTACCATGCAACCCAAAACCCTTCTGTAAAACCAAATATCTATTCTCTTCTTACTCCCACTATCCATGATGTATTGTAAGCCACATTGAGCCTGCAAAGAGGTGGGAAAGTGTGGGATACAAATGCAATAAATAATAATAAAATAATAATATTAAACTTTGCCAACATTCTGGCACGACGGCTGGGAAAGGTGTTGCCTGAGTTGATATATGTAGATCAGGCTAGTTTTGTGCTGGGTAGGTACGCCTCTTCTAACATATTACGTGCATTATCAGCTCTGCAAACGCTGGGAGGTAAACTGGGAGATGCTATTATAACCAGTCTTGATGTGGAGAAACAATTTGATAAGATTTTGTGGGACTATTTGTTTTGGGTGCTGCCCCAATTTGGTATAATGGGGGAATTTCTGGGGGGAGTTCGGACTTTATACAGTCACCCAACAGCACAAATCCCAAATTTATTCTGGAATGAGCATGCAGCAGGGCTGCCCTTTATCCTCTATGTTATTTGTACTATCATTGGAGCCCCTTGCTACAAAAATCAGACACTCCACTGAGATCAGGGGCCTTCGGGTTGGATTTCAGGAAAGCGAATGATACATACCTGTAGCAGGTATTCTCCGAGGACAGCAGGCTGATTGATCTCACGACTGGGTGACGTCCATGGCAGCCCCCTCCAACCGGAAAAAACTTCTTGCGGGAGGTCCCGCCCATGCGCGACCGCTCCCGCTCAGTTAAGTAAAAAGCAAAAGAAATAAGGATAAGAAAAACTCCAAAGGGGAGGAGGGAGTGAAGGTGAGAACAATCAGCCTGTTGTCTTTGGAGAATACCTGCTACAAGTATGTATTCGCTTTTTCCGAGGACAAGCAGGCTGCTTGTTCTCACGACTGGGGTATCCCTAGCTCCCAGGCTCACTCAAAACAACAAAGAGGGTCAATTGGGTCTCGCAACAGCGAGGACATAACAAAAATTGACCTACGAAGAACAACTAACTGAGAGTGCAGCCTGAACAGAATAAAAATGGGCCTGGGGGATGGAGTTGGATTCAAACCCCGAACAGATTCTGCAGCACCGACTGCCCGAACCGACTGTCGCGTCAGGTATCCTGCTGGAGGCAGTAATGAGATGTGAATGTGTGGACAGATGACCACGTCGCAGCTTTGCAAATCTCTCCAATAGTGGCTGACTTCAAGTGAGCCAAATCTGCTAGCCAATTGGAGATGGTGCGTATCCCGACAGCGACCCCCTTCCTGTTGGGGTCAAAAGAAACAAACAATTAGGCAGACTGTCTGTGTGGGCTTGTCCGCTCCAGGTAGAAGGCCAATGCTCTCTTGCAGTCCAATGTGTGCAACTGACGTTCAACAGGGCTGGTATGCGGACGGGGAAAGAATGTTGGCAAGACAATTGACTGGTTCAGATGGAACTCCGACACCACCTTTGGCAGGAACGTAGGGTGAGTGCGGAGGACTACTCTGTTATGATGAAATTTGGTATAGGGAGCATGGGCTACCAAGGCTTGAAGCTCACTGACCCTCCGAGCTGAAGTGACTGCCACCAAGAAAATGACCTTCCAAGTCAAGTACTTCAGATGGCAAAAAGCCAGTGGCTCGAAAGGAGGTTTCATCAGCTGGGTGAGGACGACATTGAGATCCCATGACACTGTTGGAGGCTTGACAGGGGGCTTTGACAAAAGCAAACCTCTCATGAACCGAACTACCAAAAGCTGTCCAGAGATAGGCTTACCCTCTACACGATAATGGTAAGCACTAATCGCACTAAGATGGTTCCTTACTGAGCTGGTCTTGAGGCCAGACTCCAATAAGTGTAGAAAGTATTCAAGCAGGGTCTGTGCAGTACAAGAGCGAGGTTCTAGGGCTTTGCTGTCACACCAGTCGACAAACCTCCTCCACTTGAAAAAGTAACTCTTCTTAGTGGAATCTTTTCTGGAAGCAAGATTCGGGAGACACCCTCAGGCAGCCCTAAGGCAGCGAAATCTACGCCCTCAACATCCAGGACTTCAGAGCCAGAGACTGGAGGATGGGATGCAAAAGCACCCCCTCGTTCTGCGTGATGAGGGTTGGGAAACACTCCTATCTCCACGGTTCTTCAGATGACAACTCCAGAAGAAGAGGGAACCAGATCTGACGGGGCCAGAAGGGCGCAATCAGAATCATGGTGCCACGGTCTTGTTTGAGTTTCAGCAAAGTCTTCCCCATCAAAGGTATGTGATGATATGCGTACAGGAGTCCGCTCCCCCAATGCAGGAGGAAGGCGTCCGACACTAGCCTGTCGTGGGCCTGAAGCCTGGAGCAGAACTGAGGCAGCTTGTGATTGGTCTGCGTGGTGAATAGATCCACCGAGGGGGTGCCCCACTCCCGGAAGATCTTGCGTACCACACGCGAATTGAGCGACCATTCTTGCGGTTGCATGAGTCTGCTCAGTCTGTCGGCCAGACAGTTGTTTACGCCGGCCAGGTATGTGGCTTGGAGAAGCATACCATGCTGGCGAGCCCAGCGCCACATCCTGACAGTTTCCTGACACAGGGGGCAAGATCCGGTGCCCCCCTGCTTGTTGATGTAGTACATCGCAACCTGATTGTCTGTCCAAATTTGGATAATTTGGAAGGACAGCCGATCTCTGAAAGCCTTGAGCACGTTCCAGACCGCTCTCAACTCCAGGAGGTTGATCTGCAGACCAGATTCCTGGAGGGACCACAGTCCTTGAGTGTGAAGCCCATCGACATGGGCTCCCCACCCTAGGAGAGATGCATCCGTCGTCAGCACCTTTTGCGGCTGAGGAATTTGGAATGGGTGTCAAATTGGAGCGAATCGTCCACCAGCAGAGTGAAGTGCGAAAGCTGGCGGGCAGGCGGATTGCATCTTCTAGATTCCCTGTAGCCAGGTACCACTGGGAAGCTAGAGTCCATTGAGCTGGCCTCATGTGAAGACGTGCCATGGGAGTCACATGGACTGTAGAGGCCATATGGCCCAGGAGTCTCAACATCTGCCGAGCTGTGATCTGCTGGGACGCTCTGGCCCAGGAGGCGAGGGATAGAAGTGACTGCGCCCTCACCTCGGGAAGATAGGCATGAGCCGTCTGTGAATTCAGCAGGGCTCCAATGAATTTGAGTGACTGGAGTAGGTGGGCCTTTGGGTAATTTATCACAAACTCCAGTAGCTCCAGAAATCGGATAGCCCTCTGCATGGACTGTAGAGCTCCCGTCTCTGTGCTCTTCACCAGCCAATCGTCGAGATAAGGGAAGACATGCACCCCCAGCTTGCGTAACGCCGCCACCACCACCACCAGGCACTTCGTGAACACCCGTGGCGCGGAGGCGAGCCCAAAGGGCAGCACACAATACTGGAAATGCTGTGTCCCCAGACAGAATCGCAGATACTGCCTGTGAGCTGGAAGTATCGGGATGTGGCTATAAGCATCCTTTAAATCCAGGAAGCATAGCCAATCGTCTTTCTGAATCATGGGGAGAAGGGTGCCCAAGGAAAGCATCCTGAACTTTTCTTGGACCAGATATTTGTTCAGGCCTCTCAGGTCTAGGATGGGATGCATCCCCCATTTTCTTTTCCACAAGGAAATACCAAGAATAGAATCCCAGCCCTTCTTGCCCTGGTGGTACGGGCTCCACCGCATTGGCGCTGAGAAGGGCGGAGAGTTCCTCTGCAAGTATCTGCCTGTGGTGGGAGCTGAAGGACTGAGCTCCCGGCGGGCAATTTGGTGGAATGGAGGTCAAATTGAGGGCGTACCCGCACCACACTATTTGGAGAACCCATTGGTCGGAGGTTATGAGAGGCCACCTTTGGTGAAAAAATCTTAACCTCCCCCCGACCGGTAGATCGCCCGGCACGGGCACTGGTATGGCAGCTATGCTCCCGTGGATCCAGTCAAGAGCCCATCCCTTGCTTTTGCTGGGGAGCCGCAGGGGCCTGCTTGGTCGCATGCTGTTGACGCGAACGAGCGCGCCAGGGCTGAGCCTGGGCAGGCTGTCGGGAAGAAGGATTGTACCTACGCTTGGTGTAAGCGTAAGCAGCAGTCTTCTTTCCCCTGAAAAATCACCTACCTGAAGAGGTAGGTGCTGAAGGCGCCCGGTGGGAGAGGTTGTCGAGGGCGGTTTCCCGCTGGTGAAGCTGTTCGACCAACTGCTCGACCTTCTCACCAAAAATATTATACCCCCAGCAAGGGACATCCACCAGCTGCTGCTGGGTCCAATTGTCCAAGTCAGAGGCGCGCAGCCATGAGGGTCTGCGCATTACTATACCTTGAGCAGCGGCTCTGGATGCAACATCACAAGTGTCATAAATACCCCTGGACAGGAATTTGTGACACGCCTTCAGCTGCCTGACCACCTCCTGAAAAGGCCTGGCCTGATCTGGCGGGAGCTTGTCAACCAGGTCCGCCAGTTGCCGCACATTATTCCGCATGTGGATGCTCGTGTAGAGCTGGTAAGACTGGATCTTGGTCACGAGCATGGAGGAATGATAGGCCTTCCTCCCAAAAGAGTCCAGAGTGCGAGACTCACGCCCCGGGGGCGCCGAGGCGGTATCCCTCGAACTCTTGGCTCTCTTGAGAGCAGAATCCACGACCGCCAAGTCATGAGGCAACTGAGTCCTCATCAACTCCAGGTCAGTGTGGACTCTATACTGGGACTCCACCTTCTTTGGGATGGTGGGATTAGATAAAGGCTTCACCCAGTTCCGAAGCAGCGTCTCCTTCAGGACATTGTGCAACGATACCGTGGAAGACTCTCTAGGTGGAGATAGATAGTCGAGGACCTCGAGCATCTCAGCCCTCAGCTCGTCCACCGTGACCACAGGAAAGGGAATGCTCACAGACATGTCCCTAACAAAAGAGTCAAAGGAGAGGCTGTCAGGTGGCGAGAGCTTCTTTTCCGGTGAAGGAGTGGGGTCAGAGGGGAGACCACAGGACTCCTCGGACGAGAAATAGCTGGGGCCCTCCTCCTCCTCCCCCCACGAGGCCTCCTCCTCGGTGTCGGACATGAGTTCTCTGACTTCTGTCCTAAACCGGGCCCGTCTCGACTCAGAGGAGCCACATCCTCGATGATGGCATCGGGAGGTGGACTCCCGTGCCGGCGGGGACAAAGTTCCCTCCATCGACGTCGACGGGGATTCCACCTGAGTGGCAGCCAAGACCGGTGCGGCCGCATCACAGGGCCAGAGCCAGCCGGCACTTCCATCAACGGTACTGAGGCCACAAGCACGCCCGGCGCCAGAAGAGACTGGCGCAGCAGTCCTTCCAGGATACTTGGAAGGATGGCTCGGAGGCGCTCGTCCAAAGTCTCTGTCGGGGAAGGCTGAGGGGCCGGTGCAGGAATCAGTGCTATAATCTGCACGGGGCCAGGAGACGGTACCGGACTGCCCGACGACCGACACCTCTTGAATGGAGGGGGAGCGGTCCTCCTGGCATCGACGCTTCTCGGGTGCCGACTCTCTCAACGACCCGGAGCTCCCGGTACCGTGCGAAGGGGGCGACAGATGACGATGCTTCTTAGCCAACTTCCTTCGATGCACGTCATCGGCGCTCCGCGGTACCAACGAGGAGGACATGGAATCCACACACCTCCTCGGGGTCGGGTCTGAAAGAGGTCGGTCCCGATGGCCCTGCCCAGCAGGAGCCGCCGAGGCAGGTGGAGGCCCACTCGGCTGCTCGCTGCTCCCAGCGAAAGATGGTCGTCGGGCCGGTGGTACCTGAACTCCTGAGGTCAATGCCATGTCCGGAGCCAAAGTCGACGCCGCCAGTGCCAATGCTGCCGAAGTCGACGCCACCGGTGCCGATGCTGTCGATGTCGACGCGGAAGGGCTGGCGCAAGCTACAAAAATTCGGTCCCGTTGAGCTTGCCTCGCTACTTGTGTCCGCTTCTTCAAGCCGAGACACAAGTTGCATGCTTTGGGATTATGTTCAGGCCCGAGGCACTGAAGGCACCAAGCGTGGGTGTCGGACAGCGAGATGTGCCGGCCGCACCGACCACACTTTTTGAAGCTGCTGGGTATCCTCGATGTCATCGACGGAAAAATCGCGGCGGCGAGGTCAAAATCGTCGATGGTGGCGGCAAAAAAGGGCCACGAGAAGAAAAAAAACAAGGCCGCAATGACGGCAAAAGGAAAGGAACGGAATAAGAAGAAGGGGGGGGACCTTTTCTTTTTTTTTCAACGAGAAGTAGAATTAAGAGAAAGAAGGCGCGAATGGCGCCACAAAACAAAGAAAAAAGCGGACTAGGCCGCAAACCGGTTTCCGAGGCTGACAACGGAGGGGACGCGGAAAACGAGAAACTGAGCGGGAGCGGTCGCGCACGGGTGGGAGCGGTCGCGCACGGGCGGGACCTCCCGCAAGAAGTTTTTTTCTGGTTGGAGGGGGCTGCCGTGTACGTCACCCAGTCGTGAGAACAAGCAGCCTGCTTGTCCTCGGAGAATATCGAATTAATCTGTTTGCTGATGATATGCTTATATATCTAGATAAGGCTACTGACTCTATGTCTAAACTGGTGTCACCTATTCTGCAATTTGGAACTCTTTTGGAGCTAAAAATTAATTTTGAAAAATCTGAGGCCTTGCCCATCTCCTCTCCGTGTGGGTGTCAGCAGCTGTCTACCTTTCCTCTTGCATGGTCTTCAGGAAGTTTAACATTTTTAGGGCTTTATCTTCATAGGGATTTGGAGGTGGTATATTGTAAGAATATCCGGGACAAATTGGATACCATTAAATCTATATGCCGTTGCGGGCGGGATCTGCCACTCTCTCTGCTAGGTAGGGTGGCACTGGTCAAAATGGTCATGTTCCTAAAACACTGTACTCATTGCAGATGTTGCCTCTATGGATCACTAGATGGGAGGAGAAGCTATATAAAGGGACCATAGGATCTTTTATATGGGCAGGTCGTAGGGCAGGAATTGGCTATATCAAATTGATCCGTTCTCGCTTTAAGGGGGAACTCAATCTGCCGGACCTACGTCTCTATAACGTGGCAGCATTGCTTAGGTGGATTCATGAGCTCCATACGGGAGTCTGCAAATATGCACCACATTATATAAGGGAAGATTGCACTCACCCCTATTCGGCTTTCAATCTTTTGCAGCTACCTGCGGGGAAGGGGAGGAGGCTGCACCCTATGCTCCGCCCACTCTGCCGGGCATGGATGTGGTGGAGGTTTCGCTTCGGGCCCATTCCCCTTCCTAGTGGTGGTTGACAATCCTTACTTCCCTGCTGGGCAGGGCATGACTCGATTTAGTGCATGGGCAAGGGGGGGCTGTCGTTATGTAGGTCATTTCACAGTACCAGAGGGGGATACCTTCCCATCGTTTCAGCAGGCGCAGGAGCGGTGGCAGCTTTCTCGCTAAGATTTCTTGGTATTCCTGCAGATGAGACACTATTGCGCGTTCTTAATCCCCTCTGGCAGTAGAGGCCTGGTTTTCACCCTCCTGGATAAACTCTTTTGTCAGTTACCTGCTCAAGCAAACAAACTAGCAGCACAGTATGCCTTGGGCAGGGAACAACGTCCTGCTCCTTTATTTGCTCACCTGGCCCGGTGGTGGGGGCAGCAGCTGGGGAAGACCTGTCTGATGCGGAATTGACTGCCTGTTTTGTGTCGGCCTCTAAAGTTACTCCTAGTGCTAACCTGCAAGAGATGCAGGGTAATAAAAATCGGGCAGGATAATCCTTTACTGTTTGGCTGGGTTTGTTAATGATTATATCTTGTTCTTCTCAGTTACTGAGTATTGTTGGATACCCTTCGTATGCTTTTATTTGGTGATTTGACCTCAAATTCAAAAAAGATATTTACAAAAAAAAAAAAAAAAAAAAAAGAACTGAAGGGAGTAATGGGCATGGGGACCCTATGAGGCATATTTTCAAAGCACTTAGCCTTCCAAAGTTCCATAGAAACCTATGGAACTTTGGAAGGCTAAGTGCTTTGAAAATATGCCTCTATGCATTTCAATGCCCCCAATTGTTCTCACTAATTGATAGCGGATGACTATGATGGGATATGAGGGCACCTATTTTTGGAAGGAGAGGGATGAGGAATGGAGGGAGAACGATACTCTCAGGCCATTTAAGTTTACTAAATTGTATGTATGTAAAACAAGACCATGACTACAAATACTCTGTACCTTTAATACGGAAAGATACTCCTGTATATTACTATTTGCTGTGATTGGCACTTGGGCCAAAATTATCAGCATTGCTCGAGTGGTCTACTTAGCCCAGAGCTTTATGTATGCCAGCTAGCAAACTAATTACTTGGAATGCGGGGCGTATAACCTCACCAATCAAGCGAAAAAAAATCTTAACAGCCCTTAAATGTAAAAAAGCGGGGGTCACGTGATGCACCTGAGCTAGGAGGTAGCGTTCGCCTCGAGCTCCTCGGCCCTTTCCCCCATCAAGAGCCTTTGATGAGATTCTATATTATTTTTTCTCCCTTCGCTTGGTACCGATAAGGAGAGCGGTAGCACATGGACAGATATATGGTGAAATCCGGAGTGGATACGGCTTCTAAGAGCGCGAAAAAAGAAAGTGCCAAAACGCGCCAGGGAGCAGTGCACGAAGCAAAGATGGCGGAGGATTCGGGCGAGTCCGCAGGGCTCACGGAGGCACTTATTGCAAAGCTGTCCTCGGCGGTGACCACGGCTTTGAATGCGTGGCTGGATGGAATACAAGCCAGCGTACAGGGACTTACCCAAGCTGTTACAGACTTCAACTTCAGAGTGTCGGAGCTGGAAACTAGGGTGGGAGCCAAGGAGGACGGCATGAAGGAGGTTCTGGATGAGCTCACAAGGCTTCGGAAAGAAGATACTGGTTGCAACGCCAAGCTAGAAGATCTGGAGAACAGATCAAGACGGAACAATATCAGGCTGGTGGGCTTGCCCGAGTCTTCTAATGAGAGAGACCTCAAACAAGTGCTGGAAAAATGGTTTGCAGACATATTGGGCACCGAACTTGGAGCAGGGCTGGTCCACATTGAAAGAGCACACCGCGTGGGGCGCTGGGTGGAGGGAGCGACCAGGCCTCGGGTGGTGGTGGTGAGATTTTTGAACTTTGCACAAAAAGAGCAAGTTATGAGAAAATGTAGAGCCATGCAAAATCTACAGTTGCAGAACTCGAAAATCATGCTGTTTCAGGATTATTCGGTGACGGTGGCCCAGCTGAGAAGCTGCTTTTCTGACACGTGCAAGCTGTTGGTGGAGAAGCAGCTCCGTTTCACGCTACAATATCCTGCCAGACTTCGAGTGATTAAGGAAGGGAAGACCTATGTATTTGACACCTGCACTGCAGCGCAAGAACAGCTGTGAATTTGGTTCCCGAACTGATATCTTGAACCACCATTGGTGTGTGAAGAAACGCAGCTGTGGTCCTTGGTGGTGTAATCTTTGGACTGAATGAAGGTCATAATATGTTTTCCTAGTTATGTGTTTGATTAGTTATGAGGGGACTTCAGATTGGCTATTGTTTATATATACCCAGATGTGGGATAGTTATGCTAGGGTGGTGGGATTATATGCAGGCCGGTGGGCACAAGATTGTGTAATAGCAGGAAGGGGGGAAGGGCTGGGAAGTATCACAAGCATGACTTCTGAGAGTATCAGGGGGAGAGTTAAGGGTAAGAAGGGAGAACTGGGGAAGGGGTGGGATCGGGGGAGCGGAAGGGAGGACCTGAGGTAAAGAGAGTGGTAGAGGGAAGGGTATAAAGAATGGATTGGGCGAATGGATGTGGTAGTGTGGGGGAGTATGGTTGCTCACTGTGGGGTAGGCTGGGCCCCATGGTGGGTACTACTTTGTGCTCTGGTGGGTATGGTTGTTCACAGTTCTTTGGGATATAAGGGGACGCATAAAGGTATCACTTGTGTAGCGTGGAATGTATCAGGTGTCAACTCTCTGATAAAAAGAGCTAAGATCTTGCAATACCTGGGTACACATAGTGCTGATATAGTGGGGTTGCAAGAGACTAAGCTCAACGATGTGGAACATCAAAAGCTGAAGAGATCTTGGGTGGCATAGTGTTTCTGGGTATCGGCACAGAAAAATAAAGGTGGGGTAGCCATCTTGATCCGAAAGTCTGTTCCCTTTGTTCATCATAAGGTTACCACAGATATAGAAGGGAGGTATGTAATCGTGAAAGGGAAAATGTCCCATTCTAACCTGACACTATTTATTTATTTATAGCATTTATACCCCGCTCTTTCCCGCTCGGTAGCAACACAGAGTTAATAAAGAGTATGGAACAAAGTATCAGAGATGACATAGTTACATAGGGTGTGATACAAAGTATCACAGAATTAATACAATGTAAGAAACAGAGATATGACATTGTTACATAGGATAGGTCAATAGTAAGAGATGTGGGGAAAGGATTGGTGTTTGGGTAATACTAGTGTTGTGGAGTTGGGTTCAAGAGTTAGGATGGGTCATTTGGGTAGGCTTGTTTGAAGAGTAAGTCTTCAGTAGTTTCCGGAAGGGTAGGTGTTCAATGGTTTTCCTGATGTGTCGTGGTATGGCATTCCAGAGTTGGCTGCCTATAACAGAGAAGTTGGATGCTTAGTAGGTTTTGTATTTGAGACCTTTGCAGTTGGGAAGATGGAGATTGAGATATGTTCGAGAAGATTTGAGCCAGTTCCTGGGTGGAAGATCGATCAGGTTGGACATATAGTTTGGAGATTCGCCATGGAGGATCTTGTGGATCATTGTGTGGGCTCTGAAGTTTATGCGTTCCTTGATGGGGAGCCAGTGAAGTTTTTCCTGTAACGGTGTCGCACTTTCGAATCGTGATTTGCCAAAGATGAGTCTAGCTGCTGTGTTTTGGGCGGTTTGGAGTTTTTTTTCGTGATTTGGGCTTTACAACCGATGAAGATGCTGTTGCAGTAGTCGGCATGGGTGAGCACTGTGGATTGTACTAGATTGCGGAAAGTTTTCTGTGGGAGGAATGGTTTTACTCTTTTCAGTACCCACATCATGTTGAACATCTTCTTCGTCGTGGCTTTTGCATGAGTTTCTAAAGTTAGGTGTTTGTCTAATGTTACTCCTAGAATTTTTAGATTGTCAGATATAGGGATTGTAACGTCAGAGGTGTTCAGGGTGGTTGGGATCTGAGTAGCGTGTTGTGATGAAAGGATTAGGCATTGAGATTTTTCTTTATTCATTTTCATCTTGAAAGCGTTGGCCCATGATGTTAGGATGTCCATGGCAGTGGTTATTTTCTCCGAGATTTCTGTAAGGGTGGATTGGAAAGGGATGAATATGGTGACGTCATCAGCGTAGATGTAGGGATTTAGGCCATGTTTAGATAAGGATATTGCTAGAGGAATCATCATAAGGTTGAAAAGGATCGGGGATAGGGGTGAGCCTTGAGGGACTCCGCATTTTGATGACCATGTAGGTGATATTGATGAGGTTGATTTAACCTGGTAAGATCTGGTGGTAATAAAACTTTTTATCCACTTGATGATGTTTCCGCCAATCCCTAGTTTGTCCAGTAATTTCGTAAGAATGTCATGGTCTACCATGTCAAATGCGCTGGATAGGTCGAACTCAGGGGTGTGCTGGTAAATTGTTAACAGGGGGCTCTCTCTCGCCAGCAAAGTAAAAGAGAATTCAGGAGGGGCCCAAGCCCACATTTTGGGATCCATTTGTTAAAGTAGCCATGGAGAACCGGCTCCCAAAATTCTTAAAAACTTAACAAACGGCTTTCGAGAGCCTGTGACAGCCTGCTCCAGCACACCACTGGTCGAACTGTAGAAGAAGTATTTTGTTGCCAATTGAAATTTCTTGTTTGAACTTAGTTACCAGGGTGAGTAATACTGTCTGTGTGCAGGTCGAAAACCCGATTGTGATTCATGTAGTATGGAGAATTTTTGTATGAATTCGTTAAGTTGGGAGGTCACTCTATTTTCCATCAGTTTGGTTAGAAGAGGGATGGAGGCCACAGGTCGATAGTTGGTGATGTCATTCGCTGGTTTTTGGGGGGTTTTCGGTATCGGTGTAAGTAGAATATTGCCGTGTTCGGAGGGGAAGGAGCCTTGTTGGAAGTAGGAAATTTAAGTGGGTGGTGAGTTCTGTAATAAATTGTTCTGGTGCATTTTTCATCAGATAATTGGGGCACGGATCCAGGTGGCAATGAGACTTGAAGAGTTTGGATAGTGTGGAGGAGATTTCCTCGGTGGTGAGAGGAACGAAATTTGTCCAGTAGCGATCTGCTGGAACCTCTTCAGAGTCAGGGTCTAGTTCGTCGAGGAAAGTCAATATTGGTGTCATCTTGTGGAATTGTTTTGCACAGATTAGTGATTTTATCGTTGAAGTATTTGGCCATCTGATCGGCAGATGGACAGTTTGAGGGTGAAGTTGTAACTGGGTTCGTGTTAAGAAGGTTCTTTATGATTTTGTATTGTTTCTTTATGTCTGTTCCTGTGGTTGTGATTTGTTTTGTGTAGTAAGTTCTTTTGGCTCGTTTAATGTCATTCTTGTATTTCTTTTGTGTTTGTTTCCAAGCGTTAGGGTGATATCATTTTTTCATTTGCTCCAGATCTTTTCAAGTTTCCTGGTTTCTTTTTTTTTGTTTTTTTAAATCCTCGCTGAACCACGAAGAGGGTTTTTTCTTTGAGTTTAGGGTTTTGAAGGGTAGTGGAGCAATATCATCTAGAATGAGTTTACATCTGTGGTCCCAATCTGTAAGGAAGTGGTTTGAGTTTGGGTCTATTGACCAATTATTGTCGTAGATACGTTCCCAGAAGGTTTCCTTTTCAATCCGTCCTCTGGTTTCAATTGTTGTGGGTTCTGGTGGTTTGGGTTGATCTTTTTTCCGCCAGTATTACTACTACTACTATTTAGCATTTCTATAGCGCTACAAGGCGTACGCAGCGCTGCACAAACATAAAAGACAGTCCCTGCTCAAAGAGCTTACAATCTAATAAACAAGAAATAAAGTAAGCAAATCAAATCAATTAATGTGTACAGGAAGGAGGAGAGGAGGGTAGATGGAGGTGAGTGGTTACGAGTCAAAAGCAATGTTAAAGAGGTGGGCTTTCAGTCTAGATTTAAAGGTGGCCAAGGATGGGGCAAGACGTAGGGGCTCAGGAAGTTTATTCCAGGTGTAGGGTGCAGCGAGACAGAAGGCGCGAAGTCTGGAGTTGGCAGTAGTGGAGAAGGGAACAGATAAGGATTTATCCATGGAGCGGAGTGCACGGGAAGGGGGGTAGGGAAGGATGAGTGTGGAGAGATACTGGGGAGCAGCAGAGTGAGTACATTTATAGGTTAGTAGAAGAAGTTTGAACAGGATGCGAAAACGGATAGGGAGCCAGTGAAGCGACTTGAGGAGAGGGGTAGTATGAGTAAAGTGACCCTGGCGGAAGACGAGACGGGCAGCAGAGTTTTGAACCGATTGGAGAGGGGAGAGGTGACTAAGTGGGAGGCCAGCAAGAAGCAGATTGCAGTAGTCTAAACGAGAGGTGACAAGGGTGTGGATGAGGGTTTTGGTAGAGTGCTCGGAAAGAAAGGGGCAGATTTTAAGGATGTTGTAAAGAAAGAAACGACAGGTCTTGGCGATCTGCTGGATATGAGCAGAGAAGGAGCGAGAAGAGTCAAAGATGACCCCAAGGTTTCGAGCTGAGGAGACAGGGAGAATGAGAGAGCCATCAACAGAAAGAGAAAACGGGGGGAGTGGGGAGGTGGGTTTGGGGGGGGGGGGGAATGAGAAGCTCGGTTTTGGTCATATTTAATTTCAGGTGGCGTTGAGACATCCAGACAGCAATGTCAGACAAGCACGCTGAAACTTTGGTTTGGATGCAAGGTGAGTTATCAGGGGTAGAAAGGTAGATTTGGGAGTCATCAGCATAGAGATGGTAGGAAAAGCCATGGGATGAGATTAATGAACCAAGGGAAGAAGTGTAGATAGAAAAGAGGAGGGGACCAAGAACAGAACCCTGAGGTACGCCGACAAGAAGAGGGATAGAAGTAGAAGAGGATCCACCAGAGTGAACACTAAAGGTGCGGAGGGAGAGGTAGGAAGAGAACCAGGAAAGGACAGAGCCCTGGAATCCAAGTGAGGACAGTATACGGATAAGGTTGCTTTATGGTGGTCAGACCAGGGAAAGGCGGCCCAGTGGATGTCAGATAGTAGGAAGTTTTGATCTGTCGATTGTTTGTGAGTGATGATATCAAGTGAGTGGCCTTTGTTGTGGGTTGGTACTCTTAGTGGAAGATTGAAATCACATAGTTGGAGGAAGTCTGTACAATCCCAGGTGTGAGCAGAGTTGGAGTCTTCTAAATGAAGGTTTAGGTCCCCGAGTAGTAGTATGTTGGAGTTGTTGACGCATGCATTTGATACAAAATCCATGAATAATGTTTGGTTGTGGTTCCAGTTATTGGGTGGCCTATAAAACAGTATGCAGGTTAGACGTTCGTATAGTATGGATCTATATAGTTTTATAGAGGCAATTTCAAGTTGTGTTGAGAAGGACTCTGAGGTGGGTTCAGCGGAGAAGAGTGCTCTGTAGATGAGTGCTATTCCTCCTCCTCCTCTTTTGTCTTTTCTGGGCCAGTGTGATATTTTACAGCTCGGGGGACATAGATCGTTTATGATAGGATCTTCAGGTTGACGGATCCAGGTTTCTGTGATGAAAAGTAGATCAAGGTTCTCAGAGGTGATCCAGTCTGTGATGATTTCGCTTTTATTTACCACTGATCTTGCATTAATGTACCCTATTCGGATGGACTGAAATGGCTCGGTGGTGTAGGGAGATGGGCGGATATTGGTAAGTTGTCTTGTTTTTTGTGTTTTGATGATGTGGGGGGGTTCTTCCTGATTTAAGGATGGTATGGACGTTGGGAGGTTTCTAAGGTTGTTGTTGGTTTGTAGGGAAGTGGGTTTTGTATGGATGTTTGGGTAATGCTGGAGGAGTGGTGTCATGGTAAATTTTGGCTAGTTTCCGTGTATGCGCCAAATGGGGCTAAGAGGGCCTTTTTTTGAACATTAATTGCGAGACTTTCTGGGATCCCTGGGCCTAAGATTCTACTGGGGGATTTCAATACTATCCTGGATCCGAGTCTACATACCACAGCTGGGGCACAGAGGTCTAGGCCTCGTATTTCAGAGGGATTGGGGGTATTACTACAGAGTTTGGATTTAGTTGACTGCTGGAGAGTTTTGCACCCCTTAGAATGAGATTTTACTCACGTATCGAGGGTACACTCAACACACTCAAGAATAGATTATATTTTCATTTCTAGGGATGCTTTTCATTTGATACACAAGGCAGACATTGGGCCCCTGGTGATTTCTGACCATATCCATTAGTGTAGAACTGGGAGGGGGGGAGCTGGCCAGAGGGGGAGATGGAAATTTCCTGCACATTTGAGCACAAGCCCCGAATTCCGACATTACCTGAGTGAAAAATGGGAGGAGTACATTCAACATAACAAAGAACATGTGGCTGACCCAATCTTATTGTGGGAGGCTGGAAAGGCTGTTATTCGGGGTGACATCATTGCTTTTATGGCTAGGAAACGAACGCAGCAGGCTAGTAAGATGATTGAGTTTGAGCGTAAGATTTGGTTGCTGAAGAGACAGTTGAGCTCCAGGCCTATGGAGGCGGGTAGGCATACTCTAGAGGGAGTTCAGGGGGCGTTGAATAGTTTATTGCATGAACAGGCTCAGAAAAATGCATTTTACTATAGCTATAAACTCTTCAGATTTGGTAACAAGCCAGGTAAACTTTTGGCCAGCCTTACTAAAAATTGGTCGGGCACGTCTGCTATTACTGCGCTTCGGGATTCAGGGGGTCAGATAGTGACTGATCAAGCCCATCTGGAACAGATATTTGCCAACTTTTATAGTACATTGTATACGTCTGAGGGGGGTGGAGGACAGGACGTAGTGGAAGCCTTCCTGCAAGGGTGTAACCTGCCGAAGCTCTCAGAGGTAAAGCAACTTCGCTTTAATAAGCCAATATCGGGATCAGAACTGCGGGAAGCTATAAAGAGACTTAAGATGCATAAGTCCCCGGGGCCAGATGGCTTCAGTGGTGAATTCTTTAAAATCCTAACTGATCAGGGATTCCAAGATGGCGCTGTGAATGGATGCACCTGTGTTTGCTCCTGGAGGCTGCTGTGTTTGTGAGTTTTCCTCGGTGCCTCTGTAGCCCTGTCAACGATGGGGAAGCGGAGGGGGAAGGTAAAGGAATATCCCTCGGTTCCTGTGACCTCCTCGACGATGAAACAAACAACCCTGCAATTTCCCAGGCAGCAACCGGGTCCTCAGGGAACTTTGACCCCCCTCTGCAGCTCTCGGCCCTTCGGAGTCGATCGAGAGTGGAAACGGGGCTTCCCTGAGCCCTGTGGAGTGAATTGCACCTCCCCAGCCTGGTGGAGAGTTGCTGGCTGTTCAAACAGAGACAAACACCGAAGTGGCTCATCTGGTCCTGTCCGAGGGTGTGACTGCAGCAACGGAGATAGATTCTCAACTTCGGGAAACATTACTACAACAGGCTTCAAAGGTATTGCCTCAAGCTATTGTTTCCAAGTTAGCTCGTGCTGATAGTCTATCTCAATCTCCTCCTGTGGCTAGTGGAGTGATTAGACCAGCAATTGTGACGCTGAAGTCACTATGGGATATGGTTTACAATATCCAAACCTCTATGCAAACTACTTTAAAGCAGAATTCTTCTGATATTGAAGTTCTTTCTGAGGCTGCCCTGCTTCAAGCACAAGTGACTGCACAGCAAACCCAGAAATTGGAACATGTGGATATCAAAATTCAAGAAATGGGATCTATAGAAACAGCTCTGGTTAAAGACAATAATTTCCTACATAAACGACTTGAATACTTGGAAAACCAGACTAAAAGACTTAACCTTAGGTTTCTTAATTTTCCCAAATCGCCGTTAATTTCTCCCTTGGAGATGGTTAAAAAATATACTTGGTGGACATCCTAGGAATGGACAAGGACTCACTCCCTCCCGTTACACGGGCTTATTACATCTGGCGTACTGGAGTGGTGGTAGGACCCCCCCCCCCCCCCCCGTAATAGGGGAAGGAATGAATCTTACCTCATTCCTAGAAAGCTCATTAGAAATAGTTACTCAGAGGTTAACTCTGCTTGTCACTTTTGCGCTGCAGCCTGATAGGAATGCCGTACTACGGCTTTCATTGAGACATTTAGAAAATCTGTTTTTGGGCTCAAAGGTCCGTATCTTTCCAGATCTCTCACGGCCTACACAGATGAGACGAAGGGCCTTTTTGGAACTTCGCCCCAGGGTGGTGGCATTGGGAGCAAATTTTGTCTTGCGATTTCCTTGTTTTTGTAATGTGATGCTTGAGGGTAAACATTTTCAGTTTGTAGACCCAAAACAGTTGAAAGAGTTTATTGATGCAAGAGTTGTTGTGAATATAGTAAACCTTCCCTAATCAGCAGGCTGGGGTCTGAACCAGAGGAAGCATCTATCGATTGTTAATTTTTGTATTTTTTTTTAATTTCCTTAATCTTGGAATCAAATTTCTTTACCTTGTGGACAAACAGGCTGTAAAGATATATACTTATTATTTTTGTTTCCTAATGTTAAATAATGCCGATTGCATATTCACTTTAAGTGGTGATGTATTGGAAAATTTAAATAAATAATTAAAAAAAAAATCCTAACTGATCAGGTTCTGGGGCTTCTGGGGGAATATTTTGATGCAGCTATCCAGAGAGGGTCCTTTCCTAGGGGGTCGAATCAAGCTCTCATAACAGTGTTGCCAAAGTTCGGGAAGGACCCACTGCAGCTGGGGTCCTATAGACCCATCTCTCTTATAAATGTGGATCTTAAGCTGCTGGCTCGGATATTAGCTGAGAGGCTGGCTTTGGTGACACCTGGATTGGTAGGCACTGATCAAGTGGGATTTGTTAAGGGTCGGCATGCCGGAGTCAATGTCAGGAAGTTACTATTTTCCTTTGGGAAGAGGCACGAGACAAGGCTGCCCATTGTCGCCGCTGTTGTATATTTTGTTCTTGGAACCACTATTGATTAGACTTCGCAATGCACAAAATATACCAGGGGTAGCAGTTTTGCAATGCTGTGAGATATTGAAGTGCTTAGCTTTTGCGGATGATATTATGCTGCTAGTAATAGATCCGGGGGCAGTATGGCCGAAGGTGTTGAAGCTCTTTGCGGACTTTGGGCGAATTTCTGGGCTTAAACTCAATGTCTCCAACTCAGAAGCATTACCCATTAACTTAAAGATTGAAGAACTGGGAACGGGGTTTCCTTTGAGGGAAGCGGAGGGCTCTCTCAAGTATCTGGGAGCCTATATTTCGGCGGACAGCAGTCAGCTAAACGACCTCAATGTCCGGCCGCTGTTACGGAAATCGGAGGAATACTTACATAAGTGGATGGGCTTGCCACTGGCCTTGTCCGGTAGGATATTTTTATATAATATGACCATATTGCCAAGATGGTTATACATGTTACAAATACTTCTGATATGGTTGAAAGAGGCTGATTTGAAAAAATTATACAAAGCTCTGAGCTACTTTTTGTGGAGGGGTAAGAGAGCTAGAATCTCCTTGTCTACCCTTATGGTTCCTAAGTCCAAGGGGGGTATGGGCCTTCTGGATTTCAGGCAGTATAATCTGAGCTGTGGCATGCGGCATGTCAGGGACTGGTTGCTAGGGACGGCTGGATTCACGCAGTTCGATGTTGAAGCTGGCTGTATGATGCTTATGTCTCCAGTCTATCTACTACATGCCAAGACTCCTTGTTTGGCAGAGGAAGATAAGAAGCATGTCATATGGCGATATATGAGGTCAGTTTGGAGGGCATTGTGTAGGGTCTTTCAGGGGAATAGGAATGTGACACCCCTTCTGCCCTGGGTGGGGAATTAGGACTTTCCACCGGGAATAGGAGGAATATTGCTCAACATATACAGGAGCATCCGAGACTGTGCCATTTGTAAAGTGGATCCTCCTTTCTCAGCGGTTGCAGCTCTCCACAGCCTGAAGAACACCTTCCAGTACTGCTCCTTTTTCCCTCAGAACAAGGAAGCTTTTTATTGCATAGGAGGGGCTTCTCTCCTTCCCTCAGTTGTGGCACCAAAACACAAAACAAAGCACGGTTATCATTCACCTTTCTCAATCCGGTTAGTTTCCCAGTCCAGGCTTCCACAGCTGCTTCCTCTCCCTCCCTCCTGGGGAAGAGTAGCAGCAAATACTAAAGAAAAAAAAATACCCTGTTCAGTGTAGCGGGTTTTTCCAAAACCCAGTTCACTTTTAGTCAAGCTTCAAAAACATAGCTCAGTCCAGCTAGGCTTTCAAAAAACACAGTTCAGTTTTAGGCCAAGCTTTCAAAACACAGCTCAGTTTAGCCAGGCTTTCAAAAACACAGCTCAGTTCTAGCCAAGCTTGCAAAACACAGCTCAGTTTAGCCAGGCTTTCAAAAACACAGTTCATTCCTAGCCAAGCCTCAAAATACAGTTCAGTTCTAGCCAAGCTTTCCAAAACACAGCTCAATTTAGCCAGGCTTTCAAAACACAGTTCAGTTCTAGCCAAACTTGCAAAAAAAACACAGCTCAGTTTAGCCCGGCTTTCAAAACACAGTTCAGGTCTAGCCCAGCTTTCAAAATTCAGTGGCTCTGCGCGGGCTCAGTCAGTCATACTCCTACCTGACCTCCTCCCGCTTGACCCGGCTTGGCCCCGCTACTTCCTTGGCTTTCGCTGAGCCAGAGCTGAAAAGTCCATCGGCTCTTCCAGGGTGTTCTCCGGTTCAGTCAACTCCATAGGGCAAGGCTCACTCTCTGCCTCTCTCTCCTCAGGAGCCCAATCCATATTCTCCTCGCCCCGCCCTTCTCCCAGCTGCTCACCCTTTCTTTCATTAAAGCTCTTTGGTGGCTCTTCTTTCTCCACCCACCACCTCTTCCACCAGGTTGGAGAATCAGCCTTATTCCTTCCCCTGCGGCCCCCCTCTGGAGACCCCTGGGAATGCACATAGTTTCTTTTATCCCCGGTCTCCCTTGGGGCATGCTGGGAGTTGTAGTTCTTTATTTCTAGTTTTTTCCTGGGGAATGCCTGCCTATAACGGGGGTATTCTGGCCTATCCCAGGGTTCCTTTGGGGCCTGTCCTACATACTCTTTACACATTATGTCACGTTGCTCCGTGAGATTCAACCATCGATATCATTGCAACCAGTGGCTGCGAGGTGGATGGCAGACTTGCAGAGCACAGTGACAGAGGGGGTGCTTCAAGCATTCAGGGATAATATAGTAAAAACCTCTTTAAATGAGTTACATCAAGAACAGGAATATAAATTTCTACATTGCGCCCTGAAGAGCTTTCAAAGCTGGTTTTGCAGACTCGGGAAGATGCCCCAAATGTGGTGATGATAGACTACCTTGGGGCATATGTTCTGGGCTTGTGCTCGAACGCAGGCGTTCTGGGGGGGAGTAGGTAGGTTCCTCTCTCTATATATAGGAAGGGCAGTCCGGGTACACCCGGGGGATTTTTTATTCCATGAGGGGGCATACTTGCAGGGGGAGTCTGGGGCCCAGTGCTTATCCCTAGCAAAAGCTCTCATGTTAGCGAAGAAGGCAATATTAGTACATTAGCGCATGCGGAGGCACCACAATTAAAGACGTGGAAAACGATGATGTTTGACTTGGCGCTTTTTGAGCGCAGGGTGGTGTCTTCCAAATCTGAGAGTCAGTGGAAAGCCTTTCAGGACATTTGGGAACACTATTGGACTAGACTTTCGCACCAAGAGCGCAGTTTGCTCCTCAATGCTTAATCTAAGCAGGGTTCGTCCACTATTGGGTTGGTGATATCTCCGGGACTTAAAGAGAGATATTAGTAATAGAATATCACATTGCCATATCTCTTCTCTATGTTTTTTGTTTTAAGTGTTTGCCCTGTCTCTCTATCTGCTTTGGAACTTGCTGACAAGATGGTTGCGGAGTACTATGCTTCAGGGGGGTTATTAGGGGTGGGGGTATGAAAAACTGTTGCTGGAGAACTCTAAATGGTGGATCCGTATGTGCCATAATTTTTTCATTGTTTAGCCTGATGTCATGAAGGTTGACAAAACATGTATTTGCTGTTCGTTTTGTTTTAAAAGATGTTTGTAATGAGCTCTTTTTGTAGCATATTGTACTGACGTTGAGAACTCCAAAAAAGATGATTTAAAAAAAAAAATGTAAAAAAGCGGATATAGAATGTCTCCAAGAGGCACAGCTGCTGAACATGAAAAGCTCCGATGCTGCTGGGTGGGTGACATCTGTTATGCCTCCCCTCGGGGCAGGAATGGTGGGGTGGCTATATTGATAGGTAAACACCTAGCTTGCGCAACTAAAGTAATGATTAAAGACAATAAAGGCAGATTTTTATTGCTTAAAATATGGCTACAGGGGAGAGAATTGTATCTGTTCATATGTATCTGTTCATATCTGTTTATATGCCCCAATTTTCTATCCTTCAATAATGGCGTTACTACAACCCTATTAGGATAAGCAAATGATAGTGCTGGCAAATGATAGTGCTGGGTGACATGAATGTGCTTGCAGATCCAAACTTAGATTGCTTGGACAGATAACTTAATGGAGCCCAGCAAAGAACTGGGAGAGGGATTCTTAAAGCATTCAACACAATATATGACATCTATATGACCGAGAATATGTCTCCAAGTGTTGCCCGGGACGGAAAGGTTAGGACAGCCGTTGTAGTTGGTGATTCAATCATTAGGCATATAGATAGCTGGGTGGCTGGTGGACGTGAGGATCGCCTGGTCACTTGCCTGCCTGGTGCAAAGGTGGCGGACCTCACGCGTCACCTAGATAGGATTTTAGATAGTGCTGAGGAGGAGTCGGCTGTCTTGGTACATGTGGGTACCAATGACATAGGAACATGTGGGAAAGAGGTTCTGGAAGCCAAATTTAGGCTCTTAGGTAGAAAGCTCAAATCCAGATCCTCTAGGGTGGCAATTTCTGAAATGCTACCTGTTCCACACAAAAGGCCATAGAGACAGGCAAAGCTCCGGAGTCTCAACGCGTGGATGAGACGATGGTGCAGGGAAGAGGGTTTTAGATTTGTTAGGAACTGGGCAACATTCTGGGGAAGGGGGAGCCTATTCCAAAAGGATGGGCCCCACCTTAACCAGGGTGGGACCAGGCTGCTGGCATCGGCATTTAAAAAGGAGATAGAGCAGCTTTTAAACTAGAAATGGAGGGAAGGCCGACAGTCGCTCAAAAGCGCATGGTTCGGGATAAGGTATCTTGCAAGGATACCTCACAAACAGGGAAGATAGGATTTCTGGATAGTGAGGTTGCACAACAGACCTCAACTAAATACAACTAAAGATCAGACAAAAGATGGCAAATCAATAGTGTCAAGTACTAAGCATCATGCAAATAGGAACAACAAACATACTCTGAAATGTCTATATGCAAATGCTAGGAGTCTAAGAAATAAGATGGGAGAGTTGGAATATATTGAACTAAATGAAAAATTGGATATAATAGGCATTACTGAGATTTGGTGGAAGGAGGATAACCAGTGGGACACTGTCATACCGGGGTACAAAGTATATCGTAGTGGTAGGCTGGACCGGACTGGTGGAGGTGTATTAACGAGAGCCTTGACTCAGATAGATTACAAATTCAGCAGGACACAAATCACACCTTTGAATCATTGTGGGTTGAAATTCCATGTAGAAAAGGGAAAAGGACGGTGATAGGAGTGTACTACCATCCGCCTCGCCAGGATGAGCAGGTAGACGCAGAAATGATAAAAGAAATCAGAGACACAAACCAAATGGTCAAAGTGATAATAATGGGTGACTTCAATTATCCAAATATAGACTGGTTAAATGTAACATCGGGACACGCTAGAGAGGTACAATTCCTTGATGAAATCAAGGACAGCTTTATGGAGCAGCTGGTGCAGGAGCCGACAAGAGAAGGAAAAATTCTAGACTTGGTCCTTAGTGGAGCGCATGATCTGGTGAGGGACGTTATGGTACTGGGGCCGCTTGATAACAGTGATCATAATATGATCAGTTTTGATATCAACCTTGAAGTAACTATACACAGGAAGTCAAATACGTTAGCGTTTAACTTTAAAAAAGGAGACTATGATAAAATGAGAAGAACGGTTAAAAAAAAAAACTTAAGGGGGCAACTGAGAAGGTAAAAACTGTACAACAGGCACGGACGCTGTTCAAAAATACCATCCTGGAGGCCCAGGCCAAACATATTCCGGGAATTAGAAAAGAAAGACGGAAGTCCAAAAGACAGCCGGCGTGGTCGAAAAGTGAGGTGAAGGAAGCTATTAGGGCTAAAAGAAATGCCTTCAGAAAATGGAAGAAGGAACCGTCTGAAAATAACAAGCAGCAGCATAAGGAGTGTCAAAGCAAATGCAAGGCGCAGATAAAGAAGACCAAGAGGGATTACGAAAAAAAGATAGCATTAGAGGCAAAAAAAAAAAAAAACATAGCTAAAAATTATTTCGGTATATTAAAAGCAGGAAGCCAGCAAAAGAATCGGTTGGGGCACTGGATGACCGAGGGGTAAAAGGGGCGATCAAGGAAGATAAAGATGTAGCGGAGAGATTGAATGAATTCTTTGCTTCAGTCTTCACCGAGGAAGATTTGGGTGGGATACCGGTGTCAGAAATGATATTTCAAGCGGACCAGTCAGAGAAACTTACTGACTTCACGGTAAACCTGGAGGACGTAATGGGGCAGTTCAGCAAACTGAAGAGTAGCAAATCTGCTGGACCGGATGGAAAAATGAGCTTGCGGAGCTACTGTTAGTGATATGCAATTTATCCTTAAAATTGAGCGTGGTACCGGAAGATTGGAGGGTTGCCAATGTAACGCCCATTTTTTAAAAAGGCTCCAGGGGAGATCCAGGAAACTATAGACCGGTGAGTCTGACGTCGGTGCTGGGGAAAATGGTAGCGGCTATTATTAAAAATAAAATTACAGAGCACATCCAAGGACATGGATTACTGAGACCAAGTCAACACGGCTTTTGTGTGGGGAAATCTTGCCTGACCAATTTACTTCAATTCTTTGAAGGAGTAAACAAACATGTGGACAAAGGGGAGCCGGTTGATATTGTGTATCTGGATTTTCAAAAGGCGTATGACAAGGTACCTCATGAAAGGCTACAGAGGAAATTGGAGGATATCACAGTCCCTACCTTCTTAAGGATTGCTTTTGTATATCCCATTTGCCTGGACTAATCTTTGGGATGTAATGGAATGAAAAATTAATTTCCTTCTGTGATGGTTTCGGTTTTTCCAGGTTCTATGTAATTTAAGGTGTTTGTATTGTTCTGGTTCCGTTATTTCTAAGGGACGAGTTTTGACCTTTATTTCATAGTTCTTTTTCTATCTAGCGGCTGAAGTTTTTTTCTCTGGAAGTCATTCTCTTTCACTGCTTTGTTATCAGGGCTGCCGAGTGGGGGGGACAAAACTCCCCGAGCCCGGGTATCCAAAGGGGGCCCGGTGCTGGGGTCTCTCTCCCTCTCCTGCTCCTGATGGGACCTGGGTGATCGTGTTCCGACAGGAGCTGGAGGGAGAAAACTCTGGCGCCAGGCCCCCCCCATGGAGGCTGGGGAGCACCTGGAAAAACAGACACAGCAGGCTGCTCTTCTTCACAGTCTGCCGCATTGCCTTCCCCTGTGGCTGCTTTTCCCCTCAGGTCGTGCATGCGTGACCTAAGAGAAAAAGCAGCCGCAGGGGAAGGCCACGCGACAGAAGGAAGAAGAGCAGCGCTGGAGGACAAACTCTTCTGCTGGCAGGGCCTTGGGATCCCTGCCAGCCAAGGTACTTAACAGTTATGGTGGGTGGGCAGCAGCAGCAATCGAGGAGGGTGGGGCGGCAGCAGCAGCAGTAATCGAGGAGGGTGGGGCGGCAGCAGCAGCAGCGATCGGGAGGACTCTGGGGCAGCGACAGAGTAGCAATCGGGGGGGCAGCAGCGGCGATGACGATGATCCTGAGGGGGCCATCGGCAGCAATGATCCTAGGGGGGGGCCCGGAGGCTGCCTTGCCCCAGGCCCGGCTCAGTCTCTCAGCGGCCCTGTTTGTTATTGAATACTGGCTTGGTTGCTAAGCACAGGAGCTTATGAACTCAGAGTTCTCTATCTCCACCTGCTGACGGAAGGTCACAACCCATTTATCTGGGCTGATCCTTTGGGACTAAAGGAAAGAAATTTATCAGGTAATTAACTAATTTTTCCATGTGTGGGATAGACACAAAGGATCCCTATATAGAAAGAGGATAGAAAGAGGATGGTACCAAAATAGAACTCAAATTGCCTCATGGCTGTTGATATGTTACGATTGGTAGGAATGATGATTAGACAGTAACTCCAGCAGTGGTCAAAGGCCAGTGGTGGACAGACTTCTTCTGTGTCTGTGTCCCATATATGGCAAGGCAGATCAGGCTGGGCTAAAGTGGCCTCTAACAGTATCTCCAGTATTTGGGGAGAGAGACCACTGCTGGGCAGACATCTATGGTCAATGGCAAAGATAGATCAGGATCAAGTATATGTATTTTATATCATATTCATATTGCAAGCTGTAAGTGAAGGCACTGTGTATCTCAGTGGGAGAGGGGAAGCAATACAGTTGGATTGTTGGTTGAATCTTCAAATGATAATGAATGTGACTGTTGGGCAGACTGGATGGCCCATGCAGTCTTCATCTGCCATCATGGAACACACCTGCTTTTGTCAGTGGAAATTGGGCCCACAGTCTGAATTGGGAATTCTAGAGGCCTCGCTCCGTAGGCATCCAAAGCCTCAACTTTGGTCTGACATCTGCTTTTCTTATCTGACAAGCCCATGTTTACACCGCTTTGTCTCTGAATTCTCCTGCCACAGCCAGAGACCTTCACCCCTCCCTTACCAATTAGTAACTGAGGTAGAAAAACATTCCTTTTTCTGCATGCATGTATATGTTACCCTAGCCAGATTCTGTATACACAGGTTCTACATACATGTACATATTTGATTGTTCATCCTGGTCAGGTACTGCCCCACCTGGGCAGGGCAGAGGAACAGTATAAGTGTAATATGAACTGGTATTTTTTAGGAGAACTGGATCTTTTTTCTTTATTTTCTTTGGTCTTTTGCTCTGATATTCCACCTCTATGCACTATGGAAATACAACTGCAAATCTCTACAGGCTAGACCCTTCATGCCCCCCCTCCCATGCATGGAAGGTTAGAGACTACCATGAATACCATACATCTAACCAGAAGCTGTGTGAGCTGATTATTTTGCTGGCATCATATTAAAAGGTATCTATCATATTCTATTTCTGAGGTGAGTGTGGAGGAGTGGCCTAGTGGTTAGGGTGGTGGACTTTGGTCCTGGGGAACTGAGAAACTGAGTTTGATTCCCACTTCAGGCACAGGCAGCTCCTTGTGACTCTGGGCAAGTCACTTAACCCTCCATTGCCCCATGTAAGCCGCATTGAGTCTGCCATGAGTGGGAAATCGCGGGGTACAAATGTAACAAATATGAGAATATGTAGTCTAGGAACATTTGTCATCCAAAAATACAAAACCCACAAGATACAATCTAGATCAGTCACTTACAGGCTCATTTTCGAAAGAGATGGACCTCCATCTTTCGACATAAATCGGAGCATGGACGTCCATCTCCCAGGGACATCCAAATCGGTGTAATCAAAACCCGATTTTGGACGTCTCCAACTGCAGTCCGTCAGAAGGGGGGGGTGTTCAAGGCGGGACTTTGGCATTCCTAGGACATGGACGTCTTTCAGCGATAATGGAACAAAAAGACATCCAAGACTAAAACTTAGACATTTTGAGCTAGACCTGTTTTTATAATTAATAGCTGCAGTGAAAATTGAACCCACTTCCCCAGGATCAAAGTCTGCTGCACTAACTACTAGGCTACTCCTCTACTCCACATAAGAGGTGCCCCAAATGACCATTGGAAGGACTGGGGGATCACCTCCCCTTACGACCCCAAATCACAAAACATTTTTCCAAACAGCACTTTCAAAAGGAAAAGATTATAATTTTTTTTGTAGAAAATGACCTTTCCTGTTCTAATTTTGGACGTTTTACAAAAAAACGTCCAAATTCAGACTTAGATGTCACATCCAAAAATGCCCTTTCTGTATTTGACTTGCCCAAAGTCTCAAGGAGCAACAGTGGGAATTGAACTCATGTTGCCAGGATCAAAGCCCGCTGCACTAACCATTAAGCCACTCCTCCTCTGTTTTGGACATCTTGCATTTGGAAGTTTTTTGTTTGAAAATAGACCAAAAACAAGGACGTCCAAATCACAGGACGTCCTTGGTATTTTCAAAACGAAAGATGGACGTCCATCTTTTTTCAAAAATGACCTTCTCCCCGCCTTCGAATTTGGACATCTTTGTAAAACGTCCAAATTCTGACTTAGACGTTTCTTTCGAAAATGCCCCTCTTACTATATTACCATGTTTTTGTTTACCAAATAAAAAACATCAAATATTTGCTGGTAGCACAGGGTACAAAATTAGTATTTTAGATGTGTGTCTGCACAGTGATTTGAAACTCATGTCTTCACTAATTAAAAATACCTTTCATGTTTCATTGGCAGTGCTGTTAGAAAAAGCTTCCTAAATGCAATCACTAATCAGACAAATGTTTCTAAACTGCCTGATAAAATGCCATGACAAGGACACCAGAAACACTCCCATTTTCAATAATTAATTGCCCTGTGATAAAGGAGTTAAGTGTAATTCTGATCCCTTTCAACTGCTTTATTTAGGTTCTACTTACAATAATAAATACAGGCAACATGCTAGTGTCATCCTGATTCCTAACTGAAATAGAAACAGATCCAATATGTAAGTATGGTGGGTTGTACTTGAAGTCTTCAATCTGCCAGCTACACAAGTGATTTGAGCTATGCGATTCATTTTGTTCATCAAGGCAAGATTCATTTACTGTAGCTTGATCAACAATCACATGGCTCAAAACGGACAAAAAAAATTAACCGAGTGAGTTTTGTGGAAAAAAGTGCTCTATTGTTCTACAGATTGTTTCTCAAGCATGACCTGAAATTACCCCTAGCCACTTTGCTTTTCATGATATCCACAATGACTGCATGAATTAGATCCGCATGCAATGGAGGCAGTGCACACAAATCTAGCATGAATTAGATCTGTACGCAATGGAGGCAGTGACACAGATCTGTTGAAGGTGTGGAAGGCATATGGATTGGATTTTACAAGGTCTTGGGAGATATAGCAGCACCTATTTTGGCTCGCATATTTCAGACTGTGCAGGTGACTGGCCTCCTTCCCCACTTCTATTATGGTGATTCATAAGGCAGGGCACCCAGTGGAATCATTTGCCTCTTATGATGCTAAGATCTATGTAAAGATGTTAGCCAATTGGGTGGAGGAAGTGGTACACCACTTAGTTTGTAGAAATCAGGTAGAGTTTGTGGCAGGTAGAAGGGGGAAGTGATAATCTGTATAGACCAGTAGGAATATTAGGACTCCAGGAGGGGGTTAGTTAAGGGGTGAGGGAAAGGTGCTGATCACACTGGATGATGAAGAGCTATTTGATAGGGTGGAATGGAGCTATATAGAATATATCTTAAGACATAGTGGATAGAGGGAGGCTTATTAAAGACTAGTAAAAGAGGCCCGTTTCCAACAGAAATGAAATGGGCGCTAGCAAGGTTCCAGGGCCTCCCTCCCTGTCCTCTGAGTTCCATGCACCCCTCCCCTTCGAGTTCCAGGCCCCCTCCCCCTCGAGTTCCAGGCCCCCCCTTCCAGTCGAGTTCTAGGACCCCCTCCCCCCTCCCGTTCCAGTTCCAGGACCCCCTCCCTCTTCTGACCTGCCCTCCGAGTTCTACACCCCTGCGCCTCCCTCCCCCCCTCTCTGTTACCTCGGAGTAGAAGCAGGATGTGTGCGGCTGGTCCTCCCCTTCGTAAGTGCCGGCTGTTATTTAAAACTTCTTACCTCATGGTCTGTCAGCAACAGTGAAGTCGAGCAGGCACGGCACTTCACACTGCCTTCGCTTCTGTTTCAGCTCTGCCTCTGGTCCCGCCCTCATTTCCTGTTTGCGGAAGGGCGGGACCAGAGGCAGAGCTGAAACAGAAGCAAAGGCAGTGTGAAGTGCCGTGTCGTGCCTGCTTGACTTCACTGTTGCCGGCGGAGCACCAGGTAAAAAGTTTTAAATAACAGCCGGCACTTACGAAGGGGAGGGCCAGCCACACACGTCGTGCTTTCACTTGGAAGGCACAGAGAGAGAGGGAGGGAGGGGGGCATTCTGTGCAGATCTCCGGAGGAGAGGGGGGGCGTGGAACTCGGACAGGAGTGGAAGGAGGGAGGGAGGGGGGCATGGAACTGGTGCTGGCTTCCCTTCCCAGGTCATCGTGAAATCGGGGGGGGGGGGGGGATTCTGTGCAGACCTCCGGTGGCTGCTGCTAGCTTCCCTCCCCTCTCACTTCCCATTGGTCCGCCCTGTGACGTCATCCCCAGGGCGTACCAATGGGAAGTGTGTTACGAACCGAGGTATCCAGATGGAGGTGCAAATTATTATATAGGATAGGATGGTAATGGTGTTATATGTGAAGCCAGTAGCTATGCTGGGAATGAAAGGGTACTTATCACATTTTTTTCCATTCATGTGTGGTATGCAACAGGTGCCCATTGTTGCTCTTCAGAGAGATTTAGAATATACAATTTTTTTTAAAAAGACATCTTCTTGATCTCATGCTGTTACTCTTAATATATAAAGCTTTATAAAAGTGGACAAAAGCTGCCATGATAGCTTGCTCTTTGGCCAAGAGTTGACCATTAGGCCCTTTTAATTCTAGTAATAACCTGTTTATAACCTATAATAACCTGTATACCTTGGAGGAAAGGAAAAACAGGGGTGACATGATACAGATGTTCATATATTTGAATGGTATTAAGCCGCAAACAAACCTTTTCTGGAGTACGGGAAAGTGGTAGAACTAGAGGGCATGAATTGAGGTTGAAGGGGGGCAGACTCAGGAGTAATGTCAGGAAGTAGTTTTTCACGGAGAGAGAGGTTGATACATGGAGTGCCCTCCTGTGGAAGGTGGAAATGAAAACGGTAATGGAATTCAAACAAGGAATCGTGTTTAGAAGGAATGGATCCACAGAATCTTAGCGGAGATTGGGTGGCAACACTGGTATTTGGGAAGCAAAACTAGTGCTGGGCAGACTTTTATGGTCTATGCCCTGATCATGACTGAATAGATGTGGATGGGCTGAAGTGTAAATTTTAAGGGGCTTCGATGTTAGCTTCAGAACGTTTAGTACAAGAACAGCGCTGGGCAGACTTCTACGGTCTGAGCCCTGAAAATGGCATGGACAAATCAAACTTGGGTATACATATAAAGTATCGCATACCATGTAAAATGAGTTTATCTTGTTGGGCAAACTGGATGGACCGTACAGGTCTTTATCTGCCGTCATTTACTATGTTACTATATTATACATATGAATTATGGATATCCTGAGTATCAGGCTGACCAGCAGGCATTCCAGAATCAGTTTGAGACACACTGCTCTAGATGACTGTTCTCACATGCTGCGCATGAAAAACTATAGTTATGTCAGATGTATAGCACACAGTAGAGATGTAAATATTAAGCCCTAGCCTTACCCTTTACAGGCAGCAGGGTTAAGGAACACAGTCGCCTTCTTCATTTGTACATTGGGAAGAATGACCTGGTTGCCAAATACCTGATGATCAAACACAAAACAATGAGACACAGAAGGGGGAGGAAATAGGGCAGAAAAAGTTAAACAAAAAAAAGGCAGACAGGCATGAAAGATTAAAAAAAAGAGTAACTTATTCAGAGCATACAGTCTTTAGAACATAGTGATGCACAAGCATCAATAAAAATAACTTATTCAGAGCATACAGTCTTTAGAACACAGTGATGCACAAGCATCAATAAAAATCCAGGGCAGTTTAGAAAAAAAGAAAAGGTGCTTTCAGCCACAATGGACCACAGATGGGCTAAGGGACAGCAGAAGATGGAAGAGGGAGTTTGCAAGCTTTCGGATTCCACTGGTGTCACTTTACCACAAGCAAAGGAGCAGATATTGGAGGCTTGCAAACTCCCCCTCTGTCACACCCCTCACCTCACCAGTAACAGCGTCCTCGGGGGCGCAGGCTCCCGCCATCATTGCTGGACAGGTGCTCCCTCCGACAGCAAGGTTTCCACCCATCTTTGCCAGCGTGCGCACACTACCGGTGCCCTCGAGCCACACTGTCCTTTTCTCCTTCGGCGCTTCTCTTCACCTCCTGCACATGCTGGTTGGGCAACTCCCTATGTGGCCGGGATCTAACCCACCTCCCTGCTCCACGGGGATTGGCCATTCCTGTGAGTAACTTCCTGGGTTCTCCCTCTCCATGCCTTTCTAACCCATGGGCTATCTCTTGCTCTCTCTGCTCTTTTCCCATTGGTTGCTTGCCTGTACCTTTTGCTTTTCTCTATCCTATGGCTGCTCTCCCTCCCAGCTGATGTCAGACGCCAGCTCTATTTCTGTTGAGCTGTCCCTACCTCAGAGCTTCAGCTTCTACTTTGGTAGTTGTTTCCTTGCTTAGCATTCTGCATTTTTCACTGCTTTTCTAGTTACCGGACCCCAGCTTATACCTGGACCTCTCTGAGCCTGCTGCCTGCCTGTTTTGACCTCAGCTGTATCAGGACCTCTCTGTGCCTGCTGCCCGCCTGTCCGTCCTAGTCTCGGCCCCTGCTCACCAGCCTCCGCTCTCCTAAGCCCTGCCGGCTGCCCGCACCTAGGGGCTCAACCTCTGGGGAACAGCAGTCACTGCAGGCGAAGCCTCAGGGTTGCCGACCACCAAGTCAGAACCTAGGTCCTCTTCTTTTCTGGACCCGTCTGCATTCTACTTGGTACTAGAACTCACTAACCTGACACCCTCCCTATAGTCCTCTGCCGGCCTGCAACATGGTTTTTGAGCATCACGGGTGGGGAGTAGCTCTGTAGATGCCAGGGAATTTTCAGGTTACAGTCCTCTCCTCTTCCTTAAAGGCCGATTAGGAGGTTGAACAGAAGAAAGAGGGGACGGATTAGGGAGTGGAATAGCTCTTCAATCTGCTCTTCCCATTCTATTCCAACCTCCCTAACCTCCTGTTCTCTGCAGGCCTGGAGGGTAAGAGCTGGATTAGGCAGCAGAAGTACTGCTCTCTTCTATGTGATAAAGGAGAAACAGTAGCAAAAGCAGCAAAATAAACTGTACTCAGCTAAAGCCAAAAACCTGTTATGATCAGGGGCAACACAGAAAAATGCCAGAACATGGGAATTGTCCTTGTAATTCTTCCAGTAAGCTTCTCTTACCATCCTTGGGAATTTTTTTTTTTTATTTACACACTTTAAATATCACATAAGAAACACATAAAAGCTGTTACTTAATTAAGTCCCACAACTGGTCTAATTCATCTAAGTATCCTCCCCATCAAGTAACAGACAATGAGAAATCAATGTAAAAAAACATATCCTAAAATGGTGTTCTACGCTTCAGTACACAGCATTCTATTGAACATGCTAAACATTTTTTTTTTTAACTAAAACATTTACTCCTGATTCAGTGAACTTATGGCAAACAAGGTACTGTGCCATTAAACAATGTATGATGAGAAAAAAATCAGCACACACTTGCCTAACATGCCACAGTTTGCTGCACTGGGTATAAATGCTTTCTCTTCCTGCTAGTTCATGAGCAGAAATTGGCTCATGCTCCAACAGGAGGGGCAACGTTAATTTTAAAAAAGTCCAGAAGAGGGAAACCCATCTGCTGTGGCCAATATGGTGTGATCAGAATCATGGTTCTGCAGTCTTGCTTGAGTTTCAACAAAGTCTTTTCCACTAGAGGTATCGGAGGATACGCATATAGAAGGCCTGTCCCCCACTTGAGGAGGAAGGCATCTGATGCTAGACTGCCATGGGCCTAAAGCCTGGAACAGAACTGAGGAACCTTGTGATTGAGTTGAGTGGTAAAAAGATACACCGAGGGGGTGCCCCATGCTCGGAAACATCTTGTGGGCTATGCCCATATGGAGAGACCACTCGTGCGATTGCATTATCATGCTCAGCCTATCGGCAAGGGTGTTGTTTGCGCCTGCAAGATAAGCAGCTTGAAGAAACATGCCGTGTTGGCGAGCCCAATGTCACATCTGGATGGCCTCCTGACACAGAGGGCGAGATCCAGTGCACCCCTGCTTGTAGGTGTAATACACTGCAACCTGATGGTATCTTTGAATTATAATCTACTATAATAAAACTCACCCTCAACGTTCTGAAGACAACGTTCTGAAGTCACTCAGTCGCTCACTGAAGGGTTCATGGATTCATGGTGGTGAAGCCACAACACTGACCATGCCTCTCTGCCCCACCCTCGCATGACGGACCAATCAGAAAAAACACCCTCAACATTCTGAAACACAAAGGACCATCACACCACCGTTCCCAGGCAACACTAGGCAACGTAAGACGGACCAATCAGAGGAAACTACGTGACAATAAGGGAGGAGCATTCCCCAGCAGAATGGCTCATTATCTGTGCAGCACGGAGAGTACAGAACCACCGCTGGAACGAGAGAAGAATATTCCTGCTGTGGGTATGTGCAAAAATAGACCGGCACAGCACATCCCACAACCCCCAAGCAAAAAACAAAACAAAAAAAGACACACATCAACAACCTGCACACACACCGCACCCTCACACACACACACACACACACAAAATAACTCTGTGACACATACACACACACAAAAAAAAAGCCACATGCTAGCACCCGTTTCATTGGTTTCGGAAACAGGCCTTTTTTACTAGTAATTTGATAATGCAGCCGATCTCTGAAAGCCTTTACAGTGTTCCAGATAACTCGAAGCTCCAGGAGGATGATCTGAAGATTCATTTCCTAGGCGGACCAAGCACCTTGAGTGTGAAGCCCATCTACATGAGCTCCCCAACCCTGGAGAGTTGCAGCCATCGTCGGCACTTTCTGTGGCTCAGGAATTTGGAATGGAAGTCCCAGAGTCAAACTGGATCGAATGGTTCACCATTCAAGAGAGCGTACAAGCTCTGGGGACACCTGAATGACATCTTCTAGATTTTTTGTGGCCTGATACCAATGAGAAGCCAGGGTCCATTGAGCTGATCTCATGTGAAGAAGTGTCATGGGCATAACGTACATTGTAGAAGCCACGTGGTCTAACAATCTCATCATCTGCCGAGATGTGACCTGCTGAGAGCACAAACCCTGGATGATAGAGAGACAAATTTATCCACCTGCATCTCCAGAAGACAGACTCGAACCGTCTGCATGTCAAGCAGGGCTCCCATGAAATCCAATCACTGAACAGGGTGGAGACGGAAACTGAGGTAGTTTTAAAATGAACTCTAGTAGCTCTAGCACTCAAACAGTCAGCCGAATGGACTCCTCAGCACCATCCTCTGAGGTGCTCTTCACCAGCAAATCATCGAGATATGGGAACACATCGACTCCCAGTCTGTGTAGCAATACTGCAACTACTGCTAGACACTTGGTGAAAACCCTGGGAGCCTACACAAGGCAAAATGGCAACAAGCAATACTGGTAAGTAATGTGTTCCCAGCCGAAATCGAAGATACGTCCAGTGGGCTGGAAGTATCGGAAAGTGAATATATGCATCCCTTAAGTCCAGAGAGCACAGCCAATCATTTTTTCTGCATCATGGGAGAATGGTGCCCAGGAAAACCATCCTGAACTTTTCTCGGACAAAAAATTTGTTCAGGGCCCTTAAGTCTAGGATGGGACGCATCCCCTCTGTCTTTTTCTGCACAAGGAAGTATCTGAAATAGAATCCTGCCCTTCCTCCCTGGTGGAACAGGTTCAACCACACAGGCCTTTAGAATGGCAGAGAGTCCCTCTGCAAGTACCTACCTGTGCTGAGAGCTGAATGAATGAGGTCTCGGTGGGCAATTTGGAGGTTTGGAGACCAGATTGAGGGCGTATCCAAGACAGGACTATTTGAAGAACCCACCAGTCAGAGGTTATAAAAGGTTATAAGAGGACACCTTTGGTGAAAAAATTTTAGCCTCCCCTCAACCAGCAAGTCGACCGGGACAGACTCTTTTAGTGTGGCTATGCTCTGCTGCAGCCAGTCAAAAGTTCGTCCCCTGCATTGAGAGGGGAGCAGCAGGGGCGTTAGGCGCACGCTGTTGATGTGAACGAATGCGCTGGGGTTTAGCCAGAGTAGGCTGTCAAGCTGCAGAAGTGTACCTACTCCTAGAATAGCAGTAGGGACCGCTCCATGGCTTGCCAAAAAAACCTCCTAGCTGAGGAGGTGTATGCAGAAGGTGCCCGGAGGGAGAGAAAAGAGATGATATCACTGTGTTTCTTGATCTGTCAGCAACCTCCTCAACATTCTCTCTAAAAAGTTTAACTCCCTCCCCCCCCCCCCCGGCAAGGGGCATCCACCAACCTCTGCTGAGCAGAATGTTCCAAGTCAGAAACATACAGCCATGACAGTCTGCGCATTGCTATACTCTGAGCAGAGATCATAGATGTTACATCAAGTGTCTTAAGTGCCCCTGGTCAAGAATTTTCAACACGCCTTCTGCTGCTTGACCAACTGGCAAAAAGGCTCGGCCTGCTCTGGAGAGAGCGCATCGACCAAGTCTGACAGCTGTCTCACTGAATTTCACAAGTAAACGCTTGTGAAGAGCTGGTATGACTGTAAACAGGAGGTCAGCATTGGAGGCCTGGTACATCTTCCTCCCAAAACAATCCAGGGTTCTATCTCATGCTTCAATTTGGCCAGTAGGGTGACTAGTACAGTTTCGGTACTATGGTGGGAGTGGAATCCTGATTGTGAAATATCTAGTATTCAGAACTTGTCCAGGTATTCCATGAGCTGTTTAGTCACCATCATTTTTACTACTAGTGGGATAGATGCAACTGGGCGGTAGTTGGTGAGATCGTTTGTGCTTTTCTTGGCGTCTTTTGGTATTGGGTTGAGTAGGATGTTGTCATATTCCTATGGGAAGACACCTTGTTGTAACATGAAATTTAGGTGGGATGTGAGGTCTAATATGAAGCAATCGGGGGCGGATTTTAGTAGATAAGTGGGATATGTGTCCAGTTTGCAATGGGTCTTGGCGAATCTGTGAGTCACTTGTATAACTGATTTGGTGTTGATGAGATTAAATGTTGTCCAAATACAGTCAGCTGGGTATCCGTCGGAGGTTAGGTCCAGTTCATTGAAAAAGTTTTCGATGTCGATGTTGTAAAGAGGAAGTGTGCTGCGTAGTTTTATTATTTTTTCATTGAAGTAGTTAGCAAGTTTGTCTGCGGGTAGGATGTCTGTGTTGGTTGTGGTGACAGGGGTGGTGTCCAGTAGCTTATTTACGAGTTGGAACAGTTTCTTCATATTTTTGTAATCCGGTCCTAGTTTGGTTTTGTAGTAGGACCTTTTGGTTTCTGTTATTGCATATCTGTATTTTCTATGTATGTGCTTGCATGCGTTGAGTGTATGTTCGTCTTTTATTTTTCTCCATGCTCGTTCAAGTTTTCTGGATTGTGTTTTGAGTTTTTTTAGTTCGTCATTGAACCATTTATTATTTATTTATTTATTTGTAGCATTTGTATCCCACATTTTCCCACCAATTTGCAGGCTCAATGTGGCTTAGATTTGCCGTAATGGCGGATGCCATTTCTGGGTAATAGAATTACATATGGTAGGTATTGCATTAGTGTGCGGACATACATGTTAAGAAATATACAATGGAACATAACATAAATGGAGTAGATCATGGTAGAGAGGAATACAATAAGGTATTATATGAAGTTTTCTGAGGTATGAAATTGGATTGTAACATACATTAGGTCATCTACTATAAAAAAGCCTATTTGACATGAGGTAGTGCTTGATCTTTGGTTATGTGAAAAAGGTTTCGGTTTTATGTAGAACGTGTATAGTGTTATTAGTTAGTATTCAAGATGAATGTTTATTGTATGCCTCCTTAAAAAGATCTGTTTTCAGTAGCCTTCTGAAGACCATGGTATTGTATTCTGTCTTTTTGATATTCTTGTTTTTAAGGGTGCTATTTCATTTAATACGCTGCTACATCTGTCATCCCACCAGTTAAGGTAAAGTTTGGAGTCCGTTCTTATTGGCCATTCGTTGTCGTATATCTGTTGCCAGAATACTTGTGGATCTATTTGCCCTCTAGTAGTATAGGTTGTATGTTCTAGGTTGCAGTTTGAACCCTTCTTCCGCCAGTTTAAAGTTAGGTTCAATTTGTAATGGTCGGTCCAAGGTGTTGCTGTCCATTTGATGTCTGTTATTAATAGGTTGTGGTCTGTGGGCAATTTATGTCATATGAGGTCCAATGTGTGACCCTTGATATGGGTCGGTTGCATGTGAGGCCATTTGAGATCCCAGGACTGTAGGAATTCTTTACATTCCCGTACGTAGGTGGAGTTGGGGTCCTCTAAGTGAAGGTTAATGTCGCCTAGTATTAGTGTGTTGGAGTTGTTTACACAATTGTTTGATATGAAGTCTGTGAAAATGGGCTGGGTATCGTTCCAGTTGCCGGGTGGTCTGTAAAAAAGGAAGCAGTTCAGGTGATCGATCAGGGAATTGTTATGGATTCTAAACGAGGCAATTTCTAGTTGGGGTGTTATGGAGTCGGTGATGGTTTCGATGGTGAATTGTTCTCGGTAGATTAGTGCTATGCCTCCGCTTCTCTTTTCCAGTCTGATCCGATGAGCGATTTTGTAGCCCGGAAGGCATAGTTCAAGGATTATGGGGTCCTTTTGGTTGTGAATCCATGTTTCATTGAAGAAGATAAGATTGAGGTTTTCTGAGGCAAACCGGCACCTTCCTCTGGCTCATCAGACCAAGAGGCCCTGCCAGAACCCTCAGAATCCACACCGCCCAACATGGGGGGTGGGAAAGGGAAGTGCGCCACTCTCCGATGGGGAATTTACCCGTCTATGTTTAGCATCCTTCCAAGGCTCGGGGGAAGAAGCCAGCCCCGGGTCATCAACACCCGGGGGAAACCAGGTAGCAGCGCAGTGTCAGACACCTGCAACAGAGCTCTCTTCAGCATGAAGGCTTTATGCATTGGAAGCACAAACTCCAGGGAGAAAAACTCACCCTGACCCTCCGTCTCCAAATTAGGAGTAACTGGAATAGGAGCTCCTCTGGTAGCCTCTAATCGAGGCGTCCCCCTGCACTCAGGCTCCTCCGCAACAGCGAGGGTTGAGGCGTGCAGCGCTTCTAAAATGGCGCCCACTGCCAGCTCCATTGAGCGGAAAGAATCATCGCTCGCCTCTACGGGGAGGGTGGTCCTCTTAGTCACCACCATGACCAAAGCATCCACTTTAGGCATCCCCAAAAGGGCCAAGTGCTCCTCACTTAGAGGGTAAAGCTGACCCATAGCCCTTGCCACTTTCAAAGGCCCATTGGGTTCAAACCATTGAGCTGAAATAAGCTCTTGGATGGAGTCAAGCACAGGAAAGGCTCGAGCAGGCTTCTTAGTACTCGCCATCCTCGGATTACCAGAGGAGGCCTCGCCCTTGGCAGGATCATCAATCGAGAGGGCCTGCAAGGCGTCAGAGATGAGCGCTGGCAGCTCATCGCAGTGGAAAATCCTCACCGCATTGGGATCATCCAGATCCGGTGGCAAACCGGCACCTTCCTCTGGCTCATCAGACCAAGAGGCCCTTCCAGAACCCTCAGAATCCACACCGCCCGACCACAGAGGGGAAAAGGGAAGTGCGCCACTCTCCGATGAGGAATTTACCCGTCTATGTTTAGCGTCCTTCCAACGCTCGGGGGAAGAAGCCAGCCCCGGGCCATCAACACCCGGGGGAAACCAGGTAGCAGCGCAGTGTCAGACACCTGCGGCAGAGCTCTCTTCAGCATGAAGGCTTTATGCATTGGAAGCACAAACTCCAGGGAGAAAAATTCATCCTAACCCTCCGTCTCCGAATTAGGAGTAACTGGAATAGGAGCTCCTGTGGTAGCCTCTAATCGAGGCATCCCCCTGCACTCAGAGTCCTCCGCAACAGCGAGGGTTGAGGCGTGCGGCGCTTCTAAAATGGCACTCGCTGCCAGCTCCATTGAGCAGGAAGAATCGTCGCTCGCCATGCTCATACTAGCTCTAGCGTCTAAAGAGCATGTCTTACAGAGCCACGCTGCTGATCTGCGTTTACCACAATGGGAGCGGCGTTTAACTGCTTCAGCAGCCATCATCCAACCAGACGGAATTATATAAGTAAAATGGCGGCTTCGCACCAAAAACTTACCCCGTTCGGAACGGCATCCGCGGACCTCCCCAGAGGAGCTGGGCACCACTCTCACCTCAAAAGACCGAGTCAAACGAACTCCGGTCAAGCTGCATGTAGAAAATAGCCTCAGAATAGCTGCGCAGAGAGAAAGGAAGTGACATCACTGCAGACTATGGCTGCTTAGTTTGCGTTCTCCTCCACTTGACTCCTGGAAAGTGGCAATATCCTTACTTACAGTTGGAGATAAGGGCTGAGATCCTGGCAAAATCGCGTGGGAGGCATCCAGCAGCGATACTTTAAAATCTTGAGTGCAATCTCAATGGCAGGGCGGAAAGATGCAATCCGAAGCTCTGGGCGAGCGGCTAGTAAGGCCGCTGCGCGCCACGAGGCTGCAGCTCCTGCATCGATGTCGGAGTCGGATTCCACGCTCTTTATGGACAAGGCGCGAAGTTCTCCCCCGAAAAAGGGAGTATCCGCGGAAATGCGCAAAATGTTGAATGACATCCAGGCAGCAATTAAGTCTTCTAAGGAAGAGATCTTAGAGACCATTGTGACGCTGAGCTCGGACCTCCGCAAGTTAGGCAGGAGAGTCAAGGACATTGAGCTGAAAATGGATGAGCACTCTGAGTTACTGGAGTCTCAGGAGAAAAGCGTGCAGACTTGGTAACGAAGTGTGCTGACTTATTACTTAAAATTGATGACTTAGAAAATAGAGGGAGAAGAAATAACTTGAGATTTCGAGGTGTGCCTGAGGGGGGGGGGGGGGGGGCAGCCGAGGATGTGAAATTATCGTAGGCTCCCTTTGTGCCTCTCTGCTAGATCTGGCACCTGGAGAAGCGCCTTTGGAACTGGTTAGGGCGCACCGAGCTCTGGCTCAGCGACAGGATGGCAAGTCACGAGATATAATTGCCTGTTTTCAAAGATTTGTGGATAAAGAACTAATTCTCACAAAGGCACGCCAATCTAAGGATCTGGATTATAATGGCTCTCGAGTTACCATCTTTCAGGATATATGACAATTTACTTTGCAACAGCATCGGTTAATGAAACCAGTGCTGGAGGTGTTGTCTAAAGAGAAGATCCAATACCGCTGGGGATTTCCCTTTTCTTTGATTTTTACGCTGCTGGGGAAAAGACATCAAGTCCAATCGGTAGCAGACGCATGGAAGCTTCTACAAACTGCGGGCCTGGTGCACAGCTCGTGTCCGCACGCTTAGCTGGCCCCAGTGATGAAGGTGAGGCTCCAGAGATGGCAGCGCACAACGAAGATGTCTAAAGCACACGGGACACCAGAACCAGAGAGAGTGGAGTTTGATTCAGACTGACCAGGGCAATGGTTTGTGTTTTGTGGGACTATGAGGAGGACTGGCTGAATGCTGTGGTATACAATGGGGCTTAAGGGGTATGGCACAGTGCTGGGTGGATATGTAAAGGGTGGTGGATGGGATGGATGCAAGTTGGATGGCAGGGCTATGTCTTGGGTTCAATAAATACACGCTGTTGTTCGCAATGGGAGTTTGGGGGTGAGATTGTGGTCTAAGGAGGACAAGGTAGGAGATGGGGTTATCAGGATTCTCTTTACGGGGCTGGGTAAGGATTTCTACGTTGTAAAGGGAAGGGGGTTGGGGGGGGAGGTGAGCTGGGGACTTGTCATGTGTGTGGGGACTTACTTCCTGAATTCCCACTCAGGGGGCTTTTGTCTTCTGTTTGGAAGTGTGATTGGGGGGAGGGGAAGAGGGGCTCTGATTCGGGAGGGGGTGGAGGGGTGGTTTGCCTTTCATCTTTGCAATAGGTATGCACGAAGTTATACTCATGGGTGACTGTAAGATATTAACTTATAATATTAAAGGATTAAATTCTCCGTATAAACGGCATACTTTATTCAAGGAATTGAATATGGTACGCCCACAAGTAGTTTTTTTGCAGGAAACTCATTTTTTAAGAAAGCATGAGGGATTGCTATCCTCTACTCAGTACCCGATTGTGTATTTTGCATCAGATACGAGTGGTGCAAAAAAACGGGGAGTAGCTATTATGTTTCATAAAGATCTGCAGGTGCAGCTTTTGCATGTTAAGAGGGACCCTGAAGGTCGATTCCTTTTTTTGCATGTAATGTTGGAACAGGAGGAGTATACTTTGGTTTGTGCTTATGCGCCAAATGAGCATCAAGATGTTTTTTTGGACCGTATTTGGCGAGCTCTGCAAACCTTTGTGCAGGGTAAATTAATAGTGGCTGGTGATTTAAATGCTACTATGCAGCCAAAGTTGGATCGCTCTGCCACTCCAGTTTCAACAGATTATAAAATGTCTTGGGCTTTGGGAGGCTTGGTAGATTCTCTAGGCCTTTGCGATGTGTGGAGGCTTGGGCACCCAAAAGAGAGGGACTACACTTTTTATTCCCCTGCTCATCTGACACATTCATGGTTGGATTATATTTTTATCGCTAAAACTTTGTCTGGGGGAGGGGGGACTCGTTTATAGGACATATCACTATCTCGGACCATGCTCCGGTCTGGGTTACTCTTCCTGATTTCAGGGGGGAGGTCCGGGATCGGAGATGGACGTTTAATAATTGTCTATTACAAGACTCAGAGATGTTCAAAATTTTGTTCCCATCTTGAGAGAGTACTTTGATATTAACCTGGACTCGGGTCCATCTTTGGCTGTAGTTTGGGATGCGTTTAAGGCTGTTTCCAGAGGATACTTTATGAAGTGTGCGAGTCATCGAGCTTGGGTTCAGAGGGATCGTCTGGCTAACTGTATGCAGAGATTGGGAGTTTTGGAGGATAAATATAAGGCTTTGGGTTTGGCATCGGATTATCAGAAGCTACAGGCGGTTCGCCTAGAACTAGCAGCTCTTCATGATGAGAGTTTGAAATTCGTTCATGACCGATTACGTCAAGTAGACTATGAAAGTACCAATAAGCCTGGGCGTCTGCTGGCCTCAAAGCTTAGAAAGTTGAGAGCGGATAGGCAAATCTAGCGGGTTCGGGATGGAGGAGGGGATCAATTAAGGAAGTCTGCGAGTATCCGAGATAGGTTAAGTACATAAGTACATAAGTAGTGCCATACTGGGAAAGACCAAAGGTCCATCTAGCCCAGCATCCTGTCACCGACAGTGGCCAATCCAGGTCAAGGGCACCTGGCACGCTCCCCAAACGTAAAAACATTCCAGACAAGTTATACCTAAAAATGAGGAATTTTTCCAGTCCATTTAATAGCGGTCTATGGACTTGTCCTTTAGGAATCTATCTAACCCCTTTTTAAACTCCGTCAAGCTAACCGCCCGTACCACGTTCTCCGGCAATGAATTCCAGAGTCTAATTACACGTTGGGTGAAGAAAAATTTTCTCCGATTCATTTAAATTTACCACACTGTAGCTTCAACTCATGCCCTCTAGTCCTAGTATTTTGGATAGCGTGAACAGTCGCTTCACATCCACCCGATCCATTCCACTCATTATTTTATACACTTCTATCATATCTCCCCTCAGCCGTCTCTTCTCCAAGCTGAAAAGCCCTAGCCTTCTCAGCCTCTCTTCATAGGAAAGTCGTCCCATCCCCACTATCATTTTCGTCGCCCTTCGCTGTACCTTTTCCAATTCTACTATATCTTTTTTGAGATACGGAGACCAGTACTGAACACAATACTCCAGGTGCGGTCGCACCATGGAGCGATACAACGGCATTATAACATCCGCACACCTGGACTCCATACCCTTCTTAATAACACCCAACATTCTATTCGCTTTCCTAGCCGCAGCAGCACACTGAGCAGAAGGTTTCAGCGTATCATCGACGACGACACCCAGATCCCTTTCTTGATCCGTAACTCCTAACGCGGAACCTTGCAAGACGTAGCTATAATTCGGGTTCCTCTTACCCACATGCATCACTTTGCACTTGTCAACATTGAACTTCATCTGCCACTTGCACGCCCATTCTCCCAGTCTCGCAAGGTCCTCCTGTAATCGTTCACATTCCTCCTGCGACTTGACGACCCTGAATAATTTTGTGTCATCGGCGAATTTAATTACCTCACTAGTTATTCCCATCTCTAGGTCATTTATAAATACATTAAAAAGCAACGGACCCAGCACAGACCCCTGCGGGACCCCACTAACTACCCTCCTCCACTGAGAATACTGGCCACGCAATCCTACTCTCTGCTTCCTATCTTTCAACCAGTTCTTAATCCATAATAATACCCTACCTCTGATTCCATGACTCTGCAATTTCTTCAGGAGTCTTTCGTGCGGCACTTTGTCAAACGCCTTCTGAAAATCCAGATATACCATATCAACCGGCTCCCCATTGTCCACATGTTTGCTTACCCCCTCAAAAAAATGCATTAGATTGGTGAGGCAAGACTTCCCTTCACTAAATCCGTGCTGACTTTGTCTCATCAGTCCATGTTTTTGTATATGCTCTGCAATTTTATTCTTAATAATAGCCTCCACCATCTTGCCCGGCACCGACGTCAGACTCACCGGTCTATAATTTCCCGGATCTCCTCTGGAACCTTTCTTAAAAATCGGAGTAACATTGGCTACCCTCCAGTCTTCCGGTATTACACTCGATTTTAGGGACAGATTGCATATTTCTAACAGTAGCTCCGCAAGTTCATTTTTTAGTTCTTTTAATACTCTGGGATGAATACCATCAGGTCCCGGTGATTTACTACTCTTCAGCTTGCTGAACTGACCCATTACATCCTCCAAGGTTACAGAGAATTGTTTAGTTTCTCCGACTCCCCCGCTTCAAATATTCTTTCCGGCACCGGTGTCCCCCCCAAATCCTCCTCGGTGAAGACCGAAGCAAAGAATTCATTTAATTTCTCCGCTACGGCTTTGTCCTCCTTGATCGCCCCTTTAACACCATTTTCGTCCAGCGGCCCAACCGACTCTTTGGCCGGTTTCCTGCTTTTAATGTATCTAAAAAAGTTTTTACTATGTATTTTTGCTTCCAACGCTAATTTCTTCTCAAAGTCCTTTTTTGCCCTCCTTATCTCCGCTTTGCATTTGGCTTGGCATTCCTTATGATCTATCCTGTTACTTTCAGTTGGTTCTCTTCTCCACTTTCTGAAGGATTGTTTTTGGCTCTAATGATTTCCTTTATCTTACTGTTTAGCCACGCCGGCTGACGTTTAGTCTTTTTTCCCTTTTTTCTAATACGTGGAATATATTTGTCCTGAACCTCCAGGATGGTGTTTTTAAACAGCATCCACGCCTGATGCAAGTTTTTTACTCTGCGAGCTGCTCCTTTCAGTCTTTTTTTTCACCATTTTTCTCATTTGTCGTAATCACCTTTTCTATAGTTAAACGCTAGCGTACTTGATTTCCTAGTTTCACTTCCTTCAATGCCAATATCAAAACCGATCATATTATGATCACTGTTATCAAGCGGCCCTCGTATCGTTACCCCCTGCACTAGATCATGAGCACCACTAAGGACTAAGTCTAGTATTTTTCCTTCTCTTGTCGGCTCCTGAACTAGCTGTTCCATGAAGCTGTCCTTGATTTCATCAAGAAATCTTATGTCCCTTGCGTGTACAGATGTTACATTACCCCAGTCTATATGCGGGTATTGAAATCCCCCATTATTATTGTGTTGCCCAGTTTGTTTGCGTCCCTGATTTCCTTTAACATTTCCCGCATCCGTCTGTTCGTCCTGGCCAGGCGGACGGTAGTACACTCCTATCACTATCCTTTTCCCCTTTGCACATGGAATTTCAATCCACAGTGATTCCAAGGGGTGTTTTGCTTCCTGCAGAATTTTCAATCTATTTGATTCAAGGCTCTCGTTAATATACAATGCTACCCCTCCACCAATCCGATTCACCCTATCACTACGATATAATTTGTACCCCGGTATGACAGTGTCCCACTGGTTATCCTCCTTCCACCAGGTCTCAGAGATGCCTATTATATCTAATTTTTCATTTAGTGCAATATATTCTAACTCCCCCATCTTATTTCTTAGGCTCCTGGCATTCGCATATAGACATTTCAAACTATGTTGTTGTTCCTAAGTACATCATGCTTAGTACTTGACAGTATTAATTGGCAATCTTTTGTCTGATTTTTATTGTTATTTAAAGATACCCGATCTACTACAATCTCTTTTGCAACCTCACTATCAGGATACTCTATCTTCCCTGTTATGGTGATATCTTTGAAAGATACCTTATCCCGAACCATGCTCTTTTGAGCGACTGTCGGCCTTCCCCCATTTCTAGTTTAAAGCTGCTCTATCTCCTTCTTAAACGCCGATGCCAGCAGCCTGGTCCCACTCTGGTTAAGATGGAGCCCATCCTTTCGGAATAGGCTCCCCCTTCCCCAGAATGTTGCCCAGTTCCTAACAAATCTAAAGCCCTCCTCCCCTGCACCATCGTCTCATCCACGCATTGAGACTCTGGAGCTCTGCCTGTCTCTGGGCCCTGCGCGTGGCACAGGTAGCATTTCAGAAAATGCTACCCTGGAGGATCTGGATTTCAGCTTTCTACCTAAGAGCCTAAATTTTGCTTCCAGAACCTCTCTCCCACATTTTCCTATGTCATTGGTACCCACATGTACCAAGACAGCGGACTCCTCCCCAGCACTATCTAGAATCCTATCTAGGTGACACGTGAGGTCCGCCACCTTCGCACAGGCAGGCAAGTCACCAGGCGATCCTCACGTCCACCAGCCACCCAGCTATCTATATGCCTAATGATCGAATCACCAAGTACAACAGCTGTCCTAACCTTTCCCTCCCGGGCAACATTTGGTTTGCACAGTTCTATGAGCAGTTATACAAAGGAGACGCCAATGTACAGGTCGGGAACACTGATAGCTACCTGAACGCGCGGGGTCTGGCGGCTTTGTCGGAGCAACAGTGGAGGGAGTTGGATGCCTTGGTAACCGTAGACGAGGTGTTGGGTGTTATAAAAGAGCTTCCGACAAATAAGGCCCCGGGTTTAGACGGATTCACCACCAAATTTTTTAAGGCTTTTGCTGGAATATTGGCACCATACTTGGTGCTGGTTATTAATTCGGTGAGAGAAGGTGCACCTTGGCTGGGTGTACTAGTGCAGTGGCATCCGGCTGCTTTCTTACTGGGACAGAGACCTGGGGGATGTAATGGGAGGCAATTTTTACTTGTGCGGGGGGGCCTTACAAGCAGCTCGTATACACATGGCAAGGTGCTGGAAGTCTCCTGGTGTTCCATCGCTGAGTGGGTGGGTGGCTAAGGTGAGGTATATATGTGAGATGGAACGTTTGACAGCGGTGAAAAAGAAGATATTGCCCAGATGGAAACAGATATGGGAACCATTTGTTCATCATTGCCCTGTATGAAGGGTTAGTGTCACTATCGTGTTTTACTTTTGTTTAGCGTTGGATGAAAGGTGGGGGGGAGGGTGGGGGGTTGAAGGGGGTAGGTAAGAGGCGGCGGGGGGGGGGGGCTGTATGTGTTTTGGGTGGTACTGTTTAGGGTAGGACAGCTTTTGGGCGGGGCGAGTGTAAAAATGGGAGGGAAAAAATAAGAATATTGAATGTTCACATCGCTGCATTGAAATTGTACTTAAGTGACTTACTGGGCTGAGTTCCATTGTGTTTCTGTGGATGTATTTCTTATAGCATGTTGTTGTTACTTCTGAAAATTTGAACTGTTGTAATGATATTCAATGCTCAATAAAGATTCTTATAAATTAAAAAAAAAGAATAGCTACGCAGAACATAAGCGTACTCTTTTTTTTTTTTTTTTTTTAACGCTGTGAGGAAAGTTGGAGGCAGGCAGCAACAGAGGTACTCTGGTAGGCAGGGGGGATGGGTAAGGCAGGGAAGGGGCGAACCTATATGCCTTCAAAGTAGGCACCACCAGCCACAACACCCCAGCTTCAACTGGCAAAGCACAGGAGCCACCTCAGGCAGAATGTTTCCAGGAGCTGATCAAGCTACGTCCATACCTGCTGGGAGATAGAGAACACTGAAAAACCATAGTTCTCTATGGACGGCTAGTTCCATCTGCCTTCAGTATTTCTCTATCTCCACCTGCTGGTAGGCTGACACAACCATCAGTTAATGGATTCATCTGCTGCTGATGACAAGGAAAGAGATATTTAAATATCTATGTGGCATAAATGCACAGGGGGTAAGTCTTTCAACTGAAAGGACGATCTGGAATGAGGGTGCAAAGGATGAAGGTGAAAGGGGACAGATTCAGAAGTAACCTGACAAAATGCTTCTTCACAGAAAGGGTGGTGAATTTATGGAGATGAAAACAGTATCTGAATTCAAGAGAGCTTGGGACAAGTATACATAGGATATCTAAGGGAGTGATAGGGAGAGTATATGGCATGGATGGCAGACTGGCTAGGCCATATGGTCTTTATCTGCCTACATTTTTCCTTGTTTCTATAATTACCTGGGCTTCCTGGCAAGCAGCTCTCCTCAATAGGTTATCACTAAAAAAAAAAAAAAAATTAGATATTAGCAATGGAAATATTTATTTATTTAACATTTGATTAACTGCTATTCCAGGGAAAGTCATGATGATACCATTTTATAAATGCATACTTCAGGCAGGCACCCTCCCACACCACCACAAACACTACCACTCCTGTAATATGAGATCCATGGACAACCCAAATCCAGCACCGCATCACTGACAACCAATGTTTCCAACAATCTGTTATTAACATAATAAGGCCTGCTTCCTTTGACTCACCCACTAAGTTTCCCTTTTCTTAAGATTCAGTTTCAATTTTCTTTGTATCAAATAATACACCACAGCCCCTAAACAATCATCCATGTAGCTGCAGCCAGGCACAACTATTAATCGTCAAAATCCGCAAAACATTCTATCCCCCTAACTTCTATCATCACACAAGGGACTCCAACAAGAGACAATACTGACTCCACAAGGGGCTGCACTAGCAATTTCATCTTGCTTGAAGTCTGCCATCACATTTACAGCAGCCACATGAGGTATTCATAGTTCAATGTTTATAAGCAGGAGAGAGCGTGAGAGAGCGAGCACGAGAGAGAGAGATTCTAAGACATTATTGCTTAGCTACCAAACACCACGGAAAGGTACAAAAAAGGCATCAACATATTTTCCTGATTCTGTATGCAGATGCATTGTTTTAATAAACTTGCTTCAAACAGCCACTAATATTTGCTCCAACTGTAGATTAAAGATCACTATTCAAAGTTACAGTCAAGCTCCCAGAGTATTTACTAAGTTGAATATAAAGACCTCAGTCGTGCCACTCGATTAAAGTAAATTATATCATCAAGTCTTCATCATCAGTCTTTTAAATATATAACGTTATAACTATGTTTACTTCTTAATAAAGTGAATTTATGCTCTTATGCACTTATCTTTGTTGTTGGCTCAGGAGTATATCGTCCAACATAACCCATGTTTTGCAACCACTTCTTCAAGGACGAACTCCCTCACATTTAGCAAGACACCTTCTGTCGACTCTTATTTCTCAGATGTCTCAGTACAATAATTCTTACAAAATACAAAATGCCCAGTTACATAACACCATATCCAGCAACTTAACAAGAAATGATAGCAACCCGATAACAATTCTCTAATCAAAGATGGATGTGGGCTTCCCGCTCTCCAACACAGACTTCACCAAAGCTATCTTCAACAGAGATAGTATATAAACCGCCTCAAAACTTTTATTGACTAAGGAAGCCAGCAGTGGTGCTACTCACTTCCCAGTTCCTTAATCAGAACATGAGTAAATGATCTCAGCCCCTTAAAAATCATTTTAATTTCAATCGTGGTAATCGACCTTTAATCAATAAGTAGATGGAGTCAGAAGTCTATGATCCCATCATCAAGTGGCATCACTCCCATCCCTCTTTGAGCAAAGCTCCAGAGAAAGCCATATTGCCCTCCTTTCTCGACCAACCCAACTTTTTTTGAATAGCAATATTTTATTGACCACTACATAACAGGAAGTGTTTTCATAACAGAATCCCCCTTACCGTCATTCCCCCCCCCCCCCCATCCACTGTCCCCTGCCCCCCCAAATACCCCCAACTCAAAACTCAACCCAAATAGCTAAACCCCCACAACTAGTAAGATGCACCATAAGGACAAAGTAAAATGGGTAAACATAGGCCAAACAAAAACCAAACAAAAGACAAAAAACAAGGATAGAAAAACCAAACTACAGGTAGCAGGTGGAAATCAAAAAGAACCACCTAGAATAAAATATCTGTCTTAAAATCAGGAGGAGTCCTTCTGAAATGATGCCCATTTCTTGAAGAATCAGGCTTTAATGGAAAGTGCAAGTTGCTGAAAACCATACAATTCCATACAGACAACCAGCCAGGCCATCTGAGAAGGAGCCTACGCATCTCTCCAGTGCCAAACGATAGTCACCTTAGCTGCAAGAACCAGTGTGGCTTCTAGAGACTGCCAATACCCATGCAAAAGAATCAGCTGGTAAAAAAAAACCTAGTAAGCAATGCAAAGGAACTCACCCAATTCTCCATAGTCCAGTGTTGTTTACATGTCCATACCTCCAACCAAAAAAAAGCCCAGATAAGCGGACAGTCCCACCACATATGGTCTCCGTATACCATATACTGGTCTCCGTATCTCAAAAAAGATATAGTAGAATTGGAAAAGGTACAGCGAAGGGCGACGAAAATGATAGTGGGGATGGGACGACTTTCCTATGAAGAGAGGCTGAGAAGGCTAGGGCTTTTCAGCTTGGAGAAGAGACGGCTGAGGGGAGATATGATAGAAGTGTATAAAATAATGAGTGGAATGGATCGGGTGGATGTGAAGCGACTGTTCACGCTATCCAAAAATACTAGGACTAGAGGGCATGAGTTGAAGCTACAGTGTGGTAAATTTAAAACGAATCGGAGAAAATTTTTCTTCACCCAACGTGTAATTAGACTCTGGAATTCATTGCCGGAGAACGTGGTACGGGCGGTTAGCTTGACGGAGTTTAAAAAGGGGTTAGATAGATTCCTAAAGGACAAGTCCATAGACCGCTATTAAATGGACTTGGAAAAATTCCGCATTTTTAGGTATAACTTGTCTGGAATGTTTTTACGTTTGGGGAGCGTGCCAGGTGCCCTTGACCTGGATTGGCCACTGTCGGTGACAGGATGCTGGGCTAGATGGACCTTTGGTCTTTCCCAGTATGGCACTACTTATGTACTTATATATGCACAAAAGAACCAGCTTGTTCGCACTTACGCCAGCAAAGTCCAGACTCAGACTTGAAAAACTGAGCCAACTGGAGTGGAGACCAGTATTTCCTGTGTAGTAATTTATATTGAGCTTGTTTATAAATTAGTAATCAATGAACATACACCCACAAATCTGATCCCAAACCCCAACCTCAAAGGAAGTTCCGAAACCATGTTTCCCAAGCCCATTGATAGGAAAAGGGAGGAGCGCAACCATGGTCCAACAGGGAACCATTTATGCAGGACAATATCCCCCTCCTCTGAGGGACCTTAAAATCATGGTTTCTAGGGTAGTATTATTATTATTTTATTTGTAGCATTTGTATCCCACATTTTCCCACCAATTTGCAGGCTCAATGTGGCTTACAATTATGCCGTAATGGCGATTTTCTCTGATTCATTTTAAAATTTACTACTCTGTAGCTTCATTGAGTGCCCCGTCCTAGTATTTTTGGAAAGAGTAAACATAGTAAGAGCTCTATGCGGATTCCGTTTAGCATCTGCACTCATCAGTAAATGACAGATTTGAAAAAAAACTGAAAAAAAAAAAAAAAGGAATTTTAACATTTAGTCCACTCCTGTAGCTGAATATGAGACACCAAAGCTCCCTCACAGAATAAATCCGAACATAAATCCCCACCCAAGTACATAAGTATGTAAGTACATAGGTACTGCCATACTGGGACAGACCAAAGGTCCATCAAGTCAAGCATCCTGTTTCCAACAGTGGCCAATCCAGGTCACAAGTACCTGGCAAGATCCCAAAACAGTACAATGCATTTTATGCTGCTTATTCTAGAAATATAACAAAATATTTAAACACACATGAATACAAGTGTAATGCTTCTTCAGCTTATTGAGAGTGGAGTAGTCTCATATGTAACACACGATAAAGATTATTTGATTTTTCACCCAATGACTGGGTGTATTATCTGTGTGTATTGTCTAATCATTGACTAAACCTCCACCACCCTTTGCTAATCTTATATATGAAGATATATTTCTGTTTATCAATATGCTATCATCTAATTTTATGCAGCACTTAGCTTGAACAAGGGGTTTTAAGAGCACCAACTTGTTCAAGCTAAGTGCTGCATAAAATTAGATGATAGCATATTGATAAACAGAAATATATCTTCATATATAAGATTAGCAAAGGGTGGTGGAGGTTTAGTCAATGATTAGACAATACACACAGATAATACACCCAGTCATTGGGTGAAAAATCAAATAATCTTTATCGTGTGTTACATATGAGACTACTCCACTCTCAATAAGCTGAAGAAGCATTACACTTGTATTCATGTGTGTTTAAATATTTTGTTATATTTTGATGCTCGACAGAGCACAGGCACAATTGTTTATTCTAGAAATAAGCAGTGGATTTCCCCCATCCATTTTATATTTCAATCTTTTTTATTGTAACCAACCATAGTAATACAATAAACCATGACTGTCCAACCGTTCAAGCATGTACATATATGTTCAACCATGAAAGTTATGCATTTGTCAAATTATCTTTTATCTGGTTACAGCATTTGCTTATTCCCCCTCCCCTCCCCCCAACCGATCAATCCTTAACCCTTCCCGCCCCTATCTCTCCAATCTATGTGTCAATCCTGTATTATTGTAGCCAATCAAAGCAATATAATAAACAATGACTATCTAACAGGTCAACTATATACAGATAGGGTAGCTACGAAATTGCATTTTACTTAGTTATCTCATATCTGGTTACAACATTTATTCCTTACTCCCTCCCCCCAATTTATCCTTCCTAACCCTTCCCCCCTTTTATCTCCCAATTTAGGGCATAAACATCTAAGCATCCGTCTCTCACTTCAATACAGTCCAGTTAGTCTCTAGAGATTTAACAGATGACTCCGGGCTGTCGGCGTGAGAGTCTGCCACAAGGGTGCCCAGCAGCGCTGGAATTTCTTCCCCGCTATCGAGTCTAAGGTGAAGTGTTCTTGACGCTCCAGGCGCATTAGATACAACATTCTGACTCTCCATGACTGCTGGGTGGGCGGATTCTTCGTTATCCACTCTGCCAAGATCACTTGTTTGGCAACGATGGTTGCTTTCAACACAAATTCCATAAATCCTTTAGGCTTAGGCGTACTTAGTCTAGGGTGTCCGAACAGCAAGATAGCGTCATATGTCCACTGTGAGCCCCACATCCGGGACACATAAATTAGCAAATCTCTCCAAAATTTCTCTACTGCCTTGCAGCTCCAGAACATGTGTCCCAGTGTTGCCCCTTCTCTTCCACACTTGGGGCATGAGCCCCAGGGAGACACTCCCAGATGGAAAGCTCTACGGGGGGCAACATACAGCCTCATCACAAATTTGTATTGTACTTCCCACTGACTCACTGCGCTAGTTAAACGCCTGATGGATAGAACATGTGCCTTCACTTGCATTCCCGTAATGTCAATCAGTAAGTCCTCTTTCCACTTTTCTGCCAGTCGCAAATAATCCACTTCCGCCGCTGTGTCTCGGATGTGTCTATGGTGGTAGGTTAGAGGTACTTCTTGTTGCGCCCCCAGTGAAAATGCTGTCCCCAGCTCCTCTTGCACATCCTCTGCCAGCCATTCCCATGACAGAGTTCCGACATAGTGTTTGAGTTGCAAATAATAAAATCTGTCTCGCTCCTCCAGTCCATATTCTCTCTGTAAATCTGGGAACGGCTTTATCTTGCCCTCTAATGTGAGTACCTGCAGCAGATATTCCACCCCCTTTTGTCTCCACCTGTGGAATACTGCGTACAAATTTCCAGGCGCAAAGTCTCTGTTTCCACAGATGGATCTGAACGGAGTCACTCTTGCGGAGAATTTGTGTAACCGGCATATCCAGGCCCACGTCGCTTTAGCCGAAGTCATTATCCCTGAGTACTTTAGCACCTCTGGAATAGGTCCTCCTCCCACATGTAAGTAGTTAGAAAAGTGTAGTTGGGGTACCAATTGTGTCTCCAGTGTGGTATTAGAGAACTCCTCCGTCCCTCGGCACCAGTCGTTTATATGTCGCATTCCACATGCCACTGTTAGATGCCTCACACTCAACAGTCCAAGTCCTCCATACTCCACCGGGATCGTCAAGGTGGACAATGGAAGGCGCGCTCTCTTCCCCTGCCAGAGAAAGTTTTGCGTAATACTGGTCAATTTTCTCTCGTCTGTCTTTTTCAAGTATAGTGGTATAGTCTGGAATACGTACAACCACTTGGGGATTATGCACATGTTGTAAAGGGCAACTCTTCCCATAAGCGTAATGGGCAGTGATCTCCACATGCTCAACTTCTCCTCTGTCTCTACCAATAACCTCCTAACATTCTCTTTATATAGAGCTCCCAAATTTGCAGGGAGCTGTATACCCAGATACGTGATTGGACTCTGGGTCCATTGTAAAGATCTGGGGCCTCTCCACCTGTCCCCCTCCCCCTCCTGTAGTGGAAGAATAAAAGATTTGTTGTAATTTAATCTGAACCCAGAGTAACTACCATAATTTTCAGTCTCTCTCAGCACTGCTGCCAAGGAGCTATTAGGGTCTGTCAGTGTCAGTAGTAGGTCATCCGCATATGCGAGTACTTTCAGTGTCTGCCCTGCATCTTACTCCTTTTATGTCTTCGTTACGGAGTAAGTGTTTTAATAATGGTTCTAATGCCAATATGAACAGCAACGGCGAAAGCGGGCAACCCTGCCTGGTACCTCTACAAATGGGAAACTCTCTCTCTTTCTTGCCATTAACTATCACACTAGCTCTGGGTTTTGTATAGAGGACCTGGACCGCTCTCGCAAACCAGCCCGTAATGCCTATGTTTACCAACACTTGAAATAAAAACTCCCAGCTCACTTGGTCAAAGGCCTTTTCCGCATCCAAGCTAACCACCCACGCCGGCACCCCTTTCTCTTTACACATTGCCATCGCTAGTAGCAATTTCCGTACGTTGTGGACTGCTCTTCTCTTTTTTAGAAATCCCACCTGCTCAGGTCCAATAATGTTGGGCAAACACAGTGCGAGGCGATCTGCCAAGATTTTTGCTAGGAGCTTTACTTCTACATTTAGTAGAGATATGGGCCTATAAGACCCTGGCTGTTCTATCGGTTCCCCATTTTGGGAATTAACGACACTAAAGCTGTGTTAGCAAAAGGTGGGAAGCAGCCATCACTCAGCACCTCATCATAGTAGTCTAATAGGTGTACTAGTGCTTTGGGAGGGAGCAGCCTGTAATACTCGCCGGAAAGGCCATCTGGGCCTGGGGCTGATCGGAGTTTCAGCGCTTTTACCGCCTTCTGCAGCTCCTTTATTGTCAGTGGGGCGTTTAAGAGTCCTAATTGATGATCCGTTAATTTGGGGAGTTGAGCCTCATCTATATATTTTACCATTTCTGCCCTCTGAGATGTCTGCTGTTTCTTATATAGTGTAGCGAAATACTCTGTGAATAGATGGCCTATTTCCTCATGATCTCGTATTAAGTTCCCTGCTGCGTCTTGTAAAGTGGGTACCGCCCTGGGGCCTCCCTGCGATCTTATTACTCTAGCAAGTAACCTTCCGGTTTTATTCCCGAATTTATGTAGCCTGTACTTATAATACAAGGTAGATCTACTTTCCTTCTCGTGCAACAGGGAATTTAGTGTAACTTGTATGGACTTGAGGGCATCTAATGTGGCTGGTGACGGCCGTTGCGCATGCGCTCTCTGGGCTCTCTTAAGTCTTTTTTCTAATAATAAAATGCCTGCCACTCTATTTTTATTACGTTTACTACAATAGGCAATTATGTCCCCTCTCAGGACTGCTTTAGAAGCTGCCCAGAATAGGGCAGGTTGAATATGCACATGTTGCACATTATTTTTTGCATATTCTTCCCATTTGGCCGCTAAATATTTTGCAAATTTGGGATCTGTATACAAGTAGGCTGGGAATCTCCAGCCCCTCTGTCCTTCCCGATCTATCTGCATCTCTAAGTCTACCCACACAAAGGCATGGTCTGAGATTTCCTCAAGTCCGATGTCCGCTGTCACTACGTGCGTGAACATTGTCCTCTCCACTAATATGTAGTCTAGCCGGGATTGCGTACCATGCGCTCTAGACCTATGTGTGTATTCTCGCTCTGTAGGGTGTAGGGCTCTCCAAATGTCCATTAATTCAAGGTCCCTAATAAAAGATGTCATAGCCCTTGCTCTTTGCCCAGTGTAATGTATAGAGGTGCTATTTGAGCAATCTATTTGAGGGTCTACCACTAAATTGAAGTCTCCCACTATTACCAATTTCTCTCTCTCCTTGGTAACACAGCTACCTCTCAAGTTCCGAAGAAAAGCTGGGTCATAGCTGTTCGGCCCATAGAGGACTACTAGCCTTATCTCCATTCCTGGCATCCATACCTTGATAATGATATACCTTCCATCTTTCCCAATAGCTACCTGTGTCGCTTTGTATATTAACCCCTTACGAAATAGTATGGCCACCCCTCCTGTCTTCCTTTGTGCTGGTGCCGAGAATACCTCCCCCACCCACATCTTCTGCAGTTTACTGTGTTCTAGATCGTTTAGGTGCGTTTCCTGCAAGCAGGCAATGTCTGTTTTATGCCTCTGTAAGGCTGTTAGGATTTTTGCCCTCTTAATTGGGGAACTTACTCCCCCTATATTCCATGTTACAATTCTAACTGTCATGTCCAATATTTACAATAGTTTGTGTCAGACACGTGATGCTTTCCCGCTTCTTCCTTCTAGATCTCTTATGCCAAGATATACAGTAACCTAATCTTACCCCCCCCTCCCCTAACCCTGTCCCCCAACTATCCCTTCCCCATAACCATAAACACCCAGTTTCCATCCTCTGAACCTCGAAGATGGATGTGGAGATCACCCCAGGACGTGAGTCCATGCCCTTTGCTTACCACCATTAGTGCTTTCGTTGCTTCCCTGGATTAATGATCAGTTTTCAGGTAGTTTCCACCAAACCGGCCTCCTTTATTGCCGCTGCAGCTGCAGGAACTGTCTGAAATGATTCCCATTGATCTTTGATTAAAATTCTCAAAGTGGCTGGAAACTTCAGGGTAAATTTTATGCTTTTCTCTGCCAAGGCAGAGCATATCGGGTGGAATTTGCGTCGTTGTTGTTGTACCTCTGCTGAAAAGTCTTGAAATATTAGGATTTTGTTTCCATCATGCATCAAAGATCCTCTACGCAAACAGAAGCCTTGTAAGATTTCATTTTTATGGCGGAAGTTAAAGATTCTTGCCATTACTATTCTTGGTCGTGCTTGCTTTTCTGACCTGCGGCCAACTCTATGGGCCCGCTCTATTACGAGGGGGCCTATGGTGTCTGAGAGCGAGAGCTCTTTTGCAAGCCAGTTCTCGAGCCAGCAGGTCAGATTACGTTCTGGAATAGACTCTGGTAAACCGACTACTCGGATATTGTTTCTGCGAGAGCGATTTTCTAGCTCCTCCAATTTCTCGTGGCTTTCTTTTAGTTGTTTTGTAAGGGTCGCAATATCTGGGCCATACCCTCGGCCATCGTCCTCTAGGGCCGCCACGCGCGTTTCAAGATCTCCCACGCGCGTTCCCACACCATCCAACCGCGTGGCTAGACTCTCTAGTTTCTTCTCCATTTCTGCCCATTTCGGGTCCCAGGCTCTTGCCACGGCTGTAGTGATTTGCACGAGTTGCGCTTCGGAGAATCCTCCTGGCTGCAACGTATCATCCTCCGCCATATTGTTTTGGCCGGGGCCGTGTATTTTTACCTTTTCTGTCTTTTCTTTCTTGGAAGTTCGTTGCGCCATCGCCCCTTCCGATTTCCTCAAGTATCTGTCCATACAGTGATCGATTCGCTAGGCAGAATATTATCCAGAGAAGCTTTATTTATTCAATTATCGGGCATGGATCTCGGAGCCCCAACAACGTGCCGCCGTTCAGCTCATGCCCCCACGTGGTCTCCCCCCCATCCATTTTAATAATGGTCTATGGACTTTTCCTTTAGGAAGCCATGCAAACCTTTTTTTAAACCCCTCTAAGCTGCTTTTACTATATTCTCTGGCAACGAATTCCAGAGTTTAATTACACGTTGAGTGAAGAAACATTTTCTCCGATTTGTTTTAAATTTACTACATGCCCCCTAGTCCTAGTATTTTTGGAAAGAGTAAACAAGCGATTCACGTCTGCCCATTCCACTCCACTCATTGTTTTATAGACCTCTATCATATCTCCCCTCAGCAGTCACTTCTCCAAGCTAAAGAGCCCTAGCTGCTTTAGCCTTTCCTCATAGGGAAGTCGTCCCATCCCCTACAGCACTACATACAACTAGTAGCACTACAGAAATTATTAGTAGTAGAATTCATGAGGCGTATTTTCAAAACACATAGACTTACAAAATTTCATAATAACCTATGGAATTTTGTAAGCCTAAGTGCTTTGAAAATGAGCCCCTCCTCACCATTTCAGAAATTAAAAATAATTTATCAGAATGGAGAACAATATATAAGATGGAAAACTGCAAAATTTCAGACTTCTATCTTCAACGATTTTCAAGATAGTAGTTCTTTATCCAATGGGGGTTGGCACAGTTCATGGCTGACTGAAGGTTTGGGCACCTTTTAGATCTTAAGTCTGCCATTAAGTGCCCTACCGCTGTGAAATCTGCATCACTTATTCACATTTTGTGCAGATTCAGAAACTGCAACCCATTTTGAGCCGAGACACATGGCTTCTGAAATATTAATTGTAAAAAATGGGATTTAAATTAAATCTCGCATAACAAAATGCCACTTTCAGCAAACCACTGTGCCAAAGATATTAAAGGAAAAGTTTTCATATTTTATTTGTTAGTAGTACTGGTTAAAATACGAGCTAAATTTTGTGCTGATGGAAGCTATAGCTTTCCTGATATGCCTCACTGAAAGAAATCTCAGTGAACACAGAAGAAGTACTGAGCTAAATCAACAAACTAAAGAGTAGTACATCACCTGAACCAGATGGCATGCATCCAAAGGTACTCAAAGAACTCAAAACATGAAATTGCTGATCTGCATCTGTAACCTCTGTCGTTAAAGTTGTCCGTAGCATCTGAAGACTGGAGGATGGACAATATAACACCGATATTTAAAAAGGGTTCCAGAGGTGATCCAGGAAATTACAGACCAGTAAGCCTGATGTCAGTGCCAGTTAAAATAGAGGAAACTATAACAAAGAACAAAATTACAGAACACAAATATAAGCATGATTTAACAGGACAGAGTCAGCATGGTTTCAGCCAAGGGAAGTTGTGCCTCACGAATTTACTTCATTTCTTTAAGGGCATGAATAAACATGTCGATAAAGGTGAGCCAGTTGATGTAGTGTATCTAGATTTTCAGAAAGCTTTTGACAAAGTTAAGAGAGACTCCTGAGAAAATTAAAAAGTCATAGGATGAGGAGTCACGTGATGCCACGCTGAGAACCAGATGTGGGAGAGGAGAGCTCCCGGGCCCCGAATGAGCAATCGACCCTGATGGTATAGTGCACACGAAATATAACAGAGGAAGAAAGCACTAACCAACTACTAACAGGGTTCGCGATCAAAGTGAACGCTCTGGGCCCCGATGGCGTCTAAATCAGTGAGAAAACAAGGAGAGAAAACCAAGGTATCAGAGCCGTGCAAGATGGCGGAGGCAGACGGAGGCGGCCCGCAAACAGTGAGCTCCGCATGGGTAGCCGAAATTGTGACGTAAGTCACACAAGCTTTAAACCACTCACTTGATAAAAAATTCCAACAGCTTACCGACAAGCTGGAGTCGCTGGATGGCAAAATGGAAGAAATCAAAGGCGAGTTTACAGCCTCATGCCAGAGATTGTCGGACCTGGAAGACCAGGTGCAACAAATTACCACGGAGAAAGAAACTCTGCAAAGGAGGGTAACGGAATTGGAAGGAAAAATGGACGATATAGAGAACAGATCCCTTAGAGGGAATATATGATTGGTGGGCTTACCACAAACAATATCAGATGCTGAACTACGGACCTTTCTAGAAGAATGGTTAACCACGTCGCTTCAGCTGCAATACACAGCGGGCCCACTACGTATTGAACGAGCACATAGACTTGGGCCTAAAAGGCATGGGGAAGCAAGAACAAGAATTGTTATATACAAACTACTAAATTATGTGCACAAGATGGAGATATTGAAAACAATACGGTCAAGAGGACCTTTAAAATATGATAATACCTCCATACTGTGTTTTCAGGACTTTTCGTCGAGAGTTTCGTTGCTCCGAAAGACGTACTCACCAATCTGTTCGGCTCTTCATCAGAAACACGTGCAGTTTGCACTGCTGTATCCAGCTCGGCTGAAGATATTCTCTGATGGCAAAGCTACTATCTTTGAAACGCCCGAGGCGGCTAGGGGATACTTGAATCAACAAGAATCACCCACATGGGTTTGAACGCAGACTAAAAGACGAAGAGAACGGTTAGCAGCGCGCTAGAATTTGAACTTTACTTTGATTTCGTGAAAACAGACCCCCGGTTTGAGAGGGGGGGAGTAAGAAAGCTTAACGAAGTACGGCCATGAAATTCTTAAACGGATGGGAGCAGGAGTTGGTGAATTGGTGTGGCGATCGCGAGGAAGAAATGGCTACCGGAAGGTTTTGGCGGGACGGTTGACGGCCTCTGAGGTGAGATCATGGCCTGTAAATCTGAACACAAAACACGCCGCAACACCGCTAACTTTGGGAATATTCTTATAGATCTTATAGACTAAAGAAGGATAGGATCTGAATACGACGGATTGACTTCTGAACAACAGACATAAGTAGTAAGCTGAATAATTCAGGTTGGAAGCAGCTAACTGTATAGACAGGAAATAGGCAGACCTAATCACACTGTCATGAATACTAGAGCACTCACATATGAGTAGGGAATATGAGGGCTTGTGATATTTTGGGCTCGTACTGGACCTGTCTGTTTTGATTTACACATAACAAATGCTAAGAAGATTTGGAGATTCCATGCTCTCTCAATTACTTACCCTTTCTTAGCCCTACCCCCCCCCCCCCCCCTTTTTCCTTTTTTTTTTTGTTATGTTGATGGCATGGGGTTGTATTAAGTGGGGGATATTTGTGCTAATGATGATAAGTGAGTTTACAAATTCCAGGTACTGTTACATACCGATTTACCATGTGCACAACCTTTTTGGAAGGGGAAGAGAGAAATGAAGATAACTGAGGAATGCCTAGGGGTCAGCTGTTCATGGGGTAGGGGGGGCTCACTCTCGTGGTGACTGATTAGACTTTGTTCGGCACAGGTGCTGTGGATGAACAAACCTTGGGGAAAGGTGGTTGGGGGGGAGAGGAGAGGGAGGGACAAATTGGGGGACTACATAGGGGGAGGGGGGTTCTGGGATAGGAAAGGGAAGGGGAAGACAGGTTAGGGATGGGAGGGGGGAGGAGGAGCTTGGCTCTGCCTGACTACTCAGAGGAAAAGAGGACGCTCCGGGTGGGGGAACCGGGTCATCGGGCGCTAGGCGGACAACAGAGGGGGTTGGAGGCTGGGCTGGCACCCTTTAGGATGGAACAGATGGATCATGTGCCTTGGGGGAATCACACAGATGCCAGGATGAGCACTATCCGATTTGTATCGTGGAATGTGAATGGTGTCACGTCCCCAATTAAGAGGCAAAAAATCTTACAGATTTTAAATTGCCAGAAGGCAGACATAGTGTTCCTCCAAGAAACACATCTATCCTCTGTGGAACATAACAAATTTAAGAAATGGTGGGTGGGACATCTACTAGAAGCCTCTGTGCAGAATTGAAAAGCGGAGGTGGTGATCCTGTTTAGAAAGACATTAGATGTGCAAATACAGGGCTGCTGGTGAGGAGGAGATGGTAGATACATAATTGCCAAAGCACTGATCAATAAGCAAGCATTTTTGTTCGCAAATGTCTATGCACCTAATGTTTATAATCATAATTTTTTCAGGTCCCTGATCCAAAGGATAGCTGGACAAGAGGGCACGCAGGTGATAATGGGAGGGGACATGAACACGGTTCATGACCCCACTCTGGACACCTCAAAAGGGCAAAGCGCAGAGAAGGGAGCTAATTCTAAGGGGATTCCGTGGCTGTGTGCATCCCTGGACTTAGTAGATATTTGGCGTATTTTAAATCCAATAGACAGAGATTATACACATTTGTCCAGAGCACACTTGACACAATCGAGGATTGATTACTGGCTGCTATCTAAAAAATCTTTTCTTGAGGGTACAGGAAGCGGGAATTGGGCCATATGGGGGTCTCGGACCATGCATATGTCTGGTGGACTCTTAAGTTGTCTACAGGGGAAGCTCAGAGATTCCGGTGGCAATACCCCACTTATTTAGGGAAAGATAACGAATTTCGAGAGTATATAGCGAAAGAATGGGCGGATTACCAAATTAATAATGCAGCACATAGAATAGATCCGGTATTGTTCTGGGAGACAGCTAAGGCGGTTCTTTGGGGAGCCATCATAGCATATACTAGCTATAAAAGGAAAGCACAGGATAAAGACATAATTAGATTGGGCAAACAGGTGGGGGAGGCTAGACGGCAGTATGGACGAACACCCCCACTGCAGCAAAAAGAGAATCTATTGATGTTACAGGCTTCCTTAAACAGCTTGATACATTCAAGAGGGGTTAAATTGCTGCAATATTATAAATATCAACTATACCGGCATGGGAACAAACAGGGGAAAATGATGGCGGGACTAGTTCGGCGGAAAACTGGACGCCAAAAAATTTTACAAATTCTTAACGCTAACGGGGAGAGGTTGCGGAAAGATGAAGAGATAGCGGATACGTTCCGGCAGAGCTCTATGCCAACCCTGGAGATGGAGAGATGGAGAGTAATTTATATTTAGAAGGGAGGGAGCTACCAAAGTTACAGGAATCTCAGAAAACTAAATTAAACCGACAGATTACTGAAGAGGAGGTACATCAAGTAATATAACAGGGTACGGTATTTAAATCACCTGGCCCAGATGGGTTTCGGTATGAATTCTATAAAGTGTTAGATCATCAGATAGTAACTCCGTTGACGGCTATGTATAATAAGTTTATTGAAAAAGGGAATTTGTCGGATGCCCTGAACGAAGCTCAGATAGTAGTGCTGCCGAAACCATGACGAGACCTTGAGCGACCATCATCTTATAGGCCGATATCTCTCTTGAATGCTGAGGCTAAGATGTTTGCCAAGATCTTGGCAAATCGATTGGCAAGGATATTACCCTCGTTGGTAGAAGACAGCCAAGTGGGATTTGTGCGAGGGCAGAATATATCTAAAAATATGTGGAAAATCTTGGCTTCGATGGAATTGGTAGAGAGGAAAGGAACGCCTTCTCTGCTGATCAGTTTTGACGCGGAGAAGGCGTTCGATAGAGTGAATTGGAATTTCCTATTTAAGACACTAGAGGTCTATGGCTTTGATGGGTTATGGGCGCAGGCTGTACGAGCACTTTATAAAGTACCACAGGCAACAATATGGGTAAATGACGTTCTGTCCGAACCGATCTCTATTCAACGGGGGACACGGCAAGGGTGTCCGCTGTCACCGCTCTTGTTTGTGTTAAGTATGGATCCATTAGTGAGGGAAATATTGGCTAACCCAGATATCAGAGGAATTGCAAAATGGCAACCAAGAATTTAAAATATCAGCGTTTGCTGATGATTTACTGGTACATCTCACTACCCTGAAAGAATCCCTAGCAGCGTTGATGGACAGCTTTGCAGAGTTTGGGGACTTTTCCGGATTTAAATTAAATTTAGATAAATCCTTAGCTTTACCAACTAGGAGCTTGGTGAAAAGGCAATGGGAAGGGCCATTTCCGTTAAAGTGGGCAACTAATAGTTTTACATACTTAGGTATTAAACTCCCTTATAAGACATCGCTTTTACAAGCTTTAAATGTATCACACCAAATAGAGCAGCCGAAACAACTGTTGTTAAAATGGAGTGCACTACCGCTGTCGTTATATGGATGTAGTCAATTGTTTCATATGACCCATTTCCATAAATGGTTATATATGCTACAAGTACTGCCGATCAACCTTACCAAGAAAAAATTGCAGGCTCTATATAGACTAATCTCCAAATTTTGTTGGCGGGGGAAAAAAACGAGAATCCCATTTCGACATTTATTAGGAAAGGGACGGACAGATGCCACTGGGGAGGGGGTACCTTTCTCCACTCTTTTTTGGAGTGCTCGAGCCTATCTATCTGGAATGAGGCATTTCAAATAATACACCAGGTCACTCACAAGCAGATAGAGTGGGACTATACAACATTACTACTGGGAGATCAAACTCTTTTGTTGACACAGGGCCTATTGCTACCATACAGGAGATTCATACATATGACATTACTGCTAGTCAAAAAGACTATTTTGCAATTTTGGACCTCCGCTGAGAGTGTACCAATTGAAGCCTGGAAGACGAGGATGCAGGAAGTCTGCAAATATGAAAGCCAGATCTATGCCAAATCTCTAAAATCCATAAACAAGCAATATTCGAAGGTGTGGACAGATTGTTTACAGCAGTTAGGGTAAAGAGGGAAGGTGGAGGGGATGGGATGGGATGGGATGGGAGGGAAGGAGGCAGGGTGTGTTTCTGAAGTGACTGGTGTGAGAAGGAATGGGAGGGAATGGAATGTTTGAGATGAATGGATAGGGGGTATTCTAAAAAGCCGACACGTCTATGACATTACAAAACCTAAGTTGTTAAATCTTTGTTTATTATTGGATGCTGTTCAGGCTATCTACTGTATGGAATTGCTTTTGATACTACCTGCAACATTGTAGATATGCCTATGTATCGCATTGGTGACAATAAAAATTAATTTAAAAAAAAAAAGGAAAGGGACAGGGAGGTTTGGGATTACCAGATATGAGGAGTTATAATTGGGCCTACCTACTACGGTCATTAGGGGACTGGTTGTTGGAGGGCCAGGAATATACTCCAAGGGGGCTGGAACATGTACTATATAGCCCATGGAATATTTTTTCCTTGCTTCACTGCCCAACCAAAAAACTCCCAGAGGAGCTACGTGGTAGCCTTTTGTTGAAATTGACACAAACAACATGGAAATATTTAGTGGGTTTGTTGGGGGGGGGGGGGGGATCTGCAGAGCTCGGATCAACTCCCACTGGGGGGGGAACATAGATTTCACCCCTGGCAGGGATAATGTTAACTTTCGAAGGTGGGATAATTCTGGGATTAAGTATATTAAAGATCTGCTAGATACGGATGGGAAATTAATGACTTGGGAGATAATGTTGAATATGGGGAAATTAGAGTCCAATGATATATTTGTTTATAGACAGATCCAACACTACATTCAAAGTTTAGCCATACAAGATGCGAGATTCCCCATTTGACAGAAATTGATAAGAGTTCTTTGAACCAGTTCAAGATAGAGGAATCTCATTATCGGCTTTAAAGAAAGCGCTGGAGGGTATACAAAGCACACAAGAGAAGACGGAGATACAAAGCCGATGGAGTAGAGATTTGGGGATCCCAGCTTTTAAGTTGAATATAACTCAACTGGCAGGACGCAGTGTATCCAGGACAAGTAGTGCGGAACTCCGCTAAAGTAATTTTCAAGTGTTACATAGAGCTTATTTTACACAAGAGTGCTTGTTTAAAGTGGGAGGAATCGACTCCCCGATCTGTAAGAAATGTCAACTAATGATAAACTCGTTTATGCATGGGATATGGGAATGTACAAAGGTAAAAAAATTTGGGGGGTCAGTGATCTCTTATTTGGAGACCCTGGGGGGTAGAAAGATCAAAAAGTCACCAGCGGGCTTTTTCCTAGATAAATATGAAGACTTTGGTCTCCAAGAAAAATGTTTTAAAGTGTTAATCAGGAAAGCAGGGATGCTGGGCAAGCGAGTAATATTAGGAGAATGGGTCAGTGATCAGGCTCCTTCATATTGGCATTGGAGGAATAAATTGCATGCTTTGATGTTGCTGGAACAAAGAGATGCCCGCCTAACAATCAAACAGAAGAAATTATTCTTGGCTACTTGGGATAAATATATTCAATCCTTATCTCACAGAGCCCGTAGCCTTGTGTTAAATTCGTTTTAAAAACGCAGTAGATGAGGGACTAGAAGATTGAGGAGGGAATAGGAGGACCAGATGGCACGGTCCGAATCACCTGGAGTGTCCCAGTAAAAATCGCAACTGAGTGGAAGAGGCACAGCCAACGGGAGGGGGGGGGAGGGGTGTATGGCATAGGCTTGGGGAAATGAGATTTGGTACGATTGGGGGGAAAGGGTTAAGGTTATGGGAAGGGTTCTTGTTAAGATAGTGATGAAGAGGTCGATAATTAATGGGTTATCAGGGTTAGTGGGTGAATTGTAAATTGCTGTTCTATTGCTGATAAGTGTCCATTATATTGCTGAAAGGTTTAAAATCTGGGGGTGGGAAAAAATGAACACAAAATTCTTTTGATGACAAAACAGTTGGAGAGTTTTGAGAGGTATAAAAGCGAAGAACATTTACGAGTATCCAATAGAATTGTTAAATTATTTTCCATATTGCTAATCATCAATAAAAATTACTGAAACATAAAATATTGAAACATAAGATCTTCTCCCACATCATCCCGGGGGGGGGGGGGGTCATCAGAGTCCAGACCTCACGGGGTATTGATGGAGAGGAGGTTGTAAATCTTAATTGGAGTTCGGGATAGTTGGATGTGAGACTATAATAATTTGGGCAATACAAGGTGCATGACTACTAATGTTACGAGGAATGGGGGAGGAAGGTGGGGATAGGGGAGAAAAATGTTATAAAAAATTATTAAGATGATAATTTGTATTAAGTTGTTTACATACAGCATGATATGTTTGCGGAACTATGCAATGTATTGTATTGAACAGTTGTAATATGCTGAAGTTTCAATAAAAAACCGTTTAAACATAAAAAGTCATAGGATAGGAGGTAATGTTCTGTTGTGGATTAGGAATTGGTTATTGGACAGAAAAAAAAGAGGGTAGGGTTAAATGGTCATTTCTCTCAATGGAGGAGGGTGAATAGTGGTGTGCAGCAGGGATCTGTACTGGTACCTGTGCTATTTAACATATTTATAAATGATCTAGAAATCAGAATGACACAAAACTATTCAAGTTGTTAAAACACATGCGTACAGTGACAAACTGCAGGAAGACCTTAGGAAACTGGAAGACAAGCATCCAAATGGTACATGAAATTTAACGTGGACAAATACAAAGTGATGCACACTGGGAAGAACAATCCAAATCACATTTACCTGATGCTAGGGTCCACCATGGAAGTCAACACCCAAGAAAAATATCTAGGTGTTGTCGTAGATAATACACTGCAATCCTCTGCCCAGTATGCGGCGGCGGCGGCCAAAAAAGCAAACAGGATGCTAGGAATTGTTAGGAAAAGGATGGTAAATACGACTGAGAATACATTAATACCTCTATATCGCTCCACAGTTTAACCTCACCTAGATTATTGCATTCAGTTCTGGTCATTGTATCTCAAAAAAAGATATAGCGGAATTTAAAAAGGTTCAAAGAAGAGTGACCAAAATGATAAAAGGGATGGAACTTCTCCCAAATGAGGAAAGGTTAGGGTCTTCAGTTGGAAACGAGATGGCTGAAGGGAGATATTATTGAGGTTTACAAAATCCTGAGTGGTGTAGAATGAGAAGACGTGAATCAATTTTTTACTCTTTCAAAAAATGCAAAGACTAGGGGGCACTCAAGGAAGTTTCATGGAACTATTTTTAAATCAAATAGGAAGAAATATTTTTCCACTCAACAAATAGTTGAGCTCTGGAACTCTTTGTTAGAAAATGTAGTAACAGGAGTTAGCGTATCTGGGTTTAAAAAAAGGTATGGACAAGTTCCTGGGAAAAAAGTCCATAGTCTGCTGTTGAGATAGACATGTAAAGTCACTGCTTGCCCTGGGATTGGTGGCATGGAATGTTGCTACTATTTGGGTTTCTGCCAGATACTTGACTTGGACTGGCCACTGTTGCAATCAGGATACTGGGCTAGATGGACCATTTGTCCGACCCAGTATGGTTATTCTTATGTTCTTATGAGTCCACTCAGTAAACAACAAAGATCAAGGCAGCAAATAATAAAAGCTGAGCACTTATCAGGACCTCCTATCACCAGAGATAGTCTCTGCTCAGCATCAATTAATGTACATGGAGAGCAACTCCCTTTAAAAGCTGCTGGGTTAAGTGCACATGATATTCTTCTCTATCTCTTGAGACTAGGCTCAGCTGATTATGTGGATAACAGCTACAAGAAAGCTAAAAATAAGGATTGAAAGAAGCTACTGAACCCAGTCCCCAAGAAATAAAGAGAAGAATATCATGTGCACTTTACCCTTCGCTCATCTATCCAAGGACATTATAAAGATTTTGGGGAGACACTGGAACATTATAGAACACTTGGACTGTTGCAGTGATCAACCACATACTGCTCTTAAGTGAAGTCAATCTCAGAGATCATTTGGTGTCATCAGCTTTACCAGTGATTAAGAAAGACAGATCAAAACTACCACAATGACATTTTAGATGTGGCACCAGCTCAGTATGCAGGGTGAATCACAAGACAAAGGAATTTGTGGATCCCAACTCTGGAATTAAAGCACGAGCTGAAAAATTTTGCTACGAGTTTCTTTTACAAAGATGTGCTAGTGTTTTTAGCATGCACTAAAAATGTGTGCGCTAAATGCTAGAGACACCCATACATTCCTATGGGCATCTCTAGTGTTTAGCTCACACTAATCATTAGTGCATGCTAAAAACGCTAGTGCACCTTTGTAAAAGACTCCCTGTAAAAGTAAAGAAGTGGTGTATGCAGGCATTTGCCCATGCAATCTCATGTACATAGGGAAAACTAAGAGAATTAAATGAAAGAGTGATTTAACACAAAAGTGCTATTAATAGGAAAAATACAGATAAACCTCTGGTTTCCCATTCAATTGATGGACATTCATTTGGCAATTATAAATTTTTATTTCTATCCAAACCTGAGATGTTCTGGAGAGGAGGTGTTCAGAAGAATCCGCAATGCAACGGAGAACTTGAATGCCCCACGGGAAAACACAAGTGCAGATAAAAGTGGGATGTTTGACCACGGAAAAACAAATCCTGGAAACAATAATCTTGAAAATGCTTGTTTATTTGTTAAAAAGACTCGACACAACTGTTGTGTTTCAGCCGTCAGGCCTGCATCAGGAATCTTAGACTGCTTACGATACCAGACTTGTTCACAAGCTGCGTTTAATCAAAGGTCTTTTTAAAGACCATTTTGCCTATAGACTACCATATCATTGGTCATCCTTCGCACAGATCAGCTGTTCTTTCAGGTGTCTAAGACTCCTGATGCAGGCTTGACGGCCGAAACACAACAGTTGTGTCGAGTCTTTTTAACAAATAAACAAGCATATTCAAGATTATTGTGTCCAGGATTTGTTTTTCCATGGTCAAACATCCCACTTTTATCTGCACTGGAGAGGAGGTGACCATGTCAAACTCCTGAGATTGGAACAAAGATTGCTAAGCTTAAAAAACTCTGTTTATCCAAAAGGAATCAGGAAGTGGACATGTCTGTTTTTATCTGAGATTATTTTAAGAACTATTTTCACTCTTTAGGAAGAATCTAGTTTCTAATATGCTTTTTTGACCTGAGCATTGTGGTGTATCCCATAGAGGCGCCGCAATCATGTAACCTTTTTTTTCCAAATGGAGTAGCTCCCTGTCCCTAACTTTCTTTTGGTGACTAACATAGGCTATGATTTCTCCCCACAGCACTGCTTTAGCAGTCTCACAATATAAGAGAAGGGCATCCACATGAGCAGCGTTCATATCTTTAAAATGTGTGCCATTTCTGCGAGAGAAAAACTAAAAATTTCCCATCCTTGGCGGTCACGTGATGCTGTGAATAACAGCAGACGCACCTGGGATCGCTGCGAGGCCCGAACTCCCCCAAACACCTTGAAATTCGACGTTAAGCACCCAGATCGAGAGAGAAAAGGCTCAGAACGGTCAGAATTTATGGACAAATTTCTGACCAACTCGCAAACGCTGATGGCTGCTAAACCACCTCGCAGAGGCGCGGACAAGGCAAAATCGGGAGATGACAAAATGGCGCCTAACTCGCCACCCAGGTCAGCCCAGGCAAATCTTACGGCGGAGCTGACGGAAGCTGTAGTTAAAGCATTAGACCCCCGGCTACAACAGCTTTCCGAGCAAATTGCAGGAATTGCACAGTCCACAGCAGATCTACAACGGCGCACCGGAGAGATCGAGTGCAGAGTTTCGGATGCGGAAGACACGCTGCAGGAGTACAAAGATAAAGTGGACGGTATGGAGGCCATAATTAAAGCACAACATGATAAACTGGAGGAGCTGGAAAACAGGGCGAGGAGAGACAATCTCAGGTTTGTCGGCTTCCCGGAGTCGTTAGCGGAGGCGTCGCTGGCAAAGACCTTGGAGACCTGGCTAATTGCGCATTTCCCTGAGGTGGCCATACAAGGGGAGATAATAATGGACAGAGTACATCGGGTGGGCCCGGTGAGATCGGATGCCACGAAACCCAGAGTTGTAATAGCAAAATTTCATAGATATGCTCAAAAGGCACAGCTCCTAAGTTCCTTTAAAACTAAACGAGAGTCTGTGAAGTACGAGGGGCAACAAATCAGGATGTTCCAGGACTACTCAGCGGAACTTGCATCCAAGAGGAGGGCATTTTCAACTATATGCTCCCACCTGGTAGAAAAGAAGTATCGTTTTATGGTACAATTTCCAGCCATCCTAAAGATCCAGCATTTGAACCGCTGGCATGCATTCACAGAGGCAGCAGAGGCAGAAGAATGGGTGAAATCCCTGGAACCAGTGTGAAGACAGTATTCATTGCAGGTGTGTAGTGGGGGTCAGCCGGGAAAAAAAAATTTGGTTATAAGTTGGATGGTTTAAACATAAACATAAAGTTACACTGGGGAGAAGTCAACAGATGGGGGGGGAGACGGCTCTCAAACACCAGGTGAAGACCCGGACAGGCTAATCCCTCAGAGAGAGAGGGGAGCCTAGAGCGAGACAGGGGAGGGGAGGGGAGAGCTATGGGGAGGGGGGGGAAAGAAGATTACAGTAATTGTGGGAGTAGTGAGAGGTAGGGAAGAATATGAGGGGGAAAGGGGTGGGGGAGGGAGCAAGGAAGAAGAACATTGGGAGTTGTAGTCAAAGAAGAAAAAAGTCAACACGTATTGCGAATTAAGGGGCAGGAGAATGGCAGCGTAGAACCACAGGGGATGGGCTGGGCCCCTGGGGTAGCTTCTCAAAGGGAATCGATGGAAGATACAGAAAAGGAGCTAGGCACATAAGTCCACTTTACGAGTAATCTCCTGGAATGTTTCAGGCATAACGTCTCCCATCAAGAGGACCAAGATTTTAAATCAGCTTAAACATCATAAGGCCTCGATAGCCTGCATACAGGAGACTAAGTTAACAGACATAGAACATGAAAAGCTAAGGCAAAAATGGGTGGGAGAATGTTATTACTCGTCTTCGGGGGTTAAAAGAAGTGGGGTGGCGATTCTAATAAAAAAAGGCCTGATGTGTGGCTCTAAACTGATATATAAAGATAGGGAGGGGAGAGTGGTGCTGTTGAATTTAAACATACAGGGAATGCGGGTTTACCTGTGTGCGGTATATGCTCCCAACTCCCATGCAGCCACGTTTTACCAAACGCTGATTTCCTTGGGCCTCCAATACATGGACGCGCCATGGATATGGGCAGGCGATTTTAATAAAGTCATGGACCCACAATTAGACCGATCGGGAAGGAGAGAACTCGAGGAGAGGGCTAGTTTGCAGGAGCTGGGAACAGAGTTGGGATTGGTGGACCCCTGGAGGTTACTGCACCCAACCACCGCAGATTACACGCATCAATCAAAAGCCCATGGGACGTGGTCCAGACTGGATTATATCTTAGTGGACCAATCATTATTTTTTAGAATTGACCGAGCGGAGATAGGCCCCGCGGAAGTGTCAGATCATTCATTAATTTGGATAGATGTGGTACATGACATTCCCGGGGAGAAGGGCTATACATGGAGCTTCCCCTCTTTCCTTTATAAAGATGAAAGATTTGCTACGTACATTAGAGAGCAATGGGACCAGTATATAGCCACGAACGCAGAAACATGCACATCCCCAATAACACTATGGGAGGCCTCCAAAGCAGTGGCCAGAGGGGGGATAATAGCTTATATGAGCGCTAGGAAAAAACGGATAGCAGCAGGCATAATCAACCTAGAGCAGGAGTTGAAGAGGGTAAAACATAAATGCATACAGCACCCAACAACTGATAACCGAGATGCCTTAACGGCCACAACGGTGGCACTTAACTCCCTTATCCATGAACAGACCCAAAAACAGATGACAGGGAGCCGGTTACATTTTCATAGGTTTGGGAATAAGGCGGGTAGATTGTTGGCCAAAGTGGCACAAACACAGAGGCCTAAGAAACTGGTATCTTCTATTCTCCCCGGGAGGGGCCCACGGGTTCATAGTATAGAGGGAATCACAGAGGCCTTCCACAAGCATTTCACTAAGATGTACTCTAGGGGTGATAGCCCAGAGGAGCAACTAACCATTGACTATATAGTAGACTCTGGAATGCCCAAATTGACACAGATCGGGCGAGAATTGCTCTCCAGACCAATTCAGACCTAAGAGATTCAAACGGTGCTCAAAGCCCTCCCCTTGGGTTCAACCCCGGGTCCAGACGGATTCTCAGCTGAATACTACAAGATTTTGCCAGCACACTTTTGTGGGTCATTGGTAGAGTACTATGAGGCGGTGGTGCAGAGGGGCTCCTTCACTCCTGGAGAAAATGAAGCAATGATAACACTAATCCCCAAACCGGGTAAACCGGAAGACCGAGTTGAGTCATACCGCCCAATATCACTTATTAACGTAGATTTAAAAATATTGGCCCGAGTACTGGCGGAACGGTTAGCACCTCAGCTGAAGGAGTTGATAGGGGAACACCAAGTGGGCTTTGTTAGGGGTAGACACTCAGGAATTAATGTGAGGAAGGTCCTTCTGTCAATTGCCCAGAGTCAAGACACAAAGACCAAGATGCTGATGGCCAGTCTCGATGCAGAGAAAGCTTTTGATAAAGTTAATTGGGATTATCTGTTTCGAGTGCTAACATATGTTGGGGGGGGATGGCTGGTTTCTAAAAGCAGTTAAAACTCTATATGAAGGCCCCTCGGCGAAGATTCTAGTAAACGGGGTCAAATCTCCAATAATTGAGGTACAGGCGAGCACAAGGCAGGGATGCCCGTTATCCCCACTATTGTTTTTAATATACTTGGAGCCACTGTTGCACACGATTGCAGTGGACCCAGACATAGAAGGGGTTCAGTTCCCGGGGCAGGTTGTGAAGGTACTAGCCTTTGCGGACGACCTATTTCTAACCTTGAAAAAGCCACAATCATCGTTACCGAGGCTGTTAATGACAATAGAGGAGTTTGGGTTCCATTCAGGGTTCACCTTGAATACCCAGAAATCCGTAGCCCTCCCTATAGGTCCAGAATTAGTAACAGAATGGGAGGGAACGTTTCCACTACAATGGGCACAGGGAGCGGTGACATATTTGGGGGTCCAAATCCCGGCTGACCTAAAAACACTTTACACCTTAAATATGGACAAAATGAAGAACAGAGTGGGGAAGATACTTCACAACTGGCAAGCACTTCCCATCTCATTAATGGGACGAGTGGCTCTCTACAACATGATCCTGTTTCCTACATGGATTTACGCTTTCCAAATGCTGCCAATGTATCTGAGCGGGAAAGATGAGAGATGGTTACATAAACAACTCAATAAATATCTGTGGCAAGGCAAACGAGCGCGAATGTCCATCAAGCGAGTCATGCTTCCGCGAGCTAAAAGGAGGACTGGGCCTATTGGATCTGAGACTTTTCTCAACGGCGAGCTCAATGCGGCACCTCTCTGACTGGTTTCGGAGCAAGGAATACTTTACAAACACACAAACAGAGATACAATGGTTTCGACACCAACACTTTGCAAGTTGGTTGCATATGCCCTCGGACACCAAAAAGACTGTGGGGGCGGCGGCTCCAATTTTCCGACCTCTGCAACGGACGTGGAGATGGTTGACAAAGTATTATGCACTGACCACGGCGTCCTCACCATTATTACCAATTAGAGGCAACCCAGCATTCCCTGTGGGGGACACGTCCAAGATATTCAAGAATTGGGAGGAACATGGAGTTAGATACCTGTTCCATGTGGTGACAGAGCAAGGTACGATAAAGCCATTCGAAGATTTGTGCATGGAGTTCAAGTTGGACAAGAAAGATGCATTCGCATTTATGCAATTACGGCACTATATTCAGTCCCTTCCCAGCTCATCGCTTAGCGCGGGAAGATGGGAGACATACAACATAATGTTGGGTCTGGATGATCAAACACGGATACCACTTAAGTGCTTTCACTGCCTTCTTCGGGAACATGTAAAGAAATATGACTATGACAAAGAAGCGAGACAGTGGACAGCAGATTTGGGAGTAACTGTTACAGCGGAACAGCTGGAAAATTGTGTACAAAGGACCTATAAATTGACTGAAAATGCATGCTGGCAAGAAACGCAATATAGGTTTATCCTACGCCTTTATGTATCACCACACAGGGCCTATAAAGCGACACTAAGAGACAATGATGACTGTGCAAAATGTGGTTTAGCAAATGCTCATCTAGGCCACATGTTTTGGTCATGCCAAAAGGTACATAAATTCTGGAAAGCCCTGGCAGAGCAGGTGTCAGACATGTGGAAAGTAAAATGGCACCACTCCCCGAGACAATTATTTCATAGATTTACAATACAAAGTCATAAACCGGCTGGCATGGAAACCTTTTTACAGAGGACAGTCTTAATGGGGAAAAAGGTGATCTTGCAAGTTTGGCTGTCTTCAGAAAGCCCAACGATATCACAGTGGAGAGCACTTATGATCCACATGTGTTCCCTAGAACGGAGAAGAATTACGGACTTAGCTTCCAAAAAAGGAGATGACTACTGTAAGATATAGGCCCCATTTTGGGAGACTTTGACTGCAACGACAAAAAGTAGAATATTAAACTCTTGAAAGTAAGGGAAGGGAGGGAGGAGAAGGCGGGATAGAGGGAGGGGGAGGATAATAGGGGGGAAAGGGGGAAAAATAAAAAAGGAAAACAGGGGGAACTGTTTTGGTTGTAAGGACTGTTATTAATATTATATTTTACATGTTTGTTCTAAGTTTCCTTGTGTACTGATGTGAATAAACAAGATTTATAAAAAAAAAAAATTTCCCATCCTTATAACAATGGACTGGGAACCTTTACTGATAAGATTTTGGAAGTGTCCCAGGGAACTCCAACTGAGTGGATACCATAGCATGGTTCGATATTTTAATTAGACCAATCTCCGCCCCCTGTACAGCTGTAAACAAACAGCGAGAAAGAAAAATACATTCAATTCTGGACATGGTGGAGTGTGTCGAGACAAGTGGATATAGTCTCAATCTACCGGATGTAAAGTGTGCCGTACATCCACCATATCCAGAACTTTGCACATCACTGGAATACCCCCGGACGCATGATAGATCACATGGGAAATCGGGTGGCTGCTATCTAACCCTGGATCCCCCACCTCACTGAAGTCATCTCCCACCAAAAAAGGGAACCCCATCAAAGCTCTGGAGGTGTTGAAGAATCTGCCTGTAAAAGACTTTACTGTAGATATTCGGGCATAAACATTACAAAGGAGCAACAGGTGGTGTTCAATAATTAAATGAACCATCCAAAATCTACCAACATCATCATTAATAATTCTATGAGTAGTGATCTGGACCCCCTTTCCTGATTAATATAATAACTCCAGCCTTTTTGTCACGAGCAGAAGACTCAAAGTAAGAACCAAGCATCCAAATGTGTTTCCTGGAGGAAAGCAATGGACACCTTCTGTTGGTTCAGCGCTTGTAGTATTTTTCGTCATTTAACTGGTGATGAAATTCCACCAAGAAAACAGGAGGAGCCTCCACGGAGAATCAAAGCACCCACATTCCAAGTCACTACATTGAATGGCATTACGTGACAGCACTGTACAAGTTAGACATAAAACTGAAAACATCTCTAAAGGAGTGATAAGTATATCCCAGCAAGTATCCCTACCCCTCCTACCAAACAACCACTGATTGTAAAAACTCTCACCCAGCATACCAGGAACCCTTATCTTCATTTTCCCACCTACCCCTACCTATAAACATCCCCACCCTTCCCTAACCCCTTCCCTCTCCTAATGGGTATCATTAGGTGCTCGACTTCCGTGCCCCCACCCACAGACCCCCTTATCTAATTAAGAAGAGATATATAGATACCCAGCCCGCCCAATCAACCAAAAAGGATACCATGAGGAACAACTAACTCTCTGAAACTTGGAACTGCAGAACCCCACCAGTGTGTCTCAAACAAAAGGGCAGAAGTACACACCTGCACTGTCAAAGATCTACAAATCACAAACATGCAAACACCAAAGTGAAGCGGAGTATGCCCGCCTCATCAACTAAACCACAGAGGCCCCAATTAGAGAATGACGCTGGGATGGGGACAGAGCCTGTGGGGACAGGGACAAACTTTGTCTCCATGTCACTTTCTACTTTGAAGCCTGTTAATGAACTGGACTGTTATGAGTGATGCAGAACATGCTTGCCACAACTAGCAAAATTTGCATGGGGGATCCTGTACATTCTGCTACCAGAAGACTAAGAAGACATCTTCTATTGCAGGAAGAACTGTGGAAGACAGGAAAGCTAGACTGAATCCTGAGATTGTTGATTTAGTAATCATCCACAGATTTAAAAATCGTCGCAGTGCATCATACGGCATATTTCTCCCACACTATGGCATGCAGAATGGGTTGTATTTTGTACCACTGGACATTTTAACAGGGTGGATTAGGATTCCTTGGGGTAGTAGAAATCAGCTATTGTTGGAGTTTGAAGGGTAGAAGGTTGTTTTGGGGGGGTTATTATAGTTGCTCTTTATTATTGTTTTCTATTTGTGATTTATAAACAACAGTTGCGCAGCATATTGCTCTTTTTTATACTTTAATAAAAAGATTTAAATATAAAACCCTAAGTGTTCGAGGCTTCTGCAGATGAGGGCAGAGCCCATGGGGATGGGGCGGGGAAAGAGATAGGGCCCATGGGGACAGGACAGGGATGAAGACAGTACCTGTGGGGATGGAGACAAACTTTGTTCCTGTGTCATTCTCTAGCACCAATCTCAGGACTACTGTCACAGGCTCAAAACGAACAGTCACGGACTCTGGAACAATGTGAGCTTTTGGCCTACTGTCGTCGAGCAGCAGCAGGAGGCAAACCCCCCCCCCCCCCCCCCCCCCCCAACCAGGACTGGACTAACAAGCAAGGATTGAGCTGGATTCTGGAACGGACTTGGCTTGGTTGGAACTGGATGCTGGAACGGCTGGAACTGGATGCTGGAAACAGATTTGATTTGGAAGGCAGTACTGGAACAGACAGGACTGGAGCTGAACTTGTAGGCAGACAATGCAGCAACAGACAGGACGAGCTGAAGCTGTAGGCAAATAATGCGGGAACAACAGGATTCAGGATACTCAAGCAGAATTCAGGATTCTCAAACAAGCTTGGCTGGAACAGGATTCAGGATACTCAGACAGGCTTGGCTGGAACAGGATGCAGGATTCTGGAACAGGATTCAGGATACTCAGACAGGCTTGGCTGGAACAGGATGCAGGATTCTGGAACAGGATTCAGGATTCTCAGACAGGCTTGGCTGGAACAGCAGGATTCAGGATTCTCAAACAAGCTTGGCTGGAACAGGATGCAGGATTCTGGAACAGGACTGGAGCTGAAGCTGAAGGTAGAGGGGACTAGAGCAAGCAAAGCAGACTAGGCAGGACACAAAGCTGATCCACACAGACAAACAGAGAAGATCAGAAGCAGAAGTGCACACAGGCACCCTAACAAGAAATCAAGACAGAAGTGCACACGGGCACACAGACTAGAATAAGGCAGAAGAGCTACACTGCACACGGACTAACCTAGAGACCTTTGGCATTGCAAAGGCCCTGAATTAAAGTCCACCACTTCCTTATAAACAGGACAGAGGCAGGAAATACACCAAAGAGAGGCTTGAAACACGCAGGAAGTGGAAACCCTACAGGACAGAGGCAGGAAATACACTGAACACCAAAGTGTGGCTTGAAACACACAGGAAAGAAACAACAATGCAGACAGGAGCCAGCTCAGAAGCTGACCATCGGAAATAAGGCGAGTCAAAGAGGGGTTGCAGCCACAGTCGTGACAACAACAAGTACAGGAGCGTCATTTAGATGTACTCAGTCTATCTCGTTCCAGTTGTTCCACAAAGGCTTGGGCTGCCACTATGATGTCCTAATACTGTAGAGTTCCATTGTGACAAACGTGCAGTTTAGCTGGGTATAACAGGCTAAAGTGTATTTGTAGCTTATGTAGGCGGTCACAAAGTAGAGCAAACTGTTTGCTTTGGAGCGAGACTTTGGCAGAATAGTCCTGAAAGCACAAATTCTTATGACCTTCATAGTCTAGTGTTGCGTTCTCGAGGGCCTTGGCATTCTGTCAGGTCCTCGAGGCAGGACTGGAGTTCATGAGCCCTTGGGCCACTGCCGAGGAGCGGCAGCGGCAGGCAAGACTACCTCGGGACTGGAAACACAGAAGAGCAGTACTGGAACTCTGGACTGGAGTAGTACAAGGCAGGCAACTAGAACAGATGAGACAGGAACAGCTTCACCTGCACCTAGCCACCGTTCCTCCAGAGTTGAGCTCCGGTGTAGGCGGCCGGCAGGACTTGCAGGATAAGGCAGGAACTGAAGATCCAGAGGACCCACCCTGGGTCTGGGATACACGAGGGCAACAGGGCACGGAAATAGACTCAGACAGTGTGCTGCTGCACAGCCACTAGCAAGACCCAGAAGACAGACCAAGGAACACAAGGCGCACAGAAGCTAGCAGGAGCAAGGACTAGGGCAGCAACACACTAGGCAGAACGGGGATCCGGGAATACCCACAGGGTAAACCCTCTAGCTAGGTGGAGACAGGATACAGGAATAATCACCCAGAAAAACACACTAGCCAGACAGATACAGGATTCAGGATATACAAGCAGGGTAGGCATACAGGCTAGGCAAGGCAGGGTTCAGGGTAAAGAGAGCAAACCAGGAAGAACAGGCCAAGGGTCTGAAGCCACAGCCGTTCCACACACTGACTGGGGAACTCACAAAGGCTGAGGCTTCGCATACAGACAGAGAACAAACCCGGACAAAGGCTTCACCCCAACCCAGGGTAAGCCAGGAACAGAGGCTTCACCCCAACACAGGGTAAGCCTGGAGCAGAGGCTTCACCCCAAACACAGGGTAAGCCAGGAGCAGAGGCTTCACCCCAAACACAGGGTAAGCCAGGAACAGAGGCTTCACCCCAAACACAGGGTAAGCCAGGAACAGAGGCTTCACCCCAAACACAAGGTAAGCCAGGAAGGACCCACAGTCCACAGACAGACAGTGGCAGGGAAGACCCCCCTACAGAAGGACAACAGAGACACAGACACAGAAAGAAACTGGGCTGGAACCCAGAGAGAGGCTAAGCAGTAGTGCAGCAGACACTTACTAACCTGACCTGGCCTAAGAGCATAACACTTATGCAAAGGCCCTGACTGCCAGCACAGCACTTCCTTATGAAGGCTCTCACTGATGAGTCACCAGCAGTAGGACAGAAGCAGGAAGTACACTGACCCCAAAGAGAGGCTTGACACACATAGGAAGTGAGCCCACAGGAAAGACAAACAGGAGCCATCTTGGAAGCTGGCACAGAGCCGGTGGCAGCCATCTTAGATGCTGGCTCCCCAGAGAGGCATAGCACACACAGGTGAGGTCTAGTGAAGCAATCAGCACACAGAGCCAGAGACAAGACTAACACAAAGACAGACAGAAGCCAGCAGAGCTGCTGACCCCCAGAAAGAAGGTAAGGCTGAGGGTGGTCATGGCCACAGACATGACATCTAGTAATTTACCATCTCCGAGGGCAGACAATACCTTCATCTTATAATGATAATGAAGTAGTCTAAAAATGACTACCCTGGGGCGCTCTGTGGCTGATCTTTTGAGACCCAAATAATGCACACGTTCTATTCGCAAAAAAACATTAGTACTTTGGTGTTGCAAAAATCTAGGAAGCCATTCTTCCAGAAACCTCCATAGCTCTGCTTCTTCGACCAACTCCAGCAGCCTGCCCAGTCTCAAATTGTTCTTAAGAGAGCGTTTTTTTCAGATCATCTACCTTATCTCCCAAAGAAGCAACCTTGTCTTATAGATGCTTGATTTCCAGTGAGGATTCTTGAGCAGAGGTCTCAATCCCTCCCACTCTCTGTTGAACTGCCTGAAGATCTTTGGTTAAAGTAGTAAAACAATGCTCCATGCCATCCAGTTTATCAATAACTTGTTGGAATTGCATGTCTATGGCCTGTTCCACAGCTAAGCAGACCTCTGTAATGATTTCAGCTGCCCATTCAGAGCCCATTGTGGGCGAGGAGGGGGCACTTTTCTCAGTTATTTTTAGGCCTCCTCCATGACTTTTCTCTGCGTCCTTTCTGGGCCCTCAAGATGCCATATGGAAGCACGCACCCCCTAGGCAGCGACAAACTAAGGCTGCAAATGTCACCAAAGGTTCTACAGAAGCAGCACCAGAAAATAGAACAGGGACTAGTATTGGAGCATTTGTGCTTTGAAAGAGGCGGTATATCAAACTGATAAACATAAACATAAAATGCAAGAGGCTGAGCCTGTCGCAGACCAAACCTCTCAATCCTCCCAAGCAAGTGTCCAGAGGGCAGTCTGAGATAAAGTGTTGAGTGAGGATCACCTCTAACACTGGGCAAGGGGTGGGGGGGGGGGGGGAAGGAGGCCAAATGAAATATTGCTCAATTCTGTCCAGACCACACATCAAGCACTTTCATAGACGCAGCCCACGTGCTTGGCAAGAGGTCCAAAGGGCAAAAGACTCACCACTGTCTCTCTCCAAGATAATCGCACCAGCTGACGGCCCAGCCAAGGCACAAAACCAGAAGAAAGGCCCAGTGAATGGTAGATCTGCCCATCTCTTACTCCCACAGCAGCAGCCCCGCACTTACTCAAGAGTGCTCTCACTAAACACTGCCGGTTGCAAGCTCCAGCACTTCAGTGCCGTCGCTTCCCATGTCACAGGCAGTTTGGGATCTTCACCTCTCCACTCCTGATGCCAGCCGGGCGCATCTCCGCGTCGTATGGACAACCAGCTTTGGTACTGCAGACCACCTTATCCCACATTGCTCCTCCACCAGAAACCAGGACGCTGCTCTAACCACTGGGGGAAAGGTACAAGCACTCATCGCCAGCTCCACAGGTCCGTGTCTAGCACCAGAGAGTGAGAGAACCACGCAGTGGATCTGTGAGAAGATAGCCTCAGGCATGCCTGAGCTGTGTACCAAATGTGAGGCCGTTTTTAAGGAAACGGAGCATCTGGGCATCCAAAATCGGGAGTTTGCAAGATGGCAAGATGGGGCCATCTTGGCCGACGGCTCAACCGGGAGTCAAACCTCCTCCATTTAAAAGAGTAACACTTCTTAGTGGAATCTTTCCTGGACGCCAGCAAGACCTGGGAGACACCCTCTGAAAGACCCAAGGAAGCAAATTCTAGGCTCTCAACATCTAGGCTGTGAAGGCCAGAGACTGAAGGTTGGTATGCAGAAGGGACCCCTTGTTCTGCGTGATGAGGGTCGGAAAAAGTCCAATCTCCACGGATCTTCGGCCACAACTCTAGAAGAGGAGGAAACCATATCTGCCATGGCCAATAAAGAGCAATCAGAACCATGGTGCCCCAATGTTGTCCGAGTTTCATCAAGGTCTTCTCTATGAGAGTTATGGGAGGAAATGCATACAGAAGTCCTCATCCTCAACGCAGGAAGAAAGCATCTGACGCTAGTCTGCCATGTCACCCCGAGCCTGGAGCAGAACTGAGAGACCCTGTTCTTAAGGTGAGTGGCAAAAAAGATCCACCAAGGGGGTGCCCACATTGAAACCACTCATGCGGTTGCAATATACTGCTCAGTCTGTCTGCCAAGCAGTTGTTTTTACTGGGAAGGTAAACGGCATGGGCGTTCATCCCATGAAGGGGAGCCCATTGTCACATACCCACCACTTCCTGACACAAGGGATAGGAGCCCGTACCTCCCTGCTTGTTGACATGAAACATCACAACCTGGTTGTCTGTCTGAATTTGGATAATTTGGTTTTGCAATTGATCTCTGAAAGCTTTAGACCATTCCAAATGGCCCATAGATGGAGATTGATGTGAAGTTGAGCCTCCTGACTTGATCACCAGCCTTGAGTGTGAAGCCCATCCACATAAGCTCCCCAACCCAGGTTGAATACATCCGTTGTCAACAACTTATGTGGTGGAATTTGGAATGGGACTCCCAGAGTCAAACTGGACCCGAATATCTACCAGAAAAGGACATGAGCCAGCCCCAGTAGGATGCGAATTACATCCATCAGGTTCCCTATGGCTTGAGAACACTGAGAAGCTAAGGTCCACTGGGCCACTCTCAAATGGAGCTGTGCCACAGGAGTGACATGCACTGAGGAAGCCATGTAACCTATCAGCCTCAACAGCTGCTGAGCTGACACTGCTAGCTGCTGTGGATTTGCAAGGCAAGTGGTACCAAGGTATCTGCTCTCGCTAGAGGAAGGAAGGCACAAGCTTCATTGTGGATTTCCTGAAAACCTGACTGGCTGTGGTGTCTCCAGGACTAGGTTTAGAAACCACTGCCCTAGACTCTTCAGTCTTTCCTCATAGGAAAGTCATCCCATCCTCTTTATGATTTTCATCACCCTTCTCTGTGACTTTTCCAATTCTGCTATATCTGAAATGCAGTGACAAGAAATAAACACAGTATTTGAGATGTGATCGCACCATGGAGCAATATAATTCTCTTTTGTTTCTATTCCTTTCCTAATAATTCCTAACATTCTTTTTGCTTTCTTAGCTGCTGCTGCACACTGAGCAGAGGGTTTCAACATATCTACAATGACACCTAGGTCCTTTTCTTGGGCGGTGACTCCTGATGTGCAAACTTGCATCATGTAGCTATAGTTTGGGTTCCTCTTTCCTACATGCATCCTAAGCCCAGCCCAGTCCTTCTTATCTATATATGTTTCCAAAATTGGCTAAATGATTCAGATTTTTAGACTATTAAACTTAAAGTACAATCAAGAAGACTTCACAAGAAAGAGGCAGCTTTTGTTTAAAAAGAGAACCATCTCCCTTGTGTTTCTTCAGTTCAAACTCAGTGCACTTATAACTATTATGTGGGAGAGATACTAGTGCCAGAAATGGCATTCAATGTTGGCGAATCAGAGAAACTGAATCAAATCTCTGTAAACCTGGAAGATGTACTGGGTCAATCTGACAAATTGAAGAGTATCAAATCGCCAGGACTGGATAGTATACATCCTAGAGTACTGATATAATTGAAAAATGAACTTGCAGTACTATTGTTAGTAATATGTAATTTATATTGAAAATCAAGCATGGTACCGGAAGACTGAACCCTATTTTTAAAAAGGGTTCTAGAGGTGATCTAGGAAATTACAGACCGATGAGCCCAATGTCGGTGCCGGGCAAAATGGTAGCGACTATTATAAAGAACAAAATTTACAGAGCATATTCAAAAGTATGGATTAATGAGACGAAGCCAACATGGATTTAGTGAAGGGAAATCTTGCTCACTAATCTACTATATTTCTTTGAAGGGGTGACCAAACATGGATAAAGGTGAGCCAGTCGATACTGTAATATTGTGTATCTGGATTTTCAAAAGGCATTTGACAAAGTACCTCATAAAAGACTCCAGAGGAAATTGGAAAGTCATGGGACAGGTTAAAGGATAGAAAACAGAGAATAGGGTTAAATGGTCAGTATTCTCAATAGAGATACTGGGTGGGGTTCTGCAGAGGTCTGTGCTGGGATCATAGCTTTTTAACATATTTATAAATGATTTAGAGATGGGAGTTAACTAGTAAGGTAATTAAATTTGCTGATGACACAAAATTATTCAAAGTTGTTAAATCACAAGAAGATTGTGAAAAATTGCAAGACAACCTTAAGAGACTGGGAGAATGGGCATCCAAATGGAAAATGATGTTTACTGTGAGCAAATGCAAAGTGATGTACGTGAGAAAGAGGAACCTAAACTACAGCTACATAATGCAAGGTTCCATGTTAGGAGTCACCGAGCAGGAAAAGGATCTCGGAGCCATCGTTGACAATACTTTGAAACCCTCTGCTCAGTGTGCAGCAGCGGCAAAAAAAAACCAAATAGAATGTTAGGTATTGTTAGGAAAAGAATGCAAAATAAAAACAAGGATGTTATAATGCCTTTGTATCGCTCCATGGTGCAACTGCACCTTGAATATTGTGTTCAATTCTGGTCCCACATCTCAAAAACAGATATAGTGGAATTAGAAAAGGTACAGAGAAGAGCAACGAAAATGATAAAGAGGATGGGACAAGTTCCCAATGAGGAAAGGCTAAAACAGCTTGGGCTCTTCAGCCTGGTGAAAAGACGGCTGAGGGGAGATATGATAGAGGCCCATAAAATACTGAGTGGCGTGAAACGCGCAGATGTCAAATCACTTGTTTACTCTTTCCAAAAATACTAGGCCTAGGGGGCACGAAATGAAGCTACAAAGTAGTAAATTTAAAACAAATTGGAGAAAATATTTCTTCAATCAACGTGTAATTAAACTCTGGAATTTGTTTGCAGAGAATGTGGTAAAAGCGGTTAGCTTAGTAGGGTTTAAAAAAGGTTTGGATAGCTTCCTAAAAGAAAAGTCCATGAGCCATTATTAAAATGGACTTGTGAAAACTTCTGGCATAAGCAGAATAAAATGTATTGTACTGTTTTGGGATCTTGCCAGGTACTTGTGACCTGGATTGGCCACTGTTGGAAACAGGATACTAGGCTTGATGGACCTTCGGTCTGTCCCAGTATGGCAACACTTATGTACTTAAGGTATGAAAAGAATGGACTAGATTAAATGGGGGTTGGGAACAAGGAGACCATGCGTCAATTCCTACTTCTTCCACTGATTGTCAACCTGAATGTCATGATTGTGGCCGTGCCTCCTCCCAAACTCACCTTATTTCTGGGGGTCAGCTTCTTAGCTGGCTTCTGTTTCTTCTGTCTGTCCTTTCTGAGCTAGGCTCTGTTTCTGTATGCTGGCTGCTTCCAGCAGCATGGCTCTAATTGCTTCACTTTACTGCACCTGTGTGTGTTGCCTGAGTTAGCTCTGTCTCTGTATGCTGGCTGCTCCCAGCACAGCTCTAATTGCTTCACTATACTGCAGCTGTGTGGGTTAAGCCTCTGTGTTTCAGTATGCTGGCTGCCTGTGTCTGGTAGTTCTTCTTCTTGGCTGTTCCTGATGCTCGTGCTCCTGTCCTAGTCGCTGCTGCCCTGAAGTGATTTAATCTAAAAGCAAGCTAGAATCCTGACTTCTCAAGCTGGACATCACATCCACCTAAAAGAAACTGCTTCAAGCTCATCAGACAGCAAATCTACCAAGAAACTTCCTGTTCCAGCAAGGATCTCCTGCATCACTCTCCATAGCAGCCTCCATCAATGTGAGTTATCCAGCTTAATTTACAATCAAACCTGTTATTTTGTAGCACACTTCCATTGGTAAAAGATCCTCTCTAAAATTGCCTCTCTATTGTAAACTTGTTACCTTGCCTGTATTAGAAATAAACATTTTCTTTTTAAAGTTAACTATCTGGCCTTTATATTGGGAAAAGCACATGTCCTCACATGTGCAAGCTCCGAATGCTTTAAGCACATGTTCCTAAACGTACAATGCAGGTTAATGTAATTAATTCAAATTTAGTGTATTTACTTCCCCTTTTCCTTTCCTTATAGGTAACTGGGGAATAATAAAACAGAATAGAATCAAAATATAAATACAGCACATGTTGCGACCACATGCTCTGAGCGATCCCCTCTATTCTTAAACATCATTTTGGAACTGTAACATTTCCTGTAATATTTTTAATGGTAATTGATAAGGAAGTGGTCCCTTCAGGGCCTTTGCAACGTTTGTGTTTGCTTTAGGTAGGGGTGGTGCAGTGTGCACTTCTGTCTTTGTGTCTAGGTTCCCTGCTTACATTTGCTTAAGGTCCAGGTTAGTGTGGGTGCAGTGTGCACTTTTGACTTGTGGTTAGCTTTCCTGCTTTTCCCTTGTGGTTCCCCTGCTTTCCCTTTTGGTGCTGTTAGAAGCACTTCTGTTAGTGGAGTGCTTAGGAGCACTCCTGGTAGCTTGGTGCTTAGGGGCACCTGTGTTAGTTTAGTGATTAGGAGCACTTCTGTTGGTTTACTGTTAGGAGCACTTCTGTTGGGTTACTGTTAGGAGCACTTCTGTTAGTTCAGTACCTAGGAGCACTCCTGTTTCAAGCTTATTCTAGTATCCTGGTCCCTGTGTTATCCTGTATTCAGTAAGTCCTGCCGGCCGCTCGAACTCAGGAGCTCAACTCCTGGGGGGTCAGTGGCTAAGTGCAGGTGAAGCTGTGCGGACCAGTCCGGTGTACTCCAGTTCAGAGTGTTCCGGTCCTGTGTGCTCCAGTCCGGTGTGTTCCGGTCCAGTACGGACCAGTCCGGTCCAGTGTGTTCCAGTCCGGTGTGTTCTGGTCCAGTACGGACCAGTCCGGTCCAGTGTGTTCCAGTCCGGTGTGTTCCAGTCCATGTGTTCCGGCTCACTGGGCAGTGCCTGCAGTCCTTGCCTGTGCCGGGGTGCTAGCCCAGTGTTGGTTGGTGGGTTTTGCCTGCTGCTGTCGCTCCTCGTCAGCAGCCCAAGGGCTCACGTTTGCTCCAGAGCCTGTCCCCGGGGGCTCTGAACCTGAGAACCTGACACTGAATGTAAATCACCTTGAGCTACTACTGAAAAAGGTGTGAGCAAAATCAAAATAAATAAATAAATAAGTGTTCATCTCCCCCACTGTCTTGGATATTCTCTCTTTCTTAGAAACTGGACTAAATCTGCCACAATTAGCCTTCATTTGAAATTACATTTCCCATTACATTTTTTCCAGAAGCAACAGTCAGGGATATTTCCTGTGTTAATGTGCACAATCTTTTCGAAAGAGGATTCACTCTTTGCAAACAGTGCATGCTCAAGTACATACTTTTAACACTACTGCTACTGTATAACAAAAAAACGATTTCCATAAATGACAGGAAATAATGTGAAATACAAATTTTGGGGCTGCGTATCACTATTTGCAATTACATGGAGCTATCCAGAGCTAAATAGAAGTATCTCCTTTCTTGGGTTCTGCTCATACCTCCCTAACATAATTACTGGGTTTCATTTGGAATATCCACAAAACTTTTTTTTTTCTAGCCACAGAAATCTCCTCTTGGCATTTCCCATTCCTCCAACAACTAGAAACTGGGAGAAAGCCGACAGTCATTCAAAAGCACATGGTTCGGAAAAAGATATCACCAAAACAGGGAAGATGGGGTACCTCGATAGAGAGGTTGCAATAGAGATCATAGTAGACCAGGTGTCTTTAAATAAAAAGTAGATAGATCTTCACGACTGCAAATTGTCACTGTCAACTGCTGAACAAGATGTAAATAGGAACAACAAACATAATTTGAATTGTCTATATGCAAATGCCAGAAGCCTAAGAAATAAGATGGGAGAGTTAGATACAATAGGCATCTCTGAGACCTGGTGGAAGGAGGATAATCAGTGGGACACTGTCATACCAGGGTCCAAATTATATCATAGGGATACAGTGCTGGAGAATTGGTGGAGGGGTAGCAATGTATGTTAAGGAGGGCCTTGAATCAAATAGACTGAAAATTCTGCAGGAAACAAAACACATCTTGGAATCCCTATGGATTGAAATTCCATGTGTAAAGGGAGAAAGATAGTGATAGGAGTGTACTACCATCCACCAGGCCAGGATGAACAGAATGTATAAATGATACCTGAAATTATGGAAGCTAACAACTGGGGAACACAATAATAATGGGTGATTTCAATGACTGGCTAAATATAGCATAAGGGCCTGCTAGGGAGGTAAAATTCTTTGATGAAATCAAGAATTGATTTATAGAGCAGCAGGTACATGAACCAACAAGAGGAAGAAAAAATCTAGACCTTATCCTTACTGGAGCGCATGATCTGGTGAAGGAGGTAATGGTGCTGGTGCCACTTGATAACAGTGATCACAATATGATCAGATTTGATATCAGTTCTGAAGTAAATACACAGAAGAAATCAAAATATGTTAGCATATATCTTTCAAAAAGGAGACTATGATAAAATGAGAAGAACGGTTTAAAAAAAAAAAAAAAAAAAAAGAGGAGCAGATGTGAAGGTCAAAAAATTACATCAGGCGTGGATGCAGGTCAAAAACACCATCTGGAAGACCAGGTCAGTTATATTCCATGTATTAAAAAAGAAGGAAAGTGGGCCAAATGACAGCCGGCATGGTTAAAAAGTGAGGTGAAGAAAGCTATTAGAGCTAAGAAAATTCTTCAGAAAATGGAAGAAGGATCCCACTGAAAATAAAAAAACAGCATAAGGAATGGCAAACTAAATGCGAAGTGCTGATAAGGAAGGCAAAGAGGGACTTTGAAAAAAAGAACACAAGGTATATTAGAAGCAAGAAGCTGGCAAAAGAATCAGTTGGACTGCTAGATGACCGAGGGGTAAAAGGGGCACTCAAGGAAGACAAAGCCATAGCAGAGAGATTAAATTAATGTTATGATTGTGGTCATAACCCCTCTCAAACTTACCTTTTTCCTGGTGGTCAGCTTAGCTGGCTTCTGTTTCTTTTGTCTGTCCTGTCTGAGCTGGCAGGTTCCAGCAGCATGGGGCTAATTGTCTCACTTTACTGCAGCTGTGGGTGTTGCCTGAGTTGCTCTACCTCTCTTTGGGTGTACTGGCTTCAAGTGCTTCACGGTGCTGCATTGGTGTGGGTTGGGCCTCTATGGGTTTCAGTGTGCTCTCTGTGTTTGTGTGCTGCCTGGGTCTAGGGAGTGTGACATCATCAGGGAGGGCCTTGATAAAGAAGTGGTATTCTTTCCTTCAGAGCCTTTGCAACGGTTGTGTTTGCTTTAGGTAGAGTGGTGCAGTGTGCACTTCTGACTTTGTGTCTAGTTTCCCTGCTTGCTTTTGCTAAAGGTCCAGGTTAGTGTTAGTGCAGTGTGCACTGGTGTCTGTGTGTTTAGCTTTCCTGCTTTTCCCTTGTGGTTCCCCTGCTTTTCCCTCTTGGTTTTGGAAGCATTGCTGTGTGTAGAGCTTTGGAAGCTCTGTTGCTGTTAGAAGTACTCCTGGGTTTGGTGTTGTTAGGAACACTTCAGAGTTTGCTGTTAGAAGTACTCCTGGGTTTGGTGTTGTTAGGAACACTTCAGAGTTTGCTGTTAGAAGTACTTCTGGTTTTGGTGCTGTAGGAAGCACTTCAGTTTGCTGTTAGAAGTACTTCTGGTTTTGGGTGCTGTAGAAAGCACTTCAGTTTGCTGTTAGAAGTACTTCTGGGTTTGGTGCTGTTAGAGGCACTTCAGTTCGCTGTGAGAAGTACTCCTGTAGCTTGGTGCTTAGTGGCACCTGGGTTAGGTTATTGCGGTGGTGCACTGCTGTAGCGTGGGGGCTTAGGAAGCTCCTTTGCTAGCTTGTGTATTTAGTTCCCTGCTCTGTTAGTTTAGGGCTTAGGAAGTCCCTTTGTTGAGCAGGGCTTAGGAGCTCCTGTTTAGCATAGGGCTTAGGAAGTCCTTTTGTCAGTTTACTGTTAGGAACACTCCTGCTGGTTTAGGGCTTGGGAGCACTTAGATCAGTTTAGGTTTAGGAGTACTTCTGTTTCCAGTCCTGGTCCCTATGTCATCCGTTAAGTCCTGCCGGCCACTCGAACCCAAAGGCTCAACCCTTGGGGGGGGTAGTGGCCAAGCGCAGGTCAAGCTGTACGGACCAGTCCAGTGTCTTCCGGTCCGGTGTGTGTTCCAGTCTGGTGCGCTCCAGTCCAGTGTCTTCCGGTCCGGTGTGTGTTCCAGTCCTGTGTCCTCCAGTCCGTGGGATTGCAGTCCAGTGTTCCAGTCCTGTGTCCTCCAGTCCGGGGGATTCCAGTCCATGTGTTCCGGTGTGCTTGCCCAGTGTTGGTTGGTGGGTTTTGCCTGCTGCTGTCGCTCCTCGGCAGCAGCCAAAGGGCTCACGTTTGCTCCAGAGCCCGGCCCCGCGGGCTCTGAACCTGAGAACCTGACAATTAATTCTTTGCTTCAGTCTTCACCAAGGAAGATTTTGGGAAATAAACCAGTGCCAGAAATGGTATTCAAAGTTGAATGAAATCTCTGTAAACCTGGAAGATGTAATGGCGCAATTTGACAAATAGATGAGTAGCAAATTGCCTGGTATTCATCCTACAGTACTGATAGAATTGAAAAATGAATTTGCAGAACTATTATTAGTAATATGTAATTTATCTTTAAAATCAAGCATGGTTCTGGAAGAGGATGGAACCAGAAGATAACTTAACAGCAAAAGTACCACAGGACACAAAATAGTACACGACAAAGTGGGAATGGAGGAAGGCTATAAACCTCGAGAACAATATAATAAAAGTTTATTATGTAAAATATATAATGCACAATTAAATAAATATGTTAAAAAACAGTAATATACACTAAGTAGTAATATACACAGAGTAATATCAGTGCTCAAGACTCGACAAGGCACCGTGTTTCGGCATGTAATGTGCCTGCCTCAGGAGTCTGCAATAAACAATAGAGTAAAACAGTGATAAAACAAATATATAAGAGCATCAATCTAAATATAAGAATGGAAATCAATAATACATGAGCATCAAAATATAAGAATGAACATCAATTAGAATAATCATTCAAGTACATAAATATATATCTGAAATGATACTTAATTTTTACATGGGAAGTGTGAAATACATACGAGGTATAAATAAGAGCATCAAAAATACATCGAATGCATATGTAAAGATATAAAGGAGAGCGCTAGAAATATAATGAATGAATACATAGAAAAAGTGTATTTGAGACATGTCAGAATGTACAGGTGCATAATTATAAATGCATAATAAAAATATGTATAACATATGATCATTCACCTACATAAGAAATTAATCTAAAATTGTAAATAAATCATAAAAGATGTAAAAACATTGGGAAATTTTATATAAAAATAGGTAATACATATAAGATATTTTAAAAAGCATTAGGAATATAGCAAATGCATACATAAAAAGGTGTGCCTGAAAACATGTCGGACTATATAGTTGCATAATTATAAATGAAATGGGGAAAATTCAAAAGATGTACAATTTGTAAAACAAGTATACCAATATTTAAAACACTGGAAATGAAGTGCCTACTGACCTGACAATTAGTGTCTCAAGAAAAAACTGCTGGGTATAAAAAGGGGGTCTGTGAAGAAAGGACAAGGAATACATAATGAGAGAGCCAGCGTGGGTAAATGTGAACACAGGAGTAATCAAAAATAAAAAAATAAAAAGAATAAATTAAAAAAAGAAAAAAGGAAAGAAGAAAAGAGAAAAAAAAGGAAGAAAGGCATACCTTTAAAAAGACCGTGCATATGTGTAAGGATGCACAATATGGGACGGTAATGTCAAAAGAAGGCAAAAATACCTACAGAAAAAAAGTTGACCGTGAAAAAATAATAAGATTCATGTTAAACGTGAGCAAAAACACTTGAAATACTAAATGTGTAAGATGTCTAAACTAACATATATTATGAATTAAAAGAACGATTCTGGGGAAACACAGATGGGGAAAAGAAATACCGATGGGGTGTAGAGAAATATGTAGAAAGGTCTAAAAGAAAGGTGGGGGTACGATCACAAGTACTAATATATATATAGTGTGTACTGGGATAGTGAAGTGCCAGCACTAAAATAACAGGATTACTGGTGAAAAAATAAATAGATTCAGAAAGAAGGAAACATGTGACTAGGTGCTCCTAGATGGGCAATATAAAAGAAGAGAACTGAGACATATTAAAAACATATACATGGCTAATGGACTCACAGAAAAAGTGGCAGAACAAAATGAAACAGCACTGGTGTGGATTACTGATGATAAAAAGTGAAATCGGCACCGAACATAAAAACATACTTCTTTCAGAAGACGCTGCAAGCAGTGTGGATAGATGAATGCAGTGAAAACGTTTAAGGTACATAGTGATATTAAATGCATATAAAAGAGAAAAAATAAAATACAAAAGAGTGCGTGGAAGAGGGGAATGTAAGTGTGCGTTTAAATATACATCTTCTGACAAGAAGGAATATCAAAAAATGAACAACTTACCAAGGTACGTATCAGCATTCGAAGCAGAAACACTGTTCGGGGAAATAAGACATCTATGCCGACTATTATTTAAAGTGGCAAAAAGGCGTGAGAAAAGACGGCATGCTTTTGAGATACAGGAAGTGGTGGATCAAATGAATAGTCAAATATGCTAAACAATGACATAATGAGACACGGAAACGTGGTTAAAAAAGTGCTACAAGATGCGGTGCTAAATGATGAGAGAAAAAATGAAACAGACCTCTAAAGAGACTGAAAAACTGGATGGAAGAATAAAGAATTAAAGAAAGTAAATAATGAAATAAAAGGATCATAGCAAAGAATATATCTAATGAAAGAGCACCTAGATAAAGGTTGAGTGTTGGGAGAAAAAGTAAAAGAAGAAAATATAAGAGGTGTATAAAGCGCAAAAGGGAAAAAATTGGGCTATAGGGGTTCTAATAGATGATGTGGAATAAAAATGCTGAAAAAGACTATAAATGTAAAAGTGTATAAGAAACGAAAAAACTGGAAGTATAAGAGGTCTGCCATGAAGAAGAAAACTGTAATAAAATAAGACAGACAAAGAGGGAAAAAAATGTGAGAATGGTACCAAATGTAAGTGAATATATAATGTGAAAAGACATGTCTGAAAAAAGGGGGGGGATATCAAAAGAATATATAGAAAAAAATGTCCAGTATTTTAAACATCTACAAACGCAACATATATGGAAAACATAAAGGTAGTAAAAAAAAGAAGAAATAAAACAAAAAAAGGAGGTGACCTAAAAGAAGTACTTAAAAAGTTCAAAATAAAAAATACAAAAGGAGACCAATGTGAAAAAGGGTTCCTTCTGTGTGAATCAGAGTGAAACAATAAGTTTAAAGAAAGGGATGGAAGTCGATTTCTTGATTTAGACCTGAGGGCATGACTGTGTTGAACTCATAAATAAAACATTGCTCCTCTTGTAAAACTAGGTTATCAATGTTGTTTCTACGCCAGTGGGGTCTCAAAATTTTAAGAGGGTGGCCAATAACGCCAATTTATTTTTTAAAGGTTCCAGAGGTGATCAGGGAAATTATAGACCAGTGAGCCTGGCGCTGGTGCCGGCCAAAATGGTAGAGACTATTATAAAGAACAAAATTACAGAGCATATTCAACAACATTGATTAATGAGACAAAGCCAACATGGATTTAGTGAAGAGAAATCTTGCCTCTCCAATTTACTACATTTCTTTGAAGCAGTGAACAAACATGCGGATAAAGGTGAACTGGTCAATATTGTGTATCTGGATTTTCAGAAGGCGTTTGACAGTACCTCATGAAAGACTCCAGAGGAAATTGGAGAGTCAAGGGATAGGAGGTAGTCTTCTATTGTGGATTAAAAACTGGTCAAAAAGATAGAAAACAGAGAGTTGGGTTAAATGGTCAATATTCTCAATGGAGAAGGGTAGATAGTGGGATTCCGAAGAGGTCTGTGCTGGGAACGCTGCTATTAGGCTCTTTATGCTTCTTCTGTTCAATTTGCATTGGACCTCAGTTCAATTTATTACTCAATTCAACTGAATTTCAAAGGCGCAATTCCATATGTACCCACTCGCCTCCTCCATTTAGCGGCCTGAGAACCTGCAGAACTGGGTTTGAGTCCCACTGTAGCTCCTTGTGAACCTAAGCAAGTCAATTCCCTCTATTGCCCCAGATACAAAATAACAACCCCTATCTAATAAGCAAACTGCTTTGATTATAACCACAGAAAGGCACTATATCAAGTCCTATCCCCATCATATCCCACATGCACATTTAGAAACCACTAGACAGAGCGCCTTTTTTTCTTAACCCCTACCCTACTCTACTCTACTCTAATCAAACAACCTCCCTCTTTTTTATGTGTTGAATCATCCTACTGGAATCTCAAATCAGGCCTATTTGTTTCAAAGGACCTTTGGAGATTTGGAACTTAAGAGATTGCCTGATTGTCTGCCTACCCACCCGCCCGCCCGCCCGCCCGTTCCCCCATTCACTATTTCCACTGGTAAGCCTACCAGATCAGGCTAATCTCTTTTTTCTATTGCCACTGTACTAATTTTATTGTATCCAGTATGAATGAGTTACTGCTTTCCTATCTGAATTTGGAGTTGCATTCCTGTTTTTTTTTGTTTGCTTTTTAGTTTGTTAACTGTTTTGACCTGTGTGCCACATAAGGTGCTTTAGTAAATACTAATCAATGCTAAACAATCCCATGGCAAGCAGTTGCTTCCCATGTCTGTCTCAATAGCACACTATGGACTTTTCCTCCAGGAATCTGTCCAAACTTTTTAAACCCAGGTACACTAACCGCTTAACTATTCGTTGAGTGAAAAAATATTTCCTCCTATTTGTTTTAAAAGTATTTCCATGTATTTTTTGTCTATAAGACTGTAAGCTCTTTGAGCAGGGACTGTCTTTCTTCTATGTTTGTGCAGCACTGCGTACGCCTTGTAGCGCTATAGAAATGCTACATAGTAGTAGTAGTAGTAACTTCCTTGAGTGTCCCCTAGTACAGTGCACTCCATTTAAGTGCACGTCGGATAAGCGCATGCTCTGTTTAACTGCATGCCATACTTTGGTCCCGTATTTGGTGCCATCAATTTCTATGGGGACAAATTTCGGTTTAGCGCACCACTGATAAGTGCAAGATTCACTTATATGCTAAAAAGTTAATCATTAGAGCTACAAAATCACTTATACTTAATTATAAACAGAAGTCTTATAGAGGGGATAGTTCCTAAAGCTCTTAAAGAGGCCTTGGTAAAGCCTAGTTTTAAAAAACCCTCTTTAGATCCATACTCCCCAAGTAATTACCGTCCGATGTCTAATCTCTCATTTTTATCTAAAATATTAGAAACAGTTGTGTTTACTCAGTTACAAACCTATATAGAAACAAAAAATATACTACACCAGAGACAATCGGGTTTTAGGAAAGGGCACAGTACAGAGACAGTTATGACTTCTCTTTTAAGTGAAATACATACTAGATTGGAGCAGGGTTATATTGCATTGATAATTTTGCTCGATCTGTCAGCAGCATTTGACCTAACAGATCATGATCTATTACTTAATCGTTTGAAGGAAGTTGGCATCTCAGGTATGATCTATGATTGGTTCGATTCTTTTCTTATGAATAAGTCATTCAAAATTGTACAAAATCGTTGCATTTCGAAAGTTCACTCTGTTTCCTGTGGGGTACCACAAGGATCGGTTTTATCATCAATTTTGTTTAATCTATACATTAGTCCTCTTTCATTACTTATCCAGTCTTTGGGTATTAGTTCATATTCGTACACGGATGACTTTCTCTTGATCCATTATGTGAAACCACTGGACATTGAGTTAACACAAATTCAAAATTGTCTTGATGAGGTGGCTAGTTGGCTTAAAAGACATCATTTAGTCTTAAATCCAGATAAGACTGTTACATCCTGGATAACAGGTCGTGAAGTAGTTCCTTCTGTAATACCTACACTGTTTAATAAACAGATACCAACAGTACAATCTTTTAGATATTTAGGAGTCATTATTGACTCAGTTCTATCATTTAATGAGCAAATATCTGAGATAGTAAAGAAATTTTTTTATCATCTACGAAAACTGTGTTCAATTAGAAATTCAATCGACAAAGATTCGCTATGTACCCTAACATATGCATATATTATGACACATCTGGATTATTGCAACATCTATGCAGGCCTTACTAAGATCAATACAAAACGGTTACAAATGATACAAAATATAGCAGCCCGTATTATTTGTAGGGCTTCAAAATATGATAGGATTACACCATCTTCATTGGCTCCCAGTTGAAGGCAGAAAAAAATTTAAGATTCTCACTTTGACACATAAAGCCTTACATTTACTCACTCCATCATATTTAGCTAATCTCATTATGTCCAAAACACAGAAGAAACCAGTCTTCGCAAAAAAACAACAATAGCCAAAAAAAGTGAAGATGACACCAAAAAAAAAAAAATGAAAAACAGACGACACAAAAAAAAATATTAAACTTCGAATTTTATTATGCATGGCACATTTTTACATTTTAAATTATGTGTATAAAAGGAATTGTATAATATATCTTTGTTCTTTCTTCTCTTTTTTCACTTTTTTCAAAATTGTATTTAAAAATGAAGTGTATTAGTGGTTGTAGCTGAACTGTTTTTCTATTGCATATTGATGTTGTTTTAAATTGATATGTTTTATTTAGACTCCTGACGCAGGCCAGTTAGGCCAAAACACAGCTGTGTCGAGTCATATCACCTTAATAAAATTCGAAGTTTAATATTTTTTTTGTGTCATCTGTTTTTCTTTTCTTTTTGTGTCATCTTCGCTGTTTTTGGCTATTGCTAATCTCATTACATCATACTCTCCCATACGAACACTTCGATCACTTACAGATAATAGATTAGTAATTCCGTCACCCCAAAAAGCCAGATGGGAGTCTACCAGAACCTCAGCTTTCTTTTTTCTAGCCCCTTCACTTTGGAACTGCCTTCCAAAAACTATTAGAAGAGTCCTATATTCACTTCCGTAAATTCCTGAAAACATATTTGTTTCAGAATACATTCAACAATAATCTGGGATGAAAGGGAAAAACAGACAGAGTGAATATGTATTAACTAGTAATATGTATAATTATATTTTTGGAATGGATGGTTGTCTATTGTTTACATACTTTTTAATATGGATATTTTTTGTTTTGCTGTGCTTTTCTATCAAATTAATGGATTTCCTGTATGTTTTTAATGCAAATTTTCATTTTTAAGATGTAAACCGTTGTTTTTGTGAATGCAATAAGAAACGGTATAATAAATAAATAAACGATAAACGATATGCATGGTTTAAGACAGCTCCTCTGCAGGGAAGACTCCGCATAAGCGTGCGCACGGAATATGGAAGCCGATTGGCGCGTGACAACCAACGAGATTTCAAATTTACCGCCCCTTTAACTGCCACAGGCAGAATAAGTGAAAGAATGTTGTTAAGAGTGTACACTGGGGTCGTCGTCGCAGCGGAACTGTAAGACTAACACTGGCTGAACGAATAGAAATTCTTAAAACATTAGAAAACAAAGTCAAGCATCAATTGCTAAAGAATATAGTGTCAATCCCAGTCAAATTTCACGTGTCTTTAAGCAGAAAGACCAGCTTCTGGAAGACTGGCAAAACAATAGAAATCCACAACGGAAACGAAAACAGGCGGGAAAAGCTGAGGAGGTAGAAGATGCTCTGGTGGTTTTCTCAAGTCAGGAGCAGACAGTTTCCTGTCAGTGGTTCACTGCTTATGGAGAAAGCTAACCAGCTAGCTGAAAGTCGGACTAACTGATTTCAAAGCCACTGTTGGATGGTTGGAAAGATGGAAGGAGAGGAACATAAAATTCAAGAAACAGCATGGTGAGAAACAAGATGCTGATGACTTTGGTGCTGAAACTTGGGTTATTTCAGTTCTTCCTACCATCTTGAACGAGTTTGCACCTCATAACATTTTCAATGCTGACGAAAACGGTCTCTACTGGCGAGCGATTCCTGATGGAACACTTGCATTCAAACATGCCGAAACTACTGGAGGTAAAACGTCGAAGGACTGACTGACAATCCTCCTTTGCTGCAATATGGATGGGAGTGAGAAGTTGGAACCCCTCATCATTGGAAAGAGCAAACAGCCCCGTTGCTTCAAGAAAGTTAAGCGACTTCCTGTGTCATACGAGGCTAATGCAAATTCATGGATGACTGGGGAAATTTGGAAGCAGTGGCTAAAGAAGTTAGACACTAGAATGCGGGGACAAGAGAGTCAGATTTTGTTGCTTGTGATAATTGTGCTGCACACAGGAATGATGTCAGGCTGTCTAACGTCAAGGTGGTCTTCCTGCCACCAAACACTACCTCTCTGATCCAACCTATGGATCAAGCCATAATAGCCAATTTCAAACAACATTATCGGGCTCTCGTCTGATGAGTGTTATGGATGACCAGACTGGCAAGGATAAACGTGCTGTTGAACTGGCTCGTATCTATCACTGTTGGATTCCCTACATATGCAGAAAGAAGCCTGGAATCATGTTACACAGGCAACCATTGTGAACTGCTACAAGCGGGCAAGCTTTGTTAAGGATGTGGAGAGGAATGACACAGATGCAGCTGTTGCAAACGCGTCAGATGAACAGGTTATTGACATCCCAGCCAGTGTTACTGAAGAGGAGTTTCATCACTACGTAGCTGTTGATTACGATCTACAAACAGCTGACGACAGCACTGATGTCCAGATATGCGCCTATACGTAGGCAACAACGGCTGATGATGGAACAGATGAAGAAATTAGCAGCGAGGCACATGCTGACAAAATTCAACAACCTCCTCCTGTCACTTTTGCAAGAGCGCTGGAGAGTCTAAACACCATGCGGGCCTATCTGGAGACCACTGATGTCAGTGCTATGACAGTTTTTACCGTCTGGCAGAGGTCTGGTAGTCTATGGAACTCACAGACCCAATACTGTACAGAGGACTATAACTGATTACTTCAAGTAAGCCTAAAGTCAGTTAACGGAGACTGAATACTGTACATGTTTGATGTCAAGCTTCTTTGGGTCACAACAGGCAGATCTCTTACATCTTCTTCCATAAAGACAGAAGCAAAAAATTCATTCAGTTTCTCCTCTATGCCTTGTCCTCCCTGAGCCCCCCTTTGATCCTTCGTGATCTAATAGTCCCATGGATTCTCTCACAGGCTTTCTGCTTCTGATGTACCTAAAAATGTTGTACTGTGAGTTTTAGCCTCTGCGGCTTCCAGACTCTCCCTCCCACACTTTCCTATGTCATCGGTACTCACATGTAACAAGACAAAATTTATTTACTTCTACTTGTTCTACACCACTCAGGATTTTGTAGACCTCTGTCATATCTCACTTCATCCATTTCTTTTCCAAGCTGAAGAGCCCTAACCTCTTTAGCTTTCCTTATACGAGAGGAGTTTCATCCCCTTTATCATTTTGGTCACCCTTCTTTGAACCTTTTCTAATTCCGCTATTTCTTTTTTGAGATACGGCAACCAGAACTGAACGCAATACTCAAGGTGCGGACACACCATGGAATGATACAAAGGCATAATAGTATTTTCAGTCTTATTCACCATTCCTTTCCTAATAATTCCTAGCATCCTGTTTTTGGCCGCTGTCACCACATACTGAGCAGACTGTTTCAGCGTATTATCTACAATGACACCCACATCTTTTCTTCAGTGCTGACCCCCAAGGGAGAAACAAAAAAAGGAGAAAGTTTGCTTTTTTATATTTTTATTCTGCCCATCACTAACCTACAATTCCTCCATTAAACCCCAATCTTTAAGTTCCCAAAGAACAAATCAAAATAACCAGAGAAATGTTCTCTTCTCTCAGAACTTCTGCATAACTGATAGCTCTTCATGGGAATCTACTCATAAAACAATAGTTTGCAGACACTTCCCATTAACAGAAAATCAAGTTATTCTGTTCACGAAAAGGAAGGAATGCGAAAAATACGTGGATGCAACAACCTATGAATTTTAAAATACCACTTATACCTTTCTCTATGGGTACTGGTGCCCAGAGACTCATCTGGCTCTGGTCGTCACACCCAAGATAAGCTTTTTCTGCACACTGTGTTCATACGCCATGTGGAGAAAATGGCTTCAGAGGTAAGGTTCAGGTTGTTTCCCTTATCAAGCAGCACAGCAACACCCTTAAATCCCTCTCCAAGCCCATTTCCAATCCAACATCGTCATTATTTTTATTTATTTATTGCATTTGTATCCCACATTATCCCACCTCTTTGCAGGCTCAATGTGGCTTACAATTCGTCGAGGATACTGGAAATAGAAGAGAATATACATTTGGTTTTACAGAGGGTTTTGGGTTACATGGTGGTGAAATACATGGTTGTATTAAAGCAAAAGACATTATAAGACATTCCTATATATATGAAAGATTGTACAGTTACACATGTTGAACTTTGTGATACATCTTGTCGAAGAGATAAGTTTTCAGTAGTTTACGGAAGTTGGTCAGTTCATGGACCGTTTTCAGGTTACGTGGTAGTGCGTTTCATAGCTGCGTGCTCATATAGGAAAAGGTAGATACGTGCATTAATTTGTATTTCAGACCTTTACAGTTGGGAGGATGAAGGTTGAGGAAGATTTTATTGCGTTCCTGGGTGGTAGTTCAATTAGGTCTGACATGTAGGCTGAGGCGTCTCCATGGATGATTTTATGGACTAGGGTACAAAGTTTGAATGTGATGCATTCTTTAAGTGGGAGCCAGTGTAGTTTTTCTCATAGGGGTGTCGTGCTTTCATATTTTGATTTGCCGAATATTAATCTGGCTGCCGTGTTCTGGGCTGTCTGGAGTTTTTTTAAGTATTTGCTCTTTGCAGCCAGCGTATAGTGAGTTACAATAGTCCAGATGACTGAGTACTGGTGATTGTACCAGATTGCAGAAGACAGACCTTGGAAAAAATGGTTTAATTCTTTTTAGTTTCCACATTGAGTGAAACATCTTTTTAGTTATGTTTGTCGCATGATTCTCAAGTGTTAGGTGTCGATCAATGGTGACTCCAAGAATTTTTAGGGTGTCCGAAACTGGTAGGTTTAGTTTAGGTGTGTTGATGGTGGTGAATTTATTCTTATTGTATTGCGAAGTGAGTACTAGGCATTGTGTTTTTTCTGCATTAAGTTTCAGCTGAAATGCATCTGCCCAGGAATTCATGATGTGTAGGCTTTGCTTGATTTCGTTGGAGATTTCCCTTAGATCTTGTTTGAATGGGATGAAGATCCTTACATCATCAGCGTATATATATGGGTTTAAGTTCTGATTCGATAGTAGTTTGGCCAAGGATGTCATCATTAGGTTGAATATGGTTGGTGAGAGAGGGGATCCCTGTGGAACACCGCATTCAGGTGTCCATGTAGCTGATGTAGCCGAATTTGATGTCACTTGATAAGAGCGTGTAGTTAGGAACCCCTTAAACCAGTTGAGAATGTTGCTTCCAATGCCGAAGTATTCGAGGATGTGTAATAAGATTCCATGGTCAACCATGTCAAATGCGCTTGACATGTCGAATTGTAACAGTAGTATGTTATTCCCGTTTGCTATCAATTGTTTGAATTTTGTCATGAGCATAACTAATTCGGTTTCAGTGCTGTGATTAGCGCGGAATCCTGACTTGGAATCGTGTAATATTGAGAACTTGTTTAGATATTCTGTGAGTTGTTTGGTCACCATACCTCCTGTTATTTTGGTAATTAATGGGATGGATGCTACTGGTCTGTAGTTCGTTAATGTTTTTCTTTGCATCTTTGGGTATGGGGGTGAGTAAAATGTTAACTTGCTCCATTGGGAAGAGTCCATTTTGTAGCATAAAGTTCACGTGGTTTGTTAGGTCCATTATAAATTGTTGAGGGGCTGACTTCATGAGGTTGTTTGGGCATATATCTAATTTGCAATGAGATTTGGCGAATCTTTTAAGCATTTGTGAGATAAGGTCTTCCGGTAGTATTATGAATTCAGTCCAGATCCTGTCTGCTGGGTAAACTCCAGGGTCAGGGTCTAGGCATTCTAGGAGTGCGGTGTAGTTGATGGAGCTGGCAGGTATTTTGAGTCGCAGTTGTATGATTTTCTCCTTGAAGTACTTCGCCAAGTCATCAGCTCCTGGTGTGTCTTTGCTGTTGTTGGTGACTGGAGTAGTATCTAATAATTTATTCACGAGTTGGAAGAGTTTGTGTGTGTCTTTGTAATTTGGGCCAATTTCAGTTTTGTAGTATTGTCTTTTGGTTTGCCTTGTGGTATATTTATATTTCCTTCGGAGTTGCTTCCAAGCGTTGAGAGTGGGATCATCTTTCTTTTTATTCCACGCACGTTCTAGTTTCCTAACTTGTGTTTTGAGTTTTTTCAGTTCTTCATTGAACCATGGTATTCAGTTCTTTCTGTGCGAGGTTCTGGTTTAGATTGGGGCAATGTTGTCTAGTATTAATTTACATCTGTTATCCCAATCTGAGAGGAATTGGATTGTGTCTATCTATGATGTTTCAGAGTGAGATCCTCACTTTCCAAAGTAGACATGGTTGTATCCCTCATCTAAGACAGCAGAAGATCAAGACGTCCCAACCAGCTTGACAGCCCAACACCTGGAATGAGGTTTTGATTATCTCTACGAGATCATAGCTAGTATTCAAGTAACGTGCCAGCCAACCTTTCAACAGGAGGGAAGTTCAAGCTTTGCTCAAACTCTTGCCTTTTTAACCGACCACTGGGTTCTGAAAGTTGTCTGGTTAGGATACTGTCTTGACTTATTTGACAAGAAGAATGCACTTGGGGTGCAGAAACCCAAACAAGATACCGGATAGGAGGGGAGAGATTGGTTAAGCTCGACTCAGGAGAGAGACCTTGGGGTGTTGGTGTCCAAGGATCTAAAGGTGAAGAAACAATGTGACAAGGCGATTGCTGTGTCCAGAAGGATGCTAGGCTGCATAGAGAAGGGTATAAACAGCAGAAGAAAGGAGGTGTTGATGCCCCTCTACAAGACGTTGGTGAGGCCCCAATTGAGTATTGTGTTCAGTTTTGGAGGCCATATCTTGCTAAAGATGTAAAAAGACTGGAAGCGGTGCAAAGAAAAGCTACAAATATTGTATGGGATTTGAGTTGCAAACCGTACAAGAAAAGATTTGCTGACCTGAACATATATAATTTGGAGGAAACAGGGGTGACATGAAATAATTGAAAGATATTAATCCGCAAACAAACCTTTTCCAAAGACAGGAAGGCAGTAGAACTAAAGGACATGAATTGAAGTTGAAGTGGGGCAGACTCAGGAGTAATGTAAGGAAGTATTTTTTCACAGAGAGGGTGGTGGATACATGGCATGCCCTCCCACTGGGAGGAGGTGGAGATGAAAACGGTAATGGAATTCAAATGTGCATGGGATAAACACAAAGGTATCCTGTTTAGAAGGAATGGATCCATGGAATATTAGCAGAGATTGGGTGGCAACGCTGCTAACTGGGAAACAAAACTGGTGCTGGGCAGACGGTCTACACCCTGATCTTGACTGAATAGGTATGGATGGGCTTGAGTGTAAATTTTAAGGGGCTTTGACATTAGCTTCAGAACTTTTAGTACAAGAAGAGTGCTAGGCAGACTTCTACAGTCTGTACCCTGAGAATGGCAAGGACAAATCAAACTCGGGTATACATATAAAGAATAACATACCATGTTAAATTAGTTTATCTTGTTGGGCAGACTAGATGGACCGTACAGGTCTTTATCTGCAATCATTTACTGTGTTACATTCTACAAGAGCAACTTGGTCAAGGTCTCCACATCAGGAAATACTTATCAAGGGGTTCTCTTCCCTTTTAGAGGCCAATGAGGTTGAAACTATTCCACCAGAGTAAAAGGGCAGGGATTTTATTGCAAGTAATTGCTGATAACAAAGAAGATGGAGGGATTCCAAGGGCCCTAAACAAGCATCTAGTCTAAGAAACATTCAGGACAGTTTCCCTAGGCACTCACTTACTACCTCCAAAAAGGACACTGGTTATGTTTTCTGCACTTAAAGTATACTTACACCCACAGAAGTGTCTCAGATTTATAACTGAAACACCATCATCAGTATTGCCTTTTAGCCTCACAACAACTACATAGGTCTTTACAAAATACCTCACAGTAGTAGTAGCATACTTAAGCAGACTGGGAGTGCAAGTTTCACTATTTGGATAACTGACTGATAAAGAGCACATCTCAGGAAGTGGCTCAAGGATCAATCTGCACCACCACCTGGGTGTTGGGAACATTAATGGCAGACCTTAATAACTCCAAGTCTTAAATAAGCCCATCAAATCAAATGGAGTTCATAGGAGCTCTGATACAAACAACTCAGGCAAAGGGCTTTCTTCCATAGGCAAAGAAATTTAAGGAAGTCTGTAGACATCAGCATGGAACATGTTGACGTTGGATCACATGGCATCAACAGTACACATGACATATCTCAAGATGAAAATTCAGTTGACCTGAACATACAGTGACATGAAGCCACTCACAGGTTCAGAGATGTAATTTCTATCACAATCCCACTCAGGATTCTTTGTCCTGGTGGATGGTTCAATCTAATATGGCAATAGGCATACCCTTCCTAATTCCTACATACCAACTAGTACTTGCCATGTTGAAGTTACAGCATGAGAAATGTTAACAGTTAGTGGACCAATATCTCAATGCGGTTGTACCCCTGAGGCAGCCCTATTTGTTTCAATAAACTATCTTTGTTTGGACTCTAATTGGGTCTGCTTTTTTCCTACCCTGCTGCTGGTGCAGACCTGAAGAGCCTCTTGATTGTCTGTTGTTTACCAAATAGTACTCACAACAGATTCATCCAAATTGGGCTGCATATCGACTTCACACCTTGGGTCAGCCCAAGAGAAACTTCATTAGATAAATTTCCTGGAAATGAGAACAGTCTTGAATGATCTGAAGGCTTTCAGAGATCAGCTGGTCAACTAAAATATACTAGTTCAGACAATCAAGTTTTATTTATTTTTATTTGTGCCATTTATATCCCACATTATCCCAAACAAGTTTGAATTCAATGTGGCTTTCAATAAATAGTATAGGATACATAACAAATAATAATTTTATTGTTATTTGTTACATTTGTACCCCACATTTTTCCACCTATTTGCAGGCTCAATGCATAATGCATAAGAAAATAATTTGTTGTAAGAATCCAATTGTACAATACAGTATTATAAACGTACTGGGATAGCTATGAATGTTTAACATTTAGAAAATCTATTATGAATGAGAAATTGTACATGAAGCAAAGAGAAGATTAATGGTAAACAGAGTAATAACCAATTCAGGTAATAATTAGTTGTTTGAGATATGGTTGTTCTTTGTGAGGGTTTGTTTGAATAGAAACAATTTGAGGATATTGCAGAATCTAGTATATTCGTGCATATTTCTTATTTTGGGTGGAAGGAGTTCCACCATTTGGAAGTTGCAATGCATTATATCAACAGGAAAGTACAGGATTCTATCTCCTCTGTGTTGGCCCAGTTCCACATTCTGACAGTCTCCCACCTCTCAAGGTATGATCTTCATAGCCATGGGCACAACTGGAAAGGAAACCACCCTAGCAGACAAGTTGACTTGTGTATTTCAACTATACAAATGGTAAATGGATGGGAACGTGACTAAGAAGTTGCAAGAGTGGATCATGCCCCTCAATAGATCTACCACTTATCAGGAGCAGAAAATTACCTTACTTCTTAACAGGACAGGTCACACAGCAAACGAGCTTCAGATGCCTTCCTCCTAAATTGGGATGGGGGCTCTTCTCTATGCATATTCTCCGATACCCCTGATAATGAAGACTACTTGAAACTCAAAAGGGAACAGGGAACCATGATTCTAATAACTCCACATAGGCCTGGAACTTTCCATAAAAAAGACCAATACGATCATGGAACTCCCTTACACTGATAATGCAGGTTTGAGGAACTCTGTTGCACCCATACATCAAGTCCCTTGCTCTCACAGCTTGGATGTTGAAAGGGTAACCTTAGTTTTCCTAGATCTGCCTGACAGTGTTTCAGAGGTAATTCTGGCTTCCAAGAGAAGTTACACTAGAACAGTGGTCTTCACACCCACCGCCAACAGGTCAGGTTTTCAAGATCTCTCTAATAAATAATGGTCAACAAAAGACAGCAATAGAAACATCAGTACGGTTCATAAAAATTTACTGAACCAAAAACTGACGCAGCCACATTTCAGCAAACGTACAGGATATTGGTTGAATTTATCAAAGGACAGATTTTGCCAAAGGAATGTTATCCAAAGAATAACTAAGTCTTTGGAATATACAAATTACAATGTACCGCTTACCACGAGAAAAGAACTTAAAAGCTTTTGAGTGTATTGAAAAATGCTGCTTACATGAAAGAGATTTGCATACAATGGAGGTATTAAGTATGCAAATCAGTCATGCATATTCGTTAGGGATATCCACAAAACCTGACCTTTTCGCAGCCCTTAGGGACTGGGAGTGAACATCAAGGTTGTCTTACAACTTTAGAAGGTCCTATATCCCTTCTCCTTTCCCATACAAGGACTGTTTTATTATCTTGTGCATTTATCTGATACAGGTTTGAAAAGCCATTCCATTTGGGTACTTCTTAATGTAACTAGCACATAGCAGCATCATGTAAAAAATTAATCCTTTAATGCGAGGCTTGCCTCTACTAAAACCTCCCATCAAGACCTTGGCAACGCCATATTACCTCACTAAGTATCCTTCTATGCAATTGTTTAACTATGGGTTACAATAGCCCACTAGAGATCAGCCTCTACGGCTGTTTAGCAATAGGCTCCTGACACAGTAGTAGGTTTATCAAAATCTCTATGGTGATCAGAATTCAACTCCATAATCCACAGGTCCAGTGCACCACCCACCAGCATTAGCTTCTTTTATGCTGAAAGTAGTCTGTAGCTTGATTTTCTCTGAGAATAAGCAGGGTTGTATTGTACTCTCAGAATATTATCAGATAGAGGTGGTCCTGCAAAAGAGCAGCAGGTGGAAGTGGCATGAAAACATAGTGAAGCAGCACAAAAACTGAAAGAGGAATCAAAACTAAGCAGTCCAATGGGGGGGGGGGGGGGCTTTTATGTCACACATAGTGAGAGGACTTGTGTCATGCAGACTAGAGAACACAGACAATCTTGACTTCCTATTCATCACTGAAACCTGGATTCACGACCTTAATGATCTAATAATCTTAGATCTATGCCCACCAGGATACAAAATTATCCACTGGACAAGAAACGGAAAAAGAGGAGGAGGAATAGCCATAATATTCAAATCCGAATTCACCATCATAGCCACAGCCAAATCCATTCTACCACAACTCAAAATCGCTTCGGTAAGAATTAGCCACCCAAACTTGCAGGAACACCTTAACGCAGTCCTGCTTTACAGACCGCCAGGCAACTGGCAAGACTCCCAAATACACTTTATGGACTTTATCTCAAACACTTGCGTCTCTACCTCAAATCTTATCATAATAGGAGATATCAACCTGCACCTTGAAGATCTCAACTCCAAGAATGCGAAGAGTTCCTACAATTATGGGATCTCCACAGGGCAAACACGCAACCAACACACATCAAAGGACACACACTAGACATCATCACATACAAACTCGATCCTAATTCAAACCTTATACTGACAGACACAAAATGGACATCCGCTCCGTGGACTGATCACTATAAAGCAAACATCACCCTCCAATGGAGAATAAAAGACATGCCGAACAAACAAGAACGTAAAACCTACACCACGCGAGGTAAAATAGATCCGGTAATATTCTGGCAACAGATATACTATAACGAATGGACAATAAAGACAGACACAAACCAATTCCTCCAAGAATGGGACGATAGATGCAGATCCATATTAGACAATATTGCACCAATCCAAACCAGAACCTCACACAGAAAAAATTCAAAACACAAGTTAGAAGGTTAGATCGTGCATGCAATAAAAAGAAAGATGACCCCACACTCAACGCCTGGAAACAACTCCAAAGAAAATACAAATACACCATAAGACAAACTAAAAGATTATATTACAAAACTGAAATTGGACCAAATTACAGACACACATAAACTCTTCCAAGTCTTGAACAAACTACTAGATAACACACCAGTCATAACCAACAATAAAGACACACCAGGAGCAGACAATCTTGCGAGATACTTCAACGAGAAAATCGTACAATTGCGACTTAAGATACCTGTCAGTACCATCGACTATGCAGAACTCCTCGACTGTTTAGACCCAGACCCTGGCGTATACCCAGCAGACAGAATATTGACCAACTTCGAATCATTATCTGAGGATGTCATTTCCCCAAACGCTCAAAAGAATTGCTAAATCTAACTGTAAACTAGACATATGTCCAAACAACCTTATGACATCTGCTCCTCAACAATTTATAACAGACATAACGAAACACTTAAATTACATGCTACAAAATGGACTCTTTCCGAAGGAGAAGGAAACATATTACTCACCCCCATACCCAAAGATAGAAAGAAAAGTGCCAGTGAAATAACCAACAACAGGCCAGTAGCATCCATTCCCTTAATAATCAAACTTATGGAAGGGATGGTAACCAAACAACTTACAGATTACCTAAACAAATTCTCAATACTCCACACTCCCAGTCAGGATTTAGGTCTAACCACAGTACTGAAAATGTACTAGTTACACTCATGACTAAATTCAAACAAACGATTGCAACTGGAAAGAACATATTACTCCTACAATTTGACATGTCAAGCGCCTTTGACATGGTTGATCACGGAATACTATTACACATCCTTGAGTACTTCGGAATTGGAGGTAATGTTCTCAACTGGTTCAAGGGATTCTTAACCACACGATCATACCAAGTGACATCTAACTTGACTACTTCAGCCTCATGGATACCTGAATGCGGCGTTCCACAGGGATCCCCCCTCTCGCCGACTCTATTCAACTTAATGATGATATCTTTGGCCAAACTATTATCAAACCAAAACCTCAACCCATATATATACGCAGACGATGTAACTACATCCCATTTAAACAAGATCTAAAGGAAATCTCCAATTAAATCAACCAAAGTCTCCATATCATGCACTCAAGGGCGGATGCATTTAAGCTAAAACTTAACGCAGAAAAAAAACAATGCCTAATACTCACCTCACAACATAACACAAACAAATTCACTACCATCAATACACCAAATCTGAACCTGCCAATTTCAAACACCCTAAAAATTCTTGGAGTTACCATCGATCGACACCTAACTCTGGAAAGTCACGCAAAAAATACATCCAAGAAGATGTTCCATTCAATGTGGAAATTAAAAAGAGTAAGACCTTTCTTCCCAAGAACCGTTTTCCGTAACCTTGTACAATCAATGGTGCTCAGCCATCTAGACTATTGCAATGCACTCTACGCCGGCTGCAAAGAGCAAATAATCAAGAAACTTCAGACAGCCCAGAACACTGCAGCAAGACTCATAATCGGTAAAACAAAATATGAAAGCGCTAAACCCCTACGAGAAAAGCTACACTAGCTCCCACTGAAAGAACGCATCACGTTCAAAATATGCACTCTAGTTCACAAAATCATTCACGGAGATGCACCAGCCTACAGGTCAGACTTGATAGACCTACCACCCAGGAATGCTAAAAGATCATCCCGCACATTCCTTAATCTGCACTTCCCCAACTGCAAAGGCCTAAAATACAAACTAATGCATGCGTCTAGCTTTACCTACCTGAGCACACAGCTATGGAACGCATTAGCGCGCTAACTAAAAACGATCTACGAACTAACTTCTGTAAACTACTGAAGACCCATCTCTTTAACAAGGCGTACCACAAAGAGTAACAAATATGAACATATATAACTCCTCCATATATATTCAGAACTGTCTTACTATATCTGCTTGTTTTACCATGTCTCTTATTATAATGTTACCCAAGATCCTTCTGTACCAGTAATTGTATATTTTCTAACTGTATTTCCACTTATCACAATGTATTGTAAGCCACATTGAAACTGCAAAGAGGTGGGAAAATGTGGGATACAAATGCAATAAATAAATAAATGCTTCAGATAAACAACTTAGTTTTATCTTTATACCTCCATGCTGTTGGTGAAATAATTGCTACTTACCAATGCTTGCCATACAGCCAGTTGCTTCCATATGCCATCAAGCATAACCCAGCAGTAGTTTTCTTCCAGTGATTTCGTAAGATTTTAAGCACTCTCATAACGTTAACCATGTTGTTCCTCTGTCACAACCTCTCTATCAAACAACAGGTACAAAGTCTTTACCTAACAAAATTATAAAATCACATTATTACAACTTTTACCACTACCAAGGAAGATCAGACATTATACAGACCACACTACCCTCTCAACCAAGTTTAATTTCTTGAAAAAAGCTATACAGAAACAAAGACAATAAAACAAAAAGTATACTGAAGACAGATACATAGCTATATATTTTTAAGACTAACATAATGTTATTGCACTATGAAGGTAGAGTGTATTTAGAGTATACTGAACATTGATTAAGACAAGCTGAGAAATACCAAATCACGCACGTTAGGGTACCAGTCTCCTCTCCCCATGGTCTGCCATCTCTCCCATTCCCCCTGATCCCACGTTTCCCCCTCTTTTCCCTGTCCACTATATACAACCCCCACCCCATCAGACTCATATATCAGATTGCTCTTACCACATCCCCTCATGCAATACTTCGTTTCCTTCGGTTCGGATCCGTCCTGCCTTATCAGAAACAGGAAGTTGCGTTAAAGGAGGAGGACCAGGTGCCGACATGACGTCTAAACGTTTAAGCCATTTAGGCAAATCTCAGTTTCCCTTTCCCCGCGCAGCCGTCGTTCTGCGTACACTCAAATTTTATTTAACCTTACTTATGTTTTCAAACATTCCAGCTTGTGTAGCATACGGATGTACACAGACACAGAGGAAGTATAACAACGGAATAACTTTTCATAAGTAGAGTAGTAGTTTGTTATAAATCGGTAATCAGTGTGGGTCAATTGGAGGCTGATTATAGGGACTCTCTAGCACATGCTGTATTCGTGCAGACATTTTTTTCCTCCTGGTAAAGCCAAGTTACCCATTCCAGCAGGGAGACGTTTTGGCCGGTCCTGGGTTTAAACTTACATCCCAAAGCGGTGTAGTATTTGTAGTCCATGATTCTATTCTATCCATTTAAATCAGTGCTGAGGGACGGGTCCCATAATGCACCTGATGAGATTGGAAGAAATCCAGGACAGGACAAAAAGTCTTCCTCCTGAAATGGGTAACCTGGCAGCTCTGTAAAGCATCACTAAAACAGACATCATGTTATGAAAATAAGGTGCTGGACATTTAGGGCCCTGTTTACTAAGCCGCACTAGCATTTTTAGCACACACTAAACGCTAAAGTCGCCCATAGGCACCTTGGTAAACAGGCCCTTAGAGTTTCTATTTATTTATTTATTTACTTATTTATGGCATTTATATCTCACATCAAACATTAATTAGGTTGAAACTTGGCAGCACTTAAAATCTTTTTTTCCTGTGCCTAGATCAAAAGAGAAAGATGGTTTGTGGGAACCTGCTCCTTTTGTTTTGTGGAATGCAGTGGTATATTATAAAAATGCACCTAATATTGTTTATTATTACTATATAAAAGAGATATTCAATAATGAGGGCAGAGATACCTTCATGCAGAAGTCCAGATTCAGCCTAAATGTGCCATCATTTTCCATTTCTGTGATATATATTTATTTCTTCTTCAAGTCTGGTTGTAAAAAGGCTTTTTTTGGGGGGTGGGGGTAAACTTTGTTTTTCATCTGTGTGTTTGAATATAGATGAGTCCCAGGAGTAATGATGACTAAGGGAAAGCAGCAGTAGAACAGATGGAGCTGAATGACATTGATGCTTTCCAAACGGTGATGCATAGCTTGATGGGATGTCCTTGTTGTAAGACCAGAGTAAATCATTTTTTAGCTTCTTGTTTAAAATTAACCAAGGAGGAACAAATCTGATAGAGGGGAAATTAGTTCAGCAAACGAAATGTAGCCTTAAAACTATTAGTTGGTTGATATTCAGCAGATGTTAACCAAGTCGACATCAAGCTTCTTTCTTATATATATATATATATATATATATATATATATATATATATATATATAAACACAGAGCACAAACACACACATTTTCCCAAGAAAGGTTAATGGGGCTTACATAACAAATTAAAGAAGAAGCATTACAAGACAATTAATATTAATACAATAATACAACTATTTTTAAAAAGCTTTTCATATTAGCTGAACACAGATCTAAAGAAGTGGGCTTTAAGTAAACTTCTAAATTACATATGATCAGCTGAGTGTCTGATATATTTGGGTAATGAGTTCCAGAGTTTGGTAAGTAAAATTAGCATTATGGATAGTTTTGTAGATTAAGGTTTTACAACTTGAGAAATGGGAATGGGACTTTATATACTGCTTTTCTGTGTTTTTTTGCAACTACTTATTTGTACCTGGGGCAATGGAGGGTTAAGTGACTTACCCAGAGTCACAAGGAGCTGCAGTGGGAATTTAACCCAGTTCCCCAAGATTAACTTCTGCTGCACTAACCACTAGCCTACTCCTTCAAACATACTAAACTATCAATATATTTAAGAAACGAGAAAAAAAATAACATCAAGGTCTTGTAAGTAACATGGACTGTCACAAAAGTCAGGAACAGTGAGCCTATTACTACTACTACTATTTAGCATTTCTATAGCACTACAAGGCATACGCAGCGCTGCACAAACATAGAAGAAAGACAGTCCCTGCTCAAAGAGCTTACAATCTAATAGACAAAAAATAAATAAAGTAATCAAATCAATTAATGTGGACGGGAAGGAAGAGAGGAGGATAGGTGGAGGCGAGTGGTTACAAGTGGTTATGAGTCAAAAGCAATGTTAAAGAGGTGGGCTTTCAGTCTAGATTTAAAGGTGGCCAAGGATGGGGCAAGACGTAGGGGCTCAGGAAGTTTATTCCAGGCGTAGGGTGCAGCGAGACAGAAGGCGCGAAGTCTGGAGTTGGCAGTAGTGGAGAAGAGAACAGATAAGAAGGATTTATCCATGGAGCAGAGTGCACGGGAATGGGTGTAGGGAAGGACGAGTGTGGAGAGATACTGGGGAGCAGCAGAGTGAATACATTTATAGGTTAGTAGAAGAAGTTTGAACAGGATGCGAAAACGGATAGGGAGCCAGTGAAGGGTCTTGAGGAGAGGGGTAGTATGAGTAAAGCGACCCTGGCGGAAGATGAGACGGGCAGCAGAGTTTTGAACCGACTGGAGGGGGGAGAGGTGACTAAGTGGGAGGCCAGCAAGAAGCAGATTGCAGTAGTCTAAACGAGAGGTGACAAGGGTGGATGAGGGTTTTGGTAGAGTGCTCGGAAAGAAAGGGGCGGATTTTACGGATGTTGTAAAGAAAGAAACGACAGGTCTTGGCGATCTGCTGGATATGAGCAGAGAAGGAGAGAGAAGAGTCAAAGATGACCCCAAGGTTTCGAGCTGAGGAGACAGGGAGAATGAGAGAGCCATCAACAGAAATAGAAAACGGGGGGTCCACTGCCAACGACGACCAGCAGCAGCAGGCGAACCACCCAAACAAGGATTGAGGGGGAAAACAGACAGGACTGGTACAAGCAGGACTGGAATTGAAGCGGAAGCCAGGCCGGACTGGAACAAGCAGGACTGGAGCTGAAACTGAAGGCAGACAGAGCTGGAACAGCAGGAATGGAACAAGAAGGACTGGAACTGACGCTGAAGGCAGACAGGGCTGGAACCGAAGCTGAAGACTTACAGGACTGGAATAAGCAGGACTGGAACTGAAGCTGAAAGCAGGCAGGGTTGGAACAAGCAAACAGAACTGGAACTGAAGCTGAAGGCAGACAGGGCTGGAACAAGCAGGGCTGGAACTGAAGCCTTACAAGACTGGAACAAGTAGGACCGGAACTGAAGCTGAAGGCACGCAGGGCTGGAACAAACAGGACTGACACAAACAGGACTGGAACGGACACTGAAGGCAGACAGGGATGGAACTGAAGCTGAAGACTTACAGGACTGGAATAAGCAGGACTGGAACTGAAGTTGAAAGCAGGCAGGGTTGGAGCAAGCAAACAGGACTGGAACTGAAGCTGAAGGCAGACAGGGTTGGAACAAGCAGGGCTTGAACTGAAGCTGAAAGCAGGCAGGCATAGGCGGTCGATGGCCCAACTGTTTGGGGAGGCTAAAGGGGGTGGGGTTGGGGCGGGCCAGGGGTGGAGCTTAAATCTATAATTCTTTGATAACACACAGAAAAAAAATAAAAATAAAAGTCACAATTAATACCTTTTATTACATTTAGATATTAGATACGTAGCATATGTCAAAGGATAAAGTGGTTGCTCAAAGCATATACTAACCACAATCGCTCAACTGCAAAACACTATGCACAACTTTGTGCAAAAACACACTCAGAACCTTACTGTACCATAAATATTACACTGGGCAGACCCTAATACACCATATACCACCCAAACGGACAACATCACAGACCGTCAACAATATGAAACAAGTGATCATATCACAATTCTCATGTCATATACACCCACAAAACATCCTTTTAGGATGGAAATTCACAATTAGCTCCTTTTATTAACGACCAGATAGAGAAAACAGTTTTCAGATTTCAATTTTGGCACAGTATAAGTCATCACAAACAAAATATAGGAACCAAAAGCATTAGGGGCTTATAGCCCATTTACCGTGTTTCCCCGAAAATAAGACACTGTCTTATATTAATTTTTGCCCCCAAAAATGCGCTAGGTCTTATTTTCAGGGGCTGTCTTATTTTTCGGGGAAACATCGGGGTTGGATCGGGGTTGGCCCGCCTGCCCTCCGTCGCTCCTGGAACTAACCTTAAACGCCTCCTTTCACCTTTGCAGCAAGCAGCAGCAGGGCAGGCCACTCCTTCCTTCCGTGTCCTGCCCTCGCCTGATGTAACGTCCGTGAGGGCGGGGCACGGAAGGAGAGGTCTGCCCTGCTGCTGCTTGCTGCAAAGGTGAAAGGAGGCGTTTAAGGTTAGTTCCGGGAGCGACAGAGGGTGGGTGGAGGGGGGGCCCGGCAACCTCGGGTGGGGGGCGGCCTTGTCCGGCTCTTGGCGGCCCTGCTTTCAAACAAAAATTTGCTAGGTCTTACTTTCGGGGGAGGCCTTATATCTACCATTTCAGGAAAACCTCTACTAGGTCTTATTTTCGGGGGATGTCTTACTTTCGGGGAAACAGGGTAGTTATGTTTAAACAAAAAGAGATCTGCATGAAACAAAATATTAATTTTTTAATTTTGACTTAAACCTTCAGAGTCAGGACCTACCTCTCCTGAAATCCAATGTGCGCTGCGTGCCAACATTTCTTCTTCTTGAATTATTATGGTCTGGCCTGGGTCTGGGAAGGAAGTGGGAACGCCTCAGACAACCATTGTAACCAGCCTTGAGCGTTGAGCCTTCCCTTCCCTACTTTGACAGCCCCTCCCGTGCGGAACAGGAAGTTGCATCGCTCTCGCGTAGGGAAGGCTGACTGGCTGAGAGCCTGCACATCATGAATATCCCACCTGCTCCGCCGATCCATCTCGCCCCTTCCCCGCGCGAGCTCTGACTGTCCCCAAGATCCCCGGCCCGCGTCAAGGCAAAGAGGAGGAGGGACGCGGTGCGCCGGAACTGGGCATGGCACTCAGCTGATGGTGAGCCGGCCGGCAGCGCTCAGAGCACTGCAGAGAGGACAGACGGACGGTGAACAGAAAACTAAAGATAAAGAAAGACAGCGTGTCGGGCCAGCGTCGTGTTGGAGAATGAGACTGCTGCAGGCGACTGGGGAGGCTTAGCCTCCCCAAGCCTCTTATACCGGGCGCCTATGCAGGCAGGGTTGGAACAAGCAGGACTGACACAAACAGGACTGGAACTGAAGCTGAAGACAGACAGGGCTGGAACAAGTAGTGGTGGAACTGAAGCTGAACACTTACAGGACTGGAACAAGCAGGATTGGGATTGAAGTTGAAGACTGGCAGGACAGGAACAAGCAGGGGTGGAACTGCAAAAAAACACACACAGATGAAAACTCATTTGAAGACCTCTGTTGCAAAGGCAAAGCAGGAAGGTTTCTAGGCGCTGTATAAAGGCATTTACTGATGATGGCACAAGTGAGAATGAGGCTTGGCAGCAGGAACACCAGAGCAAGGCTTGGCTGCAAGAACACCAAAACAAGGCTTGGCCACAGAAACACCAAAGCAAGGCTAGAATGCTGGAACATCAGAATAGGACTGGAATGATCTCTGGAACACGATTGGGAAACAGGGAGGATGCAGTCCACAGCAGCCACAGGGCCTGGTCACTGGAAGGAGAGGTGAGTGTAGACCTGGGGCACAACCAAAACCGTGACATGCACATAGCAAACAAGTTCCAAAAATTCTTCCATCAGATCAAATAAAAACAAATAAAAAGGCACCCACTCTCCCTTTCTACAACTTATGGGGAAGATATCCTAGGGTAAAAATGTTACCAGTCTTCAAAGTTCTGTGCCTGCAGGAACTAAACAGTGATTGTGCAGCTGGGCACATGGTGTACAGTGCTTGGGAGGTTCCACCCCATAAGGCCAGTTATGAACCAACACAGGTTGTGGTGGTTCTCTAGATGATGATGTGGCATTTCATGGTATTGGCACAGTATAAGTCATCCCAAGGACACAATATAAGAACACCAAATGGACTGCATTAGGGGCTTATAACCCATTTAGTTATTTTAAACAAGTAAGTGATCTGCATGAAAGTTATGTTGTTGTTGTTGTTGTTGTTGTTGTTGTTGTTGTTGTTATTATTATATGACAACGTCAATATAAAAATAAATTAACGTGTGAAGGAGAAAAATATTGGAAAAGAAAAAAATATTTAAAAAAAAATCACAAAAATTAAGGTTATCGGACCAGTGAGGAAGTTCGCTCAGTGACAGGTAGAAAACAACAGGCTGAGCTTCTGAGGTCTTTTCCTTCGAAGAGTAAAATAAGCACTAGTTTGCTATTCAGTATTAAAAATATCTTTTTGAGCACAGCAGCCAGACAAGTAAGCAATTGAATTGGAAACTATGGCAGAAGGATTAATACTTTTCAAACATTTGAATGTCTGTATCATGTCACCCCTGTTTCTCCTTTCCTCTAAATTATACATGTTCAGGTCAGCAAGTCTCTCCTCGTACGGTTTGCAACACAAATCCCATACCATTTTTTAAGCTTTTATTTGCACCGCTTCCAGTCTTTTTACATCCTTAGCTAGATAGGCCTCCAAAACTGAACACAATACTCCAAGTGGGGCCTCACCAACAACTTGTAGAGGGGCATCAACACCTTCTGCTGATTATACCCTTCTCTATGCAGCCTAGCATCCTTCTGACCATGGCCGTCACCTTGTTTCTTCACCTTCAGATCCTCAGATACCAACACCCCAAGGTCTCTCTCCTGAGTCAAGCTTACTAATCTCTCCCTTTTTATCCGGTATCTCTCTTTTGGGTTTCTGCACTCCAAGTGTATCACTCTACACTTATTGGCATTACATTTTAACTCCCCAAAGTGTAGCAAAGTATTAAAATTGTAAACAAAAATCATGAATTACAGCTCAACAGCTGCGAGTGTACTACAATTCTACATGCACCCAATGTGACTACGACTTTCAGGCATCACCCAGCCTCCAGAGGGTGGAGAAAAAAGGCCTCAGTAATACTACCCAGACAGCCAGTACTTTTCCAGCTATAAGGCATGGGCCCAGTATACCATCAGGTGGCCTAAAAATAACTCCACAATTTCTTATGCTTAAGTGTTCACTGACATGTCCAAGTGACAAGCTTATGCATATATGCAGAACACAGAATGCAGTTAATAAAAGTGGTGTAATTTCATACAATGCTCATTCCCATCACCAAACTGCCACAACATCAGATAAACAACTTCGGTGCGGCAGACCCTAGCACTTATCTGAAGATCTATCCAATGTCTCCAGTCCATCCAGCGCTGCGCTGCTCAAATCGCTCACCAAGTTGAATCCACAAAACCCAACAGGGAGTCCCTGTTTCGCCAGAGCTGCATCAGGGGTTCTACTCCTGTGTCCAGACTGCTGAGTCTCGAACAAGGCAGGTAACTGACAAAAAAAGCTGTCTTAAATCAATCACGCTCCTCCCACTTTCACTCCAATTGTTCAATCATTCCCGATGAAAAACCCTGACATCAATCTCATTACCCAGAGCAGCTAACTTCAAAAAAATGCCGACCATTCTACCCGGACATTTAGTCCCTCCGGTTCCACTGAATTAAATAAAAAAATCAATTTCTGCTCCACTTGTCGGAGCACACGACCCCTGTCTCCTCTTCGTAATGATGGCTGTAACTGCTCGATAGCTATGCATTGCAGCGTGTCAAATTGATGTTGTTTACCTTCACAGTGCAGCACTAAAGGTGCCTCTTACATCAAATTCTTCAAGCACGAGCGATGTTCCAACAATCTGGTTTACAAACTCCTAGACATCTGACCAATATATAGCAGGTCACATGGGCAGCTAATTAAATAGACCACCCACGTAGACTCACATGTCGTATTCGCTTTCAGCTGACATATCTTCCCAGTTTTCTGATGGACATATACACTCTCCTCCATCATGATATGACAGACTGAACAATGGCCACACTTCTTATGGCTACCTACTATGGTGTGCATTTTCCTGGGTGTCCACACATCATTCTGGCTCACAAATCTCCCAAATTACAACCCCTCTGATAGGAGAATAGTATCCTCACATCTCTAAATAAAGCATGCATCTTCAGTAATTAAAAATGTCTCCATATTGCTTTGCTTAATCTTGGAGTGTTTGCATTATATTTAATTACAAATGGCAATATATCATCTTGTTGTTGCACAGGTTTATATTGCAGAAGAGATTCTCTGGGATTGTACCACACCCACTTTGCCACCTTCTTTACTATATGTTGAGGATAGCCCTGCCCTGTTGTAGCAATTTGTTACTCAGTATCCTCGTACTTTTTTAAAAGTTGTCTTCTGATGAGCAAATCTGCTGATAACGCAGAAACAGTGCAAAAGGGATGTTTTTCGTCATATATGGAGGGTGCATACTCATGAAGTTTAACAGATAATTCCTGTCAGTAGGCTTGGAGAAAACGGTAGTAGAAAAACTATTGCTAATCTCTTCATGGCAGCATATGAAGAAAAGTGGATATATCCCTCTACACATTTCCAATATGTTCGCTGTTGGAAGCGTTTTATTGACGACATTTTTTGTGTATGGACTGGTACATCGGAGGGTTTGGAGCAGTTTGTGGACTATTTAAACCAATGCCATATCCAAATTAAATTTGAGGTAGTTCGCAGCACTGAGCAGATCGCATTTCTAGATGTGTGGGTCACAAAAACTAGTAAAGGTTTGTTTACTACCGTTTTCTCTAAGCCTACTGACAGGAATTCTCTGTTACACTTCACGAGTATGCACCCTCCACATATGAAGAAAAACATCCCTTTTGCACAGTTTCTGCATTATCAGCGGATTTGCTCATCAGAAGACGACTTAAAAAAAAAGTATGAGGATATTGAGTAACAAATTGCTACAACAGGGCTATCCTCAACACATAGTAAAGAAGGCGGCAAAGCGGGCATGGTACAATCGCAGAGAATCTCTTCTGCAATATAAATCTGTGCAACAACAAGATGATATATTGCCATTTGTAATTAAATATAATGCAAACACTGAATTACTGAAGGCGCATGCTTTATTTAGAGATGCGAGGATACTATTCTCCTATCAGAGGGGTTGTAATTTGGGAGATGTGGAGGGGCATTTTCGAACGGGGACGCCCATCTCTAAGGGCGCCCACCTCTGAGGACATCCCCACGAAGGGGCAGGGCATCCCGTTTTATCGAAACAAGATGAGTGTCCATCTTTCGTTTCGATAATACAGTCGGGGATGCCCAAATCTCAACATTTAGGTCGACCTAAGAGATGGTCGACCTAAATGTTGAGATAGTCTACCTTAGAGATGGACGACCTCGGTTTTTGCCGATAATGGAAACCTGGTCCCCCTGGCATGCCAGGACACCAACCAGGCACCCTAGGAGGCACTGCAGTGGACTTCACAAATTGCTCCCAGGTGCATAGCTTCCTTACCTTTGGTGCTGAGCCCCACAACCCCCCCCCCCAAAACCCACTTCCCACAACTGTACACCACTACCATAGCCCTAAGGGGTAAAGGGGGCACCTACATGTGGGTACAGTGGGTTTCTGGTGGGTTTTGGAAGGCTCACATTTACCACCACAAGTGTAACAGGTAGGGGGGATGGGCCTGGGTCTGCCTGCCTGAAGTGCACTGCACCCACTAAAAACTGCTCCAGGGACCTGCATACTGCTGTGATGGAGCTGGGTATGACATTTGAGGCTGGCATAGAGGCTGGAAAAAAATGTTTGTTAATGTTTTTTTCTTTGGGTGGGAGGGGGTTAGTGATCACTGGGGGAGTAAGGGGAGGTCATCCCCTATTCCCTCCGGTGGTCATCTGGTCAGTTCAGGCACCTTTTCGAGGCTTGGTCGTGAAAACAATTGGATCAAGTAAAGTCGACGAAATGCTCGTCAGGGATGCCCTTCTTTTTCCATTATCGGCGAAGGACGCCGATCTCTTAACCACGCCCCCGTCCCACCTTCGGTACACTGCCGACACGCCCCCGTGAACTTTGGTCGTCCCTGCGACGGAAAGCAGTTGAGGACGCCCAAAATTGGCTTTTGATTATGCCGATTTGGGCGACCTTGAGAGAAGGACGCCCATCTCCCTATTTGTGTCAGAAGATGGGCGTCCTTCTGTTTCGATTATGCCGCTGTTAGTGAGCCAAAATGATGTGTGGATGCCCAGGAAAATGCACAGCACAGTAGGTAGCCATAAGAAGTGTGGCCATTGTTCAGTCTGTCATATCATGATGGAGGAGAGTGTATATGTCCATCAGAAAACTGGGAAGAGGAAGATATGTCAGCTGAAAGCGAATACGACATGTGAGTCTACGGGGGTGGTCTATTTAATTAGTTGCCCATGTGACCTGCTATATATTGGTCAGACGTCTAAGAGTTTGAAAACCAGATTTTTGGAACATCGCTCGTGCTTGAAGAATTTGAAGCGAGAGGCACCTTTAGTGCTGCACTGTGAAGGTAAACAACATCAATTTGACACGCTGCAATGCATAGCTATCGAGCAGTTACAGCCATCATTACGAAGAGGAGACAGGGATTGTGCGCTCCGACAAGTGGATTAGAAATTCATTTTTTTTTCTTTAAGTCAGTGGAACCGGAGGGACTAAATGTCCGGGTAGAATGGTCGGCATTTTTTTGAAGTTAGCTGCTCTGGGTAATGAGATTGATGTCAGGGTTTTTCATCAGAAATGATTGGACAATTGGAGTGAAAGTGGGAGGAGCGTGATTGATTTAAGACAGCGTTTTTTGTCAGTTACCTGCCTTGTTCAAGACTCAGCAGTCTGGACACAGGAGTAGAACCCCTGATGCAGCTCTGGCGAAACGGGGACTCCCTGTTGGGTTTTGTGGATTAAACTTGGTGAGCGATTTGAGCAGCGCAGCGCTGGATGGACTGGAGACATTGGATTGATCTTCAGATAAGTGCTAGGGTCTGCCGCACTGAAGTTGTTTATCTGATGTTAAGTAGCAGTTTGATGATAGGAATGAACATTGTATGAAATTACACCACTTTGATTATCTGCATTCTGTGTTCTGCATGACTTGTCGGTGAACGCTCAAGCATAAGAAATTGTGGATTTTTTTTAGGCCACATGATGGTATACCGGGCCCACGCCTTATTTATTTATTTTTTTGTAACATTTTTATCCCACATTTTCCCACCCATTAGCAGGCTCAATGTGGCTTACAAAATACCGTAAAGGTGAACGCCAAGTCCAGTAGGGTTAAACAAATATAGATTGAAATAGGGGTCAGGTAAGGTTAGGGTATAAGGTACAATAAGGGTCAACGATAATAAGGAATATATAATGTCCAATATGATCTAAGGTTATATTGTGTTGCAGAGTTGAAGCATTTAAGTAGGGTCAGTGGGATAGGCTTTGCAAAACAGGTAAGTCTTTAATGATTGTAACATCTAAAATGTTGAGGCTATCAGACATAGGAAGAGAATGATCAGGAGTGTTTAGGGTTGTGGGTTTATCATTATTATGTGGGGAAGAGAGGAGAAGACAATCAAGCTCATTTTCAAAGCACTTAGCCTCCCAAAGTTCCATAGAAACCTATGGAACTTAGCCTCCCAAAGTGCTTTGAAAATATGCCTCTACGTGTTTTTTTTCTGGTGTTTAGTTTCAGTTGAAATGAGTTTGCTCATGAGTCCATGATGTTCAGATTGTGCATGATATCATTTGTCATTTCAGAAAGGTCATGTCTGAAAGGGATGTAAATGGTGACATCATCAGCATAAATGAAGGGGTGAAGCCTTTGATTGAATAAGAATTTGGCCAGAGGGGACATCATTATATTGAAGAGTATTGGTGATAATGGGGATCCTTGAGGTGAAATGTTTGTTTTTTATTTAACTTGGTATGTTCTGGTGATTAGGAAACCCTTGATCCAATTAAGTATATTTCCTCCAATCCCAAGGTGATCAAGTAAATGTAAAAGTATATTGTGGTTTATCATGTCAAATGCGCTCGACATGTCAAATTGGAGGAGGAGTATACTTTTACATTATAGCTGGAAAAGTACTGGCTGGCTGGGTGGTATTACTGAGGCCTTTTTTCTCCACCCTCTGGAGGCTGGGTGATGCCTGAAAGTCGTAGTCACATCGGGTGCATGAAGAATTGTAGTACACTCGCAGCTGTTGAGCTGTAATTCTTGATTTTCGATTACATTTTAACTGCCAGACCCTCAACCATTCATCTAATGTTCGGAGATCCCTTCTCATCGTTTCAATTCCCTCCAGGGTATCCACTCTATTGGCTATTTTTGTGTCATCCGCAAAAAGGCAAACATTTCCTTCCAACCCTTCAGCAATATCTCCCACATATATATCTTAAACAGAAGGTCACGTGATGCGCTGAGAGCGGTAGCTGCATTTTAGCACTGCTCCGGGGTTCCCGCTCTGTTTTCCACACCTCAGCACTATCCTAACCCTCAATTTGGAGTGTTTTCACTTCTAGTGGTTCCGTGAGGAGTGTATGGAACAGTTTCTGGTCCCAATGTTGTCCGTGCCATTAAAAAGGGGAATTAAATCGGAGAAAGAGAAAACAACTCCAGCCAGCGTGGAATGCAAGATGATGAAAAAGCCACTCTGCACGGACTCAGAGTTCAACGAGAAGCAACTGGCTCAGATCACAGCAGCCGTGGGAGTTGCCCTTGAACCCCGGTTTGATTTGCTGGCTGGCCAGTTTGGTAAATTGGAATCCTTACTGGCAGAAACTATGAAACGGACAACAGAGGTGGAAAAGAGAGTGACGGAGGTCGAAGACACGTGGACACACTGTGAACCTGAGATCGCGCTTCTAAAACCGAAATTGCAAGCTCAGCATGACAAAATTTAAGATTTAGAAAACAGAGCTCGGCAAAGTAATCTGAGAATTGTGGGCTTACCTGAGAAGTTACCAGACAGGTACAAGAGGACAAACAACGACCAAGAGTGGTAATCGTTAAGGTCCATAACTATATTCATAAAGCTGAAATTTTGTTGGGATATCGATCAAAAAGAGACACGCTGAAATACGAGGGAACACTGATAAGGACTTTTCAAGATTACTCCACCAGCATGCAAGAGAAGAGGCAACGGTTTACCCCAATTTGTGCAGCTCTCGTAGAGAAGAAAATTCGGTTCATGCTGGCGTACCCTGCACTTTTGAAGGTGTAGATTGAGGGCAAGTGGAATTCATTTGATTCAGCACCTGCGGCGATGGACTTTAACAAGGAGGTGAAAGAGTCCGGTTCACCCTCTAGATGAGCAGAGACCTCCTTCCAGTCGTTGGATGCGGAGCCATTATACTGAAAGGGTGGATGTCAAACTAGTGCTACTCTTCACAGGACCTGAAGTTAGAGGGACAAGCTATCATCGTGCATGGAACTGATAAGTTGGGCGCTGTGGTTGATGGTGGAGGAGGGGGGACCCCAGCATGTTTTGTGATCTTCACACGGTGGCAGTTAGTCCACCGGGTTAAGATGGCCAATTTCAGGGCGGGAGGGGGAGTTTCAGGGGGGTGGCTTGGGGGCAGGGGGGAGGGCAGAGGGTGGGTTGTGGGTGTTGAACTGGATTCGGGTGTGGCGGAGTGTGAAGGGTGGGGGTGGCTTGGGGGGGTTGGGTTTTGGGTGAGTGGCATGCGATGTACTGTATTCTGGAAGGGGAAGGTAAGAATAGTCACTTTCTATTGGTTACTGGTCTTTCCTTGAGAAGGTGTGGGGATACATTGTTGTGTTTTGGGCTTATAAACTGTCTAAATATGTAACGATTATGGGATATGGAGGGCTGGCTGGGACCTCCGGATTTGATGAGAACTTTTATCAGGGGTGTGCAGTACTCTTCTACTACTACTACTACTACTATTTAACATTTCTAAAGCGCTACTAGGGTTACGCAGCGCTGTACAATTTAACATAGAAGGACAGTCCCTGCTCAAAGAGCTACAATCTAAAGGACAAATGTACAGTCAGTCAAGAAGGGGCAGTCAAATTGGGGCAGTCAAGATTTCCTGAAAGGTACAAAGGTTAGGTGCCGAAAGCAACATTGAAGAGGTGGGCTTTGAGAAAGGCTTTGAAGATGGATAGGGAGGGGGCTTGGCGTAAGGGCTCAGGAAGTTTATTCCAAGCATAGGGTGAGGCGAGGCAGAATGGCGGAGCCTGGAGTTGGCAGTGGTGGAGAAGGGTACTAAGAGGAGGGATTTGTCCTGTGAGCGTAGGTTTCGGGCGGGAACATAAGGGTAGATGAGGGTAGAGAGATAATGAGGGGCTGCAGACTGAGTGCGTTTGTAGGTAAGAAGGAGAAGCTTGAACTGTATGCGGTATTTGATTGGAAGCCAGTGAAGTGACCCGAGGAGAGGGGTGATATGAGTATATCGGTTCAGGCGGAATATAAGACGTGCAGCAGAGTTCTGCTCCCCAGTATCTCTCCACACTCGTCCATCCCTACACCCCTTCCTGTGCACTCCGCTCCATGGATAAATCCTTCTTATCTGTTCCCTTCTCCACTACTGCCAACTCCAGACTTCGCGCCTTCTGTCTCGCTGCACCCTACGCCTGGAATAAACTTCCTGAGCCCCTACGTCTTGCCCCATCCTTGGCCACTTTTAAATCTAGACTGAAAGCCCACCTCTTTAACATTGCTTTTGACTCGTAACCACTTGTAACCACTCGCCTCCACCTACCCTCCTCTCTTCCTTCCCGTTCACATTAATTGATTTGATTTGCTGTCGCGTCCCTCACCTGTGCCGCTCCTCCGTCGGTCGTGCCGCGCTTTCAGGGTGCCGTAGGGAGTGTTGGCCAGGAGAGGCGGTCGGGCGCCAGGCCCCTGCGTCGCACCGCTGGAGTCCTGTCTGCGGTCTGGGCTGCTCCGGCCCTCTGGTCCGCTTCGGTGGCGGCGGGGAGACGCCGGCCAGGTGGACAGGGCCGGCGTTCCCCGAGAAAGGGATCCCTTGCAGGCGCGGAGCCTCAGAAGAATGATGTCACTCCCCACAACGTCCGGATTGGCCGATCGCGGCTGACTCTGCCTCCTGCTTCTGGCCGGCCAATCCGGGGCTGTTGAGTCACGGTTGTTGGTGGCTCCGCCTCCTTTCAGCTGTTACCGGTCCTCCTGATGGGGAGGGCTATTTAGGAGCAGCAAGTTAGAACTTTCATTGCTTCGGCTTCTACTTTTGTGGATTCTGTGGCGTTGGGTTTTTCTCTCGGACTGTTCCTGCCCTGAAACTTGCCTGGACCTGGACTCTGCTTTTGTTTGCCGCCTGCCCTGAAACTTGACTGGACCTGGACTCTGCTTTTGTTTGCCGCCTGTCCTGAAACTTGCCTGGACCTGGACTCTGCTTTTGTTTGCCGCCTGCCCTGAAACTTGCCTGGACCTGGACTCTGCTTTTGTTTGCCGCCTGCCCTGAAACTTGCCTGGACCTGGACTCTGCTTTTGTTTGCCGCCTGTCCTGAAACTTGCCTGGACCTGGACTCTGCTTTTGTTTGCCGCCTGCCCTGAAACTTGCCTGGACCTGGACTCTGCTTTTGTTTGCCGCCTGCCCTGAAACTTTGCCTGGACTTGGACTGTGCTCTTGTTCGTCACCTGCCCTGAGACTTTGTCTGGTCTTGGACTTTGCTCCTGCTTACCATCTGCCCTGGAAGTCTCGCCTGGGTCTACACACCCCTGACCTCCTGAGGAGTTGCTGTTCCACTCTTCAGGTAAGATCAGGATTGTCCGGCTGCCAAACTCTGTTTGGCGCAGGGGCTCACATTCTGAGGGTTACTAGGCGTGACATTTGCTTACTTTATTTATTTTTTGTCTATTAGATTGTAAGCTCTTTGAGCAGGGACTGTCTTTCTTCTATGTTTGTGCAGCGCTGCGTATCCCTTGTAGCGCTATAGAAATGCTAAATAGTAGTAGTAGTAGTAGTAGTAGTAAGTGGGAGGCCAGTGAGGAGTAGGTTGCAGTAGTCAAGGTGAGAGGTAATGAGAGCGTGGATGAGGGTTCGGGTGGTGTGCTGAGAGAGGAAAGGGTGAATTTTGCTGATGTTAAAGAGGAAGAAGCGACAGGTCTTGGCTGTCTGCTGGATATGCGCAGAGAAGGAGAGGGAGGAGTCGAAGATGACTCCGAGGTTGCGGGCGGATGAGACGGGGAGGATGAGGGTGTTATCAACTGAAATCGAGAGTGGAGGAAGAGGAGAAGTGGGTTTGGGTGGAAAGACGATAAGCTCGGTCTTGGCCATGTTCAGTTTCAGGTGGCGGTTGGACATCCATGCAGCAATGTCAGATAGGCAGGCCGATACTTTGGCCTGGGTTTCCGCAGTGATGTCTGGTGTGGAGAGATAAAGCTGGGTGTCGTCAGCATAAAGATGATAGTGGAAGCCATGAGATTAGATCAGGGATCCCAGGGAAGAGGTGTAGATTGAAAAAAGAAGGGGTCCAAGGACAGATCCCTGAGGGACTCCAACAGAGAGCGGGATAGGGGTGCAGGACGAACCATGAGAGTGTACTCTGAAGGTACGATGGGAGAGATAAGAGGAGAACCAGGAGAGGACAGAGCCCTGGAACCCAAATGAGGACAGTGTGGCAAGAAGTAAATCATGATTGACAGTGTCAAAAGCGGCGGATAGATCGAGGAGGATGAGGATGGAGTAGTGGCCTCTGGATTTGGCTAGGAACAGGTCATTACAGACTTTAGAGAGTGCTGTTTCTGTTGAGTGTAGAGGGCGAAAACCGGATTGAAGCAGATCGAGGATGGCCTGAGAGGAGAGAAAATCAAGGCAGCGGCTGTGAACGGCACGCTCAAGTATTTTGGAGAGGAAGGGTAAGAGGGAGATGGGGCGGTAGTTGGAGGGACAGGTAGGGTCAAGTGATGTTTTTTTGAGGAGAGGTGTGACTATGGCGTGCTTGAAGGTGTCAGGGAGCGGAGGGCACTTTGAGGAGGGAGTTATGGGTGGCAAAGAGACGACGAGGGTTGGAGCTGAGAGAATTGGTCAATTGGGTGTACTAGTCCTGTTTGGCAAGGAATAGGGAGGACTGAATAGGTGCGACATTTCTCTTCCTTTAGGGATGCCCCAATGTAGAGTAATAACATGGAATGTGTGGGGGGGGGATCACTTCCCCGATAAAGCGGAAGAAGATCCCATCTTATCCCATTTAAAACGCATTAAGGCAGATATTGCATGCCTGCAGGCAGGGCCGCCGAGAGACTGGGCCGGGCCCGGGACAAGGCCGCCCCCGGGCCCCCAGCCCCGCCCCCACTGCCACCCCCAGGTTCTCGCCGCCCCCCCTGAGGGGGGCCTGGCGCCACAGTCCCACCCGCCACCGGGCCCCTTCCACCTGAACCCCGGCCAACAGAAGTGCTGTCTTCTGACTCCAGCGTGCGCGGCCCACACAGACGCGCTCCTCTCAGCTGATCTTCACTGTACTCTGCAGGGCTTCTGTGCGTCTGACATTTCTTGTTAGGGCCCTTGAGGGAGGTCTGGAGAGATTTAAATAGGAATTGGGGGTTGTCCGAGGATGTTACGGATCTTTTGCCATTGCAGAGGAACCCGTTGTTTTCGCCTGGTTCGGACAACCCAGTGTTCCGCAGTTGGGCTTCGCTGGGAATTACAAGACTGGAACATGTACTGGGGTCGAGCGGAGGGCTGTTGAGTCTGGGAGCACTGGGGGTGGGTATAGATCTTAGGCATGAGTTTGCATACCAGCAACTGTCGCATTATGTTCGGACCCTTAGTTTGGATAAGTTGAATAATGGGCATGGGAGAAAGATCAGGGAGTTTTTTAAAGCAGTGTCAGGGGATAGGCTATCTATTTCAGGTATCCATAAGATTCTATGGGAGATAGGGCCCAGTAAAGATGTGACGGCTGTCAAATCACGTTGGGCGCAAGATTTGCAGAGGCCCGGCCTGGAGCTAGATTATAAAAAATTAATGTCCCGTATTCCTACCATATCTGTAAATGCAAATCTTAGAGAGTGTCAGTACAGAATTTTGTATAGAGCTTACTTGTCCAAAGTCCAGGTGTTCAAGATGGGAGGGGTGCCGGACCCTCTTTTCTCCAAGTGCCAGCAGAGAGAGGTTAAGTTTTTTCATTATCTTTGGGAGTGTGCCTTAATACAAGCTTATTGGGTAGAGATTTTCAAGTATTTAGAAGGATTGGTGAAATCTAGGATTAGCTTTACTCCTTCGGGGATTTTATTGGACAAGTACGAACTTTTTATTCTCCAACGAGGGGGAACCCAACAATTTATACGTAAAGCTTGTACTCTAGGAAAGAAACTGATTATGAATGTGTGGTTAAGTGTGACCCTCCAGATTATTGGTATTGGAGTAAAAGACTTCATGATCTTTGTTACTTTATACGTAGAGCGGTGGGACCCTCCCCGAAGAAAAGAGCGGGATTTTTTGGAATATGGAGACCTTATATACAATCATTGTCTCCTAAGGCACATAATTTAGTATTAAATGGCCTATGAAGAGAGGCAGAGAAGGAGAGAAATAGGAAGAAGAGCGTTTTTTGGGGGGAGGGGAGGAAGGTAAGGGAGAGAGGAGGGGGTAATGGGTGGGTAGATGATGAGTATATTGAGGTGCTCTGTTTGGGTGTTCAGTCCAAAGGCATGGTTGTCATGGACAAGCTGTTTATTCTTCTGTTGAAGTATCAATACAGTGTTGTAAATATAATCTTTCTTAGGAGAGAGGACGGAGGTCCTCCTGGACTATCAGAGTAAAAGTCCAGGAGGACACTGGTAGGGAGGGGCGGATTGGGAGAATGAGGACTGGGGGGGAGGGGGGGGAAGTTGGGGAAGGGGGGCCAATGAAATGATGAGGCATGCTGGTATATTTGGGTAAAAGTTCTGGCAGTTGCAGTTATGTTTATTCAAATCTTGGTTGTCTGTTAATAGTCAACAATACAGCTGTGGAACATAAAAATCGTATCATAGTGGGTAAGGTGGGGCGGGTGGAAGTATTTGTTAAAACTTTGATGACCACCAATGTTATTATATCTGAACTTGGTATGCTTTGAGTATTGGAATTTCTGTTTATTGGTTGATGGATTTGCTTGCATTGACTTGTCATCAATAAAAATTGTTGAAACATAAAACAGAATAGGCCCCAGCACTGACCCCTCAGGAACTCCACTGCTCACCTTCATTTTCTCCAAGTGGGTTCCATTTACCACCACCCTCTGCCACCTGTCAGTCAACCAGTTTCCTATCCAGTTCACCACTTTCTGTCCTAAGTTCAGCCCTTTCAGCTTATTCACGAGTCTTCTGTGGGGGACCGAATCAAAGGCTTTGCTGAAATCCAAGTACAATACATCTAGCACACGTCCTTTATCCAGTTCTTTGGTCACCCAGTCAAAGGAACTGAGTTCGATTCCCACTTCAGGCACAGGCAGCTCCTTGTGACTCTGGGCAAGTCACTTAACCCTCCATTGCCCCATGTAAGCCGCACTGAGCCTGCCATGAGTGGGAAAGCGCGGGGTACAAATGTAACAACAACAAAAAAAGAAGTCAATAAGATTGATTTGGCAGGATTTTCCTTTGGTAAAGCCATGTTGCCTCAGGTCCTGTAACCCATTGGTTTTTAGAAAGCTAACTATCCTTTCTTTCAGCAGCGACTCCATTATTTTTCCTACCACATCACATCACACCATTTTTGCAAAAACTTAATTGTCTACCAGTACAATATAGGGCTACATTTAAAACTCTATGTCTGATCTTCAAGGCCCTGAAAGGGAATGGCCCTGGGTACCTGAAGAATAGGATGATCCTCCACACACCGCCAAGGACACTAAGGTCCTCCCAAGGACTATCACTAACCACACCCTCTCCAAAACACATTACACAATGTGATACCCACAAGCAAACCTTCTCCGGAGCCCCCACACTCTGGAATGCACTGCCTGATAGGCTCCGCTTAACACAAGACTATCTCTACTTCAGGATGCAGGTAAAAGCTTGGCTCTTCAACCAGGCCTTTAATGAAAGAAGTAACTAACTTGTTAGTCTCACTCACACACACAAGGAGTGACTTGGGCTGGATATATTTATCCACTCCTACCCTAGCTGAGATAATATTTAACCATCTCTCTGACCTCATGTGCAACTTTCTTTAAATCAGTCACCTTACTTTCTAACTCTTCTTACTCTCTTACCTATCTATATGTTACATCTTTACTTTACCCTTCACTATCAATTAAAATGTTTTGTTACGTATTATGTTGACATTGTAAGTAGTATACCATGCCATATTTTGTATTGTTATTTGAATATTTTTACTGCTGTAATTGCCTATTGCTCATGTTTGATCTATTCTTACTGTATACTGCCTTAAGTGAATTCCTTCAAAAAGGCGGTAAATAAATCCTAATAAATAAATAAGTTTATTTTTATTATTTTGACTTATGAAAACCATTTGTCCCTGAAGCATGCTCAAAACAGAATAATCCATTTGTACAAAAGAGATGAGTTGAAGAAGTGATTTCATGTGCCCCAATGAAAGGAGAGTTTAATTTTACTTCCAATCTTTATAAGACCAGGTTTCCCAAGGTAGATTATAACAACCGTTAAGATGAACCCATCAGTAAACAAGATATCCTTACTGAAATTTGGCCATGTATTACTGTATTGTATAGAACAGTGTAGAAATATGAACACAAAATATAGCCTTTATTAGTGACGTTGCCACCAACTATTATAAAGTTTGAAGCTGTTTTAGTGATATTTAGTTTTGATGTAATGATATCTACATATGGGAAGCTTTCAATAAATTAAAAAGCTGTCAAATAAGTAAAAAAAAAAATCTTTTGCCCTTCAATTTTTAAGGCACTGCCTATCCAACTGGAACAGCTTTTTACTTTTTACAGATGCACCACGCATAGGCAGTCCATTATTTCAAATATTTTGTTACTATTGTTTTCAATAGCATTTGCTATTGTTTTGCTATTGTTTTGGGTGAACCAGTATGGTGGCAATTTCCGACTACTGGCTTCAACCCATATAATGGGCTAGACAGCTTTATACCATTTTCTATTCTCAATCTAACCTCCTTGGAGCAGGACCAAAGGGATTTAATGATTTAAAAAGTTGCATCAGAGGAGGTAGGATGCTGGAAAAGAAAAGCTGCACAGACTGTCACACGGGTGATCTCAAAGAGAGGTTAGATGTAGAGAGCTGCATGGCAACAAGGTTTGCAGGAATTCCATCAGGGTGGAAGTAGTTCTTGCAGGGTTCCCATAGAATTCTATGAGCCTCTCAGTGACCAAGTACTGCCTCCTTGACCTTCCTTTAATAAGGGGCCCTTTTACAAAGGTACATAAGGGCTTATGTTCATCTGTAGGTGGTTATAGATATATTTTGTAAGAGGCCAATTCCTACCTATGTACTCGCTTATGTCTAGGGGGCGTGGCCTCTGCCCAACCTTAGCTGCATGGAAAATAACGGACAGACCAATGGAATATATTAGTTTATTTATACAGCGTTATATACAAAAATATAGAAAACTCTTATCAGCTTATAGCATCAGCAATTCCTGATTGCATGTACAATGATACCAAAATATAGAGAATAACTACGATTATCCTATGGGCTAAAATCTGTAATGACAGATAAACACAATACCGAGATCCTAATGATTACCACACAAATCTTATACTAGGCTAACAGCAACTAGAGATCATAAATCCTGACGTCACACATCTGATGGGTCCGAGCACAGACTAATTATCTAACCCAGCCTGAAGGAAGTAAACTATGATCTCACCGTCCCGGTCACCAGATCAGATTCCTTCCGATACCTCAGCCGAATGTCTCAGCGAGGTCCCACAAGCTCAGGTGATGCACTTGTCTTGATCAGCCACAGATGATACAGACTCAGTATAGATCCTGTAGACAGCTGTAATCTGGGGAAAAGCTTTGCCAGGTATTATCAGTAAGTCTCTCAGGTAAATCAGGTGCTTGCAGAAATGCAAGTGTTCTCCTCTTCTTTTCTTCTGTTCGGTTCTTCAGCAACTAACTTGTTTCTGTTCCCGCTTCTCAGACCAATCAGTTTTCTGGGAGCCAATCAGAAATAATCCCACCATGTACTCCCAGCATCTGTATGAAGCTTCCTTTGTCCGTCTTATCTCGTACGCTCTCTCTCTCTCTCTCCCTCAGGGACATGCATTCTCCCCCGATACAGAGTGACCTTGGAGGTGGTGCAGGCTTCAGTAAATCTATTACAAGCTGAAATGCTGACTTCTGCACAGTTGGTAGTCAGACATATAGGTGAAAGGTTGCAGCGTCCATGTTGGCTGTAAAGGTGCTCTCATGTGCACACCGGGTGGGTGAGATCACAGCAAATACTCCTACAGATTCCCCCCCTTGGAGATGGAAATTACTACAAAGGAGTAAAGGCCTTCTCCAACCTAACTACAAAAATAAGCCAGACAGTTCAGTCAGGATTCAGGTACAACTTCATGGTCAACTACAAAAAGTTTCAAAGTAAATCTCAACTAATGCAAACTAACACACTTCCAACAGTTCTATTAAGCAAAATAATGTTCACAAGGAAATCAAAAATTCTAATACAGCAAAATACTGAATAATAGAACCCGCATGTGCAGTTAGTTAAAAGTCGTAACACATGAAAATTAATCAAACAAATCATGAACCATAATCACATCATGCAAAGCAAAGCATATTAGTACAGAGAAGTGAAAACGGAATAAATTGTTGGCAAAACGCTGGTCAGATGTGACTACATAAAGTCTTGCAATCTCATCGCCGTAGGTGACAAAGTGTTTACGCGATAGCGTAAATGACGAAGGTCTCTCCAAAACACTACAGCACACAGGAACATGATGAACCACGAGATGGTCAAAAGTGGGATGACAACGTGAGTGGACATGTGGAACTGGGTGACATCAGATGAACGACGTTTGTAATCTGCAACCTCGAGAGTCTCATGGTCAACAGATAATTCAACAGTGTGAGAGTCTTTGGACTGTAAAAATGGTATAAGGTCCATAGCAAAGTCAATAGGATGTCCACGAAATACATCAAGCACTTCCAACTCAGAAACAACCGGGTCTGTGTCAAGATAAAACAGGGAAACTCCTCCTACATGGGCAACAGCATACTTGGGTACAGCGATCACACAAACATTGCAAGGAAGAGTGTAACGGTTGATTACATCATGCTTCTGAAAGGTGACAGTGAGTTCCGTACTAGGTGTGCTAACTAACCATACCGTATCCAGTACAGCTACAGTGGTATCAGAAAAATCGTCATATTTTGACACGGTAACCTTACACTTCTCTTGGACATTCTCTGTGGACAAGCCACAAAGAGCTTCTGTGGTGTCTTTCAGGAAAGGTTTACCAGGGCATAGCCAATTAACATCTTTAGTTTTGTGGCAAAGGTCTAAGTTAGGGACCAAATAATGTTGCGGAGCATTCTGTTGGTAAGCAACATACTTAGGTGTATCAACATTAAGGTACAAATTCTCATGCCACGTACCTACATTTACAACTTGTTTAAGCTGGTATACATTCTCAGGCATAATAAATGGCAAATTAAGGATGAAGGCAATTTCCATACGCTCCATATCCAAATAAAGGGGAAAGGCAGTACCTAAATGAAATGCGATTTGAATTTGAAAAGGTTCAATAGACAAACGGGTAACTTTGGCAAAGGCATCTTTAACAACATCAGATGGTATCAGGTACGTTGGTATCTGTCCCTGCATTAGCTTACTAACACTAGTATCTACTTCCCTAAATAAATCCTGGATAAGGTCCTTAACAGGTTGTATAAACACACGGTCTTCATTCATGGTACCTTTAATTGTTAACAAATCAGCTGTGTTAGCACTAATTTTATGTGTATGTAAATTCACAAGAGTGACCGTATCAGCAATAGTTTTACCCTGGGCCACAAGTTGGCTCTGTTGTACTACCAATTTGGTCTCGATGGCTTTCAAGTCTGCTTGGATGGCTTGTATATTGGCCTGCAGCTTTTGGACAGAAACTACGTTGGCAACAGACATGGAAATACCAAAAAGTGAACCAATGGCCGAAAAAATCAAACCACCGGCCAGACCAAGAAAACGCTTAGATCTGGACCTGGAATTATAAGGTTGCATAGGTTGTACCATGACTTTGTCCAGTTGATGCAAAATGTTCTTCACTTGTGCACGGGCATTTTGCATATAATTGAGAAACCAGGAATGGGTAACAGCAGACAGAGATAAGTTACTCATATTGAAATGTTTCAGTAGTACATGCATTGGGTCAAGGGACACAACTACTTTCTGGGGAACAATCTGGGACTGGGTAATCAGGAAGCCAGGGGTATCTTGCAGAACAACTCCAGACATGGGACCAGGTTCGATCATCTTGGACCACGATCCCAGCAGCACGGAGATCCAGAACACGATCATCAGGGTTCTTTTCTGCATCTGCAAGGTACAAAGAAAACAGACTATGCTGTTGGGGTGTTAGTACAGTTCGTGTCATCAACACCTACGTCTGGAATCAAATGACTGGGATGACGTGGTCTCAACTGATTGATGTGGACCCATTTAAGGGTGTCTTCACCCTTAGTATTTTTCTTGAGGCAAATTTGGTAAGCCACAGGTGAAGCTTTTTCCACTATTGGGAATGGACCACGCCAACTAGGCAGAAACTTCCTTTCTTTAACCTTGTTTCTGGCAAAATTGAAGTAGAATACCTTGTCGCCAATTTGGTATTCTTTAGAGGTAGTCCCTTGATCATAATAGGCTTTTCTACCTCTAGCGCTACTTTCCAAATTTTTCTGAGCAAAGGCAAAGGCACTTTGCAAATGCTTACGCAAATGGGTGACATATTCATGAGTGGAGGTAGCACTGGACAAGTTCACATCATTAGTCCTGTACAACAAATGAATTGGTAATGTCATTTCCCTACCTGTCATCATCTCAAAAGGAGACACTCCGGTGGAACGGTGGGGTGTAGAACGAATCGCCATAAGGACCAATGGTAAGACAACGTCCCAATTCTTACCTGAGGATGACACATACTTCTTCAGAATGGTCACGATGGTGCGATTAGCTCTTTCCACCTGTCCCGAAGATTGAGGTCGGTAAGCTATGTGCAACTTACTCTTTACTCCAAGCATCTTCCACATATGTTGAATCACCTCTGCCGTGAACTGAGAACCTTGGTCTGAATCCACTCGCATAGGCAAACCCCACCGGCTGAACACATGATTCAGTAGTAAGGTAGCCGTGGTTTCTGCCGTGCAGTTGGGTGCAGGCAGACACTCCAACCACTTGGTGAACAAGCAGGTGACCATGAGCAAGTACTTGTTACCACGAGTGGATCGAACTACAGGACCAACCCAATCAATCTGGATATCCGACCAGGGCATGGCGATACCCTTCTTCCTAAGTGGTGCTCGGTGAGATGGTGAAGATGGCTGCAAACGACAACAGGTCAAACACCCTCGCGTGTACAACTGTACATCCTGTCGCATGTGAGGCCAATAAGCTACTTGCTTTAGGGTCTCATAGGTGATATTCTCCCCTCGATGTCCAGCACATGGTTCGTCATGGGCATGCTGCAACATAATGCCTCGATATTCTTTAGGCACCACCCATTGCTCAATGCCATGCTTACTCGTCTGAATAAGCAGGTCCTTGTGAAGTTTGAACTTCTCTCGGGAGGCGTAGAGTATCCTCATTTCCTCATCTTGCTTGTGTTCTTCCGTCAGGGAACAGTCTTGCGGATTCCATATGTACTCATAAAATCTACCGATCACCGGGTCGGATTTCTGTGCCATGACAAGATCAAAGGATGGGACTTCCCTGCACCACTGGACCACCGGCGTGTCGTTGGACTGCTTCGCCTGTCGTCGGGTGACCGCATGGACAGCCGCAGTCTCCACATCTGGGGGTCGCCATAATTCTCCTGTAAGCGCACCCTCCTTGGCCAGGTGATCGGCCAAGTCGTTTCCCAGCTTGTCGGGACTGTCAACTTTTGCATGACCCTTGACCTTCTTCCAATAGATGGTCATGTCATGGTCCCTTACCAGTTGATCTAAAATCTGGATCAAGTTTCCATGATGTACTGGTTTTCCTTTGGAATTTAACATATTTTTCTGCTTCCAGATGGGCAAATGGGACACAAAATTCTGTCTCACATAGTCCGAATCCGTACATATGACCAACTGTCGGACTCCTTTCTGAATTGCAGACTGTACCGCCACCAGAGCTGCCACAATCTCAGCGTACTGATTAGTTCGCGAGCCCAAGCTGTGCTTCAGGGTCTTTTCAAGATTGGTTGGATCCCATACCACTCCTACTCCTGCAACCAATTCCTTGACTGTATCACGACGGTAAGCACAACCATCTACATAGACCTTAGGCATGGTAGCACAAGTCTGTTCATCATACAGATGGTGTCGATGAGGTTCTTTCTCTAGCGGGGGAACATCTGCTTCGGGAATACCTGCAATGGAATCCTGTTCTGCACAATCATGTAGGTCAGCCATACCTTGGGCTACTGCGTTACGATGTTTCTGAGCATACCTTACCTCCAGAGGCCAGCCTTGAAGAGCCAATGTCCAGGAGACTATTTTGCTGTTTGACACTCGACCGGTCTTAATTCGGTCACTACCCAAGAAACTGATGGGCTGGTGGCAAGTCTCCACAATTAGCTTCTCACCTTGGATGTAACTTCTGAAGTGTTGCAAAGCCCAAACGGTAGACAGGAGCGCTTTCTCACAGTCGGAATACTTCCTCTCCACATCCGTTAGTCCTTTACTGGCATACGCCACTACCCTCTTATCCGTGTCATACTTCTGATATAGGACAGCACTCATAGAGTGTTGGGAATATCCCAAGTCCACGTAGAACTCACGACCTCCCTCGGGGTATGCGAGGCATGGGAAGCAGCTAAGCTTGTCTTTCAGCTCCTGCATAGCAGATTTCTGTTCTGGCCCCCAGACCCAAGGTGTATCTTTCTTCAACAACTTGACCAACGGTCGGGTGATCTCCGCATACTCATCTATGAACTGTCTGGAGTAGTTGCAAATTCCTAGAAAGGAACGAAGTTCAGTGATATTGGTGGGCTGTTTCAACTGTTGTAAAGACTGCACTCGCTTCTTCTGGGGTCGCAGACCCTCAGCAGAAATTTCATACCCTAAGTAATTCAGTGATTTCCTGCACCATTGTCCTTTGGCAAGAGTCAGTTTAGCTCCAGCATCTGCCAACTGTGTGAAGACATGCTCCATCTCCTCCAGGTGTTCCTGAAAGGTAGGACTCTTGATCAGAATGTCATCCACATAGACCACTGTTCCTCGAGCTTCAGCATCTGGTAGGGCTTTGTGTAGGAAAATGTTGAATTCAGCAGGTGAATTGAGAAACCCAAAGGGTGTCCTGTTCCACGTATACTGCTTCTTCCCAAACGTAAAAGCCAGTTTATGCTGATCGTGGGGATGGACTGGTACTGTCCAAAACCCTGATGCCAAATCCAGGCTGGTGAAATACTTAGCCCCCCTGATGGTTGCAAGGTTCTGATCCAGTGGAGCCATAGGCCACCGGGACAAGGGTACTCGCTTATTCAACTGACGGTAATCCAGAGCGATTCTCCAGCTGTTATTCTTTTTCAAGATGGGCCACAGAGGGGAGTTGTACGTGCTGTTGCATTGTCTGATGATACCCCTGGTCTCCAAAGTGTTGAGAATCTCTTGTACAGACTCATAGGAAGCCAATGGAATCTTATACTGACGCACAAAGACAGGCTTGCTACCAGGTTCCGTAGGCACTCTGGTGACATGTAGGCTCGTAAGTCCACAGTCATACGAATCTACAGCAAAAAGGTCCTTGTAATTGTACAACAACTGAGTCAACCTCCTCTTCTCTGTGTAAGTAGTACAAGCATCAGCCTGTTCCACTTGCTCTTTCACCATAGCATCAAACTCTGAGAAAGGTTGGTTGGATGAAATTTCCACCTGTTCTTCAATGTCCTCCTGCAAGGTTGAGGTTTCCACAGAATTCACCCTTCGAGGCTTCTGAGGTACAGACATTTCCCTGGACAGAAACAAGAAGTCATCTTCCACCTGTACCTGAGCACACGTCGCATCATAGGGCCAAACAAACTCGAGAGATACGAGGCCCCTGGGAGAGGTAAACCAACTGTCAGTCGTCTCCCCCCCCTGGCAGGTGTCCCAAGAAGAAGGCAGCCTGCCAAGGATAGGCAAACTTACCTCGACATCATGGAAGGACTGGCCAACCAGAAAGCCAACAGAATCTCCAGCAGATAGCTCCACTTCAGCAGACTGTGGATTGGTGACCAACAGGTATAAGGTGGTACCGGTGACCTCCAAACATGGCAGAACACCAATTGCCAATCCAAGGTCTCGAAAGTGGGCATGTGGGTTAAAGAACACTACATCATCCAGCAGACGTTGTCCTTGAGCGAGGCGAAGCTTGAGGGAAAAATCCCGAACTCTTCCTGGAATGGTTACATCCTTGTCACAGACTACCTCACAGACCTGGGGAATGGTCTGTCCAGACTTCAAACAAACAGCCGTAGGTTCAAGTTCCACTGGGTTGTTCTGCATTCTACTCCACAGGACAAGATTCACCAGGTCCACATAAACTCCCAGTCGTGCAAGGCAATCTGACCCCAAACATAAGGGTTCCCTCAAGCCCCGGACAATAGAGAAGTGGTGAGTGAATGCCTTCTTTCCCACAGTCAAGGGAAGGCCACATATTCCGTCAAGCGGCTTGGAGCCTTGTCCCGGTACCTGTACCGAAGTAGAGGAACATCTGCTGAAGGGAAATTGTACAGACTTACGAATTTGGCTGTACAACGAGTCACTGATGTAGGAGAGATCACTAGTGAACAGTAAAGTAGCTTGAAGCAATGGGGTGTTAGCCACCTGAACTGGTATGGTGAATTCATCACCTTTCTGGGTGATGACAGTCACCTTGCAAGGATGAGCAAAATCAGGACCAGAGATAGGAGATGAGATTTCAAGTGATGCTGAGTCCTGTGAAACAATCTCTAGATGGTCCGCTTGTTGCACCAGCTCTTCATGCTTCTGACCCCCTTTTGGTGCCTCTGTCAACGGAGGCTCCCGCCTGGGCGGATCCGCGGAACACCGGAGATCAGTCCGCAGGGGAGTGTCCTGTAGCTCCACAGAGTTGGCATCACCGACTGTACGCCAGTATCTCCCTCGCACATATTTAAGGGGTCGAGTGACTTTAGACCAGATCGTTTCCTCGTCATAATCCAAAACAGGCCGAAATCTCTTCAAAAGGTCATTTCCAATCAGAAATTCTTCACCCTCACTGGTAGTGATGATGACAGGGTGCCTGACGGTCATCTGTCCAAGCTGTAAAGATAGCCAAACCTGTCCCACAGTTCCAATACCTTGATTGCCATAGGCCACCAGTGACAAGTCGCACGGGGTGACACGCAGCACATCCTGACCCCCCCCTAGAGATGCCTCGAGTTTCTGAAACAGGCCCTGGGTGACCAAAGTCACCTCTGATGCTGTATCCAGGAGACCTTCACAGGAAAGTACTTGTTGAATTAACAACTCCACGGTATATCTGTAACCTTTAGATATAAGCTTACCTAGAAAATACCTGACTTCCTGGGATGAGTCTTTTGAAAGAGGCCCTTCCGGGTTCGAGGGCTGCGACGCAGCATGGTTCACGGGGGACTCCTCACTGATGGACGACAACGCATCCACGTGGACAGTGGGGACGCTTGCGGTAACAGGTTTTGTGGTCACGTCTAGTCATGCTTGTTCTTCCTCCGAAGAGGATGGCTGTTCCACCTCAACAGATTTAACACTAAGCCCCGGAGGGGTCGGCGGTCTAGAAGACTGGTCCTTCTGCTTCTGGAATTTGACCTTTTTATGAGATGAAGGTGTCTTAGGTACACTGCTAGACTCCGCGATTGAACATCTTGCCATCAATTGGTCCAGCTGAGCTTGCATAGCACGGATCTTCTCTGCATTCCACTTCTTCTGATTAAACCGCTTCTTTCTAGGTTGTTGCTGTCCCTCCTGCGCAATAGGAGGCGCTGCATCCCGCGGCAGGGCCTGAGAGCCCGGCGGCGTAGTTGGTCTCGGCGCTTTGTTTTCCAGAGAAAGCGTGGAAGTGACCGCACAAACAGCGGGTGGTATCACCCTGTTGCGACTCTTGGATGCCAGTTTCGGAGTCTCTGCGATTGGCTTGGCGCGGCAGATTTCAAAAATTCCTTCAGCCTGCTTTAGAAGGCTGGAATAGGGTTCTGCGTTTTTTCCTGCCAAGGGAATCTTTATCGGATCAGGCAGACCCTGTATAAAAAGTTCCCTGAAATCACCAAATTCAAGATCTTTAGAATCAGGCGGCACCCCCCCTTGGTAAAATGCACGCTTCAAGCGATGGGCCCACTCCCGCGGACTCTCCTCCGGATTACAACTAATAGTATACGCTGCACGCTTAGCTTCAAGAGAGTTGGCAAAGAGACCGTAGCGCTTCGCTAAGGCTTGCTCCACTGACCGTAAATCGGGGTTATCGGACATGATCAAATCTAGAACTTCATGGCACTCGGTACTAAAGGTCCATTTGAGGAGGGCTCTGATGTCATCCTCAGAAGAGACGTGCATGGTCTGCAGGAGTTCATGCACTGCCTTAAGATGGGTTTCTATGGATACCGAGGCAGACTCTTTAAAAGGCGCTATTACGGTGCGTAGCATCTTTATAATATATGCTTGCCTCTCCATAGACATTCCTTTCTTGGGTTCCGGCTTGCCATGCCGCTGATCACTACCAGGTGTAGAGAACCTCGGGGCAGGTGTATTGCTAAAACTGGGTGGATCTGCCGAAGGCTGAAACCCTGAGCTAGGCACCTGACCAAGTGAGCTGATGATTTCAGCAGGCCGTCCCTGGACCCGTGCCCCCAATGGGTGGGTCACTGTCTCGGGTCTGCTGCTTCGGTCACCAGCCACTATGGGGCTGGATTGTACAGAGGGGCGGGAAAGAGCCGAAGCCATGCCCCCAATGGGTGTGTTTAACTCGGGTCCCTCCCGGCTCACGTAACGGTTCATTTCGGGAGCTGGGCTTGGGTGACCCGCAGCAAAACTGTCGGGGAACTCTAAGGTATACGGTACTTCTTCCTGCGCCATGTGCGTAAGCTCTTGCTGCATTGTGGAAATCTTTACAGTGCACTCATCTAATGCTTTAGACAATGAATCTCTGTCCTTCACTGTACATTGTAATTGCAGTGAGACTGTCTCCTGCTTCTCTTTTAACTCCGCCAACTCTAGCTTGGCGGCGTGCCAATCTTGAAACACAGACACAGATTCTTCTTGAGTGGTCACTAGCTCCCTGCGCAACTCACTCTGAACACCTTCTGAGAACTGTTTTAGCTCCCGATTTAATGTCTGCAACTTATCTGTTTCCCTAGTCTGGTTGTGTAATGCATCAGTCAAACGGGAAAATTTCTCTTGCAACGAATCAAAAGACACGAGGTACTGGGCAATTTCTTGCTTTAATGTGTAATTAAGTGCTTCACAATCAGTTAGGTCACACTGCAAAGTTTTACACTTATACAGTGTCTGGCACTCCGTACAAATCTCTTCAGAGGAGTCAGGTGGGGCGGGGCTTACATTGGTCCCTGCTAAAGCAGATTTGGCAGTGTCTAAATCAACTCGTAATGCAGCTAACTCACTGTCTCACTCCTGGACAGTTTCCCTAGTCTGGGACAAATCTAACTGCAACTCCGCTATGCGATCTGTTAGAGGTGCAGATACCTCTCTTATCTCATTCATCAAAGAGTCTTTAACCGCCAAAAGAGACACGCCCAGTTCACAAAGCATCCATTGTGACAAATGCTGTTTCTCTTTTATAATTGTATTTAAAACCGTAGCATATACTTCTGAGCTATTCGGTGAACTGCTACTAAATAAAGCACGTACAGACTCTACTGTAGGAGGTGCTGGTTTCGTCTTACTATGAGAGAGTGGCAGTAATATTTTCAGCACGCCCTTCTCCTGTTCACTTAGGAGCATTTCAGGCAATGTGCCAACCATGCCGGTCGCCATGTTAAAGACTAAACACACCCTGTTTTCCTTCCTTACAGAATTAGAGAAACCGTTTTTTCTCTTTTGGAGCTCAGAGTAATAAATCTGTCAACCAATTACAGCAATAAAACACAGCTGTATAAACAAAGGTCTGCTGTCAGCTAGGGTAAATCTGCAGTTCGTGCAAAAAGAAACAGAGGGTTAAACCAGCTTTCTGAAAAGACCCAGAAAAGTTTTAACTTCTGCTATTCTTGCACCAACCGTCCCGGACGAGAGCCCCAATTTGTAGGTGGTTATAGATATATTTTGTAAGAGGCCAATTCCTACCTATGTACTCGCTTATGTCTAGGGGGCGTGGCCTCTGCCCAACCTTAGCTGCATGGAAAATAACGGACAGACCAATGGAATATATTAGTTTATTTATACAGCGTTATATACAAAAATATAGAAAACTCTTATCAGCTTATAGCATCAGCAATTCCTGATTGCATGTACAATGATACCAAAATATAGAGAATAACTACGATTATCCTATGGGCTAAAATCTGTAATGACAGATAAACACAATACCGAGATCCTAATGATTACCACACAAATCTTATACTAGGCTAACAGCAACTAGAGATCATAAATCCTGACGTCACACATCTGATGGGTCCGAGCACAGACTAATTATCTAACCCAGCCTGAAGGAAGTAAACTATGATCTCACCATCCCGGTCACCAGATCAGATTCCTTCCGATACCTCAGCCGAATGTCTCAGCGAGGTCCCACAAGCTCAGGTGATGCACTTGTCTTGATCAGCCACAGATGATACAGACTCAGTATAGATCCTGTAGACAGCTGTAATCTGGGGAAAAGCTTTGCCAGGTATTATCAGTAAGTCTCTCAGGTAAATCAGGTGCTTGCAGAAATGCAAGTGTTCTCCTCTTCTTTTCTTCTGTTCGGTTCTTCAGCAACTAACTTGTTTCTGTTCCCGCTTCTCAGACCAATCAGTTTTCTGGGAGCCAATCAGAAATAATCCCACCATGTACTCCCAGCATCTGTATGAAGCTTCCTTTGTCCGTCTTATCTCGTACGCTCTCTCTCTCTCTCTCTCTCCCTCAGGGACATGCATTCTCCCCCGATACAGAGTGACCTTGGAGGTGGTGCAGGCTTCAGTAAATCTATTACAAGCTGAAATGCTGACTTCTGCACAGTTGGTAGTCAGACATATAGGTGAAAGGTTGCAGCGTCCATGTTGGCTGTAAAGGTGCTCTCATGTGCACACCGGGTGGGTGAGATCACAGCAAATACTCCTACACATCCAGCAAATTGGCATTACCGCCTAGCTACCGCATGCCCCGGGAAGTAATTCTGAATTTGGCATGTGCCAAAAACACACGGTAGAAAATATTTGCAATTTTTTACTGTGTGATACTTACCTAACGGTAATCAGCAGTGGGCGTACGCAGCACACCAACGTTATTAAACCCCTGTGAAATAGTAGTAATAAAAAAAGGCAAGTGCATTTTTATAATGTACCACTGCATTCCACAAAACAAAGAAGCAAATTCCCATTTGCCATCTTTTTTCTTTTGATGTAGGCACAGGAAAAAATATGTCAAATGCTCTCACGTTTCAACCTAATTAATGTTTTTTTTAATTGTACATATAAATAGTAAGTCTTTTTGTTAAGCACCTGATTTTCATAACATGATGTCTGTTTTAGTAGTTCTTTACTAGGTGAAAACATCTCTGCACGAATACAGGAAGTCTCTATAATCAGCCCCTCCAAATGACACAATTTACAATTTAGAACTAATTACTGTTATAAACAGCCCCCAGATAACCTGAGAACTTATAAAAAAATAACTTATGAAACCAGAATTGGTGAAACAAGTCTTAATTAATTTATTATTTCAAAATACACTCTTTCATGAATGGGTGCCCCTGAAAGCAAATAGGCACACCCTTCCTTAATTTTTACAGGTTATATAGTCTTTCATGTTGGTTAAATTTAAGTGTCTGCCCCTACGTTTCTCATTGGATATTGATCACATTTACCACCCCCCAATACATCATTGCTAATTATCATGACGGTCCTCTGAAAATTTTCCATCAACCAAACCTGAGCCTCTATCCATTGTTAGTACTGCTCAGTTTGCATTTTCTTATCTTCAAACCTTTATGTGAGAGCTTTTCATTAACAGTTTTGCACACGGCATGTTTCACCTTCCCCTTTGATCCCCCCTTCCTTCTGCTCCCTTTGTCCATAGATTTACTGCTTCATGGTCTCATGCCAAGCTACATTTTATTTCAGCTCTCAGGCCTGTCCTTGAAGCTGTCATATATCTCTGGGTCTCAGCACTTTATCAATTTGCACACGTCTCTTTAAAATAACAAGAGTTCCTTTTGCTAATGATTTTAGAAAGCTATAATATGGTGATTTCTGCTAGAAAGGGCCTACAAAAGTATAGTTATACTTTCATCCCTAAAGAGTTCCTTTCTAACAGGAGATAAGCTATTTTTGCACTTATGTTAAATGAAAAAGCATTATATTTACACATTTCTCACATTACTACTCTAAAGTCTCCAATGACCTATTACTGGCTAAATCCAGAGGTCTCCATTCCATCCTCATTCTTCTTGATCTTTCCACCGCTTTTGACACTGTCGATCACAGCGTACTCTTCGATACCCTGTCCTCACTTGGATTCCAGGGCTCTGTCCTTTCCTGGTTCTCTTCCTACCTCTCCCTCCTCACCTTCAGTGTTCACTCTGGTGGATCCTCTTCTACTTCTATCCCTCTGCCTGTCGGCGTACCTCAGGGTTCTGTTCTTGGTCCCCTCCTCTTTTCTATCTACACTTCTTCCCTTGGTTCATTAATCTCATCCCATGGCTTTGCCTACCGTCTCTATGCTGATGACTCCCAAATCTACCTTTCTGCCCCTGATATCTCACCAAAAACAAAGTTTCAGCGTGCTTGTCTGACATTGCTGTCTGGATGTCTCAACGCCACCTGAAATTAAACATGACCAAAACCGAGCTTCTCATTTTTCCCCCCAAACCCACCTCCACGCTCCCCCCATTTTCTATTTCTGTTGATGGCTCTCTCATTCTCCCTGTCTCCTCAGCTCGAAACCTTGGGGTCATCTTTGACTCTTCTCTCTCCTTCTCTGCTCATATCCAGCAGATCGCCAAGACCTGTTGTTTCTTTCTTTACAACATCCGTAAAATCCGCCCCGTTTAGACTACTGCAATCTGCTTCTTGCTGACCTCCCACTTAGTCACCTCTCCCCTCTCCAATCGGTTCAAAACTCTGCTGCCCGTCTTGTCTTCCGCCAGGGTCGCTTTACTCATACTACCCCTCTCCTCAAGTCGCTTCACTGGCTCCCTATCCGTTTTCGCATCCTATTCAAGCTTCTTCTACTAACCTATAAATGTACTCACTCTGCTGCTCCCCAGTATCTCTCCACACTCGTCCTTCCCTACACCCCTTCCCGTGCACTCCACTCCATGGATAAATCTAGACTTCACACCTTCTGTCTCGCTGCACCCTACGCCTGGAATAAACTTCCTGAGCCCCTACGTCTTGCCCCATCCTTGGCCACCTTTAAATCTAGACTGAAAGCCCACCTCTTTAACATTGCTTTTGACTCATAACCACTTGTAACCACTCGCCTCCACCTACCCTCCTCTCCTCCTTCCTGTACACATTAATTGATTTGATTTGCTTACTTTATTTTTTGTGTATTAGATTGTAAGCTCTTTGAGCAGGGACTGTCTTTCTTCTATGTTTGTGCAGTGCTGCGTACGCCTTGTAGCGCTATAGAAATGCTAAATAGTAGTAGTAGTAACCGATGAATAAATAATTCCTCTGTGTATATCCATATGCTGCACAAGCTGGCATGTTTGAAAATATAAGTGAAATAAAATAAAAATGCTACCAACAATAAAGAGTGACAATGTGGACAGAGCAGCTCATCTGTTTGCTTGCTTTGTTTTGGGTGAATGGGGATGACAGCTGTGTGGAGAAGGAAAGGAAGATTAACCTAATTGGCTTCAGCTTTTTTTTAATGTATATTATTTTTATTTCTTTCAAACCTATTACAAGTAAACACACTTGTACAGAAAAGTAAAGTCAATTTACATCCATAATTTCTATAAAAATATTATAAAGAAAATAGTAAATATTAGCTTTACATAAGTCCACAATGTGGATCCAAGATGCCTAATTTAATGGAGAAATAAGGAAAAAAGAGAAAAGAGAACATCTTTAATCTCAATGTAGGAAATCCAAACGTATAAAGGATTTATATTCATTTTAATGAGTCAATATTTGGTGTTGTTTCTTCCATTACTTGTCTGGCAGAAATTAAAGATATCAGTTGAGAGGGTTCATAAAATACATATTCTTGTGATTGGTAACTGATCAAACACTTGCAAGGATATGTAAGGAAAAAAGTTGCCCCTGTCTGAAGTGTTTGTGTTTTCAATTGAAGAAATTGCTGACGTCGTTTTTGAGTGTCTCTAGAAACATCCAGATATATTCTGACTTTTAATCCTTTAAACAACTTATCTTTATTTTGAAAAAATAATCTTTAAATCCAAATTTTATCTGGGGTTAATGCAACAGTCACTACCAATGTTGTAACTGTTGATTGTTCCAAGTCCGACGTTTCCAGCAAAGCTGAAACGTCTAATGCCTGATTATCTTGACGTTGTTGGTTTTCTTCACCCTTAATGGGGAGATAAAAAAAAACTTCTGAGAATGGAGGAATATTCTCTTCCCCAATCTCCAGAATCTCTTTAAGGTAATTTTTTTTTAACATTTCTCATGGAGAGACTGCTTTTTGTAGTGGAAAATTAATAAAACGCAAATTATTTCCTCTTGAAAAGTTCTCAAAGTATTCAGTCTTTCTATGAAGATTCACCAAATCTTTTAGCATATTGCTTTGGACCTCGGTAATTTGTTGCATTTCCTTTTCTTGTTTCAAAATCTGCTGGTTCAAAGTTTTCAGTTCATTTAAATTTTCCTTTATAGTTATTATTTCCTCCGATAATTTTTTAACCTGGGGGCATAATGTTCTAGCAAAATCAGCAATCAAAGTCCACAAACTATCTAAAGTCACTTCATCAGGTTTGTTACAAGAAAAAGCAGGTTGGATGGACAGTACCTCAGTTTGTTGAGAAGAATTTCCCCTTCTCGAGCAGGTAGCTGATATTCTGCCGACAATGCTGCCTCCGCATTTTTCAAAGGCATTTGCAAACTCCTCGACTCTCCTATTTGATTTTGTTGTACCTCCCGTCTTTGTCTTCCTGAATCATTCAGGTTTGAAGCCGCCGCTATAGGGGAACTGCTTCCTCACGGCTGTGGAGGTGGGATTCTTATGTCGGGGCTCAAAGAAACTTCCAGCCCTAAGTTCTGCTCCGGGTCTCCATTCACTCGGGGTGGGATCAGCGGGCCGCTCACCGTTTGTAAATCCGAAGTCCGGTGCATATATGAAAGAACAGATTCATAGCGAACCGGTAGGTTCTGTCGCTGGGGGGTAATGGCAACGACCTGACCTCTACATTTAGGCATTGTGTATTAGTTCAGCAGAGAGACTCCTGCACACGTCCGTGTCAGACGGCGGCCATCTTGGATCCCCTGGCTTCAGCTTTTTATGGTAAAATCGTTTTTATTGCTGAAAATGCACATCTCTCCAACTTTACAATAACAAGTGAAACAGGTGGGAAATCAGGAGACGAAAGGCAAATTTTGGTTCCAAACAAGGCAACTTTATTGCTAGCAAGTGAACAGCACCGAGTAGCCTCGGGACACTGTGTGTCATAAATCATCTGACGCTTACATTTATACTTCCCTACTGGGCCTGCGCATTTGGCCCCTTACACGTCATACCTGTCATGCGCAGTAAACATTTGTAGTTCTTACAGTACAAAATTGTAGTCCCAGTACGTACACACGTCATAACACTGAAATGATACTGGCAAGAAAAACGAAACTTAGCAGCTTGTTCTGTACACACACAATGCTCCTTTCTAGCACAGGAGATAAGGTGCGGCTCAGGAATGCAGGGGGGGTGTCAGCACCCTCCAAGGTCGCCTATTCAGATGGCGTTGCTACGTGCAAGCTGGTCTTGTATAGGCCTTGCAAACTACTGTTACAAGCTATATATATATATCTAATAGCCCCGCATTCTGTCTGTACATTAGTAAACAGCAAACTTGTCTTGTTAGTAAACAGTAAAACTGGATAAGGCACAAATGTCCAGTGCAGTAATAAGGTGTGGCCAAACAGCCAAAAGCAGAGGTAGAGTGCATAAGTAAAAGTCCATCAGTAGGCACAAAACATGAGGTTGTCCTGTTGCTCAGTAGTATTCAGGTAGTACCGGCGTTCCACTCCTTCATTCCCCCCTTTTGATACTTGAACATCCATTCTGGTGGAGAGTATCACCTCCACGAAACCTGAAACGGAAAGAAAGGACAAGGATAGTTAGAGAGGGAGGCAACAAGCGAGCCCTAAGCCCTTGCGCAGCCGTTGGTCGCTTCGCCGGGGTTGAGACGGAGGGCCCCTAGTGGAATCCCCCCCCCTTTGTAGCCGGTCTTTTGCTGGCACAAGGGTGATGGCCCATTGAGTGACTCAGGGGGTTCAAAGTGCACATCAGCCACAAGGTGCTTCATCGTCAGCTTCATCAGACTGGGGGATGGGGGAGTACATCTGGAGAGCCATAAGTTGAGCAGCAGCACGGCGGTCAGCGATGCTTTCCATGGTGGAGCGGAGACACCTGAAAACTAAGGGGAGAGACAAAGGTATTATTAGGCAAGACAGCAAGAACAGGCCACCCATGACGAGGAGGCCGTGCAGGCTCCCGGAGGTTGGGAGCCAGCTGGTGAGGGAGGAAGTCCAATCCCAGGCACTGTTCCAGGTCTGGACGGGGACGTGGGCTAGCTTGACCATCCGGTCAGTTATCTCCCTGATGACATGGCTCTGGTCATCAATCTGTAAGCAGCAATTACTGAGGTTAAACTTGCCACACACCCCGCCCTCCTGGGCTAAGAGGTAGTCAAGAGCCAAGCGATTTTGGTAGACGGCGGTAATGAGCTTAGTGTTCTGTCGAGCTAGGATATTGAGGGCCAGGGCAGAATCGTTAGTGAGGATTTCGAGTACGGCCTGTAGGCGAATAATGCGATTTAGCATGTAGATAGGGGTGCGGTATCCCCATGTACCATCTTCAGCCCACGTGGCCGGTCCATAGTAATGAATGATGCGTTCAGGCGGCCACTCATTGTCTTTCCAGTCTCCAATTTGGACCTTGGGCTTGACGGGTGGGGAAGACCGTCGTCGTCGAGTAGGATTATCAGGCCCCTTTTCCACGTAAAGGGGGATACCCAAAGTTTCGCCAACTTGTATGGGCAGAAGGAAAAAACTAGGTCGGACCGTGCCCAAGAGGCAGGTACCGTACCAGCGGGTCGGGAGCTGTTCATAGGCCCTGCGTCCGCAGATATAGTAGTAGCCCGCCGGGGCTACCCACTTGAGGGACGCGTTCCCTCCGTAGGTCCATGTCATGTTCAAGGTGGGTTCTGTCCAGATAGGCTCCGGGGCGGGCAGGTTGTCCGTTTGCCACCAGGTCGTCCGGCTGCCATTGTAGTGAAGAACCCCCGTACAAGCAGAGTCTCCCACTGGTACAGAGTAACGCTTCGATGGCGCTCGACTAGCGCAGAGGGTACCTATGATGTTTGTTCTCAGGGCCCATTCGTACGGCTTCGGCCGTTGGGGAAAGGTAATGTTAGTGGTGTTGAGTGCATCCCATGTGTGTTGTCGGATCTCTCTCGCTTCCCAGGGCCATTGTTCACCCATGTCGGTGCCTCCACAGACGAAACAGTTGGCAATTCCGAGGGAGAGGGCGATGTTTTCAGCCAAATTAAGGAACATATTTCGGGCTTCTGGGGAAATGGGGAATTTAGTCTCGGTCTGCTCGGCACGAGCAATTTCATCAAATACGTCTTGGTAGCCGACAACAGTAGTCTGGTAGTGCGTAGGAGGCTTCGTTTCGAGACTCTGATATATGGTAATATATGTCAACGGATCCATTCCTCCGCCGTCAATGCCGAGGCCCCACGTTCCTCTCCAGGGCATGTCGTAACCTCGGATGGGCCAGTCTAGGGACACATAGTTACCAAAACCTCGACGAAATTCGCCCAGGCCGGCGCATCCGGCATATCCTCCTCCCGTATAAGCACATACTCGGTCCCAGCCCGAGGCTCGAGTATCGCCGGCGCATGGGAGCCACACCCACGGGGAGCAGCATCTCATGTCTGGACTGAAGGGGCAGACATACTTGTGGTCCTTAACGTATGCCTCTCGCCAACTCTGGCTACCACACTTGCGAGACCAAGGGTGCTTGTCCATGGCGGCACAGACGTCGAAGGTGAGGGTTGCTACAGTTTGGATGCCACCGACAAGGATACGAGTGGAATTAATGTAATACAGAATGCCATCTCCCTCGACTCCCGGAGGTCCGGCCACATACGCAGGGAGTCCTACGCTGAGGGTGACATTGTAGTATCTTGGTTTGGTGGGGCTGTGACAGATAGTGAGATTTCCTTGGAGGCATCTGTGGAACTGTTGGAGGCCATTCGGAGTGATGAGGGCACAAGTCGGGAGAAAGTGGCAACCGCCTTCCGGGGGCTGCGTCTGGTGAATGAGGGTAGTGACTAGGTGATATCCTCCCTCTATACGGTGGCGCACGAGGCGCAAACATTCAGTACAGTTCTGGCTCAAGGGGTAATAGCTCGGGACTGAGCAGAGGAGGAGTAGTAGGCTCAGCATCATATATGCGGTGGAAGGTATCCGAGCCTTTGCAGCAAGAAGATGATAAGGCCCACGATTATGGCTGCGATAAAGAGAGAGCCAAAAACGCAGTGGGTCCAGAAACTGAGTTCCTGTTGCTGGGCAGGCATGAGTCTGGTGGTTCACGTCTTTCTTAGAGTCAGCCGTAATGGAGCGTCAGGATGTTGGTGCGCAGTCCAACGCTTCAGGGAGCCGCTAGTGGGAGCAGCAGGCTTCAATCGGGTCCAATGTATCCACACTGGGCTTCCTGCAATTTTAACAGCGGTGGAGGTCGTTAGGAGAACAAGGGAGGGCCCCTTCCATTTTGGCTTTAGGCAGTCAGATTCATCCCACTCTTTTACCCATACCTCGTCTCCCACCCTGAACCTGTGCGTCGGATTGGTGAGGACCAAGGGAGCTACTCTTTCAGTGTACTGCTGGATGTCTTGCACTACCTGGTGTAAGGCTCTCATCTGTTTTACTAAGGAACTCTCACCCTGTATCTGCAAGGAGTCGGGAAAGGAGGGCAGTGGTGGTGGCCTAGCGTACATCATCTCGTAAGGAGTAAGGCCTGTAGCCTTGGGGGTACACCTAAGATGCAGCAAGGCCAGGGGGAGCAGGTCGGGCCACTTGGCTTTTGCTTCTTGGCATAGCTTGGCAAGCTGGTTCTTCAGGGATCGGTTAGCCCTCTCTACTACTCCACTGCTTTGGGGTCTCCAGGCACAATGCAACTTCCAATCGAGGCCCAGTCTGGTACTGAGCTGTTGTGTTACTTCACTGGCGAAGGCGGGGCCGTTGTCAGAATTTATTTGCTTGGGGAGGCCGTATCTGGGTAGGATTTGATGAAGCAGTAGGGAGGTAACTTCTTTAGCCATTTCCGTTCTAGTAGGCTGGGCTTCAATCCATCCGGTGTAGGTACACACGGCGACGAGGATAGCTTTGTAGCCGCGCGCCGGGGGCATGTGTGTGAAGTCAATCTGGCACACGTGGAAAGGGCTGGTGCCTCGGAGAACATGTCCTGGCATAGGGCCGGGCCCCGTTCGAGGGTTGTTCCGGGCACAAGTCGCGCATCGGCTGGAAGCGTTTTTGGTCCACAGGGATAGTTTGTTGATGTAGTAGGTCTTCTCAAGTAAGCGCCCCAGGGCGTCCCTTCCCAGGTGGGTGCGGTCGTGAGCCTCCTTGGCCACCGTCCAGGCCAAGGCTTCGGGTATCCATATGCGCCCATCCTGTAGTATCCACCAGCCATTGCGTGACTGTAGACCCTCTTGTTGGGCCCATTCCGTTTCTTGGGGGGTGTAAATAGGGGTCTCCGTAGGGAGCTGGACGACGAGTACGGGGTCAGGAGGGTGAGAGGAGTAGGGGAGCTGACTTGCCCTTTTTGCAGCGTCGTCTGCCCGCTGATTTCCCCGGGCGATAGGGTCCGTTCTTCCCGTGTGGGCCCTGCAATGCATCACAGCCACCTTCTTCGGCTTCCATACCGATTCGAGTAATTGGCAGATCTCAGCGGCATTTGCAAGTCCTTTCCCTTCTGCTGTCAAAAATCCCCTCTCCTTGTACAAGGCTCCGTGCACCTGGAGGGTGAGGAAAGCGTATTTGGAGTCGGTGTAAATGTTAACAACTTTTCCTTCAGCCCACAGGAGGGCTCTGGTGAGGGCGATTAGCTCCGCTTTCTGGGCTGATGTTCCGGGTGTCAGAGCCATAGCCTCGATCACATGGTCCTCAGATACCACCGCATAGCCAGCTCTTCGAATTCCCTCTATCACCTGGCTGCTTCCATCGGTAAAAAGGGTGATGCCCCCTTGCCAGGGTTGATCCTTCAGGTCAGGTCTGCTCGAGTGCACAGTGGCCATTACCTCTTCGCAGTCGTGGAGTGGTGGTTCAGGGGCCGGAAGGAGGGTGGCAGGATTGAGGTTGGTCGTGTCCAGGATCCGCACCTCCGGATTCTCGCACAGGAGGGCTTGGTATTTGACCAATCGGGAGTTGGTCATCCATCTGGGTCCGTGGCTCTCGAGTAGGCCGCGGATGGTGTGGGGTGTGGTCACAAAAAGTGTTTGGCCGAATGTGAGTTTATTGGCCTCGTGTATCAGGAGACAGGCCGCTGCAATGCTTCGGAGACAGCCCGGCCATCCTCGTGCCACGTTGTCCATGCTCTTGGAGAGGTATGCTACAGGGCGTTGCCAGGTGCCGACCAGTTGGGTGAGGACTCCAAGTGCCAATCCCTTCTTTTCGTCGATGAACAAGTGGAACGGCTTAGTCACATCTGGCAGTCCGAGCGCTGGTGGGGCCGCAAGGGCATCCTTAAGGTCCTGAAGGGCTTTCAGTTCGTGTTTCTCCCACTCGAGATTTTGGCCCTCGAGTTCAGGTCCTTTCAGTTTGGCGTACAAACTGTGGGTCAGGATGGCAAAATTGATAATCCAAATGCGGCAATATCCAGCGGCTCCGAGGAGTGCCCGTAGTTCCTTCTTATTTGCAGGAGTGGGTTGGTTGCGGATGGCTTGGGTTCGGGGGATACCGAGCCTTCGGGTTCCTTCTCGGAGGCGAAACCCCAGATACTCGACTTCGATCTCGCATATCTGCGCCTTCTTGCGACTGGCCCGGTACCCCTGGGCTTCCAGGGTTTTCAAGAGGTAAAGGGTGGCTTCTGCACAGTCCGTGTACGTCTCACGGGCCACCAACAGGTCATCCACGTATTGGACGACCGGCCCGTACTCGTCTTGGTACGTTTTCAGGTCCTGGGCAAGCTGGTCACCAAAGAGGGTGGGGGAGTTCTTGAACCCCTGGGGAAGCCGGGTCCATGTATATTGCTGCTTGGTTCCCGTCTGCAAGTCTTCCCACGTGAAGGCAAACAACTTTTGGCTGTCAACAGCAAGAGGGATGGAGAAGAAGGCGTCCTTCAAATCAATGACACTGTACCACTTGGTCTGAGATGGCACTTGGGCCAGGATGGAGTATGGGTTCGGTACGAGGGCAACGATGTCGGCTACCTGGTTGTTGACTTTCCTCAGGTCCTGGACGGGTCTGTACTCGGATGTTCCTGGCTTCTTAACGGGCAACAATGGGGTGTTCCATGCGGATCTGATTGGTTTAAGGACTCCCTGTTGAAGGAGTTTCTGTAGATGTATGTGCATACTATGCCGGGCTGCATAGGGGATGTGGTATTGTCCTTGGTTAACAACTTGAGCATTCGGTTTGAGCTCAATCCAGATGGGGATAGCGTTTACGGCCAGTCCGCCGGGGTTCAATTCTGCCCATACATCAGGCACTTCATCCATTATGGCCCGCCTCTGCTGGGCGAAAGGGGTGTTCTGGTCGTAACGGCAGTCGCCGGATCCCGCAGTTGGGGGAACATGTAGTCTCCATTCTTCTCTTACTGGACAGATAAGTGTTACTGGCCGATCTTCAAAGCGAGCTTCCACTTCACCCGTAGTCTTGAACTTCAAGGTGGCCTGGAGCTTACAGAGTAGGTCTCGACCAATCAAGGGGACCGGGCATCCAGGGATGTGTATGAACTGATGGGACACCATCGTCCCTCCGATCTGGACTTGGCGCTCTTTGAGGAGGGGGGCCGCAAGGGATTTCCCGGAGGCTCCCACAATTGGTATAGTTTCTTTCGTGGCTGGGGCTATGGCAGTGGTGATAACAGATCGCTGGGCCCCTGTGTCTAGTAAGGCCTTCATAGATTCTGTCCCCACTCGAATTTCCACCAGAGGGTCAGTGGGGACTCTGCCCTCCCGGTTTCTTCATGCTGAGCCGTCTCGGGTAGCGTCCACAGCCATCTGCCATTCCCTCCGGTCATCCCGTCCTCTCTCTCTTCGGCCCCTCCCACGGCCTCGCCTAGGGGCCCCCGTACGGTCGCCGGTCTCCTCCTCTCTCTGCCGGTCCCATGATTCCTCTTCTCTCGGGTTGTCCCGTATCTCCTCTGGACAATCAGCCCACCAGTGTCCTTCTTGTCGGCAATTTGCACACTGGTTACGCCCTATGGGGGACCGCGTTCCTCTTGTTCTCCTGCCCCTCCCCTTTGGTCTAGACCTCATTCGTTCTTCCAGCACCGTAGCCAACACATCTGCCTTCTCCCGCATCCGTCTGGTCGATTCCTTCCGGGCCTCCACCTTCTCCTCCTGGTCGCGATATCCGAATACGCGATCAGCTATAGCTTTCAGTTGGCTTAGGCTCATCCCTTCGAACCCCTCCGTTCTCTGTAGCTTTCTTCGTATATCCGGTGCTGACTGGCTAACAAAACTCATAACCACGGTTGGGAGGTTCTTAGGGTCTTCGGGATTTATCGGGCTGTGCCTTCTGAATGCTTCCATAAGTCGTTCAAGGAAGTCCCCTGGACTCTCGTCCTTTTGTTGGACCACATTGTGGATTTTCCCCATGTTGGTAACCTTCTGCTTCCCCTTCTTTAAGGCGGCCAGGTACGCCTGTTGGTATCGGCGGATAAAGGTTTGGCCTTCGGCGGTTCGGTAATCCCACGTGGGGGCAGCGATGGGCGCCTCCGTTTCTAGTAGGTTCTGTAAATTGGCATGGGCCGGATTCGCATCCCGGACGGCTTGCTCCATATTTTGTTGTAAAAGGCGGCGTTCTTCAGAGGTCAGGATGTGGGCGCTCAACTGCCTAAGGTCGGCCCAAGTTGGATTGTAGCTGTATATAATGCCTTCCACCAGCTCTATCAGCTGCTCGGGTTTCTGGTCGTAGGACGGCCCATGGAATTTCCAGTTATACAAATCGGCACTTGAGAAGGGAACGTGACTATAGACTGTTGATTCGATGGGCTGGCCCCCCCCCTCTGCCGGGTTAGGGGTATAGGTGGTGGACTGTCGGACTGGGAATAAGTGGGAGGTTCCCCCTTTCCGGCTGGACGGAAGGGCCTGTTGCGGACTCGATTGGGGGAACCGAGTAATGTTCTTCACAACCCGTGTACTCTTCCGTGTGGTTGCGAGACCAGGTGACTCAGGTGAGGCTGGGTGGGACGTCTCCCCGGCATCCGACTCTGACCCGGAAGTCTCGGCGTCAGCGGGGCCTTCTGCTAGGCCCGTAAGGTCAGGGTACATAGGAGCATAGGGCGGCGGCGCGATGTCGTCTTCGTATGCTTCCGCCGTAGCAAGTATCGGGGCTTTTGGAGGCTTCTTCTCGGCCAAACCCTGAACTTTCCCTGCGGTCTTCTTTGGGGGTTTTTTTCTAGAAAGTGTGTTGGTAGTACTGGGCGTAGTTCCTGCCTTAACTCTGGTAGCAGGGGGCGTGGTCTCAGTGGCTTCAGTGCTAGGGGCGGTAGGCCGTATGGGGGCGGTCCCTGCGGCCTTCGGGACGGCAGCGGTTGCCGAGCTTTGAAGAGCGAAGGCATGGGTCGGCAGGGTTCTAAGCTTGGTTTTCCGGCCTTTTCTCTGCTTTACCAACATAAGGGCGGCCTTTTCTACCTTCCGTTGGGCCCAAGCTGGCGGATCCCGGACTACATCCAACCACGCTTCTATGTATGGAATGTCCTCAGGACAGCCTGGGTTTCCCTCAATTATAACAATATTCATGACCGCCGCCACCTTTTCATACTCGAATGACCCTTCCGGGGGCCATCCAGCAATTCCTAGCCCTGGCCACATAAATTGACATCTCTGTATCATCCCGGCCCTGCTACATTTATCTAGGTCGAACACTTCGCTAAAGTGTTCCGTCATTAAATCTAACGGTGAAGACCCACCCCCGCCCATCCTAACCTGAGTGCCAAAGGACAGGTGACGGACAAAGGGGGAAAGGGGAGGTGGAGGAGTAAGGGGTCTCGTTCCACCAGACACAGAAGGGTCAACACTCGGCCTGACCAGGACGCGGTCGCCCGGCCTGGAACTGCAAGCCCACTCACACACTTTCACACGCCACAAGAAACCCCCCCGTTCGTTCGCCGCTCGGTTTCGTCGCCGGAGCCTAGTGAGTTTCGGGACCTAGTCGGATACCAATAGTCCGTATTAGTCACTGGCTAAAAGAGGGTGATCACGCCTCTTCTTCGGTCCTTACTGGGCCGGTCACTACGTAGAGTATACTCGCCTGTCCGCCGGGGTCGCAGGCCGCGCCGTCGTGCGCTTCTCCCTGAAATGGAAAAAGGTGCCTTGTCGGAGCCACACAACCCCCTCTACAGTCAGGCGGAGTGGATCGGCCCTCATCCGGGAGATGGACGCTGAAATCAGCGGTGGCCACTCACCACCTCCTCGGGTGGGAATCGATGACCCGATCCGACTGCAGTGGGGGAGGGGAAGAATATAATCCGATTCCCCTTTCTACTTCTGTCCCATCTGGGTCGCCAATGAAACAGGTGGGAAATCAGGAGACGAAAGGCAAATTTTGGTTCCAAACAAGGCAACTTTATTGCTAGCAAGTGAACAGCACCGAGTAGCCTCGGGACACTGTGTGTCATAAATCATCTGACGCTTACATTTATACTTCCCTACTGGGCCTGCGCATTTGGCCCCTTACACGTCATACCTGTCATGCGCAGTAAACATTTGTAGTTCTTACAGTACAAAATTGTAGTCCCAGTACGTACACACGTCATAACACTGAAATGATACTGGCAAGAAAAACGAAACTTAGCAGCTTGTTCTGTACACACACAATGCTCCTTTCTAGCACAGGAGATAAGGTGCGGCTCAGGAATGCAGGGGGGGTGTCAGCACCCTCCAAGGTCGCCTATTCAGATGGCGTTGCTACGTGCAAGCTGGTCTTGTATAGGCCTTGCAAACTACTGTTACAAGCTATATATATATATCTAATAGCCCCGCATTCTGTCTGTACATTAGTAAACAGCAAACTTGTCTTGTTAGTAAACAGTAAAACTGGATAAGGCACAAATGTCCAGTGCAGTAATAAGGTGTGGCCAAACAGCCAAAAGCAGAGGTAGAGTGCATAAGTAAAAGTCCATCAGTAGGCACAAAACATGAGGTTGTCCTGTTGCTCAGTAGTATTCAGGTAGTACCGGCGTTCCACTCCTTCACAAGGGCATAATATTCACATTTCAGCAAACAAGCTTTTTTATTTTTTAACATTGTTTAACTACCCTTCTACTCTCTACTCCCCTCCGCCCTCCCCTTTCCTCCCCCCTCCCCCTCCCCGAACCAGAAGAGCATTCTTTACTTTATTGTGCATCTCTGGATGTCTAGTCTTCTTACATGTTAAGCAATCTGCTGCGCACTGTTGGTGTTAATGTTCTCTAAAAGGGGGCCCATCTGTTTTCGAATGATCTCTTTCTTGTCAGTGTCGCTGAAGATATCTCTAATCTCTCCATCCGCATCAGTTGTATCATTTGACTACTCCACTGTTGGATCGTTGGGGCTTTTTTTGACAGCCACTGCGCCAAGATCACTTTCTTGGCTATGATTATAGATCTCATCACAAAGTCTCAGTATCCTACTGGGCGGGGGCTGCTCAATGTGGGTTGTGCAAACAATAATCGTGCTTCATAGTGCAACCCCGTTTTCCACATTTGGGACACCATAGTCAGCAGGGAATTCCAGAAACCCACTATTGCTGGGCAGCGCCAAAACATATGGCCCAGATAAGCCCCCTGTTCGCCACATTGTCCACATGCTCCCTCTGACGAGGCACCCATGTAGAAGGCTCTCCTCGGGGGTATATACACTCGTAATTCAAACTTGTATTGGATCTCCCAGTATGTGAGGAACATTGTAGTTTTCCTCATTGTTAGTATATGGGTTTGAAATAAGTCACTGGATATTGGGAGCCCCAGATCTTCTGTCCACGCCTTAGCATATCCGACATAGTTCAATTCAGTGGCCGAGTCTCTGATGTGCTTTTGATGGGCGGACAATGAAACTTTCTGTTGCACTTCCAAGGAGTATGCTGAGGACAATTCCTCCTGCACGTCTTCCGTCAGATCCTCTCTTGGGAGGCTTGCTATATAATGCTGTAATTGGTGATAATGGAAGCGGTCTCTCTCTTGTATTCCATATTCTTTTTGTAGCTGGTCAAAGGGTTGTATCTTCCCTTCTGCTGTCAAGACATGTATTAAGTAGATGATTCCCTGATCTTTCCATCTTTGAAAGGTCTTATATAGGGTCCCCAGAGGAAACGCCGGATTATTGCATATCACCAGGAACGGGGTAGTCTTCGCTGAAAACTTATGATGCTTGCACATCCAACGCCACACGGCTTTAGCTGTTGATAGTACAGAAGTAGTTCTCAATATAGGTGGTATTTCTCCAACTCCAGTGTGTAGTAGGCAGCTAAAGTGCACCCGTTCTGTCATGCTCAATTCGAGACTTGTGGCTGAGAAGAAGTCTTTCTCTCTATACCAGTCTGTGATATGTCGCATTCCACTTGCCACTGTTAGCTGATGAATGCTTAATAGGCCTAGACCTCCATATTCTGCTGGTATCTGCAATGTTTGTATTGGAAGCCTAGGTCTTTTCTCTTGCCACAAAAACTTTTATATGTGTCTGTTCAGTTTTCATTCATCTTTGCTCTTTAAGTATAATGGCATGGATTGGAATGCGTACATCCACTTCAGCATCAAGATCATGTTGCATAGTGTTATACGGCCCAACAGTGAGAGGGGGTACTCCTTCCATAGCTTCAGCGTTTGGCATGAGCTGTCAAGCCCTGCGATAATAAGGTGTGAGCCCCTGTGCCAAACAGCATTCGACAGCCGAACAATCCCAGTCTTACCTGAGGAAACAGGACTGGAACCCCAGCGGAGGTCCGAGTAGAACTCAGGATAGGCAGCAGGCACCCGACACAGTCCAGTTCCAGACCAAGGTTCAAGGCAGGCCACAAGTAGCACAGTCCAGGTCCAGGCTAGGGTTCAAAGGCAGATGGCCAGCAAAACACAGTCCAGGTCCAGGCAGGGGTACAAAGGCAGGCGGCAAGCCAAACAAAGTCCAGGTCCAGGCAAAGGTTCTGAGGCAGGCGGCAAGCAAAACAAAGTCCAGGTCCAGGCAGGGGTACAAAGGCAGGCGGCAAGCCAAACAAGGTCCAGGTCCAGGCAAAGGTTCTGAGGCAGGTGGCAAGCAAAACAAAGTCCAGGTCCAGGCAAAGGTTCTGAAAATGGGAATCAGCCCAAAAAGAATCACAGCACTCAGGGATCCACATGAGTAGAAGCCGAAGCAATGAGTGCTGCCAGAAGCTGCTCCTAAATAGCCCCCCTCCATCAGAAAGACAAGAAACAGCTGTCAGGGGGTAGAGCCCTCAGCCAGTCCAAGGAACTCTGGATTGGCTGGCCAACAGAAGGGGGCAGCAACCAGCTGCGAACGGCCAATCCGGACATCGGAGGAGTGTCCTTGGTGCTCCCGGGCCCCGCGCCCAGAAGAGACTCTCTCCTTCGGGGACGCCGGCGCTGCCAAGATGGTCGGCGTTCCCCAACCGCCACCAACCAGTAGTGGCGAGCTGGTGTAGTCCAGGCGACCGGCAGAGCCCCTCTGGAGCACTGCAAACGGCCAGCGATGGCCCAATCCTTCCGGCCAGCAGCTCCTCCTGCGGACCCTGAGCGAGGCATCACCGCAGGAAGAACGTCATGGGTAAGGGACGCGACAGTACCCCCCCCCCATAAGCCCCCCTCCTCCGTCTCGGTCCCGGTTTATCAGGCCAACGAGAGTGGAACTCCTGTACCAGGTCGGGCGCATGGACATTACCAGTCGGTTCCCATGAATTATCCTCAGGACCAAAGTTCTTCCAAGAGATCAAGTAAAAGTCTTCCTCTTTGGAGCTTAGAATCAGGCGCAGAGTCCGGAACCAGGATCCTCTTCGGTTCAGGGTGCCATCGGGAAGCCAGAAAAGGCTTGAGCAGAGACACGTGGAAGGCATTGTGAATGCGAAGGTTACCAGGTAAGTGAAGAAAATAGACCACCGTCCCCACTCTAGCTTGCACAGCAAATGGACCAATGAAGCTGGGGGCAAATTTAAGAGAGGGAAGGCGAAGTCTGAGGTACTTGGTGCTGAGTCATACCCTCTGTCCCAGATGGAATACAGGAGCGGTACGTCGAAGGCGGTCCGCAAACCATTTATACTGTGCGGCTGCCCGCCACAACTGATGATGAACAGTTCTCCAAGTGTCATGACTGAATCAGTGAAGAGGCTTGAGTTAAAGGAATCAGAGGAGGAAGGCGGGGATGACGCCCAAAGACAGTAAAGAAAGGCGACGTCTGGGAGGCAGAATGGAGGCTGTTGTTGTAGGCAAACTCGGCCCACGGCAGGAGGTCTGTCCAATTATCCTGCCGATCATTAGTGAAGGGCCTGAGAAAAGCCTTAAGGGTCTGGTTAGTCCGCTCTGCCATGCCATTGGTCTGTGGATGATAAGCTGAGTAGAAGTGTGTGGTGACCCCAAAAGCTGAGCACAAAGACCTCCAAAATCTAGAGGTGAACTGAGAACCTCTGTCACTGATGATGTGTTGGGGCAACCCATGCAAACGAAAAGTGTGCTGGATAAAATGGGAGGCAAGAACAGCAGCAGACAGTAGGGATCGCATAGGAACAAAATGTGCCATGCGGGAAAAACGATCCACCACCACCCAGATAATCGTGTTGCCTTTGGAGCAAGGAAGGTCAGTTATAAAGTCCATCGAGATCTCTTGCCAGGGTAGCTGGGGCACAGGCAATGGTTGAAGACAACCCCACTGCTTGCCCGGCAGAGACTTGGTGCGCGCACAGGTGGGACAAGTAGAGACAAATTGCAGGATCTCCTGAGCTATGTGCGGCCACCAAAAATAGCGGGGGATAAGATGATAAGTTTTACGGAAACCGAAATGTCCAGCAAAAGCAGAAGAATGACCCCACTGAATAATCTTACGTCTAGACCGGGCTGGAACAGGGGTTTTAAGGGAAGCGGAAGCCCCTGCAGTAGAGGAAAGGCAAGCAGGATCGAGCATAGGACAGACCTTATCAGGTTTCTCTGGCACGTCAAAAGCCCAGGAGAGTGCATCCGCCTGTACATTCTTCTCGGTGGGACGGAACACCAAGTGAAAGGTAAAACGAGCAAAAAAAAAAAGTGACCATTGGGCCTGCCGTGGATTGAGGCGTTTGGCATCTTGCAAATAGAGGAGATTCTTGTGGTCAGTGATGACTGTAATAGGATGTGCAGCCCCCTCCAGAAGGTATCGCCACTCTTGAAAGGCGAGCGTTAGCACCAGCAACTCTCTGTCCCCAATAGTATAATTACGCTCCGCAGGAGAAAACTTCTTTGAAAAGAAGAAACAAGGATGTCTCTTACCAGAAGGAGCCGACTGGGACAGCACGGCTCCAGCTCCTAGAGCAAACGCATCCACTTCCACAATAAAAGGCTTTGTGACATCAGGACTACAGAGTACAGGAGCAGACACGAAAGCAGCCTTCAAGGTAGAGAAAGCCTCCAGAGCAGCTGGAGACCAGTTCCGGACATCCACACCCTTCCTAGTGAGGGCGGTCAGGGGAGCAGTGATTAAGGAATAGTGAGGAATGAATTGTCTATAATAATTAGCAAACCCAAGGAATCGCTGCAGAGCCTGGAGGCCTTGGGGAAGGGGCCACTCGTGGATAGCCTGAAGCTTAGCAGGGTCCATCTGTAGCCCAACAGCAGAGATAATATGTCCCAAAAAAGGGATAGTAGATTGATGAAAAGCACATTTCTCCAGTTTGGCAAAATGTCAGTGAGCCCGGAGACGCTGAAGCACCGTGCGCACATGCCCGGGATGATCCTGAGAAGAAGCAGAAAAGATCAGGATGTCGTCCAAGTAGACAATGACGGAGGAATATAAGAGATCTTGAAAAATACAATTAATGAAATCTTGAAACACAGCAGGAGCATTAGAAAGGCCAAAAGGCATGACCCGGTACTCAAAATGGCCCTCATGCGTATTAAAAGCCGCACTCCACTCATCCCCCTGGCGGATACGAAACAAGTTGTATGCCCCTCGGAGATCCAATTTGGTAAAAAATAACAGCTCCCTGGAGCCGATCAAAAAGTTCAGGGATAAGAGGAAGAGGATAACAGTTCTTGATCGTGATGTTATTAAGTCCTCGGTAATCAATGCAGGGTCGCAATGACCCATCCTTCTTGGAGACAAAAAAAAATCCAGCTCCAGCAGGGGAGGAAGAAGGTCGAATAAAACCCTTTTTGAGATTCTCACTAATGTACTCCCGCATAGCCGCAAATTCTCCTCGGGACAAGGCGTATAATCTTCCTCTAGGAGGCATCTTTCCTGGTAATAAATCAATCGGACAATCAAAGGGGCGATGGGGAGGGAGGGAATCAGCCTCCCGGGCTCAAAGACATCAGAAAAATCATCATACTCCTTTGGAAGGCAGGCGTCACAGGGATGAAGGAATCCGGGCAGAGCTGGTACGTTTCTAGGTGGAGGGTGCACTGAGGTCAGACAGACTTCAAAACAACGGGTAGTCCATTGACCGAAGGCCAATCAATGCTAGGAGCATGGAGACGCAGCCAGGGCATCCCTAAAATAACAGGATGAATGGCTTGAGGCAAGATAAGAAATTGTATCTCCTCATGATGAAGAAGCCCCATTTGCATCCGAAGCGGCGAGGTGAGATGGGTAATCAGCTGAGGAAGGGCTGAGCCATGAATCAAGGTTACCTGAAGGGCTGGTTTATAGGGAATAGATGGCTCCCCAAATCCCTGTAGAAGTCTAGCATCAATAAAATTGCCCCCCCCCCCCCCCCCCGCTCCAGAGTCCAGCAAGGCTAATGTGTTTACTCTGAATTCACACCAGAGTAAGATAATAGGTACTGTCATCAAATTATCCGGAAGGGCTCCTGACTGACCCAAAGCCACCCCTTCCACAAGGCTAGGGTCTAAGCATTTCCCAGTTTATTAGGACACTGCTTCACAAAATGACCAGGTCTCCCACAATAAAGGCAAAGTCTGTTATCTCTCCGGTGGGCCCTCTCCACTGCCGAAAGTCGATGTCTGCCAATCACCATAGGTTCCTCGGACCCCTCTGCAGCCGGTCCTGCTGCACCTTGTGGGGAAATGGCCCTCTTTCTTTGAGGGGAGGTTTTCCAAGGAAGACGTGAGGTACCCTGTTCTCGTGCTCGCTCCTGGAATCGAACATCAATCCGGACAGAGAGAGAGATAAGAGCATCCAAGGTGCTAGGAACCTCACGACCGGCTAGCTCATCCTTGATGCGCCTGCTCAAACCCTGCCAGAAAATGGCCATAAGAGCCTCCTGATTCCATCTAAGTTCAGCAGCCAGAGTACGGAATTGAATAGCATTGGCTCCTACCGAACTGTTCCCTTGTTGAATACGCAATAGTTCACTTGCTGCAGATGAGGGATGCCCCGGGACATCGAATACTATGCGGAATCAATGCAGGAACTCCCCTAGATCCGAGAGGAGAGGGTCCTGTTGCTCCCACAGAGGTGAAGCCCATGCCAGGGCTGGGCCGGAGAGTAACGAGATGATGTAAGTAATCTTCAACTTATCCGTAGGAAATGAAGCAGGTTGCATGTCAAAGAGCATTTGACATTGGTTCAGAAAACCTCGGCAAGCAGAAGGTGTACCATCAAACCGGGGAGGCTCTGGTAAACGAAAGGTAGACTGTGACAGAGAAGACCTATTCGCCCCAGCAGTAGGTCCTCGCTGGGATGACATCTGTGAACACACATCTTGGAGAACCCCTGATAGCCTATTAAGCTGGGCCTGCTGTTGTTGAAGAGCTTGGGCCAGGTCGGTCAGATCAGGCTTATCCGGCGAGCTCATGGCTTCGGCTTTCTGTCAAGCCCTGCAATAATAAGGTGTGAGCCCCTGTGCCAAACAGCATTCAGCAGCCGAACAATCCCGGTCTTACCTGAGGAAACAGGACTGGAACCCCAGCGGAGGTCCGAGAAGAACTCAGGATAGGCAGCAGGCACCCGACACAGTCCAGTTTCAGACCACCAAGGTTCAAGGCAGGCCACAAGTAACACAGTCCAGGCTAGGGTTCAGAGGCAGATGGCCAGCAAAACACAGTCCAGGTCCAGGCAGGGGTACAAAGGCAGGCGGCAAGCCAAACAAAGTCCAGGTCCAGGCAAAGGTTCTGAGGCAGGCGGCAAGCAAAACAAAGTCCAGGTCCAGGCAGGGGTACAAAGGCAGGCGGCAAGCCAAACAAGGTCCAGGTCCAGGCAAAGGTTCTGAGGCAGGCGGCAAGCAAAACAAAGTCCAGGTCCAGGCAAAGGTTCTGAGGTAGGGGGCAAGCAAAACAAAGTCCAGGCCCAGGCAAAGGTTCTGAGGTAGGCGGCAAGCAAGAGCAAAGTCCAGGTCCAGGCAAAGGTTCTGAGGCAGGCGGTAAGCAAAAGCAAAGTCCAGGTCCAAGCAAAGGTTCTGAGGTAGGCGGCAAGCAAAAGCAAAGTCCAGGTTCAGGCAAAGGTTCTGAGGCAGGTGGCAAGCAAAGCAAAGTCCAGGTCCAGGCAAAGGTTCTGAAAACGGGAATCAGTCCAAAAAGAATCACAGCACTCAGGGATCCACACGAGTAGAAGCCGAAGCAATGAGTGCTGCCAGAAGCTGCTCCTAAATAGCCCCCCTCCATCAGAGAGACAAGAAACAGCTGTCAGGGGGTGGAGCCCTCAGCCAGTCCAAGGAACTCTGGATTGGCCGGCCATCAGAAGGGGACGGCCAATCCGGACGTCGGAGGAGTGTGCTTGGTGCTCCCGGGCCCCGTGCCTGGAAGAGACTCTCTCCCTCGGGGACGCCGGCACTGCCAAGATGGCTGGCATTCCCCAACCACCACCGACCAGTAGCGGCGAGCTGGTGTAGTCCAGGTGACCGGCAGAGCCCCTCTGGAGCGCCGCAAACGGCTAGCGAGGGCCCAATCCTTCCGGCCAGCACCTCCTCCTGCAGAACCTGAGCGAGGCATCGCCAGGGGACCGCGTCACAGGTAAGGGACGTGACATGACCTTTCTAGTAACTTTGTTTCATTGCTAGCATATAATTCAGTGACCACCCTCAGACTTACCTTATTTCTGGGGGTCAGCATCTGTGCTGGCTTCTGTCTGTTTCTGTGTTAGTTTTGTCTCTGTCTCTGTGTGCTGATTACTTCGCTAGACCTCACCTGTGTGGGCTATGCCTCTCTGGGGAGCCAGCATCTAAGATGGCTTCCGCCTGTTCTGTTCCAGCTCCAAGATGGCTCCTGTCTGTCCTTCCTGTGTGTTCACTTCCTATGTGTGTCAAGCCTTTCTTTGGTGTCAGTGTGTTCCCTGCTTCTGTCCTGCTGTAGGTGACATCATCAGTGAGAGCCTTCATAAGGAAGTGCTGTACTGGCATTCAGGGCCTTTGCATTTTGTTATGCCAAAAGGTCGTCAGGTTAGTGAGTGTACTGTTGCGCTGCCACTTAGCCTTTCTCTGGGGCTCTTGCCCTTCTGCTTGTATGTCTGTGGACTGCTAGTCCTTCTGGTGCTTCACTCTGTGTTTGGGGCCACTGAATCTTCAGCCTTTGTGGGTTCCCTGTCTGTGTTGGGAGCTGCTGAAGCTTCAGCCTTTGTTTGATCCCTGTCTGTGTTTGGAGCTATTTAGCTTCCAGCCTTTGTTTGTTCCCTGTCGGTGGTTGTTAGCTCCTGAAGCTTCAGCCATTGCCCTGACCTCTGCTAGTGCCTGGTTTATTCTCTGCCTGCTGCTTGTTTCTGACTATTGCCTGAACCCAGATATTCTCTGCTTGCTGCTTGTGTCTGACTATTGCCTGAACCCAGATATTCTCTGCTTGCTGCCTGTTTCTGACTATTGCCTGAACCCAGATATTCTCTGCTTGCTGCCTGTGTCTGACTATTGCCTGAACCCAGATATTCTCTGCTTGCTGCCTGTCTCTGACTATTGCCTGAACCCGGATATTCTCTGCTTGCTGCCTATCTCTGACTGTAGTCCGAACCCTGATACTCTCTGAGTGCTTTTGCCAAGCTTGTCTGCATATCCTGAACCCTGCTTCTGCCTAGCTAGTGCATATCCTGAATCCTGCGTCTGCCTAACTAGTGTATATCCTGAGTGTATATCCTGAATCCTGCTTCTGCCTAGCTAGGGTATATCCTGACCCCTGCCTCTGCCAAGCCTGTATGTGCCTCCTAGCCTCTGCTTTGCCAAGCTTGTATGTATATCCTAGCCCCTGCGCCTGCCAAGTCTTTGTGCACATCCTGTCTGCTCAGTCTGTCTTGTGTTTCTTGCTTAGTGGCTGCGTAGCAGCTTTCAGTCCTAGTCTAGTTCTGTGCCAAGCCTCCCTCGTGTATCCTAGACCCAGGGTGGGTCCTCTGGGTCTTCAGTTCCTGCCCTGTCCTGCATGTCCTGCTGGCCACCCGCACTTGGGAGCTCAACTCCTGAGGAACGGTGGTCAAGCGCAGGTGAAGCTGCGTCTAAATTATGTTTAAATCATTTTTATTGATGACAATCAGATCATATACATTTCCACATGGATTCTATCATCATTTCCATTTTTATTCCGTCCCCCCCTCTCCTCCTCCCCACCCTCCCCTCTTCCCCTTTCCTTCTCCCTTTAATTTATCTTATACATACAGAGTTGGCTATTAATTATGGATTAGTTACATATTCAACAGTTGGCTTTGTGCAGCCGGGGTTAGAGTTCTCAAAAATGGGGTCCATCTTGTCAGAAATTGTTCAAATTCTTGGCTTGGTCTGTCTTTGTGGTATAATCTCTCCATTCTTAGAAGGAAAATCATCTGGGTCCGCCACAGTTGGATCCGCGGTCCCTTTGCTTCCAACCAGTCTACGAGTATGGTCTTTTTTGCTACCATCACTGCCCGTTTTGCAAAATCCGTGTATCCTCTGGGCCTAGATGTACCCAGCTCCAGCTTTCCAAACAACATCAAGGGCGTACCTCTCCTTGTTGCGTTCCAGGTTCTCCGAGTATGTTCTACGATAGTCATCCAGAACTTTTGAACTTTCGGGCAACTCCAAAACATGTGCCCCAATGTTGCTCCTTCCCCCCCCACATTTTGGACACGCCCCATCCGGAGACAAGCCCATGTGGAACGCTCTGCGAGGGGGAATATGGAGTCGTGCCGCAAACTTATATTGGAGCTCCCAGTATGCTGACCAAGGAGTTGTTCTTCGGATCGTCAGTATATGAGACTTAAACACCGTCGCTGGAATTGGCATTGGTAAGTCTCCACTCCAGACCTCAGCTTGTTTGACATAGTCCATTTCCAGCTTGGTGTCTTTGATATGTCTATGGTGGAATGATTGGGGCACCTTCTGTTGTGAGTTCAAAGACAGAGCTGAGGTCAATTCCTCCTGGGCATCCTCTGTCAATGCCTCCCATGGCAAGCTCCTCACGTAGTGCCCCAATTGCCAGTAGTAAAATTGATCTTTAGGTCCAAAAAGTTGTGCTTCTTTTAAGTCATTAAAAGATTTTAATCTCCCATCTTCAGTGATTATATTCAACAAATATATTACTCCTTTGGCTTTCCATTTTCTAAATGTTTCATGTAGATCACCCGGAGGGAACGCCGGGTTTCCGCCCACTGGCAAGAAGGGAGTGACTCTGTGGGAGAAATGATGCAATCTGCAGATCCATGCCCACGCTCTCTGCAGGGTGGGCAGTATATGAGATGTCATCAGCGCTGGTACTGGCGTGCATCTCAACCCATGTAGATAGCTACTGAAATGATAGTTTTTAAAGAGGGTCATCTCGATTTGAGTTGCAGAAAAGTCTGCCGTGCCTCGGAACCAGTCATTTAAATGTCTCATGGCACATGCTATTGACAGTGTTCTTATGTTCATTAGGCCCAAGCCGCCATATTCTGTCGGAGCGCACACCATGCCCAGTGCCATTCTTGACCGTTTCCCGTTCCATATGAATTTTTGGAGTGCAGCGTTCAACTTCAGTTCATCTGCTTTGTTGAGGTATAGGGGCAACATCTGGAATCTATACAGCCAACAAGGTGCTATCATCATGTTACACATTGCTATGCACCCCAGCAGCGAAAGCGGGAGCCCCTGCCATTGCTTCAGTTTTGTTATGGTCTCCTTTAACAGTGGGATAATGTTACGCTCATATAGTTTTGTTAAATCTTGTGGGATTTGCACTCCTAAGTACTTCACCTCCTCAACTCTCTGTAAATTAATTACACTTTCCCTCTCTCTCCCTTCTACCTGCCCCATAGGGTATAATTGCATAACATTGGATTTTTGCATGTTTATCTTAAATCCCGAAAGTGCTCCAAACTGAGTAATTTCTCGAATTAGAGATTTGACTGATGTGTTAGGTTGCTCTGTCACTATCAACAAGTCGTCTGCAAATGCCATTGCTTTGAGTTTTCCTCCTCCTATCTCCACTCCCGCTATTGTTTCTGTCTTGGCTATTGTCCTTAAGAGGGGTTCTATTGCCAGAAGGAACAATGCTGGGGATAGGGGACATCCCTGTCTGGTCCCTCTCTTTATGGGAAATTGTCTGGTCCGCTCTCCATTCACTAGTACCGTGGCTCTAGGGTTGGAGTAGAGCGCCATAATCGCCTGAAGTGCCCATCCCTCCAAACCCGTGTAGCGTATCACTTCGAATAAGTATCCCCAATCAATGCTATCAAACGCTTTCTCAGCGTCTAGGCTGATCAGCGCTGATTTTATCTTTCCTTGTTGGCAGTGTCCCATTGCTAGTAATACTCGCCTCACGTTCACTACTGATTGGCGGTTCCTAACAAACCCAACCTGTTCCGGTGCTATCAAGCTCGGGAGGTATTGGTGCAATCTATTTGAAATCAGTTTGGCCAGGATTTTTACTTCAACATTAATCAACGATATCGGCCGATACGATTCTGCTTGCATTTCTGCTTTCCCAGGTTTTAGGATCAATGAGATCAAAGCTTCATTTGTGAATGGGGGAAAGCTTCCTCTATCCACCACTTCCTCAAAGTAGTCTAAGAGGGTGGTTATTACCATGGGTCCCAAGATTTTATAAAATTCACTTGAATAGCCATCTGGGCCTGGAGCAGAGTGGCTAGGCAACGAACTAATAATTTCTTGTAGCTCCTTTCCTGTTATGGGGCTGTTTATAGACTCTACGACCTCACTAGGGAATTGGGTCATGCCTGACTTTTCCAGATATTCTTGTATTCCTGCCTGACTCGATGTCTTTCTTGCCTCATATAAGGAGCCAAAGAATTCCTCCAGAACCCTGGCTACCTTCTCTTTTTCATGTTGGATCTTCCCTTTTTGGTCTTTTATTGCCGTTATCACCCTACTACCTCCCTGGTGTTTGACTAATCTGGCCATTAGCGTTCCTGATTTATTGCCAAATCGTTGGAGCTTATATTTCCTAACTATTAGTGCTCTAGTCGCTCTCTCATGTAGTAGCGTATTTAATGCTATTTGTGCTGTTTGCATTTGTTCTTTAAGGAATTTGTTAGGGGAGTGTAAAAACCTCCTTTTGCTTTTTGAAATTTCTGCTCCAAATTGATAATGGCCCAGGACAGCCTTTTCTCCCTCTTAGCCGTGAAAGCAATTATGTCTCCCCTTAACACCGCCTTTGCGGCTGGCCAAAACACAATTGGGCGGTCTTTGTAGTCTGTATTGTTATCAGAATAGTCTACCCATCTACTTTGTATGTATCTCTTAAATTCTGAGTTGGCTGATAAATAAGATAGAAATCGCCATCCCCTATGCGGACCCTGGGACCCGCATATCAACCCAGACCATCGCATGGTCTGATATTTCTTCTGGGCCTATCTCTGCTGAGCACACCTGGGAAAAAATCTTCTTGTCCACTAATATGTAATCTATCCTGGAAAAGGTTCCATGGGCTCTAGACATGTGGGTAAACTCCCTCCTTTCAGGATTCAATGTCCTCCATGTGTCTGTAACTAACAGGGACTGCATGAATTGATTTAAAGCTCTTTTGTTTTGCCCTCCTCGCGTTGCGCGTCTTGGTGCTGAGCAATCCAGCATAGGATCTGCCACTAGATTGAAATCACCTAATATAATTAACGGTAGGGATCTATATAGGAGGCAAGATTGCACTACTTTATCATAAAATGATCTCTCGTATAGATTCGGACCATACATCCCCACAACCAAGTACTCTTTATGGTGAATCCATAAATGTACCATCACATACCTTCCTTGGGGATCACTTTCTATTAGTTGGGATTTTGCCACTATTCCTTTACGGATTAAGATGGCTACTCCTCTTTTCCTCCCCGCGGCCGATGACGCATGTACCTCTCCCACCCAAGTTCGTTTTAGCTTTAAATGTTCATCAGGTGTTAATCTGGTTTCCTGGAGACATATCACATCTGCTTTGTGCCTATTTAGTGCAGCTAATATTTTTGCCCTTTTTATTGGACTAGAGACCCCTCCCACATTCCAGGTTAGAAACCTTGTGGAGTTAGCTTTCATGTTCAATGGAGGGCTCAATGTCATTCATGCACTTATTTTCCTCCCTTGACGCCCGTGGTGCCCAGCTCACCCGGACCTCTTGGTTCCACTCCCAATCTCCTTCCGCATAGATCTGCCTGTTCCCGGTGAACTGTGATCTATATGTGTTTCCCAATCCTTCTTGATTACCTCCTCCTCCTTTCCTCCTAAGTAGCCTACTCCTCAGTGTGTTCCTACTCATGTTATCGTTGCACTTTCCCCCCCCCTCCCCCCCTTCCCTCATCCCTCTCCCCCTCCTCCCACTTACTCCCCATTACTTACTCTTAGCCCCACACTCTCCATCTGAGCGCCAGGTATAAGAGTAAAGGTCTAGCGATGGTGGTACTCCCCTCTCACCTTAGCTGTATTGCTGCTGTAACCAGTGCGTTTACAATTATAACTTAACATAACTATAACTCACAACATACTCATGAATGAACTTTAACTACTACTTAACATTGTCTTTTTGCTGCCCAGGAAGCTGGGTGGCATGTCATCTGTTCTTCCTCCCAAGTTCAGGAGATCTGTTCCTCTCTTATTGTATCCAGTATCCAAAGTTTATAGTTCCATCAGGTATTCTCTGTAGCTGTCTCCTGGTTCAGTGCCTTCTGCGCCTCTGATAGGGTTGTAAAAGTTTTCCATGTCCCTTTTATTTGGATTTTTAACTGTGCTGGATACAGTAATTTAAAGCGCTGCTTCCTGGCCACCAGACTCTGGCATATAGGATTAAAGGCCTTCCGTTTTTCTTGAACCACCAGGGAGTAATCTTGGAATATCCTGATATGCTCTCCTTCCAGCATTAAAGTGTCCCATTTGGAGCGGGCCCCTCTCAAAATCTCTTCTTTGTGAATAAAATTGTGAATTTTTATGAGCACCGCTCTTGGTCTGGTCGTCGCTGGATTTTTCTTTCCCACTCGATGGGCCCTCTCCAAGCATAATGACCCCGCGCTATCGGATAGCGCAAATTCTGCTTTTAGCCACCGTTCAAGCTGAGTTGGTAAGGTACGGTCAGGTATCGTTTCCGGTACTCCTATTAGTCTAAGGTTCGATCGTCTAGATCTGTTCTCGAGGTCGTCAACCCGATATCGCAGGGCCTGGAGCTCTTGCTGCGTTTCTTTGAAGGTTGCTTCTCTGTGGATTTCCGTGTCTTCGACCTCCGATACGCGAGCCTCTAATTCTCCCGTTCGGCGGGTCGTCTCATTCAAAAGCGATTCCATACTTGCCAGCCGATTTGTTATTTTGTGTAATTCTGGCTCCAGCGCCTTTTTTACCGCCTCTGCCAGCTGTGAAAGTTGTTCTTCAGTGAAGGCAAAGCCTTTTTCCTGGTTCGGGCTCGCCGCCATCTTGGGTGTCGTCTGTGCTCTGGATTTCTCGCCTTCTTTTTTTATCGTTTTGCTCGACATCGCCCTGGTTTCTCTTGTTACATATGAGTCCATAATCTCTTGGGAGATAGCGATTCCTGTTGTGTATAATTTCGTAGTTTTTTTAGCGCGATTTTGAGCTTTGAGGGGAGATTGACCCGGAGAGACCTGAAAAACGTGTCTTCGTCTCTCAATCCATCACGTGACCTCGCTGCGTCTAAATTATATAATACTGCTGGGGCTTTGATCTTTTGACAATGGGCTGTCAGGCTCGCCTAGTGAAGATGTGAGCCCTTGTGCCCGATGGAGGAGGATTTCTCACCGGGCTGTCGGCCAACCCCGAGTTCCCCCTGGGCCCCCCTCCGTTCCCCAGGGGTTGAGCCCCCAGGTGCGGGAAGCAGACAGCAGAGAGAACTGAGTCCAGAACAAAGTCCACGGGGCACAGCCAAGCAATGGGCAAAAGCAGGACCAGGAGCAAACAGTGGTCCGTACCAGGCAGCAAGCAGTAGCAGATCCAGGAACAGGCAAAGATCAATACCAGGCAGCAAACCGTAGCAAGTCCAGAATAAGGCAGGGGTCAATACCAGACAGCAAATAGTAGCAAATCCAGAATCAGGCAGAGGTCAGTACCAGGCAGCAAACAGTAGCAAGTCCAGGATCAAGCAGAGGTCAAAACCAGGCAGCAAATAGTAGCAAAACCAGAAGCACTGCAACTACCCAGGAAACTGAATAGAAGCCGAAGCGTGGAAGGACTGGAGGCAGGGCTTTAAATAGGACAGGTATTAAGCCCAAACATGCACAGCTGTCTTCAAGATGGCTGCCCCCACCGGAGATGCCCTCAAGCCCTCAACCCCAAATATGGGCTTCCTTCCTGAGGCTGCCCAGCTCCAAGATGGCCACCCCATCCTAAGGCGCCCACCTCTGAGATGGCCGCCCTATCCTGGAGATGCCCAAATCCAAGATGGCCAACATATCCTCAGATGCCCATACCTTACGTAAACAGGGAACATGACTTGGGCTATCGCTAGCAAGAGTCTATGTATATTCCTCACTGACTGTTGTCCCTGTATAAATCCCGCTTGTTCTTCCCCTATTAATTGCAGCAATATAGGGGCTAAACGATTTGCCAGAATTTTCACCAGTATCTTGAGGTCTACATTAAGGAGTGATATGGGGCGATATGAATTTGCCTGGTCTGGTGGCTTCCCCAGTTTTGGTATCAGGGTAATCAAGGCTAAGTTCGAATACAGTGGGAATTGCCCCTCTCGCACTACTTGCTCATAAAAACTCATCAGTGGTTCTATAAGGCCATGGAAGAGAATTCTAAAAAATTCTTCCGTGAATCCATCTGGTCCTGGCGCCGAGAATGGGGCTAGTTGTTGGATAACCTCCTGCAACTCTTTCCTTTCTATGGGTTTCATCAATTCTTGTTTTCCAGTGCGTTCAATTGTGGCATTCCCACTTTAGTAAGGTATGTCTGCAACTGTAGCGGGTCTATTGGCTTGTGGGTATCATATAGCGTAGCGAAAAATTTTGTAAATATCTGCGCTATTTCTTCACTTTTATGATGCACTATGCCCTTCTAATCTCTAATTGCTGTTATCACTCTGCGTGGTCCCCAGGATTTCACTAAGCGCATTAACATTGGCCCTGCCCAGTCTCCAAATCGTGCTAGCTTGTATTTATTATAAAAGGAAGCGCAGGTTGCTCTTTCTTGGAGTAGCGTATTAAGTGCAGCTTGTATTACTACCAGATTCTCTCTATTACTTATAGAGGGGTTATGATTGAATCTGGCCTTTGCTTTCCGTAGTTGTGATTCTAAATGTAAAATAGCCACCGACTGTTGTTTATGTCTTTTGCTCATATATGCTATAATCTCTCCCCTCATCACCACTTTCGCTGTGGACCAGTACAGGGCTGACTGCGATATATGTGCCTCATTATGCTACCGAAACTCCTCCTATTTCTTCCCCAGTTATTCCCTAAAATCATTGTTGTGGTGGAGGTAAGCCGGGAATCTCCAGCCAGCCTGGGTCCGATAAAATTCCGGAGCCTCTAGATCCATCCACACCAATGAATGATCGGAGATTTCTTCCGGCCCCGTATGTGCTTCAGATATCCAGGGAAAGGCTGTAATATCTAGGAAGATGTAATCTAATCGGGAAGAGGTACCATGTGCTCGCAAGGTATGCGTATAATCACGTTCCCCAGGAGTAGCACACGCCACACATCTATCAGGTTAAGAGATTTCATGAGTGCTGGTAGTACCCTGGCCTGTGGTCCCCCTCTATGCGCTATGTTTGGGTTCGTGCAATCCAGCATGGGCTCTGCAACTAAGTTAAAATCTCCCATCAATATTAGTTTAAGTGAACTGTATGGTATGCATTTTTGTCTGATCATCTGATAAAATGTCGCATCATAATTATTTAGGTCATATATGTTGACCAACAAAAACTCTCTATTTTGCAGCCACAGATGTATTATTACGTATCGCCCCTGGGGATCCCTAGATATTCTGCCTTCGCTGCCAGCCCTCTCCTAATCAGGATGGCAACTCCTCCCTTCCGTTCTGTAGAGGATGCAGAGTACACCTCTCCCACCCACATATTCTTCAGTTTCCGGTGTTCTTCTTCCGATAGGTGGGTTTCTTGTAAGCAGGCAATATCTGCTTTATGCCTTTTTAAGGGCTGTCAAAATTTTTGTTCTCTTCACTAGAGTGACAATCCCTCCTACATTCCACGTAATAAAATGTGTGTTTTTCATTCTAGACTACTCTCTACCTTTAGTGTCCCTTATTGCTTGTCTTATTGCTATCCAGGGCCGCCGAGAGGGGGGGGGACAAAATTCCTCGGGCCGGCGCCCAGTGGCGTACCAGGGGTGGGGCAGTGGGGGCGGTCTGCCCCGGGTGTCAACTGGTGAGGGCCCGGTGCTCCGCTCTCACTGCTCCCACGAAAAGGTCGCTGCAGTCCCCTCCTGCCTACCAGCTCCGATGACAGCCGACAGCTCTCTCCTCCTTCTCCTGCCACCACCCTGGCTTAAAAAAAATAAATAGCTGAAGCAGCGTTGCAGGCAGCACCTCGCGTCTGCCCTGCTTGTAAAAGAAACAAATCGGCTCATCGGGCCTTCCCTCACTGTGTCCCACCCTCGCGGAAATAGGAAGTTACCTCAGAGGAGGGTGGGACACAGTGAGGGAAGGCCCGACGAGCCGATTTGTTTCTTTTACAAGCAGGGCAGACGCGAGGCGCTGCCTGCGATGCCACTTCAGCGATTTCTACTTTCAAAGCCAGGGTGGTGGCAGGAGAAGGAAGAGAGGGCTGTCGGCTGTCATCGGAGCTGGTAGTCAGGTCGGGTCGGGTCGGGGGGGGGGGGTTCAGATGGGAGAAGGGGATGGGGGGGGGGGCTCAGATGGGAGAAGGGAACTGGGGCCTGAGAAGGGGCCAGGAGGGAAAATGGGGCCATGCCTGGGGCTGGTGGGAGAATGGTTCTGGGGCTACTACTACTACTACTTAACATTTATAGAGCGCTACTAGGGTTACGCAGCGCTGTACAAATTAACAAATAAGGATGGTCCCTGCTCAGAAGAGCTTACAATCTAAAGGATGAAATGTCAAGTTGGGGTAGTCTAGATTTCCTGAGTAGAGGTGTTGTGATTAGGTGCCGAAGGCGACATTGAAGAGGTGGGCTTTGAGCAATGATTTGAAGATGGGTGGGGAGGGGGCCTGGCGTATGGGCTCAGGGAGTTTGTTCCAAGCATGGGGTGAGGCGAGGCAGAAAGGGCGGAGCCTAGAGTTGGCAGTGGTGGAGAAGGGTACTGAAAGGAGGGATTTGTCTTGAGAGCGGAGGTTACGGGTAGGGACGTAAGGGTAGAGAGGTAAGGAGGGGCTGCAGATCGAGTGCATTTGTAGGTTAGTAGGAGAAGCTTGAACTGTATGCGGTATCTGATCGGAAGCCAGTGAAGTGACTTGAGGAGAGGGGTGATATGAGTATATCGGTCAAGGCGGAAGATAAGACGTGCGGCAGAGTTCTGGATGGACTGAAGGGGGGATAGATGGCTAAGTGGGAGGCTGGTGAGGAGTAGGTTGCAGTAGTCAAGGCGAGAGGTAATGAGAGAGTGGATGAGAGTTCGGGTGGTGTGCTCAGAGAGGAAGGGGCAAATTTTGCTAATGTTATAGAGGAAGAAGCGACAGGTCTTGGCTATCTGCTGGATATGCGCAGAGAAGGAGAGGGAGGAGTCGAAGATGACACCGAGGTTGCGGGCAGATGAGACGGGGACGATGAGGGTTTTATCATCTGAGATAGAGAGTGAAGGGAGAGGAGAAGTGGGTTTGGGTGGGAAAACAATAAGTTCAGTCTTGGCTAGAGAGCTGCACGGCTTCCGTCCCCGCGGGATTCCCACAGGGACGGAGGCAGTTCCTGCGGGGTTTCTGCAGGGTTCCCGCGGGGACGGAGGCAGTTCCTGCGGGGTTCCCGCAGGGATGGAACCAGTTCTGTGGGCTTCCCGTGGAAGTGTAAGCTGCACCTGCACCAGCCTCTCATCTATCGAATACCAATTTATTTGAGTGCTGTCTCCTCCTCCTCCTCCTCTTCTTCCTTGCTTTAACAGCATAAATGTGGAATGTCTTCCATTAAGGAGGTGGTAGAGTCACAAATGATGACGGAATTCAAAAAGGCGTGGGATGAACACAGAGGATCTCTAATTAGAAAATGGAAGTTATATAAAAGCTAACCTTAAATGGCTGCATGTGTGTGGATGTGTCAAGTGACGCTTAGATGGCGACTCTGGCTGTGATGAACTAGGGCTGATACCTGGCAGACATGTATGGTCTGTGTCTCATACATGGCAATCTGGTGTAGGATGGGCTGGAAAGGGCTTAGACAGCAACTTCAGTGGCTGGAACATGAGGACAGTGCTGGACAGACTTTTACGGTCTGTGTCCCACAAATGAGAACATGAATAGGCTGGAGTGGGCTTCGATGGCAACTCCAGCAGTTGGAACATAAGGATGGGGCAAGATAGACTTCTGTGGTCTTTGTTCCAGAAACACGAAAGAAAGACCATAATCAAGTATATAATATCACACTCGTTGATTTAATGATGAATTGATCATGAGTGTGATTATTGGGCAGAGTGGATGGACCGTTCAGGTCTATTTGCTGTCACTTACTATGTTACTATTAATCCTCTTTGCTACCAGGCTGGTGCACAGACCTCAGCTCTGACACAGGCACGAGAATCAGATGTCACCTGACCTACTGGCGCGTGCATGTGGCGGCCTCTCAGCACCCACTGCCAATGGATCAGAGACAAATCTTACATGTGCACACCAGAGTGTTCCAAGTTCCAACTTCCGTTCCTTCCTTGCCTACAGTGCTGTGGCTCAAATCCAGAGAGAGACTGAGGGAGCTGACTGGAACTTTCTTTTATGTACTTTTAAATTCTTACGGGGATGGGTGGGGATGGGTTAAATTCTTGCAGGGACGGGTGGGGACGGGTTGGGATGGTTTAAATTTTTGCGGGGATGGGTGGGGATGGGTAAGATTCCAGCAGGGACGGGCGGGGATGGGTAAGATTTCTGTTCCCCGTGCAACTCTCTAGTCTTGGCCCTAATGCAATGCATGTGGATGAAGGGGGCTGGAACTGGGGGCTGAAAAGGAGGGTAGGTGGGATAAGGGGGCTAGTATTGGGACTGGGGGATGAAAAGGGGCAGGGGCTGAAACTGTGGGGACTGGGAGCTGAAAAGGAGACACGAAGTGGCTGGGGCTGAAGCTCGGGGCTGGTGAGAGAAAAGGGCTGGGGTTGAAACTGGGGACTGGTGGGATAGTGGGGATGAAACTGGGGGCTGAAAAGGCGGGGCAGATGGGAGATGTGGGCTGGGGCTAGAGCTAGGGACAGGTGGGATAAGGGGGCTAGAACTGGGGGCTGAAAAAAGGGCAGAGAGAGAGAGGGGACAGATCCTGGATGGAAGGGGGAGCAAGAGGGGGGACAGACCCTGGATGGATGGGAGAGGGAGGGCAAATGGTGGATTGAAGGGGCAGAGAGAAAGGGCATACAGTGGATGGAAGGGATAGAAAGGGCAGACAGTGGATGGAAGGGGGAGAGAGAGAGGGCAGACGGGCAGATGGTGGATGGAAGGGGCAGAGATAGAGGGCAGATTTGGATGGGAGAGAGAGTGCAGACACTGGATGGAGGGGACAGCAGAGAGGGCAGACACTGGATGGCAGAGAGAGAACGAAGACAGATGTTGGATGGAAGGAAGACAGTGAAAAGAAGATGAGGAAAGCAGAAACCAGAGACAACAAACTGTAAATAAAATATATATTTTTTCTTTTTTTGCTTTAGGATAAAGTAGTATTGTAGCTGTGTTAATAAATGTTTATAATAGAACATGTAAATAAGGTAATCTTTTTATTGGACTAACTTTAATACATTTTGACTAACTTTTGGAGAACAAAACCCCCTTCCTCAAGTCAGGATAGGATAGGATACTGTAACAGCACTATACTGTATTGACCTGAGGAAGAAGGTTTTGGCCTCTGAAAGCAATAAAATGGTATTATTTTATTTTCTATATTTGTTTTATTTCTATTTGTTAATTTGTAAAGTGGTGATTGGTATTTGTTAGTTTTTTCAAATTTACATCTGCGGTCTGTCAGACTCCTGCTCCTCTCCGGGCTGTCTGCGCTCTAGTTGCACCTCTCCGTGCTGTCTACAATCCAGCCGCCCCTCTCCGTGCTGTCTGTACTCCAGGCGCACCACTGTCAGACTCCTGCTCCTCTCCGGGCTGTCTGCTCTCCAGTTGCACCTCTCCGTGCTGTCTACCATCCAGCCACACCTCTCCGTGCTGTCTGCAATCCTTGCAAGTTAGGCAAACCTCCCTCAGGCTTACACAGTTGTGTTCTCTCCAGCCAGTAGCCCACCCCCTAGTTCAACCCCTACCGGCTACTGGCACGTATCTGTTCCCTGGTGGAGTCCCCTCCTCATAGACTAGCCGCCTAGGTTCTTTCCAGTCCGGCTATTAAGTCCCCGACCAGGCCTCTGGACTGGGACCTGTTCCTGGCACAGGCCCCTTTCTTTAGAGTCTCTATTCAGAATCAAATGCTTATCACACAGTTCAGCTTTTCTCAAGCACCACTATAAAGTTCCAAAGTTTCCCCTACGGTATGAATTCCTCTAGGTTTAGCACTGCATACTGGCTACACCTAGAGACCCACCTCCCTCATTTGTCAGCACTAACTCCTGACAACCACCCACTGGGTTAAAGAATTCATACCTTTTGTTATCCAGTACACACAGCCCTCTTTCTCCTCTCCTCATGGCCCTGAGCAAATGCTGAGATATCAATTTCTTCTGTTTCCCCTCCCCCTTCCTCCCCTTGCCAATCCATCTGTTCCCCCACTCCCTTCTCCCACAGGTGTTCCTCATCCCCTCCCTCTGACTTCATCTCCCAATCAACCTCCTCCCCCTTCCCCCTCTGAGAGGACTTCTCCTCCCACTCCTGCTTCCTGCTCAGCTCGGGCTTCTGGGACTTGTGGTTCTTATAGTCCCACTCTTTCTTCTTTTGATCCCTGGCGGGCACAGATAGCCCTTTCCTCCACCACCCCTCCGGTTTGCCACCCCCTTTCTCACATACCCCCCTCTTTAAGCGATTGCTAGCCCATTTTTCCAACCTTCCCTCGTTCCCCGGGCTAGCAACCCGACTCAAGACATCTACATGAGGCAACAACTTCCCCGCTTTATGCTCAATGTGATATTGAAAGGGTTGCAATGCCAGATACCACCTCATCAATCTGGCATTGCTATCTTTCATCCGGGACAACCACTTTAATTTCCAACATTTTTTATTAATGACACTTCAATAAAGTACAAACTTGACCATATGCATACAACTTCACTGGTACAGATGTTCATAAAGAAACTTTTTTGTTAAGTTAATACAGAGTGCCAAACTTTTATCTCATTTTATCCCCCTTCCCCTTCTTGATAGGAAGGATGTCCCCATGTTGTGTACACTGTGCTTTAGTGTTAACTGAATATAGAATTCTCATACAGATGATGGATTTGAACCTCAGGCAAATATTTGAAGTTTTCGTACAATCAATACAAGAGGCTCCATACAATCAACAATTGTGTGGCAATGATCTTTATCTGCTCACTATTAGATGGATAGTATATAATCAATATATCCTGATACCTACGAAATTGTATTTTATATAATCTTTAAACTTTCATTTAGTAAGTTTATTGCGACTCTATGATTAAACAAACAGGAGGTCTAATAGCCAGTTATTCTTCAGTCTATGCGTTGTGCTGTTTCTACCTGTATGCCGTCAAATTACATTCAATTTGAGTATGCATCAACCTTTAGCCTTATTGATTATGACAGCAATGATTATCAACCTTAATGAACGTGATATGCTGCGCGCAGCTTAATGTTCTCATTATCCAATTAGACCAATATTCAAAGGAACTTTATTAACAAATTAGCAAACTAACACTCCTTGCAATGCTCTTACCCCCCCCCTATCCCTTTATCCCCTCCCTCATAGATTCTCCTCGAATGTGTGCTTCTAAAAATAAGGTCATACATAAGAATTCTCGACTGCTTCTCAGTTATAATGTATTAAGTATAAGACTCCGTCCTTTTTGAGTTAATATATCTAACAATGGCCCCCAAAGCTTTAGAAACCGTGCCTTGCGGCGGCATGAACCTTTAGCCTCCCTTGCTTCCCATGTCATCAGTTGATGTGTCTGGTTTCGCCAATGCCAATAGTCTGGAGGTTTATCTGAAGTCCAAGATTGTAATATGCATTTTTTTGCTACCAGACATAACTTTCGACATAGAAGTGTCTCATCTGCTGTTAAACCCCGGAATGCACCTGGGCAATCCAATAGCAACTGCTGAGGAGTACCTACTATTCTACGCGATATCAGTGAAATCATAAAATGTACTATCTTCCGCCAATAGCTCTGGATCTTTAAACATTCCCAAAATGCGTGGTAAAAAGTGTTCTCCACAAGATTACATTTCAAGCATTTTGGTGTGAGGATTCCTCCCATTCGGGACAATTGAGCTTGTGTGATATAGGCTCTGTGTAACACCCTGAATGCACATTCTCTATAATTAGCTCCACTTACCAGCCGGGGAATACTTTTTATGTAGGCTTCAACATCCCAGTTAGATAAGTCTTCTCCTATATCTGCCGGGACAACCACTTTAAAGGGGCATGATCTGTAAACAATTTGAATGTCCGTCCCTCCAGATAGAACTGACATTTTTGTATGGCCCATTTCACGGCTAGACATTCCCTTTCAATAGTGGCATACCTCGTTTCATGAGGGAGCAACTTTCGGCTCAAATACAATACTGGGTGTTCCTCCCCCTCAAAAACCTGTGACAGCACTGCCCCCAACCCAGTGCCCGAAGCGTCCGTGTGTAGAATAAATTCTCTATCAAAATCTACGGCCCTAAGTACAGGTTCCTCACACAAGGCTTGCCGTAGGGCCACAAACGCTCCCTGCTCCACCTCCCCCCACCTTAACCGGTTGGGCCTATCCTTCTTTAACATCTCGGTCAAAGGAGCGGCCAATGTAGCAAAGTGAGGAATGAATCTCCGATAGTATCCCACTAGCCCCAAAAAACCCCTCATCAATTTCTTGGTCTCCGGGCGGGGAAACAGTTGGATACTCTCGACTTTACCCTGTAATGGTTTTATCTGGCCATTTCCTACTTTGTAACCCAAATATTTCACCTCCCTCTGTGCAAAATAACATTTTTGGGGATTCAGTGTAAGCCCAGCTTGCCGAAAAGCCTTTAATACCTTCCCCACCTGTAGAAGATGAGACCCCCAGTCTTGGCTATGTATGATGACGTCATCTAGATACGCGGCGGCATATGCCTGATGAGGCCTCAACACCTGATCTAACAGGCGTTGGCAAGAGGCCGCCGCTGAATTCAAGCCAAATGGCATCCGCTTGAACTGAAACAGGCCAAGAGGAGTACAAAAGGCTGTCTTGGGCTTAGCTGCAGTAGAGAGCGGAATCTGCCAATAGCCTTTTGTTAAGTCCAGCGTTGACAGAAACCGGGCTGACCCTAGTCGGTCTAGTAGTTCCTCTATCCTCGGCATGGGATAAGCATCCGGGTCCGATAGAGCATTAACTTGCCGAAAATCAATGCAAAACCGCCAGGTTCCATCGGTCTTGGGCACCAGCACTACCGGGCTGGCCCAGGGGCTGTGTGATTCCTCAATCACCCCATATTCCAACATTTCCTTAACCTGCCGATTCACCTCTTGCTGCTTCATGGGTGATAACCTATACGGTCTTTGCCTTACTACCTTTCCCTCCCCCGTTACAATATCGTGCGTAATCAATCTCGTTGCCCCGGGGCAAGGAGTCAGCACATCCTTAAATTCTCCCAAAAGAGCCCTTATCTGATCTTTTTGGGGTCCCTCTAAATCCTCTCCCACCTGCAACCCCCCTTTAGAATCCATCTCCGATATCTGAGGACCGAGATCCTCCTCCGTTAAATCCTCTGCAGTCGCCCAACACACCTCCCGGGCCTGCCAAGGTTTGATCAAATTTATATGATAAGTCTGCCTCTTCCCCCGTTCATTCCTCACTTCATACGTGACTGGGCCCAACCGCCTCGTAACTATCATCGGACCCCTCCAGTTCCCACTAAATTTATGAGGACTATCTGAGACCATGATCAGCACTTTAGCCCCTATCGCCACCTCCCGGACTCGGGTCTTTTTATCATAGGCGGCCTTCTGATACTGCTGAGCCGCCTGCCATCGGCCCCTAGAGTAAACCCCCAACCGCCTCAAGCGCCCCTTTAAATCATGCAGATAAGATATTACAGTGTTATCCTCGGCTTCCGGGGGTACCCATCTTTCTCTCACTATATCTAAGACCCCCCTTGGTGCCCGCCCAAAGAACAACTCGAAGGGCGACACCCCTAGGGTGGCCTGCACACACTCCCTCATGACATACAGGACAAAGGGCAGCAATTGATCCCATTTCTCCGTGCAAGAGCCCACTCCCTTCCTAAGCAAAGTCTTCAGGGTCTTATTAAAACGTTCTACCAGGCCATTGGTCTGCGGGTGATATGCAGCCGTACAAATGTGAACAATCCCGAAGGCCTCCCATACCTGTGCTAGAACCCGTGATCTAAAGTTAGACCCCCGGTCAGTCAGCACCTCCCGAGGGAATCCTACTTCACAGAAAATGTGAATAAGTTCCGCAGCAATAACTTTAGCCGAAATGCTTCGTAACGGAATGGCCCAAGGAAACCTGGTGGCCATATCCATGATTACTAAGATATAGGAGAACCCCCGAGTCGATTTTGGAAGAGGACCAATTATGTCCATCGCAATCCTGCCTAGGGGAGTCCCTATGCGGGGCAAAGGATGTAAAGGGACTCTCCCTGGACCCTGTTCGGCCACCTTCTGACATAAAGGGCAAGACTCACAATACTTTTCCACCTCTTTATATATCCCGGGCCAATAAAAGCGCCGTAACAATTGGGAAACCGTATTCTGAGCTCCTTTATGTCCCCCCAGAGGATGATCATGAGCTACCCGTAACAGTAGATTCCTAAATCCCCTCGGCACCACTAACTGGCTCCGTCCCCCCTCTCCTCCGTTTCCTGCAGGTGTCCGAAACAGAAGGCCCTGCTCTATCACAAACCCAGGTCCCTGCACCTCCCTGTCCCCCTCCCTTGCCCGCGTCCAAGCATATTGCAGAGTAGGGTCGGCTTGCTGTTCCCTCTTAAAAGAGGGGAATTGTTCCTGCACCTCCCCTGCCTCCTCAGGGAAATCCGCCGTCTGCTCCAAGTCTTTCATAGACTGAGCCCGCTGACGCTGCCCCGCCTTCCTATGCCCCCCCGAATCCCTGGTTTTCCCCGGGTTCCCCAATATCTCCATCTGAAACGGAAATATCTGGGCCAAAGCCTGCTCCTGCTCCGTCCCCTCCGCACCCCGTTGGGACCGGGTAACCACTAACCCCTCTCTCTCTTTCAAATATTGCGAAAATGGGGGCCAATCCCTTCCTAAGATAAGGGCCTGAGGCAACCTAGGTAGTACCGCCACCCAGACCCAATGAGCCCCCAAAGGTCCTACGATCCTCACCTGCCGCAACGGGTACCTACTGGAAGTCCCATGTACACACTGTATGGTGACCTCTCGCCCTTTCTTCCCCCCTCCCCCAACCCCCTTTTCCCTGATCCTCTCCCACAAGGACTGGGCTAGCATAGTTTGGTCTGCTCCAGAATCCAACAGCCCCTCCACCCCCACCCCCATCACTTCTACCCGTTGGCAGAACTCCTCCCTGCCCCCCTTTCCCCCTCCGGCCACCAATTGTAACTTCACCACACAGTCTCTCCTCACATGGCCCTTCCGCCCACAACGATAACACATTCTTTCTTCCCCTTTTCTCCCCTCCCACACTCTCATGCCCCTACCTTCGGGAACCTGATGCCCTTTTGGACCTCCCAATCCCCCTCCCGGCGGGGTTCCCCTGTGGGCACAATGCTGCGACTCTAGGAAACAATCCATGCTCTGGATTGCCTCCTCGAGGGTACTGCAGCCCCGCTTAATCAAGTCAACCTGAAGCCCTCTAGGTAAGGACTCCAAGAACTGTTCCAGCACCAGGTCTTCCATTACCTGTTGCATGGACCGTCTTTCAGGCTCTAACCATTTTCCTGCCAAATCACTTAGTTTCTGAGCAAGTACCCTAGGTGTCTCTCCCTCCCCCCACCTGAACTCCCGAAACCTCCTTCGGTACGTATGCTTGCTTAGCCCAAACCTATCCAAAATAGCGGCTTTCAGCCTTGGGTAGTCTGTTATTTGGCCCGTAGGTAGGGCCCGAAAAGCCGCTAAAGCTTCCCCAGCCAGCGCAGGAGCTAGTCTTAGGGTCCATTGCTCCTGAGGCCATCCTGCTGTCCCCGCCACCCTCTCAAAGGCCCCCAGATAATCTTCGATATTATCTGCTTCAGTTAATTTTCCCCAAGGTAACCAGTTCACCCCCACAGGTCCTACCAGTCCAGCAGCCCCTTCGCCCCGCACGGTTGTCCCACTTTCGTTAGGTCCGGACATTCGTCCTCCAGTCCGCAGAAATTCCTGAAATAGGTCCAAAAGTGGCTGCTGCTGTGCTCGGGAAGCTGCCAACGACTCCTCCATAAGTTTATGTGCCATCTCTTGTTGCTTTTGAAATTGGTGAGTCATAAAAGCAAACATCTCTTTCGGATCCATCCCGATAACTTTGATCTTCTTCCTATAAGAAAACACAAGAGAAAACAAAACCCAAGTGTGGACTTTCACAACACTTCCACTCCGCCCTCCAATCCCCCCCTGCTCCCACTATGCTCACCGGAAGCAGGAGGTTTGTTCGCCTTCGGGTTCAAGCTCCCCAGCTTTCTGGTCCGTCTCGATCCTCCGTCCTCCTCCTCGGCTTACTGGAACTCGGGCTCGACCGATCCCACCGCTGCCACCAAATGTCAGACTCCTGCTCCTCTCCGGGCTGTCTGCGCTCTAGTTGCACCTCTCCGTGCTGTCTACAATCCAGCCGCCCCTCTCCGTGCTGTCTGTACTCCAGGCGCACCACTGTCAGACTCCTGCTCCTCTCCGGGCTGTCTGCTCTCCAGTTGCACCTCTCCGTGCTGTCTACCATCCAGCCGCACCTCTCCGTGCTGTCTGCAATCCTTGCAAGTTAGGCAAACCTCCCTCAGGCTTACACAGTTGTGTTCTCTCCAGCCAGTAGCCCACCCCCTAGTTCAACCCCTACCGGCTACTGGCACGTATCTGTTCCCTGGTGGAGTCCCCTCCTCATAGACTAGCCGCCTAGGTTCTTTCCAGTCCGGCTATTAAGTCCCCGACCAGGCCTCTGGACTGGGACCTGTTCCTGGCACAGGCCCCTTTCTTTAGAGTCTCTATTCAGAATCAAATGCTTATCACACAGTTCAGCTTTTCTCAAGCACCACTATAAAGTTCCAAAGTTTCCCCTACGGTATGAATTCCTCTAGGTTTAGCACTGCATACTGGCTACACCTAGAGACCCACCTCCCTCATTTGTCAGCACTAACTCCTGACAACCACCCACTGGGTTAAAGAATTCATACCTTTTGTTATCCAGTACACACAGCCCTCTTTCTCCTCTCCTCATGGCCCTGAGCAAATGCTGAGATATCCATTTCTTCTGTTTCCCCTCCCCCTTCCTCCCCTTGCCAATCCATCTGTTCCCCCACTCCCTTCTCCCACAGGTGTTCCTCATCCCCTCCCTCTGACTTCATCTCCCAATCAACCTCCTCCCCCTTCCCCCTCTGAGAGGACTTCTCCTCCCACTCCTGCTTCCTGCTCAGCTCGGGCTTCTGGGACTTGTAGTTCTTATAGTCCCACTCTTTCTTCTTTTGATCCCTGGCGGGCACAGATAGCCCTTTCCTCCACCACCCCTCCGGTTTGCCACCCCCTTTCTCACAGGTCTCTATATTTTGTACAGTACTAGGAGACATTTTCTGTTTCTGTGGCGTTGCATTGTATACAGAGTCTGGCATCTTGGGGGTTCAGTTTAATTTTTGTCTAAATAGAAAGTTTATGATTACTTATCCTATAGTGGATTGGGTGTAACTCTGTTTGTGAAAAAGACATGGCTTTCAGTTGGTATTGACTGTGCAGGATCGACGATCTGTACTATTCTATCTGGTTTCGTTTTACAATAGATGAATTGATGTTCTAGTGCTCACTGTAGTGTTTAAGATGCTTTCCTTTTCCTCGTGTGACTCGTAGAAATGACTGCTTATGGTATGGTAGAATTGCTCTATAGGTCCTGAGTGTTTTGTATTCTCGGTATGCCTAGTACTGGATTTTGGAGGGGGGTGTTAAAAAATGACCAGCCCCCGGGTGTCAACTACCCTAGGTTCGCCACTGCTGGCGCCGCAGTCCCCCCACTCCACCCGCCCCCCTCTGTCCACCACCAGGCCGGACCCCCCTGAATTCAAATCATAACGCCTCACCTCGACCTTGCTCCATGTGAAAGAAGTGCAGCAGCAGCAGTCTGCAGATCACCTCCCTTCGGGCCTTCCCCCCCTGTGTCCCACCCTCGCGCAAGTTACATCAGACAAGGGCGGGACACAGGGAGGGAAGACCTGAAGGAAGGCGATCTGCAGACTGCCACTGCTGCGCTTCTTTCACATGGAGCGAGGTCGAGGTGAGGTGCTATGATTTGAATTCAGGGGGGCCCGGCCTGGTGGTGGACGGAGGGGGGCGGGTGGAGAGGGGGGTGGCGATGATCACAACCTCAGGGGGTGGCGGCGGGGGCGGCAGGGCCCGGGGTTGGCCTTGTCCCGGGCCCGGCCCAGTCTCTCGGCAGCCCTGTTGCTATCCAACCTACCAGGTGCCCAGCCCCACCCAGTAGCCTGATGACTATTCCCCCCGTGTTAACCTTGATTACCCTACGAATAATTCCCTCCCTACTTGTCGCTCTCCACTGCCTATGTACCCACTTCTCTAATACTCTCCTGGGCCAAGATGTTCCCCCCTTCCCCCCTTAGAACCTCTCTTCCTTCCTCCCCCTGCTCCCTCGTCTTTCCCTCTCTTTCTTTCAACAGAGAAAAAGACTCCGATCACTAAGATTTTGCCCCCGCCCCCCCCGCCACCATTTCAACAGCACCCAATATAATCTGATTTGCTTTCTGGTCTATGTCACTTTTTTTTTTCCTTACATTCTTCACCACCCAATGAGGGACTTACGTATCTGCGCTTTTCAGGTTGCTATTCTCTTGTCCTTTACGAAGTTTTGGGCTTCCGCCACTGTGCCAAAAGCATGCCAGGTGCCTTCATGTTGTATTTTTAGTGTTGCAGGATATACCAAGGTAAATCGCTTCTGTGCTGCTGCTGCTGCTGCTGCTGCTGCTGCTGTTGCTAAGTTTGCGCAGATTGGCGTGAAGGCTCTCCTTTTCTCTTGCAGCACTCTCAAATAATCTTGAAAGATCTTTACTGGTGTTCCCTCAATGCTTTAATTGGTCTCTCTTTAGTCTCGCTCTGCGGAGGATTTCAGTTTTATGGATAAAATTGTGCACTTTTAGTATAACTAATCTTGTTTAGTTTGGTTGGGTTCCTTTGCGGCCCACTCTGTGTGCCCTTTCCAGGCAGAGCGGCTTGATGGAGTCCGATAGGGCAAATTCTGCTTTGAGCCATTTTTCCAACAGCGTAGGGAGCGACGCATCAGGGATGGATTCTGGTAATCCCACAATTCGTAAATTATCTCGTCGTGATCGATTTTCTAGTTCGTCGATTTGTTGTTCTTGTAGTTTTACTTTTTCTTGTAACTCCTTTAGTTGAGTTGCTCTATCTTCTTCTTCATCCTTAATCGACGATACTCTTACTTCTAGCTCCCCCGTTCGTTTAGTAGTCTCCTCAATGTGATTTTCCAGCACAGTCAATTGTTCTGAAAGTTGCACCAGTTGAGGCTCCATCGCTACTTTTACCACCCTTGTGAGCTGTTCCAACTGCTGGGTTGAGAAGCTGGGCGCGGGTGGGGATAGTGCAGGGCTCGCCACCATCTTAGCTTCGCCGGCTCCGCACATTTTCTCTGTATATTTCTTGCCCATTTCCCTCGGCATGGTCGCTCCTGATCTTGTAACAAACGATTCCATACACTTGCTTGCGCCAGCTAGCTCACTTTCCTGGGTGTTGTTAGCTTATTTTTTTCCTTTGCTCGGTCGGGTGGGGGAACAAGGCCCGAGAGAGACAGCACAACCCGTCCGCTCTCCTCAGCACATCACGTGATCTCCGGCTTCAGCTTTTTAACTTCATGCAGTCTCCTGTTCTCAATCTAACCTCCTCGATTGGCCTATTCTGTGGGCTGGAGCCAGTAGGTGAAGCAGCTTGCCGCCACATTGAATCACCCAAAACAATAGCAAATGTTTATTAAAACAATAGGAAACGCTTAATAGGAATAAGGAACTGCCTATGCATGATCCATCTGTAAAAAGTCAAAAACTGTTCCAGTTGGATAGGCAGTACCTTAAATGGTGGACGATAAAAGATTTTTTTACACCTTTTTTGTTTATTTGAAAGCTTCTCATATGTAAAAATATATAATGAAATAAAATTGCACAATATCACACTCAGGTTCACACTCTATAACTAGTTGTACCTTATCAAATATATCAATATAACAACCGTTTGTAATGCAAAATACTCCTTTAATAATGTATCACATGCCACAATACTAAATCTTTTTCAATTTTCACATTGTTGCATATTCGCTATCTACATCCCACAACATACACACTCATTCAAACCTATCACGCTCTTCGATACAGTCTTACATGACAACCGTATAACAGGATTTGTTTTTATGCATATCAGTATACAACTGTATATATATAATCACCAACAATATCTCAGTCTTATACGATGAGTATTCAATGTCAAGTTCTTTCCACTTTTGTTTTCACAACAATCAAATAGCGTAGCGTTTCTGGCGCTGAGTCTGGACTCGCAATTATCTTCTTCACTCACAGTTCTTTGTGTTTCGATGCCAGAATATCGCTATCCAATCGGATGGTACATCAGTTGTCAATCCCCAGTTCAAATCAACTGTTATACTTGTCAACACTGTTATCAACACTGTTTCCACTCGAGTTCATTTTTCAATTGGTAGTCGAATAACCACACTAGGACCAGACATGATCACGTTTCGCTATACATACAAGCGTCTTCAAGGGTCTCGTGTTCTAAACGAAACAACAATGTATTTATACAACCTTAAAATCAATCTTCTTCATACCCACATTCATACATAATTAATCAAATAAATAACAATACAAATTGTTCATAGTAGTTTAGCAGCTCTTCAAGGTGATTAGGATTTTGACAAACCAGCAACGCACCGGTGAAGCTGCCCGCAAGGACGCCCACACATGCGCATAGCTGACAGCGGGATTTCAGAGTTTAAATATCCTCCTAAATATTCAGCCATTCGATTTCTTTATTTAACCCACCTGGGGTCACCGTATTCCAACGGAATATCAATCGCTGTTCCTTCCTTAGTAACATAAGAGGAATATTACCACCCCTATCAGATTTAATTTGATCTAACACTACAAAGCGCAACTCTTGCACTTCATGTTGACAGGTCAGCCAATGAGAGACTAAAGGGGCTTCCTGTCGAGCTGTCTGAAGATTACTTAAGTGTTGAGCTATTCTAATCTTGATTTTCCATGCGGTTAACCCAGTATACCATAAACCACACGGACATACCACCCCATATATACAGTTCATTGTACTCAGTTTGTGTGATGTAGCACTGATACTTGCCATGTAGCCATTCCTATTGTATGGAGGCGAGGTGTGTGGATCTTTTGTCCTTATGTAAATATAGAGCTGGCAAGTTCACCATTCCAGGAGGAAGACTTTTGGACTGCTCCAGGATTTTGTCCAACCTCATCCTGGTGCATTATGGGATCTGCAGCACTGATTTCAATGGATAGAATCATGGACTCCAGTCCAAACACTAAACTGCCATGGGAAGTAAGTTTAAAACCAGGAATAGCCAAAAGGTCTCCCTCCTGGATTGGTTAATTTGTTATCTCTGTACATACAGCAGAGAACTGAACAGATCCATTTTTAGCTTGCTGCGCTGGATTCAGGTCTGGTTTGTCAAATGCACATCCTGGGGCATTATGGATCTGTACCATTGATTTCCCCGGGCAGGATCTGCCACTCCAAATCCCACAATGCTTTTGAAATGTAAGGGCCCAATGGCCCAATCTGGGGTAGCCCTATAGTGTCCTGCCTGGAATGGCGTAACTTGGCAAATCTCATACTTGACTGTGCCATTATAGAGACTTGTGCACAGAAAGCAAGAGTCAGGAGTAGGGAGTATATATTCTTCCACTGTAGGCAAGTCAATGTTTAAAATCGGCCTACAGAAGATTCCGGGATTCCCTGGGATGGGCCTAACCTTCCATCTATGATTCACATCCACCATGTGTATAGTTGCAGACTTGTTAGACCAGTCCTGGTGTGGAAATCCATTCAATAAGTCAATGCAGGATTAGTGAGGACTTTTCCTTCACATTTGAACCACAGCATTCTGAACTATCATGTAGTAGAATGTGGGGTACATCAGGCAGCCTGAAACTTGAGTTGTAACATGAAGTAACATCTGTGACATCTTTTCTGTATAGATACGTTCGTGAGAACTGCCTCCCCTAAAATGTTGATGTTGGAGCCAATCTTCATACTAGTGCTTTACACAATAACCAAAGATGTGTATGTGTAACATGGGGTTAGGGAAAGAAGAAAAAACAAAGTTGTAAAATGGGGATTTACTTGTGCTGGCAAACATTCCGCCAGTCAGCAATGTAGCTTGGAATTTTGAGAAGGGTTTGGAATGGGAAGTTAAGGAGGGGTTTCCTAGGAAACGGGGGTTTGTGGCCTCTATGGCATCATCTGCATAGGAGCCAACTCGGTGGCTGCTGTGGGTGCTGCCTTGTATGTATCCAGGGAGGGGTGTTCTCCACTGGGGGTAGCACCCCCAAAATTTTTAAAAAGGTGGCTCCTATGAATCTGTACCAATGGAGGTGGTCCCCCCCCCAACAGTGTTGACCCTCTCTTTGCTATTTGAATAACAAATGAATGTGTGTGCAGAGGGCAAGAAGGACCATCCCCTGACTCCTGCTCTACAAACTTATATCTTACAGACGCTTCGGGGTTCACTGGGACCTCGAGTCCCTGAGGAGGAGGTTCCGCCGTGTGAGGTGAGAGAGGCCCGAGCTCATCCGGGCAGTGCGACGGCACCTCAGGGCTCGCCGTAAGTATTAAAAAACAGGACACCTGTACTGATTTGTAAATATATTTATTGAATAATGCAAATGCCCTGTACAATATGTGGCTAATAGCCAACTACTAAGTAATAACATATTTATTGGTCCCAGATCAAGGATGCAGGTTGCAGGTGCCCTCCCATGACTGTGGCTGCAACTTCCAACGACCATCCCCCCCCCCCCCCCCCCCCGAGATGAATGAGATGACATGCCTCACTTTACTCTCCCCCTTTCTAGGGTGGGTGGATAGTGTGTCCTGGTAGACCTGCCTGAGGCGCTACTTTTACTGGATGTCATGGCCTCCCTTACATAAAAGTAATGAAATGCCTTCCTGTTTCTGTAGGTGGCTTTGTGTGGCCAGGGGGGGGGGTCTGAGTGGGACGTGTGTGCAGTCAATCACACCTATGACCAAGGGGAATCTAGCAACAGCATAGAAGGCGGCCATGTTGTTGTGCAGGGCCTGGGGGGTGGTGGGGAAAGTGATGTAGTGAGAGGTGTGAGTTAGAAAGGCATCCAGGAACTGGGTGAGACAGTGTGAAATAGAAGCCTGGGTGAGCCCTGTGTTAGCAGCTAATACAGACTGAAAGCTCCCAGTGGCCAGGACAGAGAGAGAGGCAGTGATTTTGAGGTGGACAGGAATGGGGTTATTCCTACGGGTCTGGGGCTGAAGGAGGGGTTTCAGCTGCTCACAAAGCTGCACAATGGTCGCCTTATCAAACCTGAACCTTGTAAGACACTGCTGGTCAGTGAGTTGTAGGAAGGTGGTGCAGGGCCTGAACACTCGGGGCCGTGAATACCTCCTGCGGTGGAAGCCGCCAGTGAATTTAGTGCATCCATTTCCCCACCAGTGCAAGTATTAGTAGTAGTACTGAAACAACAGCAGCACACAGAATCTCACTCCGAACACACCCTCTGGCCTGTCACTCGCCAAACAGTACAGGGAACACAGAGACAAACGGAGGTCAGGGAATACAATATACACGTGGGAACAGTGAATGGAGAGGGATAGGGGGAGGGGAAGGGGAAGGGACCGATAGAGCAAGGTGGAGGAGTAGGGAAAGGTCAAAAGGTAAGACACAAAAGAGGCAGGTGAGGGTGACAACGTTCTGACTAGGGCAGACGGACGAATGTAACAGGTTCTCCACACACTCAGCTTTCTCTGCAACCAACAATTCAGCTCTCCCAACACCGATCTCACCACTCTCCAACTCCACACAATCGCTAATGGGTCTAAAGACGATTTCCCCCTTGCTCTGGTCGCTTTTATTTTGGGTCTAAGCAATGACGCCCATGTTTGCGCCCACCCAAAATCATTTCGCTATCCGTTATATGTTGTAGACGACCACCTCGTAACACCGCCCTTAACACGCCCCCGACATGCCCCTTATTTGGGCGTTTGTATCTGAACGTACGAGTGAAAGTTTTGTTTCCATTATACTGATTTAATCGTTTTTGTGAGATAAACGTCTATCTCCCGATTTAGGTCGCACTATAGGCGTTTTTCTCTTTCGAAAATAAGCAGGATTGTGACCTATATATAGTTCTACTCCCTTTAATCATGTGAATGTACCTGTCCAGAAGAAAAGTAAGACGCATGGATAGTTAGGAGACATGTTCACTTGCTGGCTGTAATGCAGTTAATCAGTTAGTCAATGTTCACTGTCTGTATGGACAATATATTGTAGGCCATGGCAAGTGGATTTGGCATCTGTGGTATGCAATCTCCAGGTGAAATTGTGTTGACACTTGCAAATGGCCTGTATGGAACATGGGTCAGGGTTTCAAGGGGATTTGTGGGAATATCTCCATAAAATAGAAAGCTGGTTAGAATATTACGAGGCAGTGGTGGAGAGGGGGTTCTTGTCGACTAGAGAAAATGAGGCACTGATCACATTGATTCCTAAACCTGGTAAAGCTAGGGATAGAGTAGATTCATACCGCCCCATATCCCTGATCAACGTGGACCTGAAGATTCTAGCAAGAATTTTAGCAGACCGCTTGGCACCGTGTATGGACTCGTTAATAGGAGCTCACCAAGTGGGGTTTCTTAGGAATAGACACTCGGTACTTAATGTATGGAAAGTGCTTCTGTCGATTGCTCAGTGCAGAACCAGGGAGTCAGATCTATTGTTGGTTAGTCTAGACGCCGAGAAGGCATTCGATAAGGTAAGATGGGAGTACTTATTCCAAGTTCTAGACTATGTAGGTATGGAGGGCTGGTTTGTACAAGCAGTAAAAGTGTTATACACAGACCCCACAGCGAGGATATTAGTTAATGAAATAAAAACTCCCCCATTGAATATCCAAGTGGGAACAAGACAGGGATGCCCCCTCTCCCCATTTTTATTCTTACTATACTTAGAACCGCTGTTGCAAACTCTGGAGGTGGACCCGGATATTACCGGAGTGCAACTTTCACCTCACCAGGTAAAGGTCTTGGCATTTGCGGACGATATGTTTTTGACTTTGACCCAGCCGCAGCAGTCCCTCACTAGAGCACTCTCAGCTATTCAAGAATTTGGTTGCTACTCTGGGTTAACCTTGAACCTTCAAAAATCAGTAGCTCTCCCAAGTAAACCTGAAATAAAGGCAAAGTGGGGGGTTGCAGTGGGCGGAGGAGGAGGTGACCTATCTGGGGGTGCGAATCCCAATAGATCTAAATTCACTGTATGCGAGTAATATGGCCTACCTGAAGGGCCAGGTGGCTAAGGCCTTACATGGATGGCGAGCCTTTCCCATCTCTTTGGTGGGGAGGGTGGCACTTTATAATATGGTGTTGTTTCCAGTCTGGATTTACACTTATCAAACACTTCCCCTGTTTCTGACTTGAAAGGATGAGCGATGGTTGCATAAGCAACTAAACCACTTTCTATGGCAGGGAAAGAGAGCGCAGATGACCATATCCAGAGCAGTACTCCCTAGAGATAAGGGAGGGCTAGGGTTATTAGATCTTTGGCTTTTTTCAGTGGCAAGTGGTATGCGCCACCTTTCAGATTGGTTTCGGGGTACCCAGTTTTTTTCCCATACACCAACCAAAACACAATGGATGGGCTCCATGCATTTTGCCAGCTGGCTTCACACACCGGCGGGCAAGGTGCCAAATTTGGGGGCAGTGTCACCAGTCTTCCGCCCGCTGCGACAAACATGGAGGTGGCTATGCAAATTTTTCACACTAAACAAAACAGTGTCGCCATTACTATCCATCAGACGCAATCCGGATTTTCCAATGGGGGATACCTCTAGAGCCTTCAGAGATTGGACTGATAGGGGGGTACTCTATTTGAGCCAGGTGGTAGATGAACGGGGTGTTATGAAACCTTATCATGATCTTTGCAGGGAATTTAAACTGAAAGAACGTGTTAAATTCGCATACATACAACTTAGTCATTATGTGAACTCTTTACCTAGAACATCCCTGACCGGGGACGCTTGGGAATGTTGGAATGCGATGTTTGGACTAGATTCACAGTCTCGGATCCCAGTGAAGTACTTTCATGCGCACCTAAGAGAACACTTAAAACCTAACAGCTTTGTCCAGGTGGCTCAGAAATGGAGTGCAGAACTGGAAAAGCAGATAACTCCGGAACAAATTCAAACTTGCCTCTCAAGAACTTCCCAGATGGCAGTGAATGTGTGCTGGTGGGAAATTCAATATAAGTTTGTCTTTTGACTCCACATCTCACCACAGCGAGCATATCGGGCCACTTTGCGAAGCACTGATAATTGCCCCAAGTGTGGAGGAGGGGAGGCACATTTGGGACATATATTTTGGACATGCCCAGAAATTCAAAAATTTTGGAAAGCTATGGCGACACAGGTATCGGATATGTGAGAGTTAGGTGGATTGCTTCCCCAAAACAATTGTTTGGTGATTTTACTACCCAGGGGCAAATAAGGCCTGGACTAAAAGCATTCCTCCAACGAGCAACTCTGATGGGGAAAAAGGTGATTTTACAGCATTGGCTTGGTCAGGAGTGCCCTTCAGTTGCTCAGTGGTGCTCTACAATGATTCATGTGTGTTCCTTGGAATGTAGAGGTATCCTTGATTTAGCGGCCAAGAAAGGAGATTCATTCTGTAAAACCTGGGCACCATTTTGGGATACATTAACTCCAGTGGCTCGGAGTAGGGTTCTAAATGCCTGAAGAGGGAAGGGAAAGGGGGGGGGGGGAAGGGGGAAGGGGGGAAGGGGGTTGGGACAGGAGGGGAAGGAGGAAGTTAGGGATGTTGTTGGGAGAAAATATGTATAAAAAGTTGTTATTCTTTTTATGAAAAGTGGATTACCTTGTATGTATAATTCGAAATGAACTGTAGTGTCCACTCTCTGTAAGGTTTGGCTTGAGTCAATAAAAAGGAATATTAAAAAAAAAAACAGAAAGCTGGTGGTGAAACACAAGGGATTAGCCACACTGCAAGGATCCAGTAATCATTTCTGCCATGTAAGAGTGCCTACATCCTATTTGGACATAGGCCGAGGCTGCCAGCAGCCTAAGGCACAAAGAAATGTGAGTGTACACATTGTGCTTGATGCAAAGGGCTCCTAACTCTCAGAGAACGAGTCAATTTTCTTGAGGCTAGACTGGCAGACTTGGAGGAGCTGAGGGAGACAGAGAGGTACATAGAGGAGGCCTAGAGGAGGAGAGAGGTCTTCAAAAAGGAGAGCATCAGCCTGATGCAGCTGGAAATAATCCTGTAGCCAAGACCTGCCTACCAGGGGATGCAATATCCTCCTGCACCGACGATGTGTCTCCAGGAGCTTTTCCCCAGGAGGGAAGGTCAGGACAGCTGTTGTAGATGGTAATTCAATTATTAGGCATATAGATAGCTGGGTGGCTGGTGGGTGTGAGGATTGCCTGGTCACTTGCCTGCCTGGTGCGAAGGTGGCGGACCTCATACGTCTCCTAGATAGGATTTTAAATAGTGTTGGGGCGGAACCGGTTGTTTTGGTACATGTGGGTACCAATGAGATAGGAAAATGTGGGACAGAGATTCTGGAAGCCAAATTTAGGCTCGTAGGTAGAAAGTTCAAATCCAGAACCTCAAGGATAGCATTTTCCAAAGTGCTACCCGTTCCACGCGCAGGGCCCAACAGACAGGCAGAGCTCCAGAGTCTCAATGCATGGATGAGGCAATGGTGCAGGGAGGAGGGTTTTAGATTTGTAAGGAACTGGGCAACATTCTGGGGAAGGGAAAGCCTGGCAACGGCATTTAAAAAGGAGATAGAGCAACTTTTAAACTAGACCCTGAGGGAAGGCCAACAGTCATTCAAAAATGCATGGTTCGGAACACGGTATCTTTCAAATATATCACCAAAACAGGGAAGATAGGGTATCCCGATGGCGAGGTTGCAGTAGAGACCATAGTGGACCAGGTGTCTTTAAATAAAAACCGGACAAAAGATTGCAAATTAACATTTTCCACTGCAGAGGAAGATGTAAATAGGAACAGCAAACATAGTTTGAAATGTCTATAAGTGAATGCCAGAAGACTAAGAAATGAGGATAGTTAGAATATACTGCACTAAATGAAAAATTAGATATAATAGGCATCTCTGAGACGTGGTGGAAGGAGGATAACCAATAGGACACTGTCATATCAGGGTATAAATTATATCATAGTGATAAGATAGATCGAATTGGTGGAGGGGTAGCATTGTATGTTAAGGAGTACTTGAATCTAATAGATTGAAAATTCTGCAGGAAACAAAACACATCTTGGAATCCCTATGGATTGAAATTCCATGTGTAAAGGGGAAAAGGATAGTGATAGGAGTGTACTACCGTTCGCCTGGCCAGGATGAACAGATGGATGTGCAAATGTTATTAGAAATTAGGGAGGGTAACAAACTGGGTAATACAATAATGGGTGATTTAAATTACCCCGATATTGACTGGGTAAATGCATGGGCGTAGTTTGACTGTTTCATTTGGGGGGGGGGGGGGCAAAGGATGGGGCAGAGCATATTAGCATATCATTTGCATATATATTTTCTCCAGGAGAAAATAAATCAATTCAGATGGCCAGATCTCTAACACTGTTTTTGTTGGGTAGGCAGTGCCTTACAAGATGGCCAGATCTCTAACACTTGTAAGTAGTAGACTTAGTAAAGATGGACCAATAAAGAACGACAACATGGATGCAGGCAGGCGGCAGCAGCAGCAGCAGCAGCAGCAGCAGCAGCAACTCACAGGTTTGCTTGCTGTGTTTTGAGTAAATGGTGACGGCTGCGCAGGGGAGTGGAAAAAAATGAGATGGTACCAAATAATGACGTCTTCTTCTTAATCCTTACTGTCTCAGGACTATAGGCTCAGGGCCTCAGGCTCAGTCACTTCCACTCACATACCGTCTTTGGGACAGGCTTGCAGCGGCGAACTAGCTAGCGCCAGTAAAAGCACCAACAAACAGGCAGGCTCGACTCCGTCCTTCGCTTCCCTGCCCTCTCAGTGTCCCGCCCGCCCAAAAGGAAATGACATCAGGGGAAGGCGGGATGCAGAGAGGGCAGGGAAGCGAAGGACAGAGTTGAGTCTGCCTGTTTGTTGGTGCTTTTACTGCGACTTCGGGTGAGAAAGTTGTAAGTCATCGTGATGTCAGTCATTTTGTTGGGGGGGGGGGGCAATGCCCCCCTCGCCCCCCCCCCCCAGTCTACGCCCATGGGTAAATATAACATCAGGGGATGCTAGAGAGGTAAAATTCCTTGATGAAATTAAGGACTGCTTTATGGAGCAGCTGGTACAGGAACCAACAAGAGGAAGAAAAATTCTAGACCTAGTCCTTACTGGAGCGCAAGATCTGATGCAGGAGGTAATGGTGCTGGGGCTGCTTAATAACAGTGATCATAATATGATCAGATTTGATATCAGCTCTGGAGTAAGTACACACAGGAAATCCAATACGTCAGCATTTAACTTTTAAAAAGGAGACTATGATAAAATGAGAATGATAAAAAAAACCCCGTAGAGGAGCAGATGTGAGGTAAAAAATTTACATCAGGTATGGATGCTGTTCAAAAATACCATCCTGAAAGCCCAGGCCAAATATATTCTGTGTATTAAAACAGTAGGAAGGAAGACCAAACGACAGCCAGCATGGTTAAAAAGTGAGGTGAAGGAAGCTATTAGAGTCAAAAGAAAATTATTCCGAAAATGGAAGAAGAATCCGACTGAAAATAAGAAACTGCATAAGGAATGGCCAGTCAAATACAATGCGTTAATATGGAAGGCTAAGAGGGACTTTGAAAAAAAGATTTCATTGGAGGCAAAAACACGTAGAGGGGCATTTTCGATATGACGTTTAAGTCTGACTTTGGATGTTTTGCAAAAAATGTCCAAAATCTGAATAGCAAAGAAGGTAATTTTCAAAAAACAAAAATGTCTTTTGTTTTTTTTAAATAGAAGGTTTTGCGATTTGGATGTTTTATTTTTTTGGACCATTATCGAAAAAAAGACCAAACAAACGTCAAAGTGCAAAACGCACAAAATCAAGACATTGGGATGTAGGAGGAGCCTGCATTTTTAGAACACTGGTCCCCCTGAAATCGCAGGAAGCAGTAGGGCACCCTAGGGGGCATTGCAGTGGACTTCATAAATTGCTCCCAGGTACACATCTGACCATTGCTCTCTTATCTTTGTGTTGAGCCCCCCAAAACCCACTACCCCTAACTGTACACCACTACCATAGCTCTTGGGGGCACCTATATGTGGGTACAGTGGGTTTCTGGTGAATTTTGGAGGGCTCGCTCACAGTTTTCTCCACAAGTGTAACAGGTAGGGGGAGGTAGAAGCCTAGGTCCACCTGTCTGCAGTGCACTGCACCCACCACTAGACTACTTCAGGGACCTGCATGCTGTTCTAATGGACCTGAGTATAACATCTGAGGCTGGCAAAGTAATGTTTTTCTTCACATTTTGGGGGGTGGGAGGAGGTTAGTGACCACTGGGAGGTCATCCCTGATTCCCTCCAGTGGTCATCTGGTTATTTAGGGCACTGTTTTGTGCCTTATTCATTATAAAAACAGATCTAGCTCAAAACGTCTTAGTTTTAGTCCTGGACATTTTTGTTTTCTTCCATAATGGCTGAAAAATGTCGGTGTCTCAGGAATGCCCAAGTCCCGCCCTGAACATGCCCCTAACACACCCCCTTGAGATTTGAAGCGACTGTTCACGCTATCCAAAAATACTAGGACTAGAGGGCATGAGTTGAAGCTACAGTGTGGTAAATTTAAAACGAATCGGAGAAAATTTTTCTTCACCCAACGTGTAATTAGACTCTGGAATTCGTTGCCGGAGAACGTGGTACGGGCGGTTAGCTTGACGGAGTTTAAAAAGGGGTTAGATAGATTCCTAAAGGACAAGTCCATAGACCGCTATTAAATGGACTTGGAAAAATTCCGCATTTTTAGGTATAACTTGTCTGGAATGTTTTTACGTTTGGGGAGCGTGCCAGGTGCCCTTGACCTGGATTGGCCACTGTCGGTGACAGGATGCTGGGCTAGATGGACCTTTGGTCTTTCCCAGTATGGCACTACTTATGTACTTATGTACTTATGTACATAAGTACATAAGTAATGCCACACTGGGAAAAGACCAAGGGTCCATCGAGCCCAGCATCCTGTCCACGACAGCGGCCAATCCAGGCCAAGGGCACCTGGCAAGCTTCCCAAAAGTACAAACATTCTATACATGTTATTCCTAGAATTATGGATTTTTCCCAAGTCCATTTAGTAGCGGTTTATGGACTTGTCCTTTAGGAAACTGTCTAACCCCTTTTTAAACTCTGCCAAGCTAACCGCCTCCACCACGTTCTCCGGCAACGAATTCCAGAGTTTAATTACACATTGGGTGAAGAAAAATTTTCTCCGATTTGTTTTAAATTTACTGCACTGTAGTTTCATCGCATGCCCCCTAGTCGTAGTATTTTTGGAAAGCGTGAACAGACGCTTCACATCCACCTGTTCCACTCCACTCATTATTTTGCATACCTCTATCATGTCTCCCCTCAGCAGTCTCTTCGCCAAGCTGAAAAGCCGTAGCCTCCTTAGTCTTTCTTCATAGGGAAGTCATCCCATCCCCGCTATCATTTTAGTCGCCCTTCACTGCACCTTTTCCAATTCCCTTATATCTTTCTTGAGATGCGGCGACCAGAATTGAACACAATACTCAAGGTGCGATCGCACCATGGAGCGATATAATGACATTATAACATCCTCACACCTGTTTTCCATACCTTTCCTAATAATACCCAACATTCTATTTGCTTTCCGAGCTGCAGCAGCACACTGAGCAGAAGGTTTCAGTGCACTATTGACGACGACACCCAGATCCCTTTCTTGGTCTGTAACTCCTAACGTGGAACCTTGCATGACGTAGCTATAATTCGGGTTCTTTTTTCCCACATGCATCACCTTGCACTTGCTCACATTAAACGTCATCTGCCATCTAGCCGCCCAGTCTCCCAGTCTCGTAAGGTCCTTCTGTAATTTTTCACAATCCTGTTGCGAGTTAATTACTTTGAATAACTTTGTGTCATCAGCAAATTTAATTACCTCGCTAGTTACTCCCATCTTTAAATCATGTATAAGTATATTAAAAATCAGCGGTCCTAGCACAGACACCTGAGGAACCCCACTAACTACCCTTCTCCATTGTGAATACTGCCCATTTAACCCCACTCTCTGTTTCCTATCCTTCAACCAGTTTTTAATCCACAATAGGACGTTTCCTCCTATCCCATGACCCTCCAATTTCCTCTGTACCCTTTCATGAGGTATCTTGTCAAACGCTTTTTGAAAATCCAGATACACAATATCAACCGGCTCCCCTTTGTCCACATGTTTGTTTACTCCTTCAAAGAATTGAAGTAAATTGGTCAGGCAAGATTTCCCCACACAAAAGCCGTGTTGACTCAGTCTCAGTAATCCATGTCGTTGGATGTGCTCTGTAATTTTGTTTTTAATAATAGCCTCTACCATTTTCCCCGGCACCGACATCAGACTCACCGGTCTATAATTTCCCGGATCTCCCCTGGAACGTTTTAAAAAAATGGGCGTTACATTGGCCACCCTCCAATCGTCCGGTACCACGCTCAATTTTAAGGATAAATTGCATATCACTAGCAGTAGCTCCGCAAGCTCATTTTTCAGTTCTATCAGTACTCTAGGATGAATACCATCCAGTCCAGGAGATTTGCTACTCTTCAATTTGCTGAACTGCCCCATTACGTCCTCCAGGTTTACCATGAAGTCAGTACGTTTCTCCGACTTGTACGCTTGAAATATCATTTCCGACACCAGTATCCCACCCAAATCTTCCTCGGTGAAGACCGAAGCAAAGAATTAATTCGATCTCTCCGCTACATCTTTGTCTTCCTTGATCGCTCCTTTTACCCCTCGGTCATCCAGTGGCCCAACCGATTCTTTTGCCGGCTTCCTGCTTTTAATATACCGAAAACATTTTTTACTATGTTTTTTTGCCTCTACTGCTATCTTTTTTTTGTAATCCCTCTTGGCCTTCTTTATCTGCACCTTGCATTTGCTTTGACACTCCTTATGCTGCTTCTTGTTATTTTCAGACGGTTCCTTCTTCCATTTTCTGAAGGCATTTCTTTTAGCCCTAATAGCTTCCTTCACCTCACTTTTCAACCAGGCTGGCTGTCTTTTGGAGTTCCGTCTTTCTTTTCTAATTAGTGGAATATGTTTGGCCTAGGCCTCCAGGATGGTATTTTTGAACAGCGTCCATGCCTGTTGTACAGTTTTTACCCTCTCAGTTGTCCCCCAAAGTTTTTTTTCCACCGTTCTTCTCATTTTGTTTTGTTTTTGTTACATTTGTACCCCGCGCTTTCCCACTCATGGCAGGCTCAATGCAGCTTAAATAGGGCAATGGAGGGTTAAGTGACTTGCCCAGAGTCACAAGGAGCTGCCTGTGCCTGAAGTGGGAATCGAACTGAGTTCCTCAGTTCCCCAGGACCAAAGTCCACCACCCTAACCACTAGACCACTCCTCCACATTTTATCATAGTCTCCTTTTTTAAAGTTAAACGCTAATGTATTTGACTTGCTGTGTATAGTTACTTCAAGGTTGATATTAAAACTGATCATATTATGATCACTGTTATCAAGCGGCCCCAGTACCATAACGTCCCTCACCAGATCATGCGCTCCACTAAGGACCAAGTCTAGAATTTTTCCTTCTCTAGTCGGCTCCTGCACCAGCTGCTCCATAAAGCTGTCCTTGAGTTCATCAAGGAATTGTACCTCTCTCAGGGCCGTGCCTAGGGTCTCTGGCGCCCCCCTGCAGACTATCAGTTGGCGCCCCCCCCCCCCGTGAAAATGATCACGCCCCCCCCCCCGGTGAAAATGATCACCCCCCCCCCCGGTGAAAATGATCGCTCACCACTTGCCACACTGACAGGAATTGTCAGCAATATTCTTAGAAACAAATTGCTATACATTGCAAAATAAGATAGCAGATGTAAATTCTCAAAGTGGACATATTCCAAACGCTAAAATGAAAATAAAATGATTTTTTTCTACCTTTGTTGTCTGGTGACTTTCTTTTTCCGATCATGCTGGCCCAGTATCTGAGTCTGCTGCTATCTGTCCTCTTAACTCCATTTCCAGGGCTTCCTTTCCATTTATTTCTTTACTTTCCTCCTTTCTTCTTCATTTCTTGCTCTATATCCATTTCCAGCAATTTCTTCTCTCTCCCTGGGTCCTGTCCTCCCATCCACGTCCATCCTTGTCCCTCTCTGCCCTTCCCTCCTCCATCCATAGCCAGCAATCCTCCTCTCTCCCCTCCCCTCCATTTCCAGCAATTTGTCCTCTCCCTGGGCCCCCATGTCCATCCTTGTCCTTCTCTGCCCTTCCCTCCTCCATCCATAGCCAGCAATCCTCCTCTCTCCCCTCCCCTCCATTTCCAGCAAATTGTCCACTCCCTGGGCCCCCATGTCCATCCTTGTCCATCTCTGCCCTTCCCTCCTCCATCCATAGCCAGCAATCCTCCTCCCCTCCCTTCCATTTCCAGCAATTTGTCCTCTCCCTGGGCCCCCATGTCCATCCTTGTCCCTCTCTGCCCTTCCCTCCTGCATCCATAGCCAGCAATCCTCCTCTCTCCCCTCCCCTCCATTTTCCAGCAATTTGTCCTCTCCCTGGGCCCCCATGTCCATCCTTGTCCCTCTCTGCCCTTCCCTTCTCCATCCATAGCCAGCAATCCTCCTCTCTCCCCTCCCCTCCATTTCCAGCAATTTGTCCTCTCCCTGGGCCCTGCCCTCCCATCCATGTCCATCCTTGTCCCTCTCTGCCCTTCCCTCATCCATCCATAGCCAGCAATCCTCCCCTCCCCTCCATTTCCAGCAAATTGTCCTCTCCCTGGGCCCCCATGTCCATCCTTGTCCCTCTCTGCCCTTCCCTGCTGCCTCCATAGCTAGCAATCCTCCTCTCTCGCCTCCCCTTTCAGCAATTTGTCCTCTCCCTGGGCCCTGCTGCTGCCCTCCCATCCATGCCTGTCTCTCTGATCCATGCCTCTCTGCTCTTTCCTCCGCGCCCTGGGGCCTTTAAATCTTTTACTTCCGGTCGCAGCAGCGTCAGTGAAAGCGGAGCGCTGCCGACGTCTCCCTTCCCTTCGCGCTCTTGGTTCCCTCAGTGTCCGCCTTCTTCTGACGTCAGAAGAAGGCGGGACACTGAGGGAACCAATGAGTGCAAGGGAAGGGAGATGTCGGCAGCGCTTTCACTGACGCTGCTGCGACCGAGGTAAAAGATTTAAAGTCCTCGGCGGCGCGGGGCGAGGGTAAGCACCGCGGCGGCGCCCTCCAGAGGTGGGCGCCTCCCTGCGGTGCTTACCGCATCGGCACGGCCCTGACCTCTCTAATGTGTCCCGATGTTACATTTACCCAGTCTATATTTGGACTTCAAAGAAAAACGTCTAAAAATAGGTTTCAAAAATACTGATTTGGATGGGGTTTTTTTTTAGAGAAAAACATCCAAATGCTGCTTTATGCCACTTTTTAGACATTTTTCTGTTTTGAAAATGAGCCCAACAGTAACATTTTTTGGGGATATATTAAAAGCAAGAAGATGGCAAAAGAATCAGTTGGACCGCTAGATGAATGAGGGGTAAAAGGGGCACTCAGGGAAGATAAAGCCATAGCAGAGAGATTAAATTAATTTTTTGGTTTGGTCTTCACCGAGGAAGATTTGGGAGAGATATTGGTGCCAGAAATGGTATTCAAAGCTGAAGAGTCAGAGAAACTGAATGAAATCTCTATAAACCTGGAGGATGTGATGGGTCAGGTTGACAAATTGAAGAGTAGAAAATTGCCTGGACTGGATGGGATTAATCCCAGAGTACTGATAGAATTGAAAAATTAACTTGCAGAACTATTGTTAATAATATGTAATTTATCTTTAAAATCAAGCATAGTACCAGAAGATTGGAGGGTTGACAATGTAACACTGATTTTTTTTTTTTAAGGTTTCCAGAGATGATCCGGGAAATTAAAAACTGGTCAGCCTGATGTTAGTGGTGGGCAAAATGGTAGAGACTGTTATAAAGAACAAAATTACAGAGCAAATTCAAAAGCATGGATTAATGAGACAAAGCCAACATGGATTTAGTCAAGGGAAATCTTGCCTCACCAATCTTTTACATTTCTTTGAAAGGGTGAACAAACATGTGGATAAAGGTGAGCTGGTCGATATTATGTATCTGAATTTTCAAAAAGCATTTGACAAAGTACCTAATGAAATTGGAGAGTCATGGGATAGGAAGTAGTTTTCTATTGTGGATTAAAAACTGGCAAAAGATAGAAAACAGAGAGTAGGGTTAAATGGTCAGTATTCTCAATGGAGAAGGGTAGATAGTGGGGTTCCCCAGGGGTCTGTGCTGGACTGCTGCTTTTTAACATATTTATAAATGATCTAGAGGAGATCACGTGATGTGTTGAGGAGAGCAGAGGTGGAAAGCTCTCCTCTCAGGACTCACCCTTCCTCCCGCTGCTAGAGACCGCCAACCCGAACAGAAATCAATAAAATCAAGAAGGGAGGAAAGTGCGAGTGTATGGACCACTTCGTTACCCACTTGGAATCGAATATGCCAGCGAAAAGCGTAAAGAAAGAAGCGGAGAGACCCTGCGTCGCAGAGATAAAAATGGCGGCAAGCCCCACACCCGAGGTGCCTACAATGATGTTTACACCGCCTCCATAAACGGCATTAGACCTGCAGCTGCAGCAGCTATCAAGCCAGCTGACCTCGGTGGAGGCGTTGCTAGAAGATACAACAAGGCTCACGGGAGAATTAGAAAGAAGGGTGTCAGCAGTGGAGGATGAGGGGGCTGGAACCCCAATGCAACTGAAGGAATTGAGATACCTGGTTCAAATGCAGACGCAGCAGATTGATGACTTGGAGAATCTGTCGAGAAGGGATAATTTGAGGATAGTCGGAATACCAGAGGCTGTATTAGAGCACCTACTGCCCAGTGTGCTGGAAAAATGGCTGCAGGCGGAATTCGCCTTGTCGGACGGAGTGGGACCTTTGTGTCTTGAGCGGGCACACCGTGTGGGCCGGAAGGTGGAAAGTAACTAGAGGCCTAGAATGGTCATGCTTAAAGTACATAATTTTGTACATAAAGTGGAAATACTCAGAGGGGCGCAGCTGAAACGAGACTCACTGACATTTGAAGGCTCCCCAGTAAAAATATTTCAAGATTTTTCCTTTTCGTTACAAGAGAGACGGCGAGCCTATGGACCGTTATGCAAAGTACTGGCGGAGGCAAAGCATAGATTCATACTGGTATACCCGGCCACTTTGAGAATTCATCACCAGGACAAGTGGTACATGTTCAAAACCCCACAAGAAGCACAAGGATGGCTGACAGAAACCTTAAAATTATAACTGCTGGGACATATAGAAAGTTTAATATGTCAGCGGCAAGGCAGCACGAACCAGAAGAGTGCTCTGGCAATGGAAACGTTCAAATTGAGGTATCTGACAGAGATAAATCCCTCAGGACAGTGAGAGTGGCGGGGGGAGGGGAGGCTAAACATCATTGATCCCTACATTTTCTTTTTCTTAGAAAGCAGAAGGAATTAGGTTGGGGTTTGAGAAAGGGACGAGGAGGGGGACGGGGGGGGGGGAGAGGGGGGAGGGAGAGGAAAGAAGGGAGAAGTGGGAAGACGGCAGGAGTGGAGTCCGCTCTTAAGGAATACGATTCGAAAGCTAGAATGGAGTCCAATAGTATTAAAGGCTGTGAACTATACTAGGAGAGCAATTTATAGAGCCTTGGGTGGGTCTGGGCGCCCAAAGTGTGGTAACAAAAGCGAAACGTAAAGGTTAACCTCATGTATTAGGGGCAATCATTAAGACCACAAGTTTTGCCACCTGGAACGTGGGCGGGATATCGACTCCAATAAAGCGGGCAAAAATTTTAACAGCCCTTAAAAGGCACAAGGTGGATATAGGATGTCTCCAGGAGACAAGGCTTACAGTGGAGGAACACCAGAAGTTACAGAGACAGTGGGTAATCATCCTCTGGGGACCGCAGGGGAGGGGTGGCAGTTTTGATACGAAAGGGTATGGCAACTAGATCAGAGTTAATATGTGCGGACCCAAAAGGTCATTATGTCTTGATACGGCTGTGGCTACAACAGAGAGATTTTTTTGGTTTTAGGCATATATGGACCAAATGTATATGATGCAAAATTTTACATGAAATTGGAACAACTATGCCTCCCCTTTAAAGCCACACAGTTATTAGTATTGGGAGAGTTCAACTTAGTTGCGGATCCCAATTGGGACTGCTGAAATCCCAAAGTACCACATAGAAGAGGGCCAAGGGCGCATGCGCTGTCCTTTTTTCAGCGTTCACTCAATTTGGTGGATGCATGGCACTGCTTACATCCGGGAGAACGTGATTACACCCATCTCTCCCGAGCCCATGGGATGTTTTCCAGAATAGATTACATTTTAGTGGCCCAATCGGCATTTCCCTGGGTAGGCGCATCAGAGACAGGCCTGGAGGAGATATCGGACCACTTTATAGTGTGGATTGATGTGGAGGCGCTAAACTACTACCAGCAAAATAGAGGTTGGCGGTTCCCAGCTTACCTTTATCAAAATAGAGAATTCCATGATTTCATAAGACAGAAATGGGAGGATTATGCCCACTATAATAGGGAGCACCAGGATCAACCCGGGTTATTTTGGGAGGCTGCTAAAGCGGTCTTGCGAGGCGAGATTATTGCCTTTGTTCTTGCAAGAAATAAAAAACATTCTAGACTAGAGCAAAGCTTAAAGAAAGCCAAATCCCAGTACATTAAAAGCCCGTCATGTGCAACAAAAGAGCAGGTGCGAGCCATACAGGTGATGCTCAAAGCATTGCTCCATGAACACAGCAGTAGAACCCTAGCGTACTGACAGTTTAGACTTCATAGATTTGGCAACAGTCCAGGAGCAATGCTGGCGAGATTAATTACAGCATGGAGACCCCGTAGACCCATAATCACACTTAAGGACAAGACTGGAAAATTGCAAAATAAGAGTGAGAAAGTAGCAGAGATCCTTACTAAGTTTTTCTCCACCCTTTATGACTCTTCGCAGGCCCCGGAGGAGGAGTCGATCCAGAGTTTTTTGAACAAGGCAGGGCTCCCAAGATTGACAGAGGGGGAAGTGGCAGATTTAGTAGTACTCTTAGATGCGAAGGAGATACAGGCTGTAGTCAAATCCTTACCACCCGGGTCTGCACCTGGCCTGGACGGGTACACTGGAGAATTTTATAAGATGCTACCTAGCTCCTTTTATCCCTTGATGTGTGATTATTTTGATCAGGTTGCCAGGGAGGGACACTTCCCACAGCACACAAATACAGCTTTGATCTCTCTGATTTTGAAGCCCGTGCGCCCAGAAAATCAAGCAGACTCATATAGACCTATATCCCTTCTAAACGTGGATTTAAAAATTTTAGCTAAAATATTAACTAATCGTTTAGCTGGGATTCTACCCAGGCTGGTGGGTGAAGAGCAAGTAGGTTTTATTAAGTCCAGGCAAGCAGCAAAGAATGTTCGTAGGCTTTTGCTGGCTATGGCAACAGGGCAGTTGACAGAGACCCCAACCATTCTTTATTCACTAGATGCTGAAAAGGCATTCGATCAGGTGGGATGGAAATATTTGTTCACAGTCTTGAGACATATGGGATTTGGAGGTTGGTTTTACAAACCTGTAGAGGCTCTATATACAGGCCTGACTGCTTCGGTATTGGTGAATGGTATAAGAGCTCACTCATTTAAGATTTTACAGGGCACCAGACAGGGCTGTCCTCTGTCTCTGGCATTGTTCACATTGTCGCTGGAGCCCTTGCTACGAGTCCTAAAAAGAACAGAAGGAATCCCAGGGGTATGAGTTGGGGGAGATATAATTAAGACCCTAGCCTTCGCAGATGACCTAATGGTGGTTACGACACAGCCATATAGTTCTCTAGAACATGTGATAAAGCTGATGCGGGAGTTTGGGCAGCTATCTGGGTTCACCTTAAACACATGAAAATCCTTGGCTATGGAAGCATACCCAGGTAGAGACCGGCCAGGGGCGGTTGATTTTCATTATTATTATATTTATTGATTTTAAATCATATCACAAGCATTACATCTTGTTAAGAAAAACAGAAAGAAAAAACATTTTTCAGTACATTATTCTGCCAACATAATTCAACTTCTTTGTTAGACCACAATAATTGTAGTGGAGGGGCCGAGATACATTAGGAGTAAATCAAAAGAATAAGTTTTTTTTTTTTTTAAAGAAATAAGGCCTGGATTCACCCACAAAACATTTATATTGTGAATAACATGTTCTTAAACTAACAGAGGATCTATTTGTTCACTTTCTTCAAATCTATGAAATTTCTCAAGTGTTCAGGATCTAAGAATTCATATTTATTTTCCAGATATTTAATCTGACATTTACAAGGATATGCAAGTATAAAATTAGCACCTAATGCCTTGACTTCGTCTCTCATTGCCAAGAAAGAACGCCGTCTTTCCTGGGTAGTCTTCACTACATCTGGATATATCCGAAGAGTTTCACCATAAAATGGTTTAGCCAAATTTCTAAAGTACAATTTTTTGATCATGTTCAAATCTTGTTCAAAGACCATTGAAACAAGGAGAGTTTGCCTCTCAAAAATCCCATCATTAGAATTTTGCAAGAAGGCCGATAGGTCCTGCAATCCTTCATTCCCCTCTATTCTCCTTTTAGGAACTGGTAGATAATATATTTTGTTGATTGGCGGTATTAAGTCTGAAGAAATAGATAAATTTTCAACAAGGTATTTTTTAAACAACTCAAGAGCATTAATTTCAGAGGAGCGGGGGAAATTTAAAATCCGGAGGTTCAAACGCCTATTGTAATTTTCGATATTCTCAATTTTACGATGAATGATTGTTTTATCCTTAATCAATAAATCCGTTTTATTAGTCAGCAGTGAGATATCTTGTTGAACCTGCGTTTTATTTGAAGAAGTTTCCTGTTTCAATGCCTCGAACGCGATAGTTAGCGAATCCAATTTACTCACTGTTTGTGTAGTCTCCTGAGCAGCTTGAGTAACTATGGATGTTAAAGACCGAATCGCAGACGAAATAGATTCCAATGTTGGCACCATGTTCTCCCCCACCGCCTTTGGAGTGTCTCCGCCGACTGGTAATTCTTGAGCAACGACTTCCGAATGCTCCTGGACCTCCAGACGCTCCCAGGCAGTTGCGGGGCATGGCGGCGGATTCACTTCCGGCGAGAACAATGATGTTTCTAAACCTTATGGGGTTAGTGCTCCTTCACTTTCCCGCACTGCAGGTAAACGTTCGCCGGTCATTCGTGGGGTGCTTGTGGCAAATCGGTCCAGCGTCGTCTGAGTCGTCGTACCTGAAGCTGTCAGCGGTATGCTTCTTACGACGCCCTTTCTTTTACTATGAGGCATATTCTACGATAATTTCCAGGTAAAGTGAAGGGAATTCAAAGATGCTCCAATTACCAACAAGTCTAATCCGCCATCTTGGAAACGCCTCGTGATTTCCCCACCGTTGATTTTCCCTTAACTTGGGCGGGGGATAAGATCAAGTACCTGGGAACACATATAACCCAAGATATGACCAGGCTATACCAAGAGAATATAGAAATATTGTTAGCTGCTACGTGCTTGAAACTGCGAATGTGGGAAAATTACCCCCTGTCGCTAATGGGTAGGATTGCAATATACAACATGCTGGTAGTACCAAAATGTTCCAAACCCTGCCACTCTTTGTTAGGCCTGAAGACGAAAAAAACATTAAATAAGCACCTACAACGCTTCCTTTGGAGAGGGCGAAAAGCCCGCATATCGATACCAATATTACACATACCCCGTGAGTATGGAGGATTGGGCCTGCTAAGTATTCGATATCTGACAGTGGCTTGTGGCATGCGTCACATTTCAGACTGCTATAGGTCCACATCAGAGTTTTCAAATACAGAGCTAGAAATTGGTTTAACGCAGGGAACGCATTTTAGCTGCCTGTTGCATATTGGAGTGGGGGGGGGGGGAAATTCCCAAAGTCCTAAAACAGTCCCACATATTCCCTACAGCCAAGGCGGTGTGGCTGTGGATTTGTCGATACCATAATCTATCTGGAACGGTTACCCCCTTCCTGGCAATCTGTGATAACCCTCAGTTCCGGCTTGGAAGCCAGTACCATGCTTTTTGACGATGGCAAAGCAACGGCCTGGTGTACCTCTCCCAGGTCTTGACTGATGAGGGGCGGATCAAGACATTTGAAGAACTTAAAAACCAATTTTCGGTTAAGCCAGAGGATTATTTCCATTATGTACAACTACGACACTATACACGCAGCTTGCCATGGGAATGCCTCTCAGAAGACGTGCAGGAGGAGATTTAATCATCCTACTCTATGCAGTCACAAAATAAGGTGCCACTGACAATGCACCACAGACATATAAGAGACATGATAACAGAGATCGATTTTAGAACCCTGGCTCAATCGTGGAGCATGGACCTGGGGAAAACAGTGTCACCACAGCTACTGAAGGAATATATCCTCTCAATACAGAAATCATCGAAGATGATCTCCTACTGTGAAATGGAATACAAATTTGCATTGCGGACATATATACCATCGCAAAGAGCATTCCACATGGGGGTTTTCCCAGACGGTGTGAGTCCTAAATGTGCAGCGCAGGGAGCGATGTTGGGCCATATGTTTTGGGCTTGCCCAGTGATTCAACGATTTTGGAAGCTCCTTCTACAAACTATATCAAGCATGTGGTGTGAGACATGGAAGAGAGGCCCCTTGTTGCTGTTTGGTCAGCCAATACTGGTTTATCCTATTCCAGCAGGATTCAAGAGCTTCACTCGTAGAGCCACAATGACGGCAAAAAAGCTAATTCTCAGAGAGTGGATTACAAATAAAGCGCCCACCATGCAGCAGTGGCAATATTATATGATTGACTACATGAGATTCGAGAGGAGAGTGGCGGATCACAAACAAGACTCAAGGTTCACAGTAAAGGACTTCTATAGAATTTGTACACCATTCTGGCAAACAATACCCCCAGTGGATAGAGAATGTATTTTAAATATCTGACCAGACAAGTAAATACCCTGGAAGGGGGCTGACTGGGAACAAGGAAAGGAGGGGGTAGGGGTGGGAGGGAGGGGGGGGGGTTGGAGAGGGAAGGGTGGGGTTTAGGTATAAATCGTTGTTCCAGGTTGTGTTTGAGTTTAGCTAAACTGAGATAGCAAGGAGTAGAGAGATTAAACAAATAAAAAGGTTGAGCTATGAGGTAAGACAAACGTTTATACAGAAGCATAGTTGAAAGTGGTATCTATGGTGGATGTTAATAATGTCACTGTAAAACAGATATTGCCTCTGTGATTATGTACAAACAGTTAATGTTTTTGATACAACTAATAAACAAAAATGTGAAAATAAATGATCTTGAGATGGGAGTAACTAGTGAGGTAATTAAATTTGCTGACGACACGTGGATGGGCATTTTTGATATGACGTCTAAGTCCAACTGGACCTTTTGCAAAAAATGTCCAAACTCCAAATAGGAAAGGTAATTTTCAAAAAAGAAAAATGTCTTTTTTTTTTCAGAAACACTGTGAATATGTTGTTTTTGGATGTTTTGTGATTTGGATGTTTTTGGGGGATTTTTTTGTCCATTTTCGAAAAACAAAACAAAACCAAAAACCGAACAAAAAACGTCCAAGTGCAAAACACACAAAATCAAGTCATTGAGATGTAGGAGAAACCAGCATTTTTAGTAGACTGGTCCCCCTGACATCCCAGGACAGCAATAGGGCACCCTAGGGGGGGCACTGCAGCGGACTTTGTAAACTGCTCCCAGGTACACATCTGACCATTGCTCCCTTATCTTGTGTGCTGAGCCCCACAAAACCCACTCTCCCCAACTGTACACCACTACCATAACCCTTACAGGTGAAGGGGGCACCTATATGTGAGTACAATGGGTTTCTAGTGAGTTTCAGAGGGCTCACAGTTTCCTCCACAAGTGTAACAGGTAGTGGGAGGTAGGAGCCTGGGTCCACCTATCTGCAGTGCACTGCACCCACCACCAGGGATCTGCATGCTATTCTAATGGATCTGAGTACAACATCTGAGGCTGGCATAGAGATTGGTAAGTAATGTTTTTCATCACATGTTTGATGGGTGGGAGGAGGTTAATGACCACTGGGGGAATAAGGGGAGGTAATTCCTGATTCCCTCCAGTGGTCATCTGGTTATTTAGGGCACCTTTTTGTGCCTTATTTGTAATAAACAGGTGTAGCTCAAAATGTTTACGTTTTAGTCCTGGATGGTTTTGTTTTGTTCCATTATGGCTGAAAAATGTCTAAGTCTTAGGTACGCCCAAGTTCCGCCCTGAACACGCCCCTGGCATTCCCCCTTGAGATTTGGACGCAGTTCTGGTTGACTTCTGAGAAAAAACATCTAAAAATAGGTTTTGAACATATTGATTTGGACGTTTTTGTGAGAAAAATGTACAAATGCAGATGTTTTTCTGGTTTGAAAATGAGCCTGAAAGTTATTCAAAGTTGTTAAATCGAAAGAGGATTGTTAAAATTACAAGAGGACCTTATGAGAATGGGAGACGACATCTAAATGACAGATGACATTTAATTTGAGCAAGTGCAAAGTGATGTATATGGGAAAGAGGAACCCGAACTATAGCTATGTAATGCAAGGTTCCACATTAGAAGTCATCATTGACGATACGTTGAAACCCTCTGCTCAGTGTTTGGTGGTGGCTATGAAAGCAAATAGAATGTTAGGTTTTAATAGGAAAAGAATGGAAAACAAAAATGAGGACATTATAATGCCTTTGTATCGCTCCATGGTGTGACCGCACCTTGAATACTGTGTGCAGTTCTGATCATCTCATCTCAAAAAAGATATAGTGGAATTAGAAAAGGTACAGAGGAAGGGCAACGAAAATTATAAAGGGGATGGGATGACTTCCCTATGACGAAAGGCTAAAGCAGCTAGGGCTCTTCAGCTTGGAGAAAAGACAGCTGACGGGAGATATGATAGAGGTATATAAAATAATGAGTGGAGTGGAATGGTTAGATGTGAATCACTTGTTTACTCTTTCCAAAAATGCTAGGACTAGGGGGCACACAATGAAGCTACAAAGTAGTAAATTTAAAATTAATTGGAGAAAATATTTTTTCACTCAATGTGTAATTAAACTCTGGAATTCATTGCCAGAGAATGTAGTAAAAGCAGTTAGCTTAGCGGGGTTTCAAAAAGGTTTGGATAGCTTCCTAAAAGAAAAGATCATAAGCCATTGTTAAAATGGACTTGGAGAAAATCCACTGCTTATTTGTAGGGTAAGCAGCATAAAATATATTGTACTATTTTGGGATCTTGCCAGGTACTTGTAACCTGGATTGGCTACTGTTGGAAACAGGGTGTTTGTCTTGATGGACCTTCGATCTGTCCCAGTATGGCAATACTTAATTACTTATATGTACTTATGCCTGTATAGATAGCTCCACTTTGTTACAGTTCATGTGTCTATCTACTTTGGATTGGATCACATGAGCTTTCATAGGGTAATGTGTTTGTTTGTGTGTGTGTGCTGTTAATGCGGGGCAGTTCACGTGTTAATGTGTGTTAATGTGTGTTAATGTGTGTCACGTGTTAATGTGGACACAGCTAGGAGAGGGCCAAAAGCACAGAGACGCTTGCTTGTTGCCACATATGTGACTCTCCAGTTATAAAAAGTATTTGCTTGGGGTTGTGGTTAATATTAGGCTTCCCTCCTCCTGTCATGTCTTGCCTCTGGTGGATACATCAGAACATACATGAATGTTTCTTTTCGCTATTGTTATGATGTGCTTTTCAAGGAGGCCCATTATATTTGGCAGACCCTCACAGGGACAAAATACAACTTTTTGTATTGTGCAAAAGGATGAGCAAAGAGCCACACGATGGATGATCAGACTGATTCTTGGTGGTGTGTCACTTAATATATGTTCCACTGGTTCCAACTTGGGTATGCAAATGTTGTCTCCTATTCAGATATTTATTTTTGGTCCCAGTACCTAAGGAACTCATAACCTGACACTCATTTCTGAAAGTTAATGAAGATCAAAATAGGTTATTGATCATCTTACCTGTCACCTGATTATAACAGTGATTTTTGTACTAATCCAGGTGACACAGGATATGGCTGGCTTCTCACTCCAGTGTGTGATCCCACTACACCTGCAGAACAGTGGTATAATGAGGCACACATAGCCACTCGCTCCATCATAGAGCACACCTTTGGCATTTTAAAAAGTCACTTTAGGTGCTTGGATAACACCAGTGGTGACTTACAGTACACTCGAGACTGTTGCTGAGATAGTGCTGGCCTGGTGCATGCTTCACAATATTTCTCACAGGTATCCCAGTGGAGATTAATCCAGATCTACCACCAGATCCTCCCTATCCCCCTGCAGATACCCAGGCGAACACATGGAGTGAAAATCAGGTGTGGTGCCAAGTAATCGAGGAGTATTATGCCCATATGTGCACTGTGTGTTTATTACTTCATGTAAACACGTGGGGCCTAATTATTTAGGGCATACCTTTTGCAATGTCATTGATGGACATGTCTCTTTTGGCAGATTGTGAGGTTCCTGCTGATCACTCACCACCTTGAGCCTTGTGCCATTGAAGAAACAGTCTCCTGTGAGGTGAGCATTATATTTAATTAAACCTGATTGCAGCTGTACAGCGTGCTCCCAAGTGTGTATGTCTTTATCACTCAATGGTGTAGACATTGGGCGCCTCTGTCATCCTGCTGTACTCACTTTGTCGTTTTGTTCTGCCTAAAATGTGAGCCATGACTGATGGATCTCCGATTAGGCTTCATAGCATCAGCATCTGTCCCCTACCTCAATGTAAGCAGCATCCTAGGGCTGCGTGGGGTCCCGTCGACATGCACACTTGACTGGCACAGCCCTGAGCCATGCGTGTGTAGTTTTTCTCTGGTTGCAGTCTCCTTGATTGCTTTGCTTCCATGCACCTGGGTCTGCTCTCTCTCTCTGCCTGGCTTCCAGGCTCTTTGATTGCTTTGCTTCCACTCACCTGTGTCTGCTCTATCTGCCTGTCTTCCCTTGCTTCTCTCCTATTGGTCTTCTGGTTCCTCCTTCCCCTGCACTTGTCCTATGGCTGTGCTCCTCCCTGCTGATGTCAGACGCCAGCACTTTATCAGCTGAGCTCTTCCTGGATTCCATGCTTCAGCTTCTACTTTGGTAGGTGTTACTTGCTCAGTAGTTTGCGTCTTCTCTACTTTGTCCCTCGTTGCTGACTTTGCCTGTACCTGGAGTACTCTCTTGCCTGCTGCCTGCCTATTGACTTTACCTATGCCTGGATTACTCTCTTGCCTGTTGGCTGCCTATTGACTTTACCTGTGCCTGGATTACTCTCTTGCCTTCTGCCTGCCTGGCCAATACGTTCATCACCCCACTTCCAGCTCCGTCTCGTAAGTTCTGCAGGCCGTCCGCACCTAGGGGCTCAACCTCTGGAGAACAGCAGTCAGTGCAGGTGAAACCCGAGGCTGTCCGGCTGCCAAGCAGAACCTGGTCTGAGTACCGGGCTCAGCAGCGCTCTACTTGGTACCAGAACTCACAAGTCTGACAGCATCAAGTGCACAGCATAAAAGTCGTGGTGATGGCAAGGTATACCTAACTGAGAAACAGATGCAGCACACAGTGAGTAGTAACAAGATTTTTATGTACATATATCCTTTTTGAGAGATTAACCCAGACTGAGCATCCTACTATGGAATATTAGTTCATCATCAAGAGGTTATTGTGTAGCCTCTGTGGTGTGGCTGGAGCAGGACTGTTTAGGGTCAACATTTGTGTGGCCTTTTACCACTGCCATATTAGCAGTGATAAAATCTAAACAAGTAAAGGCAAGCACTCTCCTCCATGTTACAGTTTGGTACCATAGTCATGTCCTGCAGGGCTTTGGTATACATGGAATATTATAGATATATCATATGGAGATCACGTGATGCCTTGAGGGAGCAAGACATGTTTCCTTTGCTCTCCGGGACCCTCGCTCCTTAACATCATTAAAGTAATTGCCTTTAACACCTAATCAGCATTTTATTGCTGTAAATTTGCAGCTCAATGGACAGATACTTGGCAGCCTCCCCGAGCAGTATGGTAGGGAAATGAAATCAAGGAGAGAAAAAGAAAGCAAAGCAAACCGGAAATATGGAGACGAAAAAACAACAAGAAGGGCAGTTCTTCTCCCCAGAGCAGCTGCAGCAGCTAACATTAGCAATGTCGAAGGTTTTGGAGCCTCAGGTGAGAAAACTGACAGAGCAGCTTGCTTCATTTGAGACACTTTTGGCTGCAATGGGAAACCGGACAGGAGACCTAGAGCGGAGGGTCTCTTCTCTGGAAGATGCGGGGCCTTCAGCTGTGGAAGAAAGAAGCAAGCTGGCCAGCACAGTGAGGATGTTATTAGATTGTAAGCTCTTTGAGCAGGGACTGTCTTTCTTCTATGTTTGTGCAGCGCTGCGTATGCCTTGTAGCGCTATAGAAATGCTAAATAGTAGTAGTAGTAGTAGTAATGTTATCAGAAAAGGTGGACGATCTTGAAAATCGCTCCCGGAGGTCGAATTTAAGGCTTATTGGAATACCAGAATTGATCGGAGACGTGGTGCTTCCTACTCTATTGGAAGCTTGGCTGAAGAAAGAGTTTGCCTTATCCAACAGTGCGGGGCTGCTGTGTCTGGAAAGAGCACACCGAGTGAGCAAGAAGCAAGATGGCCGCAGAGCACCAAGAGCAGTGCTTATTAAACTACATAACTATGTCCATAAAGTGGAAATATTACGTGGCTACAGAGTAAAGAAGGACACCTTACAATATGAAGAACACCAAGTTCGCATTTTCCAAGATTACTCGTTTGCTGTGCAGGAGAAACGGAGGCAGTTTACACCACTATGCCGTCAGCTGTATGAGGAAAAACATCAGGTGCATGTTGTTATACCCGGCCACACTAAAAATAATGAAGAATGGACACTGGCAACTTTATGATTGTGCAGAGACTGCAAAGGCTGGCGTGGCAAAAATTTACAAAGTTTGCTGGATGCTCAGGCAAAAGGCTGAATCGGGACATGCACAGTGAGTGTAGAAGGTAACCTGTGAGTGTCGCTAAAATGACAAAGTTATTATATGTAAAGATTGGTTTATAGACATGTTGGGTTTGAAGGTATGTTGAATTTAGAATGTTATTTGTAGGGCGCGGGGGTCCCTGGCAAATTGTATGTGATCTCAGTATCTATCTTGTTCGGAGATGGATAAATGCAAGGGTTTAGGTGGGGGATGGGGAAGAGTGGGGAGGGATGGGAGGGGAAGTGAGAGGGGGGATGGGAGAAGGACATAACACTGCAGAGAGTACATGAGTGGAGGGGAAGGAGTAGAGGCAGAAGGAAGAGTAGGGGGACTTAGTGGAGCTGGGCGCCTAGACCCCATACTGTTAAGTTTGAACGTGGAAGGAGAGTAACCTTACAACATTATGACCCAACCTAACACAACGAGATTCATAACATTGAACGTTGGGGGTTTCTCATCACCAATTAAAAGGAAAAAAATTTTAAACGCACTTAAAAGACATAAGGCGGATGTAGCTTGTCTGCAAGAGACACGACTAACAGCGGAAGAGCACCAAAAGTTAGCTAGAGACTGGGTGGGAGAGGTGTATGCAGCTTCTTCAGAAGGGAGATATGGGGGAGTAGCTATTTTAGTGCGCAAAGGCCTGGCAGCCAAAACGAAACTGCTGGTACAAGATCCTCAGGGCCGTTACGTGTTGGTGCGCATGTGGCTCCAGGGCCTGGATATGTTAGTTGTGGCAGTATATGGCCCCAACACATATAACCAAAAATTTTACCATGAATTAATCCAGCACTGTAATCAATATTCGGGACTCCAACGGTTGATACTGGTAGATTTGAATATGGTAGCAGACCCCCAGTTAGACTGCTCACACCCACGGAAAGCCCATAGGGGGGGGGCCCTAAAGCTAGAGCGCTATCCCGCCTCATGATAGCAACAAATACAGTGGATGTTTGGCGTGTCCTGCATTCCGGTGAAAAAGACTTTACACATGTCTCGAGAGCCCATGGCACCCAATCTTGAATAGACTATATTCTAGTCGGGCAAAAACTATTTCAAAAAGTTTATGCAGCTGAAATAGGGCCTGAAGAAATAACAGATCATGCCATGGTATGGCTTGATTTAGAGGCGGGAAAGTTTTACCAGGGGCAAGCGGGGTGGAGATTCCCAACTTATTTGGCGACTGATCCAATTTTAAAGCATATGTGAACAAAAAGTGGGAGGAGTTTGCCAGTCATAATAAGCAACATGAACAAAATCCAGAGTTGCACTGGCCGACTGCAAAAGCGGTGCTGAGAGGAGATATAATAGCATTTGCCTGTGCGCGGAAAAGAAAACTAACCGCAGCTATAGTGAGGTTAGAGGCAAAGGCGAGGAGGGCCAAACGCAAGTACACCCAAAAACCAAATAAAGAGCATAGGGAGCAACTGCAAGCAGCACAAGTGGCACTTAATTCCCTGCTGCAAGAAAGGGCACTTAAGGGGGCCATATATCACAAGTACAGGCTGCATAGGTTTGGCAATAAAACTGGGACCCTGCTTGCCCGAGTGGTGAAAACATGGGGAGGAAATAGAGTGCTATCAGCCATAAAGGACGAGAAAGGTAAAATACATACGAAAAGCGAAAAAATAGCAAATATATTCCGAGCACATTTCAGCCAAATATATCAAAAATATAAAGACATAGATAAAGAATCCCTCATGAGTTATTTAGAAGCCTCCAAGTTGCCAAAACTATCTGCACTAGCATTACAGACACTGAATGGCCCAATCACTGGTAAAGAGCTCCAAGCCACCATAAAGTAATTGCCACATCACTCTGCCCCGGGCCCTGATGGATTCACGGGAGAATTTTACAATATGATACCCCAGAAAGCGTTATTGGCACTGCATGACTATCTAGAGGACGCAGTGGAGACAGGAAGGTTTCCCATTCACAATAATATGGCATTAATATCATTATTACCCAAACCAGGTAAAGAAAGGGACAAACTGGAGGCCTACTGACCAATTTCATTATTGAATGTAGATATAAAAATATTAGCAAAAATCTTGGCCACCAGGTTGGCTCAATACTTACCAGATATAATTGGGCCTGAACAAGTGGGCTTCGTGAAGGGCAGACATTCTTCTACTAATGTGCGTAAATTGCTGATGGCAATGAGCTACAGCCAAGTAAATCATGTACCTGCAGTCCTCCTCAGTCTCAACGCCAAAAAGGCATTTGATAAAATAGGATGGGAATTTTTGTTTGGGGTGTTAAAGTATATGGGCATGCATGGCTGGTACCTTCAGGCCGTATAGACATTATACACTAAGCCGACGACCTCTGTATTAATTAATGGAGTGCAAACAGACCCTATAGTCATAGAACGGGGTACTCATCAGGGGTGCCCCCTCTCACCCTTATTGTTCTTGCTGTCTATTGAGCCACTGCTCCGCACGTTGAAGACGGATGAGCAGATAAAGGGGCTAGAGGTGGGTGGAGAGGTAGTGCAGACTTTGGCATTTGCGGATGTTCTGTTGGTGGTGATGAGGGACCCCCAGAATTAATTGAGGCAGCTCTGGGCACGGATAGAACAATACAGTGCTCTTTCAGGGTTTAAAATAAATGCACACGAATCACATTGGCTCACCATCTCTCCTGGGGTGGGAGGCACAGGGTTAGAGGAACTGGGAGTGGAAGAAGTTGAAGAGGCAATCAAGTACTTAGGAGTCCAAATCCCCCAGAACCTGGCTCAACTGTGTGCCCAAAATGTGAACAGGCTATTGGAGGATATGGCGGACAAGTTGAAGCTGTGGCAATCCCTCCCGCTCTCTTTGCTTGGCAGAATAGCGCTATACAACATGATGATTGTACCCAGATGGTTATATGTGTTCCAAACGCTCCCACTTTATCTTCTAAGGAAAGTGGAACGGCAAATAAACAAAATATTGCAGAAATTCCTTTGGAAAGGAAAGAAAGCAAAAATTGCTCTGCGGATTCTGCAGATCCCAAGAGAATACGGGGGCCTGGGCCTCCTGAGTTTGCGATACTTAACGGTAGCCTGTGGAATCAGGCACCTAAGTGACTGGTTTCGAAAGACAAGTGAATACTCTGCTACCACTATGGAATTAGGCTTGTTTGGCCCAGACAACTTTACAGGATTTCTGCATGGTAGCAAGCAACATCCCCCAGCAGTCCTACAGAAGTCACATATTTTGCCTACGATGAAAGCGGTGTGGAAATGGATCTGCCGCATGCATGGCTTTTTTTTGTGGCAACCCGGGGTTCGAGCCTGGGACAAGTTATACTGTACTCAACAGATGGAAGGAAAAGGGGATAGAATACCTATATCATGTGCTCACAGACGAAGGGCGTATCAGAATGTTTCCAGAACTGAGAGCTCAGTTCAAAATAAATTCAGCGGACTATTTCCATTATTACCAGCTGAGGTACTATGTGTCCAGTCTGACTTGGACAGACCTCACCGAGGACGTGAGGGAAGAACTGGCTGCTGCTATGTCGCTGGGGGCGCAATTGAAAGTGCCCATGGCCTACCATCATCGCCACATCCGAGATACAATGCCAGAATTGGATTACATGGGCTACGCGGCAAAATGGAGCCAAGATCTGGGAAGCCAGATAACTGAGACTATGTTTAAGGACCATGTGCGGTCGCTCTGGCAGACCACAAAACTGGCAGAGCACTGGGAAATACAATATAAATTCGCACTAAAGATATATGTGGCGCCTAGAAGAGCTTTCCATATGGGAGCATCACCGGATGGAGCATGTGGGAAATGCCATCAAGAAGGGGCTAAATTGGCTCACATGTTTTGGACATGCCCAAGAGTGGTTTGGTTTTGGAAAAGTATACTACAACAAGTGACAGAACTCTGGTCCCGAAGATGGACATATGATCCAAAGTTGCTTTTTGGACACCCAAGGCTAAGCAAGCCAACGCCGAAGGGATTCACAGACTTTGTAAAAAGAGCTACAGTAGTAGCAAAAAAAGCAATCCTGCAGGAGTGGCTGGGGAACAAACCACCATCACTGCAATATTGACGAACTCAAATGCTTATACTTTTACGTACAGAACATCTGGCAATGCGGAACCAGCCACGGATAAGAAGACAACAATTTGAATGCAGATGGGCACCCTTTTGGGAAACCTTGACCCCAATGGTCCGGAGCCAGATATTGAACCTATAATCCCTGTTGCTGCTGCTCCTGTAACCTCTGCTTGTTATTGGATATATAAGGGAAAAAAAGGGGGGAGGCTTTGGGGAGGGAAGGGGGAGTAGTTTAGGGGGGGAAATACTAATATCAATAAAAATACAAAATGTGAAGATATGCCAATTGCTGTTATGGAACTTGCTTATATAATGTGAAATGTTACAGCTGATCATGTTCACTTAATAAAAATGATTGAAACATAGATATATCATATAAACTGATGGTCTGGCCATTGTTAATTCACCGGAATGTCACATGTTGGGTGTGTTCTGCTCACTGTGAGGGTCACAACACCTTGTATGCTTTATAATGTGCTGTTAATGAGTTCATTTATTTATTTAAGAAATGTATAAATTGAACAATCCTATGGTACTTGGTGGTGTACAAATAAACATACAAAATAAAATGAACAATAATTTTCTTTTTAAGATGAACATACATAAAATAGAGCTAAAAAATAAATATACAGATCAAATCGATGAAATCACATTTACTTTCTTCAAAGCATATCCACATATACTAACCACTGAATGCTTGCTACACTGCCTTGAGTGAATTATTTTAAAAAGGCAAATAAATCCTAATAAATAAACAGAATAACAAAGTTTTCAAATTACTCTTGAACTGTGATCAAGTTTGTGTACACCTCAAGGTAACCAGGAGATTATTCCAGAGTTTGGGTCTAGAAACTTTGAACATCAAGGATGTGTTCTAATCTAATCTGCCTAAAGGACAGAACTTCAAACAAATTTAAAGTAGCTGATCTAAGTGTATGTGTAGACTGATAGATGAGTAACATTGAAACAATGATGGGAAAAACAGAGTTGTTAAAAACTTTAAACATTAACAAGATCTTGCACAAAACTCTTTGTTCAATTGGTAACCAATGAAGGTCCTTCATTGGTTACCAATTGAGAAAGACCAGAAACCACTGTTGCAGCAGCATTCTGTGCTATCTGCAAAGCTCGCTTTGCAGATGCTATAGGTTTGTAAAAAAAATGTGCTGTGCATAGGTTGTTGCTCTAAATAGCAATGCCAAATTGTATAAGGTTCATGCTGCGTGTATGTTTGAACATGATGCTCCCAGCTGCTCAGTGCATGAGTGTGAAAGAGATAAGTACAGATTGGTCACATCAAGGAAGGGTTCTTGTAGCTAGATACATGGCCCAAACTCTTGGAGTGCCATTCTGGGAATGAAGGAGGTTGCACCATATGCAATGATGAAATGCACCATGGCAGGCCCAGCTAGGGTGGCCTTTATGCACATATGAGCATACGGTGATGTCATCCCATATTTTGGTTTCACATTGGAGGAATGCATTGTATATGTGGCTGTTGGAAGATCACTTGTTACATATGTGCCCTGTATACTTATATATACCTCTTTTCTCAGTACTAAAGAGAACAACATGATTCCTAGACAACTAAGGGAAATGGAGCACAATCTGATGAAAAAGTAGCGATGGGTATATGAATAGTTGCATTACAGCCTGGTCGGATCTCTAATATTCCCTCTAAGTGTTCTTAGTTCCCTTTTGTACCAGCAAATGTGCCTGTGAGTTAATCTCCCACCTTTGTCCTAGGCTACTAGGGAGATAGATGTTCATGTTTGATGCAGCATAAGGCTGCTATACTCTGACAAGATGCTGTTAGTAATCACTCGTTAAATAAGGAAGGTAGTATCCACCAAGGGACAATTAATACACTTTAGACCTCGTAGCTACTGTGTTGTAGTGGCCAGCCATGGTTAACCTTCCCACTGCTGTTTAGTCCAGGGCACATGAGAGAGAATTCCTTCACAGTACCTGTTGTCATATCCTGCTATCCTGGAAATTCTAACCTTAGTAGGCAGGAGGAGCACATCACTACTACTACTACTACTTATCATTTCCAAAGTGCTACTAGACGTACGCAGCGCTGTACACTTGAACATGAAGAGACAGTCCCTGCTCGACAGAGCTTACAATCTAATTAGGATACAGAAACAGGACAAACAAAAGATAAGGGAATATTAAAGTAAGGATGATAAAATAAGGGTTCTGAACAAGTGAACAAGGGTTAGGAGTTAAAAGCAGCATCAAAAAGGTGGGCTTTTAGCTTAGATTTGAAGACTGCCAGAGATGGAGCTTGACGTACCGGCTCAGGAAGTCTATTCCAGGTATAAGGTGCAGCAAGATAAAAGGAACGGAGTCTGGAGTTAGCAGTGGAGGAGAAGGGTGCAGATAAGAGAGATTTACCCAGTGAACGGAGTTCCCGGGGAGGAATGTAGGGAGAGATGAGAGTGGAGAGGTACTGAGGAGCTGCAGAGTGAATGCACTTATAGGTCAATAAGAGGAGTTTGAACTGTATGCAGAAACGGATAGGAAGCCAGTGAAGTGACTTGAGGAGAGGACTAATATGAACATAACGACACTGGCGGAATATTAGTTGTGCAGCAGAATTTTGAACAGATTAATGAGGAGAGAACAGATTCAGACTCGGTTAACAAGTTCACTGCATAGCCACTCAGTGTATCAGATAGATATCAAGGAGTCTGTGTAACATGGAATCTCATTTGAATTATTATTTTTATTTTTGTTACATTTGTACCCCGCGCTTTCCCACTCATGGCAGGCTCAATTCAGCTTACATGGGGCAATGGAGGGTTAAATGACTTGCCCAGAGTCACAAGGAGCTGCTTGTGCCTGAAGTGGGAATCAAATTCAGTTCCTCAGCCATAAGTACATAAGTATTGCCATACTGGGACAGACCGAAGGTCCATCAAGCCCAGCATCCTGTTTCCAACAGTGGCCAACCTGGCAACATCCCAAAACAGTACAATACATTTTATGCTGCTTATAAGCAGTGCATTTTCCCCAAGTCCATTTTAATAATGGTCTATGACGTTTTCCTTTAGGAAGCCATCCAAACCTTTGCTAAACCCCGCTAAGCTAACTGCGTTTACTACATTCTCTGGCAATGAATTTCAGAGTTTAATTACATGTTGATTGAAGAAATATTTTCTTCAATTAATTTTAAATGAACTACTTTGTAGCTTCATTGCATGCCCCCTAGTCCTAGTATTTTTGGAAAGAGTAAACAAGCGATTCACATCTACCTGTTCCACTCCACTCATTATTTTATAGATCTCTATCATATCTCCCTTTAGCCGCTTTATCCTTTCCTCATAGGGAAGTTGTCCCATCACCTTTATCATTTTTATTACCCTTCTCTGTACTCTTTCTAATTCCACTATATCTTTTTTTAGATGCGGTGACCAGAATTGAACAAAATATTAGAGGTGCGGTCACACCATGGAGCGATACAAAGGTACTATAACGTCCTCTTTTTTTGTTTTCCATTCCTTTCCTAATAATACCTAACATTCTATTTGCTTTCTTAGCCGCCGCTGCACACTGAGCAGAGGGTTTCAACGTATCATCAACAATGACACCTAGATCCCTTTCCTGGTCAGTAACTCCTAACGTGGAACCTTGCATTACACAGCTATAATTCGGGTTCCTCTTTCCAAATGCATCACTTTGCACCTTCTCACATTAAACATCATCTTCCATTTAGATGCCCAGTATCATAAGGTTCTCTTGTAAGTTTTCACAATTCTTGCCATCTGCTTAAATATACTAGTCATGCAACTGTACATACCAACAGACACCCTCACCTATACAGTGAGTGCAGTTAAGTAATAAAGAGAGCTAAGGAGTTTCTGGAGGCACTGTTTTTATTACTGGAGAAGAAGAAAGAACATACAACATAGAGTTTATCATCTCTTTTTGAGCTATGTGTATGTGTCCCCTCATGATTGGAAAACACAGTAAAGGTTTTGGTTGTAGAAAATGAACTGGTGTGCTTGCCATGATAGTGTGAAGTGTGGTGACCTTCTTGCTCAGCATCCTGGTCCAGACCTGCTGCCAACAAATACCTTACAGTGTGCTCATCTTTTTTCCCCACTATTTTAAACCAAATCTAGACAGGTGCCTGGACTCTTTCTAATCACAGGTGCATCTGATAAGTTACATTGTTTATTTACATTGTTCCAACCCTCTCTATATGTCATCCAGAAAAGACACTGCCACTACTCTCACTGTACTCTCGGATATAACAACAAAAAATGATTGTTATGGAGACAAGATTCAGTGTCACAGTGATGACAGCTGTACGTGAAACAGACTAATTTCCATAGAACACACATTATAACCTGTTTCTAGCAAACTCTTCTCAATATGGGGTCTGTTGGAATCTTTCTCTGAGGTGCTAGTAGACAGGCATCATTGCCTTCAATGTTTAATTTTGGACACAATGAAGGGTGTCTGGCACAATGGTTTGTAGGAACTGGAGACTACATGTTTCAGGGGCAGCCAACCTGCTCTGTCTTAGTAAAACTCAGACCCCACAGATGTGTTAGATTTTACATCAGACTATAAACACCTCTCTGTACATAGAAAATAGTCTTTGTAAATAGGTGATGCAAAAGAAGGGGTAGGAGTGGGAGAATGGGGTGGATGTCTAATAGTTTGGTGGATGCCAGGAGTGGTAGGAAAGGAGAGGAGTAATACAGAGAAGCATGATGTGTTGTTTCCAGAGTAAGTCATATGTTGCCTTAACAACTCCTCTCTCAACTGGTTCCTCAATGTCCACCATCCTTTCTACAGATATTCACAGGAGGTTGGAGAAGAGGGGTACGTGCCTTGCTTGTGTGTCAATGGTATGGATCCTAGTCATGCAACTGTGCACAGTGGTATGGATCCTGCCATGTACTTCAACCTCCTCTGGGGGTTTCATTCTCTGAATTGCAAGGAGGTGTTAAAGCATCTAGGTGTTTCTGAGGCTGCTATTTGCCCAGAGAATTACATTTATCTGACCTCAGTTTTCCTATTTGTCCCCCTCCTCTCCACATTAAAGTCTGTAACTATGGTCCTCTTGTTTCGTCACTAAGATTTACACAGAAAATGTCCAAGTAGCACAGCTTACTCAACTTCCAGCATACAGTATCATGTATATTCTGTGGACCCAATGTTGATCATTCCAAATGCACAACATAATTTTTCTGTAAAGATGAGGTCACTCTGAAACATGTTTTATTTGTCTATTTTATTGACCGATGTGCTTACTTTATTGCAGATTCTTACATGTAAGCTACTGCTTTCTCAGTTGTTACACATCTTTGCTTTAAGAACATCTTTCTCTATTTCCTCCGAGATAGACACAGCAGAAGCCTATTTGGTAGGGTTTGCCCTCTACCTATCTCCCATTCCACTTGCAGGATGTTATTTCTTATCCAGGATTGGGAGCAAAACATTGTTATTGGCCCATCACACATCACTGGAGTACACAAGACCTAAGATTGATTGCACATATCTCACTATCCCATTATGTCTTCTGTGCCATCTGTGTTATCACATCATATGTATGTCCATGTATCCATTCTTTGCTCAAATACTAGTGATAACTCTGATTCTTTGCTCAATTACTAGTGTTGACTCTCCACACAGATAACCCATGTGCATTTGGACAGGATGTATGCCTTTGTGAAATTATATCCCCTCTGTCACATCACAAATATATGCAGTCATTTCCACTAGTGATTAGGTAAGCCACCAGGTGTAGTCATATGGATCTTCATCTCTTCTTCATCTTGGTTGGAGCTCTGAAAGATAACAAGGAAAGACATGAGAAACAATGTGTTGCCAATAGTGTTGTATCCTCTCAATGGTTGGCACACATTTCTCCAACTCTTGCCAATTCTGCAGTTGAAGCCATACATGCACAGACCCTGTTTTCAATATCCTGCCTTTCTCTAGCTGGACAATTTCTCTCACACATCATATATTTGTGTCACTTAACTGTCTCTAAAATGTCAGGGGCAGCCTCTGGTTTCTTACATGCTTTGGACTGAAATACATGAGATACCTCTTTAAGTCCCTTCACCTAGCTTCTCTTCAACATAGACTGAATGCATCAATTGTAGTGGGTTCCTAGCCCATTATATGATTTTTTTTTTAAGATGGCATCTGAACAATATGTGTAGATGGGCACTCCTGCTTCAGTGGCTTTTTCTATTGCCTTTTCTCATGCCAAAAAGAAGAAAAAAGCAGAGGTCTTTCCTTCCAGCCATCTCTGTTACCTCATCTCCCTGCCAGACAGTAACTACATCTTCTACCACCCCTGCAAGTTCAGCATATCTGCTGCTGGGTTGGAGGAAGAACCAGACAGATGGCGTTTGCTGAGCCCTGGAGAACATTCTGCACCTACCTGTCTGAGATCGCTGCAGGTGTCACTGGAGGTTTTGGATCCCTGTCACCTACTATTACTTGACATCACTTATTCGTTGTCTCAATATGAAGCTTTTCCTTTTGCGCCAGATTCAATAGCTGAAGGGACTCATGCGCTGTTCCCCATGCAGCAATCCTTGGGTCTATAGCACTGCGGAAGGCTGTTGTTTGCACCCCAGATGTGCCTTTTTCAAACAGGTGGCCACGAATTCTCTCTAAAAACCAACCTTGTGAGAACTCTGTGCTTTTCGCAGACAATGACAGGAAACGCAAAGCCCCTCTACCGCCGTCGCTCCCCCTAGATAGACCTCTAGGAGAGGAAACAAGTACCCTACGGATGAGTCTAATGTGGCCTGACCACAGCTGCATGACCCAACCACTTGTTGAAGAACGGAAACTTGGAGGTCTGATATTTCTGTGGAGCTGAAGCCTCTATTGCTTCCCCCTTCTTTTGAAATGCTATTCTACCCTGCGGTGAGTACTTCTGCATATTGCAGCATAACTTGCCTCTTTTGTCTCAATTAGTAAAGAACGATTTGCCTGTGAGCTTGGACCAACAAACTGAACTATGTTAACTCCGACCTACAATTTTGCAGTGTCATTCTTCTGAACTTTCCACCACTCCAGGCCTCATCTTTGTTTACTTTCCTTATTAGCATGAACCCCATAACCCCTCTAAGACTTTTTCTCTCCAGATTAACATGGATACTGACTCATATTACTAAACTTTTTTCCTGCAACTGGAAAGACTTTAATCATACCAGGTTTTGCTTCTCTCTCTCTTTCTCTAATTTTATTTTGGCTACTGTTATTTTGATGAGAGTTAGCTACTTACTCCCAAATTCTGGTTACTTATAACGGTGCCTTCTACTGTATTATCACTGTGAAGTACTTTGAATTATTACCTGTTGCTATATACCCCACATAAAGTGTTTAAGATCCATCTAAGCCCTAGCTCTTCCTTACAATATTGTGAATGACAGGACATACATAATACAGCTTCAAAACCCACAGCTCTCACTTCATTATACACATCTGGAAAACCTTTATATTGCAACGATTTTTATTGATGAATTATCAATAATACAAAGAAAGAAGGTACATCATCAAATAATACACTGATACGTACACTTTCTTAACCGCTTATGTGGGAACCAGAAATAAACTAACACTCATCAATATTCTTTTCCAAATAACTAAATGTTCCTCCCTAATCCCTCCACCCGATCCTCCCCACCAACAAAACAAAACAAAAACAAACAAACAAACAAACAAAAAAACCTCGAGACTTCCAGTGTGTGTGGCAGGGGGAGTGCCCCAGTCAAGAGCAGGCCAGAGAAACCCCTCTCAACTGCCCGCACCAAAGGGATAGTGATTTCAAAGACCATTCAAAATCAAACTTCTTGCTCTATGTGAGAGAGATTGAATATATGCACCCCATACTGCCAAAAATAACTTCTTTCGCTTTGGAGAACCGCGAGCTATCCGCTGTTCCAACAGCAACAATGTGTGTAAACGATTTCTCCATGCCCAAAAAGATGGGACTGCTTCACCTATCCATACTCCTAATATAATTTGTTTACCCAAAGCTGCCGCTTTCCGTATGAAAGGAACAGCATCGCAGTTAGGGCCCAAAAAGTTTCATATTTTTCTAAAAGCAAACCCCCAGGCGCAATCGGCAAAGAGCATCCCAAAAGTCCTCCAACACACTGTAAAATAGACTTCCAAAATACTTGCACCTTTGAGCATTCCCAAAAAGCATGAAAAAAATGAATTAGGGTTTTGCCTACACTTCGGGCATACAGGTGTTTCAACTCCCCCAATCTTAAACAGCTGCTCTTGTGTACAGTAAGCTCTGTGTAATACCCGGTATTGACACTCTCTCAGTTCCGCACTTATAGAAATGTCAGGGATATGCCTAATTAGAGTCAAGAAATCCAACAGAGATATAGACACCCCTAGGTTCTGACTCCATTTCTCCAAGAGTGCCATCTGAGGTCTAGCAACTAACAGCTGCTGAAGCTCCTTATATAGAGCAGAAACAGACAAGCCACCTTCCCGGAACTTCCCAAAGAATTCTTCTAAATTAATGCCTAAACGAAAAGCCATCCCCCCTCTATCCAAGGACGTATGGTAATGGTGCATTTGATGGCATGCCATCAAGTCTCTTGGCTCCACTCCTTTAGCCTGCAACTGTGCCCAATTTAGCAAACGACCATCCTTGCCCAACACGTGTTGTAGAAGAGTCATCCCCTGTACAGCCCATCGCCCAAAACTAGCATTATTTTGTCCTGGTGGAAATTGTAAATTACCTCGAATAGGAAACTAATCTGAAACTTCCGGATTTCCCCCCAACAAAAGAACCAGATTGCGCCAAACCTCACGCAAAGGTCTAAGAATTATACTTTGATGTAACCCCTTCGACAGTATTTTCAAATTTCCTTGCATCAGATAGTTAACATTCCATGGTGAATAAAATGCATTTTCATAATCTATTGGGGTGAAATCCTGCTCGCTTAAGAACCATTCTCCAAGATGACGTAATAAACATGCTTGATTGTATACACGCAAATTGGGCAACCCCATACCCCCGTATTTCCAGGACCTAATCAAGTATTTAAAAGCTAGTTTTGGCTTTTTACCTGCCCAACAAAATTTAGATAGAAGCTTCCGCAATAAGTGTAAATCCCACTTCAACAACCGAAGAGGCAATAACTGGCAAGCATAAAGCCATTTGGGAAATAAAACCATAATAAATAATTGTATTCTACCATGCACCAACAACGGAAGATACATCCACCGGGACAAACATTTTCTAGTCGAGTCCAGCAATCCCATTATATTACAATCGTACAATAGGGTGGTCCTACAACTTAATCTAATCCCCAGGTAGACAAATGAGATGGTTTCCCAACGCATAGGAAACACCCCTACCCAACCTCTTCGCACTGAATCAACAGCAGGGAGAGCTAATGATTTTTCAAGATTTAACTTAAAGCCAGAAAAATGACCATACTCCACAAAACTATTCATAAGTGCTTCCAAAGATCTCTGAGGCTCAGTAATGTGCACTAAGATATCATTGGCAAATACAGACACTTTAAATTCTTGCATCCCTATCCTAACTCCTTTAATCTCAGGATTACCCAGAATTTCTCTAATCAACAGGGTCTAAAGAGAGTACAAATAATAATGGAGATAATGGGCAATCTTGTCTCGTGCCTCTACCAATCCCAAAAGATGATGAGAAACCCCATTAATCCAGGTCACTGCCTGAGGTGAGGTATATAGAGTCTGGACTGTCTTAAAAAAAAAATCTCCCAGACCGTAGTGACGCAAAGTAGCAAATAAAAACTTCCAATCCACACGATCAAAAGCTTTTTCCGCGTCAAAGCTAACTAACAAGGATGGCACCTGACAACGCTTTACATGCTCCAATGAAATAAGAATTTTCCTCAAATTCCTCGTACTTGTACGCCCTCGGACAAAACCAACTTGTGGTTCGGCTATCACTGAAGGCAGAACACACGTTAATCTATTCGCCAAAATCTTAGCAAACAACTTAGCTTCTACATTCAACAGTGATATGGGTCTATACGAGGAAGGCTGTGTAGGATCCTTCCCCGGCTTCAGTAGTAACAATATGATCTGGGCTAATTGCAAGGAACCAGGCATACACCCATCTGCAATAAACTGCGTAAACAGAGACTGTAACACAGGTACAATGGACTGTGACAAAATGTCAGGGCCTGGTGCCTTACATAAGGCACTTTGCTGAATAGCCAGGGAAACCTCCAGTTATAGGCTCGTCAAATTTATCCTTATCCTCTTACTACTACTACTACTACTATTTAGCATTTCTATAGCGCTACAAGGCGTACGCAGCGCTGCACAAACATAGAAGAAAGACAGTCCCTGCTCAAAGAGCTTACAATCTAATACACAAAAAATAAAGTAAGCAAATCAAATCAATTAATGTGTACAGGAAGGAGAGGAGGGTAGGTGGAGGCGAGTGGTTACAAGTGGTTACGAGTCAAAAGCAATGTTAAAGAGGTGGGCTTTCAGTCTAGATTTAAAGGTGGCCAAGGATGGGGCAAGACGTAGGGGCTCAGGAAGTTTATTCCAGGCGTAGGGTGCAGCGAGACAGAAGGCGCGAAGTCTGGAGTTGGCAGTAGTGGAGAAGGGAACAGATAAGAAGGATTTATCCATGGAGCGGAGTGCACGGGAAGGAGTGTAGGGAAGGACGAGTGTGAAGAGATACTGGGGAGCAGCAGAGTGAGTACATTTATAGGTTAGTAGAACCGAGAACAGTGGCAATTCTAAACTATTTAGAAACATTTCTCCTTCCAAATCTTCTCCCTCTGGCCGAGTGTACAAACGTTTATATTACTGCAAGAAAACCTCTGCAATCTCCGAATCTTTCCGCACCAAAACTCCATCTCCACGATCTATCTGCGCTACACTAGGAGAGCCCTTTGATCTTTTAACCAAATTTGCCAATAGCTTCCCCGATTTATTACCATGACAATATAACTGAAATTTGTAATACTGCAGCGATTTTACCACCCGTGCATGAAGTAACTCACCCAGCGAAGCCTGCAAAGCAAACAATAAGCCATGCTGACGCACAAACGGAGACTTCCCATACTGAACCAGCTCCTTAATCAGCTGCTTTTCTAGCCGTAAAATCTCCCGATCTGTCGCCTTCCTCTTAAAAGAAGTATATGCCAACATTTCTCCTCGCAACACTGCCTTAGCTGACTCCCAAAAAAGTTCTGGGGTGTGTACATGCTTGGCATTATTATGTTGATAATCAACCCACTTATGCAGAAGATAATCCCGAAACTCAGCATCACCATACAAGTGCACTGGAAAGCGCCAGCAACAGGCCCTATCCCCCCCCCGGCCCAAAAGTAATGGAGCACCACACCAATGCGTGATCAGAAACACTGTAGGGACCAATCCCTGCCTCTAATACTGAAGAGAAACACGAAGGCGAGACTAGCCAGTAATCAATACGAGACTGAGACCCATACGCCCTTGACAAAGGCGTATAATCTCTATCCACGGGGTGTAATGTTTGCCAGATATCCAAAAGATGTAAAGTAGAACAAAGCAAGGGAATACCCCTATTCAAGTTCCCAGCATCTCATGCACAACTGGGAGATCTATCCAAGGTTGGGTCATGCACCAAATTGAAATCTCCTCCCATAAAAACAGGGTTATCAGGTGTCCCCAAGATCCTATGGGTAATTGTTTGGATAAATTTATGATCATACACATTAGGACCATAGACATTACACAAGAGCAGTTCTTTGTTACAAATAGCAATTTTGACAATGAGAAATCTCCCCTTAGGATCCTTCCATGTTTGCAATATTTGAATAGCCAACCCTTTCCTGAATAAGATCAACAATCCCGCTTTACAATTTATTGCTGGCATCTACACCACTTCTCCAACCGACCATTGTTTACATTTAAGATGCTCTAGAGTTGATAAATGGGTTTCCTGCAACACCACCAGATCTGCTCTCTGCTGATTTAGAGCCTGTAAGATTTTTTGTCTCTTAATGGGAGAAGTTACTCCATTAACATTCCATGAAATTAACTTAATCGGGGCCATGGCTGATAATAGTGGCATTACGTCCAACGATCTAACACCTCTAACCAGGTCACGGGGCCACCCCAGCTCATAGCCCCCCAACCCAAAGTAGCCTCAACAAAAGACCAGACCTCATTCCTCCTCCCCACCACACACGCTTTCCGAGCCCACTGTAATCTCCCAGCAAAATGAAACAAAAGAAAAAAAAGGAAAAACACAAATACCAAACCCATCCCCTGCCCATAACAGTATCTTCTTTCTTATCCTTATTCCCAAAATACTCAGACAAAATGACCCCCTTTCCACCCTTCCTCCCTCGTTTCTGCCCACCCATCACACACCACCCAATATGGGTCGAGGTCCGCGTGGAGATCCTGTCCCCAAACCCCCACTTCTTTATAACTTAGGTACCAGTAACATAACCAGTACACAGTAAGGTGCAACATTTCACAAATATAAGAGCTTATAACAGTTCTCAGCAGTATATCCAATGCACGTGCATCCACATATACACCGCATATCACTCATTCAATTCTATACTTATTCAATCCCTTTCCAGACATACTGCAGCTTATCAGCCTAAGTTCTGTATGTCAATATTCACAAATGATTATTAAAAAAAATTAACAGTAGTTTACATAAACATCTTGACTCTGTCTGTTGCAGCCAACCAATACCCTATCCGCACATCCTACCACTTCCAAACAAGTCATGAACACTCGCATTCTTCTCTGCCACATCCACAGTCCTCTACATGCATATCTATAGTAAATTGAGAAAGTTATTTGACCCAGTCTTTCGCAGCAAAGAATTGCAGTAACAAGTATGTCCCATGATGTTCCATCCAATCCGTGACAATCTCATCTCCAGAGTTGCAGTATCCAACCCCTCCAAGTTAACTTGCAGAGTATATTACTCAAAACATGAAGGAGTCCGCAGAAACAGGTTTACCAAGTCTATCAAAGCAAAGATGTACACCAACAGCTCATCTTATAATCCCCCCGACAGCTGACAGTAACGTATATTCAGGTCCACATCAGCTAGACGTCCCCATGAGGAAACATCCAGTGAAGTGGTCAGAAATGGCAAACTTGAGAAAACATGTCATCTCGACTTGCTGCATCAAAAGGGGGTGTCATAAAAGCACCTCCAGCAGTATTCCAACGCACTGTTAGTGACTCACAAGAAGATCCACAGCTTCCAAACCAGTCCACGCTAGTAATCATGGTTGAGTGCTTAAGGGGGGTAAAGTTTGAAGAAACAACTTCGCTCTTCTGCTGCATCAAAAATTTGCGGTTTCCCCTCTGTGAACACCTTGAGACATGCTGGGTACAGCAGGGCAAACTGAATATGCCGCCGATGTAATTCCCCACAAATTGGAGCATGTGCCTTTCTCAACATGGATACTCTAGGTGAAAAATCTTGAAAACACAGCACTGGCTTATTTTCAAATGTAAGTGTCCCCTTGCTCCGAATTGCACGTAGAATTTCAGTTTTAAGCACAAAGTTCAGGAGTTTGAAGATAACAACTTGAGGACGTGCCTCTATGGGCCTCCGTGGGCCTAAGTGATGTGCTCTTTCAATGCGCAGCTCTCCTGCTTCAGACTGTAGTTGCAGACTGGTGACCAACCAGGATTCCCCCCGAAGCTCCGATTCCACAATCTTTTTAGGTAAACCTACCATACGCAAGTTTCCTCTTCGCGACCTATTTTCCAGGTCATCTAGTTTGTCTTCCAATGTATGCACCTTATTATGCAGCTCTTCGTTACCTGTAGAAAGTTGCTGCACTTTGTCCTCCAAGTCTGATACACGTTTTAAGGATTCTAGCCGACCATCAATATCAAGCTTGTCGGTAATATTCTGCAAACGCTTATCTAATGAAGCATCGATAGCCTGCTTAACCTCTGTTACAATCTGCCACCCAGACGGAGCTGATCGAGCAGTGCTCTGACTCTCCTTCCTCCGCCATCTTGTTCTCACTCTGGCATGGCTTCTCCTTGTCTCGACACAAATTTTTGTAAAAAAATACAGCTACCGATATCAATCTGTCGCTAGCCAGGTACCAGTCGCCGATATACCTTCTAAAAATAACTTTTTTGAGGGTTGGGCCTAGGAGCGCGCTCCACCAGCGCCCGCTTACTAGCACGGCATCACATGACCTCCTCTGGAAAACCTTTAATTATAACGCTGATAACTTTACTGACTTCCTAACCTAGTCATAACAAGTATAAGAGAGCATAATATTTATGAGTGGGACTTGTATAAGAAGGCACAATATCTATGAGGGGGTCTTATATCACATATATTATTGTTCCTGTAGAATTTGTTACAGTGAACCACAGCCGACGCTATGTTTATATTTGGTTCATGAACTGCAATGTTTTTAGCTGTTCTCTAAATGAGACAGCAACTCTGCCTGTACAATTTGTTACTGTGACTCATAGATGACAATGTGTTTAAATTTGGCTCCTAAATTCAATGTTAATTCAGTTGTTCCTCATACCTGAGACAGTAACTCTGCCTAAATTACTTTTGAACAGCGAGTACCAGCCCGCTCCAGTTGGGCTAAGATTCTATACCACTTTATTTTACCTGTTTTTATCAATACCACCTGTGACAGAGCAGTGTGTTTTTAAGCCTGTAAAACTGCCTTAATTGCTAAACTGTATTTCTTCTAGTGGTCAGCAGGTGGTGAATGTTTTATGTTAAAGCTGTCATAGAAAAGTGAATGCTCCCTCTTTTAGTTTCACTTAGTGACGAAGTGATTTACAGTACCGTGAGCAGTATACTTTTAAAACTTGATGTCTGGGCTCTGATTGGCCCAGGAGCTCAATTTCATTTAGATTGTACTGGCTTTTGCCCCAGTTTCAGCCTGGGAGGAGAGAGCTCTTTGCTGAAGCCCTGTAAAACAGTTATATTTGATAACTGGCGAGTAGCTATATTTCCTGATTTCCCAAGGTACTTTTTAGAAAGTTAACAAATGTGTTTAGATAGTTTTATAATTGATCCATATTTCAGTTAACCTGTTATTGTCTGCTGGTTGCATTTTTTTGTTTCACTGTTCAAGTTCTGACCATAAACAGTATTTACTTTGTTGACTCTGCCTGTCTGTACTGATAAAGAATCCTGGTGGTTTGTGTGTTGGGTCCGTGAGTGCTTTCTGGGAACTGTGGGACCACTGGAAGTGTGGCCTCCAGTAAACTAGAAATCACTGGGAATAATTTGAGAGTGGGAGTCTCGCCTAGAGGTGGTTGTGACCCAGTCAGTGGGAGGAGGGTGCTAGTGTAGAGCACAAGTAACAGATGCAGGTGGACCTGAGCTGTGTTGGGGATAGACCCTCTAAGTGGCCGTGGGGTAACCCCAGGCAGAAGGCTAGGTGTTTTTTTCACAGACCTTTAGTCCTTTTTTTTTTGTGTGTGTGTGGCACCGTGGTGAGATTGTCAGGCTCAGTGTGTGGCATGAGGGATGGGTCACCATCCACTGAGTTGTTCAGAGTCTTTCTTATCTATAACCTCTAGACACAGAGACAGTGAACAGGTCCAGCAGTAACAGGGTCCCGTTCCTGTTGTTGTTTTTTTTTTTTGATAGTGTTAGGAGATTAACAGTATGCTGATGGCAACTGGCAGCGACCAGCAGATACTGGCTATGCCTGACCTAACACAAGAGCAACTGGATAACCTCAGCAAGGAGGAGCTGCAGGACCGGCCTGTGCAGAGTTCTCCTGAGGTGAGAGCAGACCTTCTTGTGGGCAGAAGACCATGAGTTGGCAGGGCCAGATTCCACACCACCTGAAATCCAGCAGATCTACATGCTAGAGTGACAGAGTCGAGAAGAACTGAAAGACCGGCTGCGGCAAGAGGAATGGGAAGAGTGATAGTGGCTAGACCAACAGCAGCTGTGGCGAGAGGAACAGGAATAGCAGTGTGAACAGCAGAATTCCAGGTGTGGCGTGAAGAGCATGAGCGTGAGTTCCAGCTGGAAATGGCTCGAATACAAAGTGCTCACCTAAGCCTTGCACTGAGGTCAGAAGCAGGATCCACAGTCCGGATCGGGCCCAACTTGTTTGCACAGTTTGATGATACCCGAGGGTCAGTGACAGATATCTAACTGCCTTTGAAAAAATTTGCCGCCTCAATGAGATTCCTCAGAAAGACTGGGTGTGCTATCTGAGAGAAAAGCTCACTGGTAGAGCACTTGAGGCATTCCAAGGACTGTCCATGGAAACATGCTCTCAGTTTGAGGAGGTGTGCAAAGCTTTGTAAACCGTTATGCTACTACCCCCGAGACCTACAGACTAAAGTTCCAGGCAGATGAAACTCACAGCAAGTTTGTACTCCAGCTAAGATACCAGCCCCAGCGGTGGCTCAGTGGAGCTGAAGTGAAAACCCTGGAGGACTACCAAACCTGATGGTCCTGGAGCAGTTTGTTCAGCATTGTCGTCCAGAGGTGAGGGAACATTTTCAAGATCACCAGCCCCATACTCCAGAGAAGGCAGATGAGTTGGCTGACATCTTTATAGTTAACCATCCCTGGTTAGTGTCATGGTTGTGGCTGTGCCCTTATGTCAAGACCTACTGTTTCTCTGTATCTAGCTCTGTGACCTCCCCAGTCTGCCTTTTTTCCTGTTGTTGTTCTTCCTGTTAGCCAAGCCTCACTTTGGTGTCCCTGAAGCCAAGCCTCGATTTGGTCTCCTTGCTTCTGCTTCATTTCCTACTTTTGACATCATCAGTCTACTCCTTTATAAGGACCCATGGACCTTTCCTGCGTTGTTGTACTGTTGTTTGATTTTGAGGGAACTGGTCTTCTTGTTATGCTGTGTCTTTGGGCACAGCCCTGAGCCCTGTGTGAGTGGTTTTGGTTTGAATCTGTATGGACTACTTTCCTGTTAGGTTTGCTCTCAAGCAAAGCCCTCTTCTGTTTTTCTTTGTGTATTGTGTTGCTTTAAACCTGTATGGATTACTAGCCTGTTAACTTTGCTTCCAAGCAAAGCCCTGTTCTGTTTTTCTGTGTGTGTGTGATTCTGGTTTGAATCTGAATAGATTCCTTCCTTGTTATCTAGGCTCTTCAGCATAAGCCTGTTATGTTTCCTTGTATGGTTTCCCTTGTTACCTTTCACTGTTCAGAGAGCCGGTTGTTGCCAGCCCACCTGCTTTCCTTGATTACTTTGCTTCCACAGCCTAGCTGTTTTCCTTGATTACCTTGCTCCCGTGCAGTTGGGTGTGCTCTGTCTCTGCCTGCCTTTGCTTTCCCTACCCAGCTGTGTGCTGGCTGAGTACTAGTAAGAACACTGTTTGTTTTTCCCTTTATTTGCTTTAAACTGTTGACTGCAGTGTAAGCCCTGCTACTTTCTGACTTGTGTTTTAGAAGCAGCCTTTCCCTTTAGCCTGCTTTAACTCTTTGTCTGCTGTGTCTGTCTCCTGATTCATGTGAGCATTGCTCCTTATCTTATTTGTGGATGTAAAGGCAGCTTTCCCTGTTTGCTTACTTTTTCCTTTGTCTCTAGTGTCTGTTATTTGAGTGTGCGGCACAGCCTTGTGTATTCTTATGACTGGCTTCCCTTTACCTTTGAGTCTTGTATGGCCAGCCTTGTGCATTCTTATGAGTGGCTTCCCTTGACCCTTGAGTGCTGAGTGGATGAGGCTTGGTATAGCCTAGAGTGTTCCTATGAGTGGTTTCTCTTTTTCCTTGAGTGCTGCATGGCACAGCCTGGTGTATTCCTGTAGGTGGCTTCCCTTTACCCTTGAGTGCTGTATGGTACAGCCTAGAGTGTTCCTATGAGTGGCTTCCCTTTTCCCTTGAGTGCTGTGTGTCATGTCCCACAGCTCCCTTGGCAGGAAGTATCCATGGACTTTGTTACTGATTTACCACCTTATGGCCCATTTCATTCCCATTAAATCTCTCCTCTTAGCCGCTACTCTTGCCAAGAATTTCATCCAGCATATTTTTCGTTTACATGGCCTACCTCTCCGGATCATAAGTGATCGGGGGTCTCTATTCACTTCTAGGTTCTGGAGAGCACTGTGTTCTGCTTTTGGCATCACCACCCATTTTTCATCCGCATACCACCCACAGACCAATGGAATGGTGGAACGGGTCAATCAAACTCTCAAGACCTTCCTGCGAATGTATACTAATAACCGACAGGATGATTGGTCCACATTACTCCCCTGGGCAGAATTCCCCTATAACAACGGTCTCCAAACTGCCTCTCGTACGTCACTATTTTTTACAGTATACGGGCACCACCCACGACTACCACTTCTGATCCCTCAGACCCAAGCCTCACCTCAGCTCCAACAGACCCTCACTGATATCCAGGACATTTGGAGCAGGATCCAACAACATCTTCAGCGAGCCGCTGCTAGATACAAGCTTTTCGCAGATCGTAAGAGGCGGTCTGCTCTGACCTTTTAATCTGGACAAAAAGTTTGGCTTAGTACCAAATACTTGAGACTCCGATTACCCTCCTTCATGTTTGCTCTCCGATACATTGGACCCTTTTCAGTACGATCTCGGGTGGGAGTCATCACTTATCGTCTCCAGTTACCAGGTAATCTCAAGGTCCACAACGCTTTCCACGTGTCCCTGTTAAAGCCATTCTTGACCTCGAAATGGCACCCAGAGCCAAAGAAGATCATCGTTCTTGATTCCGAGCCGGATCCTGAATTCGAGGTAGATGAGGTTCTGGACTCCAAACGTCAAAGGGGACGGCTGTTCTATTTGCTATCCTGGAAGCACTTTGATCCCGAGGATAATTCCTGGGAGCACGCTGCCAATGTCCATGCACCTGAATTGATCCAGGAGTTCCATACTCGCTACCCATCCAAACCTGGCCCTAGGCAGAGGGGGGTACTTAAGGGGGGGGGTACTGTCATGTCCCCTACCTCAACGTAAGCAGCATCATTGGGCTGCATAGGGTCCCGACAGGCACACTTGACTGGCACAGCCCTGAGCCATGTGTGTGTAGTTCTTCTCTGGCTGCAGGCTCCTTGATTGGTTTGCTTCCATGCACCTGGCTCTGCTCTCTCTCTGCCTGGCTTCCAGGCTCCTTGATTGCTTTGCTTCCACCCACCTGGGTCTGCTCTTCCTCTGCCTGGCTTCCCTTGCTTCTCTCCTATTGGTCTTCCGGTTCCTCCTTCCTCTGCTCGTGTCCTTGGCTACTTTTGTAATCTTGGCAAGTTTCGCCTGTCACAACACCGTCTTACTGTAACCCTGTGCAATCTTTTCTAGTCAGAGGCAGTTTATGATTTTAAAGTCTTTCTGAGGCCTAGCTGGCAACTGGAAGTCTCTTGACCTGTTTTTCCCAAGTAAGTGACAGCCATTTTCTACAGTCCCTTCTCCCTGCTGATGTCAGACGCCAGCACTTTATGAGCTGAGCTCACCCTAAACTCCTTGCTTCGGCTTCTACTTTGGTAGGTGTTACTTGCTCGGTAGTGTGCTTCTCCTCTACTTTGTTCTTAGTTGCTGACTTAGCCTGTACCTGGATTACTCTTTTGTCTGCTGCCTGCCTACTGACTCTGCCTGTACCTGGATTACTCTTGTGTTTGCTGCCTGCCTACTGACCTTGCCTGTACCTGGATTACTCTTATACCTGCTGCCTGCCTACTGACCTTGCCTTTACCTGGATTATTCTTGTACCTGCTGCCTGCTTACTGACTATGCCTGTACCTGGATCATTCTCTTGCCTGCTGCCTGCCTGGCTGTCACGTTCATCACCCCGCTTCCTGCTCCATCTCGTAAGCCCTGCAGGCCATCTGCACCTAGGGGCTCAACCTCTGGGGAACAGCGGTCAGCGCAGGTGAAACTCGGGGTTGTCCGGCCGCCAAGCAGAACCTGGTCCGAGTACTGGGCTCGGCAGCACTCTACTTGGTACAAGGTCTGTCACTGTGTGGCACAGCCTTTTGTATTCCTATAGGTGGCTTCCCTTTACCTTTGAGTGCTTTATGGTACAGCATAGAGTGTATTCCTATAGTTGGCTCCCCTTTACCCTTGAGTGCTGTGTGGCCAGCCTTGTGTATTCCTATGAGTGGCTTCCCTTTTCCCTGCGTGCTGTATGGTACAGCCTAGAGTGTTCCTATGAATGGCTTCCCTTTACCCTTGAGTGCTATATGGTACAGCCTAGAGTGTATTCCTATAGTTGGCTCCCCTTTACGCTTGAGTGCTGCGTGGCCAGCCTTGTGTATTCCTATGAGTGGCTTCCCTTTTCCCCGAGTGCTGTATGGTACAGCCTAGAGTGTTCCTATGAATGGTTTCCGTTTTCTCTTGAGTGCTGTGTGGCACAGCCTAGTGTATTCGTATGAGTGGCTTCCCTTTTTCCCCTGAGTGCCTGGTGGCACACCCTTGAGTGGCTTCCCTCTTCTCTGAGTGCTGTATGGTACAGCTCAGAGTGTTCCTTCATGACTGGCTTCCCTTATCCTTGAGTGCTGTGTGGCACAGCCTTGTGTATTCCTATGAGTGGCTTCCCTTTTTTCCTTGAGTGCCTGGTGGCACACCCTTGAGTATTCCTTTGAGTGGCTCCCCTCTTCCCTGAGTGCAGTATGGTACAGCTTAGAGTGTTCCTTCATGAGTGGCTTCCCTTATCCTTGAATGCTGTGTGGCATAGCCATGAGTGTTCCTTTGTGTGGCCTTGTCTTGAGTTTTCCCTGTGTGCTTTCTGTTTGCGTTCTCTCTGTGAGGTTTCTGGTTGTGTTTGAGTGCTGCCTCCCTGTGTGGTTTTCTTATCTTTTACTAGTGGTTTCTACCATGTGAGTATAGTGGGGTTGTCTCTCCCCATTCAGTTTCTTTGTGCCTCTTTGTAGGGTCTTTTGACCCCTTGTTTGTGGCTCTGTTTAGTGCCATATGTGTGCACTGCTTGAGTAGTACTTGCTCAAGAGATTCCGTTCTGTTTCTTTTCCCTTCCCTCTGGTATGAATCGGTTCCAGTTTGGCCGTTAGGCCCGTATGCTTGGACTCTGTATGAGTGGGTTCCGGATCAGCTGTGAGGCCCGCCTGAGTGGTCTATCTCCCTTTTCTGGTGGTACTTGTTGCTTGCCTTGAGTGTGCTCTGTCTATTTGCCATGTCTGGTATTCTGTTTGTATTCCGTGCCTGGTTCGCCTCTGCTCTGCTCCTTTCTAGAGGACTTGTCTGCTGCAGCCCAAGGGCTCACCATCCCGGGTTCCGTGACAGATAGCACAGAGAAGCCATCTTGTCAGCAGCAGCTGGAATCTAAGGGCAGCAGGGCCCTAAGACAAATATCTCTACAACCACAGAGACTGTCAACAAACCCGCCAGTGTTCCCCAAAAATCTAAAGGCAGCAGGCATGAACATCCTTGTTACCAGTGTGGTACAGAGGACATTTCAAAGAAGATTGCCTGGATAATCCCAAGCCTGCACCTAAGCGGGCGGCTTTCATGGGTGACTCCAGTCCCACGAAGGAGACCCAGGTAGTTGCCTCAGCACATAAAGTTACTAGCCATTCACCATGCAAGGAAGCAGATGGGTTTCCACAACACTACAGCACCCCCAGTAACTGTGAATCAGACCCAGGTGGCTAGGCTTGTGGACACTGGCTCTAGCATGACTTTGTTATAACCAGAGCTAGGGCTGGAAGATGCTATTCTTCCAGGGCGCACTGCGGAGGTAGTGTTAGCCAATGGATCCAGAGAGACTGCACCCATTGCTTGTGTCCCGTCCCGGGCTCTTACCTGGCGGCCCGCAGTAGGGGGCGAGGACCAGCGGAGGCCGCGGGATCCGGGGCGGCGAGGAGGAGCCGCCGACAGGGCCGGCGCTGCCGCGGGCCGCTCCAAGGCCGGCGATCCGCGGGAGCAAGCGCCGGCCTCGGAGAAGGAGATACGCCGGCCAAGATGGTGGCGCCGGCGTCGTCGTCCTCCTCGTTGGAGAGGACCAGCGAACCAGCCCCGCCTACTCGCGCCGGATTGGCGCATCGCCCAGGAGACCCCGCCCGCCGGGCAGGTGGGCCAATCCAGGCCTCCTCTGCCTGCCTGGGCTAGGGGGATTGGCTCCAGCTGTTGTGAGGGGAAGGACGGGCGGAGGATTTAAACAACGAAACGGAAGAGGTCCAGTGCTTCCGTTTCGTTCGTCAGAAGCCGACACAGTGGATCCCGGAGTGTTGCCACTTCCAGAGACTGTGTTCCTCTTCAGCTAGCCGTCCTGCTAGCCTTTTCTTCAGTGTTGTATCTCCTGCTAGCCGTCCTGCTAGCCCTCCTGCGGAGACAGTGACTTCTGCTAGCCGTCCTGCTAGCCACCTCCAGAGACAGTGTTGTATCTCCTGCTAGCCGTCCTGCTAGCCCTCCTGCGGAGACAGTGACTTCTGCTAGCCGTCCTGCTAGCCACCTCCAGAGACTGTGTTCCTCTTCAGCTAGCCGTCCTGCTAGCCCTCCTGCGGAGACAGTGACTTCTGCTAGCCGTCCTGCTAGCCACCTCCAGAGACTGTGTTCCTCTTCAGCTAGCCGTCCTGCTAGCCCTCCTGCGGAGACAGTGACTTCTGCTAGCCGTCCTGCTAGCCACCTCCAGAGACTGTGTTCCGTTTCAGCTAGCCGTCCTGCTAGCCTTTCCTTCAGTGTTGTGCCTCCCGCTAGCCGTCCTGCTAGCCCTCCTGTGGAGACAGTGACTTCTGCTAGCCGTCCCTGCTAGCCACCTTCAGAGACTGTGACTTTTGCTAGCCGTCCTGCTAGCTCCCTTCAGAGACTGTCTTCTTCAGCTAGCTGTCCCTGCTAGCCACCTTCAGAGACTGTGACTTTTGCTAGCCGTCCTGCTAGCCCTCTTTCAGAGACTGCGACTTTTGCTAGCCGTCCGGCTAGCCCTCTTCCATAGTCTGTGCTACGTGCTGGCTGCCCTTGCCAGCTATCCTCCAGTGACTGTTCCCTCTCGGAGAGCTAGCCGCCTCTGCTAGTCCTCCCTTAAAGACTGCGTTCTGACTACCATCCAGGTCAGCCGTCACCCCGCGGTTCCAGCAGTCCTGCTGGCCGCCTGCAGCTGAGGGCTCAACCCTCGGTGAACGGCGGTCGCCGCGGGTGAAGATTCGGGGTGCTCGGCTGTCCTCTGGGGCCTTGCGGGGCCTTAGGGAACCTGAGAGCTCACCAACAGAAACAGAACAGGACAGCTTGAGTATTCCTGGAGTGGGGTACCAAACCTGGATACAAAGAAGTAGGAACAATGAAAAATATGCCGGTACAAATGCTGTGTGGGACCACCATGGGTCCAATGAACATTACCTTTGATAGCGGAGTTAGCATTTCCGCTATGGTGACCTGTAGTCAGGTCTGGGCAGCCCAACACGCAGAAGCAACAGAGATCACCTCTCCAGTTCCAGATTCTGGGCCTGTCCAGGTGGAACCAATTGACCAAGTGACAGGAGGAAGCGCTCCAATGCTTCCAGCAGCACCAGTTCCTGATGTGACAGAAGAAGGCTGATGATGTCACAAGTAGGAAATGAAGCAGAAGCAGGAAGACCAAAGCGAGGCTTGGCTTACAGGAAGAACAACAGGAAATGAAGCAGAAGCAGGGAGACCAAAGCGAGGCTTGGCTTACAGGAACAACAACAATAGGGAAAAAGGCAGACTGGAGAGATCACAGAGCTAGATACAGACAAACAGTAGGTCTGAACATAAGGGCACGGCCACAACTGTGACACAGTTCCAGCACCTGAATAGTCTTCCACATGCACTCCCGAGCACCATCTTCCGAGGTGCTCTTTACCAGCCAATATTCTAGATAAGGGAACACATGCACTCCCAGCCTGCATAGCGACGCTGCAACTACCACTAGGCATTTTGTGAAAACTCTGGGAGCTGATGCTAGGCCAAAGGGCAGCAAGCAGTACTGGAAGTGCTGCATTCCCAGCCGAAATCGAGGATACTTCCTGTGAGCTGGAAGTATTGGAAAGTGGGTGTATGCATCCTTTAAGTCCAAAGAGCATATACAATCGTCTTTCTGAATCATGGGAAGAAGGGTGCCCAGGGAAACCATCCTGAACTTTTCTCGGACCAGGAGTTTGTTCAGGGCCCTTAGGTCTAGGATGGGACACATTCCCCCCTGTTTTCTTTAGCACAAGGAGGTACCTGGAATAGAATCCCAATCCTTCTTCTCCTGGTGGAATGGGTTTGACCACATGGGCCTTTAGAAGGGCAGAGAATTCCTCTGCAAGTACCTGTTTGTGCTGAGAGCTGAAGGAATGAGCTCTTGGTGGGCAATTTGGAGGTTTGGAGTCCAGATTGAGTGTGTATCCTAACTGGACTATTTGAAGAACCCACCAGTCGGAGGTTATGAGAAGCCTCCTTTGGTGAAAAAACATTAACCTCCCCCTGAATGGCAAGTCGTCCGGTATGGACACTTTTATTGTGGCTATGCTGTCCTGGAGCGAGTCAAAAGCCTGTCCCTTGCTTTTGCTGGGGAGCATTTGGGGCCTTAGGCGCACGCTGCTGACAGGAATGAGCATGCTGGGGCTGAGACTGCTGGTGAGACGTTTGAGTGTACCTAAGCCTAGAATGGGAATAGGGAGCACTCCGTGACCTACCAAAATACCTCCTGGTTGAGGAGGTGGAAGCAGAAGGTGCCTGGTGGGAGAGAGAAGCCATAGCATCTGTATGCTTTTTTTTTTTGGTTACATTTGTACCCCGCGCTTTCCCACTCATGGCAGGCTCAATGCGGCTTACATGGGGCAATGGAGGGTTAAGTGACTTGCCCAGAGTCACAAGGAGCTGCCTGTGCCTGAAGTGGGAATCGAACTCAGTTCCACAGTTCCCCAGGACCAAAGTCCACCACCCTAACCACTAGGCCACTCCTCCAGTATACCCCTATCACCGTCCTTTTCCCCCTAACACTTGGAATTTCAATCCACAATGATTCCAAGAGGTCTTTTGTTTCCTGCAGAATTTTCTATCTATTTGATTCAAGGCTCTCGTTAATATACAGTGCTACTCTTCCCCCATTCCGGTCCACCCTATCACTACGATATAATTTGTACCCCGGTATGACAGTGTCCCACTGGTTATCCTCCTTCCACCAGGTCTCAGAGATGCTTATTATATCTAACTAGTAAAAAAGGCCCGTTTCCGAAACCAATGAAACGGGCGCTAGCATGTGGCTTTTTTTGTGTGTGTGTGTATGTGTCAGAGTTATTTTGTGTGTGTGTGTGTGTGTGTGAGGGTGCGGTGTGTGTGCAGGTTGTTGACGTGTCTTTTTTTGTTTTGTTTTTTCCAGCGGTGGTTCTGTGCTCTCCGTGCTGCACAGATAATGATCCATTCTGCTGGGGAATGCTCCTCCCTTATTGTCACGTAGTTTCCTCTGATTGGTCCGTCTTACATTGCCTAGTGTTGCCTGGGAACGGTGTTGTGATGGTCCTTTGTGTTTCAGAATGTTGAGGGTGTTTTTTCTGATTGGTCCATCATGCGAGGGCGGGGCAGAGAGACACGGTCAGTGTTGTGGCTTCACCACCATGAATCCATGAACCCTTCAGGGAGTGACTGAGTGACTTCAGAACGTTGTCTTCAGAACGTTGAAGGTGAGTTTTATTATAGTAGATTCTTCATTCAGTGCAATATATTCCAATTCTCCCCTCTTATGTCTTAGGCTCATAGCATTTGCATAGACACTTCAAACTAGGCTTCTTATTCCTTATTACAGAATGTTGATTACATGACAGTATTAATTTACTATCCTTTGTCGTTTTTTAAAATTATTTTTATTTAAGGACATTGAATCTACTACAGTCTCTTTTTCATCCTCACTATCAATAAACACTGTCTTCCCTGTTTGGGAGATAGCTTTGCAAGATACCTTATTCCGAACCATACACTTTTGTGCGACTGTCGGCCTTCCCCCCGTTCCTAGTTTAAAAGCTGCTCTATCTGTTTTTTAAATGTTGATGCCAGCAGCCCTGTCCCATCCCAGTTAAGGTGGAGCCCATCCTTTCAGAATAGGCTCCCCCTTCCCCAGAATGTTGCCCAGTTCCTGACAAATCTGAAACCCTCCTCCTTGCACCACTGTCTCATCCACGCATTGAGACTCTGGAGCTCTGCCTGTCTCTTGGGCCCTGCGTGTGGAACGGGAAGTATTTCAGAAAATGCCACCTAGAGGATCTTGCTAAGGATGTAAAAAGACTTGAAGCAGTGCAAAGAAAAGTTACAAAAATGGTATGGGATTTGCGTTACAAGATGTACGAGGACATACTTACTGATCCGAACATGTATTCCCTGGAGGAAAGGAAAAACATGGGTGATATGATACAGACGTTCAAATATTTGAAAGGTATTAAAACGCAAACAAACCTTTTCCAGAGATGGGGAGGTGGTAGAACTAGCGAACATGAATTAAGGCTGAAGGAGGGCAGACTCAGGAAAATGTCAAGAAGTATTTTTCACGGAGAGGGTGGTGGATACTTGGAATATCCTCCCGCGGGAGGTGGTGGAGATGAAAACGAAGCTAGTACTGGGCAGACTTCTATGGTCTGTGCCCTGAAAATGACGAGGACAAATCAAGGTCAGGTATACATATTGTGACAAGGCTACATCCCAGAGGTACAAAATCCTGAACTACGTCTCCCAGAATGCATTGGCCGTCCCAGCAAGGGGAGCCCCAGGGATAGACAAGATGGGTATATACCAACTCTGACCACAAGAGGGAGGGAGAAGGAAGAAGCCCAGTTCCCCTGGCTCCGTAATCAATACATCATGCCTCCCACCTGTAAGAGGGAAGAGTGGGGTGAGAAGCAGGAGGAGGAGGGGATGGATTGGGTGGAGGAGGGGGTTAAAGAGGCTGAGCAAGAAGCAGAAGGCAGGATGGAATGGGAGCTGGAGAGCCCTTAGGAAGGTAGCACCTGAAGGTGGAAAGCTATGTGTTTAAAAGTTTTGATTTAAAACCTGTTGTAAGGAAGAAGCCTGTTTTGATTAGAACTGTTTGCTGTGGGGGAGGGCAGAGGGCTGGAAGAGTTATAAGCCTGGTTCCCCAGCTGCTCCTGATTGTTGTGTAAGAACTGTGGGAGCTGGAAACCCTGTTTGGACAGGAGGGAACAATCCTGCTGAAAGGCCAGCACTGCTTGTGATACCTACTTTGAAAAGGAAGTATTTACAAAGGGGACTATTGCAGCCCTCAAGAAAGGGCAGAGACTTTGGATTGCTGGGTGAGGGGCAGCACAACCCTTCCTGGGGCAGCCCTAACCCAGGGCTGGACTGAAGCTTTTGTTTGTAACTTGGAAACAAAATAAAAAGAAAAGAATATTTGAAGGTATCTACTGGTGGAAATTTGTGGGGCTCGGATTAATCCTGGGGAGGAGACTTCCTTCCTCCCCCTACTGGCGCAGCGGTCCCGTTTACAATATAAAATAGCACATACAGTGAGTTTATCTTGTTGGACAGACTGTATGGTCCATACAGGTCTTTATCTGCCGCCATCTACTATGTTACTATGTAAGTCACTATGATTCTCTTCTAGAGCATCACCTCAAGAAAGTGAGAGAATCACAACACACAGCTTGTGCTCGGATGCAAGTTCACTATGAGACATATTTTCAAAGCACTTAGACTTACAAAGTTCCATAGGTTACTACTGAACTTTGTAAGTCTAAGTGCCTTGAAAATGAGCCACTATGTATCAGACCTACATAATAAGTTCATAGCGTGCTGTGCTGATCATGTTAGAAAACTTTTTTTAATGGAAAGAGATTTATCATTGTTGATGCCACTCCTGATTCCATTCACATTAAACAAACTAGTTTCATCTTAAGATATGCTCTTTTGAAGGAGGAAACTGAATTTCATAAGATTGAGGAAAGATTTATGGAGTTTGTAAACTGACATTGCCTATCTATTGAGGTTCTCGGAAAACACAAAATTCCTATTTCCGAGTGTTGGGGTCAGGGGTACGACAATGATAGCAACATGAGTGGAGCTTAAAGTGGCGCTAAAGCTCACAAATTAAGAATAAATCAGTTGGCTGAGTTTTCACCCTGTGCTTGCCACAGTCTAAATTTGTGGGAGTCCATGCAGCAGAAAGCAATATTCAGGTTGTGTCATTTTTCAGAGTAGTTGAAAAGTTATATTCTCTATTTGCCTGAAGTCCTCAAAGATGGGAAACACTTATGAAAGACAACAATGATTCATTGCATAGAATGTTGGATACCCGTTGGTCTGCAAGGGTTGAAAGCATACAACCTATAGCTGCACATCTGCCAGGTATTTTGAAAGCACTTGAAGAAATGGAAAGTCTAAACATTAGACCCAAGATGAAATTGATGGACTGCAGATATATCTGAAATCATGTCAATGTGTCCTTTTGTGCTCTCTCTGCCTTAAGATTTTGAAGGAAATAGATTACCACAACAAAGTGTTGCAAGCAAAGAAATGTTAATTAGAAATTGAAATAAAAATTCTGAACTTAGTATCAAACTTGAAAGTTATTAGAAAAAATTGGAGTGCCATTTTGAAAGAAACTGGTTGCTGAAAAAGTAGGTTTCAATATGGAATTTCCACAAATTAGAATTAAGAAAAGAAAAAGAATGGCAGATGAACCAGACCAATGAAATATATCAGAGGTAAACGAAAGTGATTATGAAGAGTGGTTAAAAAAAGGTCTTTTATGTTTTGATTGTGTTATTGCAAATGTAATGGTGAAATATGAAGAGTGTGTGAAACTTCATGAAATGTTCAGCTTCCTTTGAATGTATCTCTTCTATCTGATAAAGAAATAGAAGGCAGGTTTAAAACCTTTCGCTCTAAATACAGCGTTGATGTTTCTTCTTCAGCATTTTTGAAGAAATAAAACACTTAAAAGAAATTCATACAGCCAATATTGGAAATAACCCAATGGAGCCCCTTGAACTACTGAACGAGTTAAAGTGTTTGAATCTGTCCCCTCTGTTTCAAAATGTCTATACTGATTTACACATATTTTGTTCTCTACCAGTATCTGTAGCTCAAGCTGAACATGAAAAGAGTAAAAAGTATGCTTTGATCAACAATGGGACAGCTGAGATTCAGCAGTTTAGGCCTGCATGCCATAGAGGCTGAATTAGGAAGATGCATCAACTCTGACACTGTCATAGAAACATTTGCCAACAAAAAAGGTTGCAAAGCATTCCTCCGCTAGGATACAACCACAGCCTATCTTTACATAAGTATGTCAGTAGCCTGTCTCTAAGTATTCTATATAATTATTACAATATATTAAATTATAAATATTATCAAAAGATTACTTTTGACTGATGTGGGAAGGGGGTGCGGGGGAGGCCTTAAGACTGTCTGCCCCGGGCCTGGCTTTGTCTCTCGGTGGCCCTGGTTTCCAGAACTGTTGGCAAACTTTTGAAATTAAAAATGAGTCTATTCTTGTGTAGGTGTCATGAGGAGCAGAGTAAAAAAAAAAAAAAATCAAAAGAGGCCCTTTTACTAAAGCTTAGCACTTGCTAATGTCATTAGCACGCTGAGCTTTAATAAAAAGGTTCCAAAAGGTACTTACTAACCTGTAGCAGATGTTCTCAGAGGATGGCAGGAGACATCATCTGACAGAACCTGTGATGGAACGCTCTCCAACAACTATTCCAGAAGCTTTTTGAAGTGTCTCATTGTTAATGTGTATACTTTCCCACCTGCTGCTGTGGCACAGCACCAGATCAGTCTAGTATGGATAGATGAACTGGCAGGAGTAAAATATAGATGGAAAAATTTATGCTAAATTATTGGCTAACAGACTATCCCAATATATTTCAAAATTAGTTGTAACAGATACTCCTCGAACAATATAAGACTCTGTCTTCAATTATTGCAATACTCAGGACACTTGCCTGATCCAGCCTTCTCGGTGTCTCCTGATGCTGAGAACGCTTCTGACAAAGTTTAATGGCAATATATGTTGAGTATTGAAAAAATTTGGTTTTGGTCCTAAATTCTGCCACATTGTTAAGGTCTCTTTATAGTAACCCTTCTGCTTAAACCAGAAAGGGGTACCTGTCAAGGATGCTTTTATCGACACTCTTACTTGACTTAGCATTGGAACCTTTGCTGCTAGCCATAAAACAAAATGCTAATATTTATGGAATCCAGCTTAATGACCATAAATATAAATTATCTGCGTATGCAGATGATGTTTTATTATACAATAGCCAGACAAAACCATTCCATCATTACTTAACCTCAGACAAGTTTGGTACCTTCTCTGGCTATACAATTATTTATTTATTACATTTGTATCCCACATTTTCCCGCCTATTTGCAGGCTCAATAACTGCTCTAAGTCAGAAATTTTGCCCTTCAATGTCCATGCCACTAAAGGGCTGGTACAATCAGTGCTTTTTTTGTGCCAGTAATCGCAGGTACAGCGTACCGGCACCTTTTTTTCCCTAGGCTCACCTACCTGCCCTTAGCTCCCCAGCCCTGCTTTCCATTCCTGCCACCCGCGACGCCCCTTTTAAGCCCCCGTCGCGTTCCAGCACCCTAGCCCGCACTTATCTTCCAGACAGTCCCACCCCCCCGCGTCGCATTTAAATCTTTTATTATTATTTTTTAGGTGAAGTCGCAGCACCGGCGTTAGAGGAGCAGGCTTGCCTCCTCCTGCCTTCCCTTCATTCCCTCTCAGTGTCCCACCCTTGCGGAAACAGGAAACTACGTCACAGGAAGGCGGGACACTGAGAGGGAACGAAGGGAAGGCAGGAGGAGGCGAGCCTGGTCCTCTCACTAACGCCGGCGCTGCAAATTCACGTAAAAAAAAAGATTTAAACGCGTCGGGGGGGGGGCAGGTGGAGGCCTGGGGCGAGTTACTGGACATGGAGGGGAGGATAGGAGACAAAGGAGAATCTCTGGACATGGAGAGAAAGGCAGGGGAGAATCGCTGGACATGGAGGGGAGAGAGGAGAATCGTGGGACACAGATGGGAGGGCAGAGGAGAATCTGGACATGGATGGGAAGAGAGGGCAGGGGAGAGAGCAGAGTTTCTGGACATGGATGGAGGGAAGGTCAGGAGAAATGCTGGACATAGATGGAGTAGAGGGAAGACAGGAAGGAGATGCACATGGATGGAGGGGAGAGAGGAGAAATGCTGGACATGGATGGAGTGGAGGAGGGAACAGAGGAGAAATGTTGGAGGGAAGGAAAGAGATGTACACGGTTGGAGGGGAAGGGTGAGAGGAGAAATACTGGACATGGATGGAGGGGAGGGAAGACAGAGGATGTAGATGCACATGGATGGAGTGGAGGGGGAGAGGAAAATGCTGGACATGGACGGAGGGGAGGGAAGACAGAGGAGGAGAAGCACATGGATTTAGGGGAGGAGAAATTTTGGTTAAAATCAGCCAAACAATTAAACCAAAACAACACAGACCCAAAAGGAAAGGGATTGATACACAGGCAAGTAATGAAAGCAAATGCTGTACAGATTAATGAGAGATTACACTGCACAGGTGAGTAATAATCAGTACTCTACAGTGTAATAGGAGGTATTACAACATACAGGCAAGTTATATTAAATACTACAATAAACAGAAGGCATTGTTACAGATGATGGAATGATTTGGAGGCTGATCACAGGAGATCGTTTTGTCTACATCCAGCCTTTAAAAAAAACTTTTATTTAGTTTTCAAACCATTATCTAATTGAAATGCCATTTGTTATCACAGATTTCTAAGTAAGTATCAACAGCCTACCCGCAAAACATTTTTTGCAATTATCCCATAGTTTAATGAAATTCCCCCTTCTGTCAAATATCCCCCTCCACCCTTCATCCACCCCATCCCTATACCTCAGCCCCAGCACAGGAGGCAAATTTCTTTCAATTGAAAGGAAACTTTGGAATGAGGGGGCATAGGATGAAGGTGAAAAGGGGTAGACTTAGAAGTACCTTCAGGAAATACTTTTTTAATGGAAAGGGTGGTGAATTTGTGAAATGGCCTCCCAGTGGAAGAGGTGGAGACAAACATTATATCTGAATTCAAGCAAGCTTGGGACAAGTACATTGGATCTCTAAGGGAGAGAGGATTGTATAGTGGTGGCATGGATGGGCAGACTAGATAGGCCATATGGTCTTTATCTGCCTTCATTTTTCTATGTTTCTAAAACTCCAAGGGGAGATAGATAAAGGAGGAGGGGTGGGCGAGTAAGGATATTCATCCTGCTGTACTTGAACACCTTAAATAGATAAGTAACCGTTTTCTTCTAGGACAAGCAGGATGTAAATATTCTTACTATTGGGAATCCATAGGTGCCAGGCTGCCATAAACAAAAAAGGGAAAAATAACCCGGGTTGCAGCAGGCAAGGTCAGAAACATCTCAAACATATCATCTAAACTTGCTTTTATTTTTTTAAGGTAGTCTGGAACATAAGGCCCTAGGTGGTTGGAGCTGGATTGTAGACCCCAAATAGATTCTGAAACACCATCTGATCAAACCAACTGTTGCATTGGAAGTCCTGTTCCAAACAGTAGTGAGATGTGAATATGTACACTGAAATTCACATTGCAGCTCTGCAAATTTCCTCCAGAGGCTGAGCTCAAATGGGTTACTGACGTAGCCATAATTCTAACAATATGAACTGTGACCTTCTAAAATCAGCCCAGCCTGTGCATAAGTGAAGAAAATGCAGTCTGCTAAGCAATTGGAAAGAATGTGTTTGTTGATGACAACCCCAATCTTGTTTGGGTCAAAAGAAACAATAAGCTGGGTGGACTTTCTATGGGCTTTAGTCCACTCCAGATAGAAGGCAAAGGCTCTCTTGCAGTTCAGAATGTGCAGTGTACTTTCACTTGAATGGGTATGTATTTGGGAAAAAAAAATGCTAAAAGAACAATTGATTAAGATGGAATTCCAACACTACCTTAGCAAGGAATTTGATTCAAGTGCAAGAAAACTGCTATTGTAAAACTTTGAATAAAGTGGATCAGCTGCTAGATCCTGGAGCTCACTGACCCTGTCACCAAAAATAGGGCCTTCTAGATCAAGTTCTTCAGGCAACAGGTATCAAACAGCTAAAAAGGTGCTTTCATTACCTGAGTCAAAATATTAAGGTCCTATAATAAAAAGGATTTTAGAGATTGCTTTTCAACTCTATCTGCCTTGACTAACAAGTGCACTTGGGGTCTGTATTGTTGATTAGAAGTAATTCTGTTTAAAAATAATTGTTTAACTTTGTGTGAAAATAAGTTGGAATGCAGAAGATGAGACACAGCTCTAATTAATTTGGTATGTGAAGAGGAGGATGGTGCTTGTTTTCGAAGTTCAGACTGGCCACCTGAACTTGGAAACATGTGACCACATTCCCACAGTGTAGCTTGTTTACCTATTCTCAAGCATTCTGTAATTTTCCTTGGCTCTGAAAATAAGCTTTAGTTTAATAAAAAGGGGGGCTTGTTGCAGCAGAGCTTTGAGGCTCGTCTGTGGATGGATGCATCGTGCAGAAAAGACTTGTTCCTGGTCATAAGGAGACTTCGGGCTTTCGCTGCGGGCTTCCCGGCTGATGAGATAAGGGCGTGAAATTCCTGACCAGTGCTGTTGTATGTATAATATGTGTATATCTGTCTTATAGCTTTCTTTTAGTTAGATGATTTAATTATTGTATATATCTTAATCACTGTAGATTTTAGAACCTCTAATAAAGGTCTCATTTACCTAATACGAATCCAAAAGAATCCATAGTAATTATTGAGTAGTCTGTGTCATTGAGACAGTCTGTAAATCCATAGCAGGACAGGTCGCATGACACTGTAGGAAGCTTGATAGGAGACTTCAGTAGAAGCAAGCCCCTCATGAAGCAAAGAACTAAAGGCTGAGCAGAGATGGTTTACTCCAACTGCACTGAGGTGAACCCTTACTGAGTTGGTGTTAAGACAACTGCAGAAGGTATTCAAGCAGTTTTTGTGTAGGACGGAAAAAAAGGATCAAGGGCGTTGCTCTCACATCAGGTGGTAAACTTCTTCCTTTTGAACCCAAAGGACTTCCTAGTGGAATACCCCCTGGAAGTAAGAGAGAGAAAAACAGAAAAGAGAAAAAAATCCCTTATTGATAAGGATCTTGTATAAACTGACCACAATGAATTCCGTCACATGGGGTTCCTATTGAACAAAAAGGTGAAGTAAGTATCTAGTTAGTGATTAAATGAATACGAGTAGGTGATTTTATGTCACGTCTGTGGTCGTGACCCCTCTCAGACTTACCTTATTTCTGGGGGGTCAGCTTCTGAGCTGGCTTCTGTCTGTCCCTTCTGAGTTGGTTCTTTCTCTGTGTGCTGGCTGCTTCCAGCGTGGCTCTAATTACCCCACTATACTGCACCTGTGTGTGTTGCCTGACTTAGCTCTGTCTCTGTGTGCTGGCTGCTTCCAGCATGGCTCTGATTGCTCCACTGTGCTGCACCTGTGTATGCTTCAGTATGCTTTCTGCCTGCTTCTTGGTTTGTGCTCTCCTCGCCCTCTGGTGACCAGAACCGGTGGCTGCCATAGACTGTCTTGCTGTCTCTACCCGTTCCAGGCTTCAGCTCAGTCCGGTCCGATCTTCCAGGCTGCCAGACTTGTCTTTCTTGTTTGTGCCTGCACAGCACCCATAGCTGCCTTGTGATTGCTGCAGCTGAGTCTCAGCTGCTGCTGGGCTTATTAGCCATTTGGAAACTTCTGTTTGCCTTTGCATTGCCTAAGGTCCCTGGTATGCTGGTGTGCGCTGTGCACTTCTGCCTAGTCCAGTTTATTGTCTGAGTTTCTTGTTTCTAGTATAGTCTTTGTGTAGTTTTTCTTGTACTGTATTGCTTGTTCCCAGTCTTGTTTCTTGTTTGTATTTCTCTGTCTAGTTCTTGGTTGTCTGTGTTTCTTGTTTAGTGGCTGCCTGGCAGCTTTCAGTCTTGTCTCTTGTCAGTATTTGTTCCGTTTTAGTGGCTACCCTGGCAGCTTTCAGTCTTGTCTTTTGTCTGTCAGTATTTGTTCCCTGTTTTAGTGGCTGCTCTGCAGCTTTCAGTCTTGTCTCTTGTCTGTCAGTATTTGTTCCGTTTTAGTGGCTGCCCTGGCAGCTTTCAGTCTTGTCTTTTGTCTGTCAGTATTTGTTCCCTGTTTTAGTGGCTGCTCTGCAGCTTTCAGTCTTGTCTCTTGTCTGTCAGTATTTGTACCCTGTTTGAGTGGCTGCTTTGCAGCTTTCTGTTCCTGACCCTTTTGCCTGTCTACTTCCTGCCTAGTGGGTATCCAGTACCTGCCCTGTCTGGTAAGTCCTGCCAGCCACCTGCACCCAGGGGCTCAACTCCTGAGGAATGGTGGTTAAGTGCAGGTGAAGACTAGCCATCCCTGTCAGAGTTCTGTCTTATCCCTGTGTGGGGTGGTTTTGCCTGCCGCTCCACGGCAGGGGTCCAAGGGCTCACAACCCAGTGTCTCAGGGAGAAACCTGACATTTTAGTAGAAAGCACCCAGAATACAGGTACTTATCTGAATATTTATTTCTCCAAGTTGAATTCAAGGTCTTGGTGTTGTGAAGAAATGCATTCAAACTTCTGGAAAAGGAAACACAAAGCTGTATTTTTAAATTAAACATTTAATACTAACAATAATCTATAAATTGATATCAGATTATAAAATTGCATGTTATACTGTGCTAAAAGATTCTTATATTCTGCTAAGTTCAAAAGAGATTCTAAGCGTATTACAAATAAGTCTTTTTTTTCGGGAGAGTTTACAATTGCATATCTAATACATTGAAACTAAAAAAAAAATCTCACATCAAATGCACATCTAAAACATTAATTACAGTTGAACATCTAATACATTGAAACTAAAAAGGCTCTTTCTCATCAAATACACAAACTAAAAAACATATTTCTCATCAAACAAAAAAAGACTAACGCTTTCCTGAAGAAATAATATTGTGGTAGAGACTATTATAAAGAACAAAATTACACAGTGTATTCAAAAGCACACAAACGGGCTCATTTTCGACACAAATCTGAAGATGGACGTCCTTCTCATAGGGTTGTCCAAATCGGTATAATCGAAAGCTGATTTTGGACGTCCACAACTGCTTTCCGTCGCAGGGACAGCCAAAGTTCAAGGGGGCGTGCTGGAGGCGGGACCTGGGGCGTGCCTAACACTAGGCCTTTCTCGACCCATAATGGGAAAAAAAAGGTCATCCCTGACGAGCACTTGGACGACTTTACCTGGTCGTGATTTTCTCACAACCAATGCACAAAAAGGTGCCCGAAATGACCAATGACCACCGGAGAGAATCGGGGATGACCTCCCGTTACTCCCCCAGTGGTCACTAACCCCCTCCCACCCTCAAAAAATATCTTTCAAAATATTGCCAGCCTCAGATGTCATACTCGGACCGTGACAGCAATATGCAGGTCCCTGGAGCAGTTTTAGTGGGTGCAGTGCACTTCAGGCAGGCGGACCCAGGTGCGATGCAAAGGCATTATAACATCCTCACTTTTGTTTTCCATTCCTTTCCTAATAATACCTAACATTCTATTTGCTTTTTTAGCCGCAGCAGCACACTGAGCAGAAGGTTTCAACGTATCATCAATGACGACACCTATATCCCTTTCTTGATCTGTGACTCCGTGTCGTCATTGATGATACGTTGAAACCTTCTGCTCAGTGTGCTGCTGCGGCTAAAAAAGCAAATAGAATGTTAGGTATTATTAGGAAAGGAATGGAAAACAAAAGTGAGGATGTTATAATGCCTTTGTACCGCACCATGGGTGACCACACCTCAAATATTGTGTTCAATTCTGGTCACCGTATCTCAAAAAAGATATAGTGGAATTAGAAAAGGTGCAGAGAAGGGCGACGAAAATGATAAAGGGGATGAGACGACTTCCCTATGAGGAAAGGCTAAAGTGGCTAGGGCTCTTCAGCTTGGAGAAAAGGCAGCTGAGGGGAGATATGATAGAGGTCTATAAAATAATGAGTGGAGTGGAACAGGTAGATGTGAAGCGTTTGTTTACCCTTTCGAAAAATACTAGGACTGGGGGGCATGCGATGAAGCTACAATGTAGTAAATTTAAAACGAATCTGAGAAAATTGTTCTTCACTCAACAGCTAACCGCTATGTAGATAATGATGAAGAAAAAGCCAATTTGCTAAATAGATACTTTTGTTCTGTTTTCACTGAAGAAAATCCTGGAGAAGGACCACGAGGGACTGGCAAAAGTACATTTGAGAATGGAGTGGATATAGCACCGTTCACAGAAGAGAGCGTCTATGAACAACTTGGAAAGCTAAAGGTGGACAAAGCCATGGGACCAGACGGGATCCACCCCAGAATATTGAGGGAGCTCAGAGAGGTTCTGGCGGGTCCTCTTAAAGATTTGTTTAATAAATCCTTGGAGACGGGAGAGGTTCCGAGGGATTGGAGAACGGCGGATGTGGTCCCTCTTCACAAAAGTGGTGATAGGGAAGAAGCTGGAAACTACAGGCCGGTAAGCCTCACTTCGGTTATTGGAAAAGTAATGGAAGCAATGCTGAAGGAAAGGATAGTGAATTTCCTGGAAGCCAATAAGTTGCAAGATCCGAGACAACATGGTTTTACCAGAGGGAAATTGTGCCAAACGAATCTCATTGAATTCTTTGATTGGGTAACTGGAGAATTGAATCATCGACATGCTATAGACGTAATCTATTTAGATTTCAGCAAAGCTTTTGACATGGTTCCCCACAGGAGGCTTTTAAATAAACTTGATGGGCTGAAGATAGGTCCCGAAGTGGTGAACTGGATTAGGAACTGGTTGATGGACAGACGACAGAGGGTGGTGGTAAATGGAGTTCGCTCGGAGGAGGCAAAGGTGAGTAGTGGAGTGCCTCAGGGATCAGTGCTGGGGCCGATTCTGTTCAATATATTTGTGAGTGACATTGCCGAAGGGTTAGAAGGTAAAGTTTGCCTATTTGCGGATGATACTAAGATTTGTAATAGAGTGGACACCCGGGAAGGAGTGGAAAACATGAAAAAGGATCTGCGGAAGCTAGAAGAATGGTCTAAGGTTTGGCAATTAAAATTCAATGCGAAGAAATGTCTGATATGTACTGAGGGGGAGAGGGATCTTGGGGTGATAGTATCCGAGGATCTGAAGGCGACGAAACAGTGTGACAAGGCGGTGGCCGTAGCGAGAAGGTTGCTAGGCTGTATAGAGAGAGGTGTGACCAGCAGAAGAAAGGAAGTGTTGCTGCCCCTGTAGAAGTCGTTGGTGAGGCCCCACCTGGAGTATTGTGTTTAGTTCTATTAGATTGTAAGCTCTTTGAGCAGGGACTGTCTTTCTTCTATGTTTGTGCAGCGCTGCGTACGCCTTGTAGCGCTATAGAAATGCTAAATAGTAGTAGTAGTAGTTTTGGAGGCCATACCTTGCTAAGGATGTAAAAAAAATTGAAGCGGTGCAAAGAAAAGCTACGAGATTGGTATGGGATTTGCTTTCCAAGACGTATGAGGAGAGACTTGCTGACCTGAACTTGTATACCCTGGAGGAAAGGAGGAACAGGGGTGATATGATACAGACGTTCAAATATTTGAAAGGTATTAATCCGCAAACAAATCTTTTCCAGAGATGGGAAGGCGGTAGAACGAGAGGACATGAAATGAGATTGAAGGGGGCAGACTCAAAAAAGATGTCAGGAAGTATTTTTTCACAGAGTGGTGGATGCTTGGAATGCCCTCCTGCGGGAGGTGGTGCAGATGAAAACGGTAACGGAATTCAAACATGCATGGGGTATACTTTTCTAAGCTTCCTATTCTGTAATTTTATTTAATGTTTTGTAAGCCACATTGTGCCTGCATGAGTGGGAAAATGTGGGACATAAGCGAACGATAAATAAATATACATAAAGGAATCCTGTGAAGGAATGGATCCTCAGAAGCTTAGCCGAAATTGGGTGGCGGAGCCGGTGGGGGGAAGAGGGGTTGGTGGTTGGGAGGCGAGGATAGTGGTGGGCAGACTTATACGGTCTGTGCCAGAGCCAGTGGTGGGAGGCGGAGAATAGTGCTGGGCGGACTTATACGGTCTGTGCCAGAGCTGGTGGTGGGAGGCGGGGCTGGTGGTTGGGAGGAGGGGATAGTGCTGGGCAGACTTAAACGGTCTGTGCCCTGAAAAAGACAGGTACAAATCAAGGTAAGGTATACACATGAGTTTATCTTGTTGGGCAGACTGGATAAACCGTGCAGGTCTTTTTCTGCCGTCATCTACTATGTTATTAAACTGTGGAATTCGTTGCCAGAAAATGTGGTGAAAGCGGTTAGCTTAGCGGAGTTTAAAAATGGTTTGGACAGCTTTCTAAAGAAAAAGTCCATAGACCATTATTAAATAGACTTGGGGAAAATCCACTATTTCTGGAATAAGGAGTATAGAATGTTTTGGTACTTTTTTGGGATCTTGCCAGGTATGTGACCTGGATTGGCCACTGTTGGAAATAGGATGCTGAGCTTGATGGACCTTTGATCTTTCCCAGTATGACAATACTTATGTACTTATGTTATTTTCCAAATTTCTAAAGGCAGTCTGTTCCAAAGCTTAACTCCCTAATGTAAAAAGGAACACTCTAGCATGGATTTCTTCCGAACACCCTTAAAAGGACGGATAATTTAATTTCAAATAGTGTTCCGTTTTACCTGAGGAAAAAGATGATGGGAAATCGAAATAATTAATCAACCAGATCCATCACTGTACAGCATTTTGTACATCATACATGTTTGCTTAAAACTTCAGTCTTGAAGATACAGAAAGCCAATGTAGCTCCTTCAACAGTGGGGATGCTCTTTCATACCTACCCAGGCTGTAAATCAATCTTGAATATGTATTCTGCAGAAATTGAAATTTTTGTAACAGTTTTTTCATAAGACCCCCACCATAACAAGATGATCAGTCCAAGGAACTGCATCCCAGGTGTCTGAGTCATTCCTTTTAGTGAAAGCCAAAAAAAAAAAAATCAATCTTTATGTGTCGCTTGATCAGTATCAATCCTAAGATCAAATTGCAAGAAAAAAAAAAACATCTAAAAACTGCTGTACTGAAACATCTCTATAATTTTACAAGTGGATATTCATATCTCCTAAAATAATTAATTCCTTAAAAACAAGCGTATATTGAGCTATAATTTCAGGTATCCGCTCACTGCCATTCTAAGATCTGGGTGGCCTATAGATTAAAATTATCCCGTTTCTCCATCTTCATAAAATCAGTAAGTTGGCAAACCACCACTTCTAAACCCATCTCCATAATGTTTTCTACCTTTGTGATGGTAAAAGAATCTTTAATTTTCTATTGTTTTTGGAAAGTAATAACTTTAACATCCAATTATTGTAATTTAATTGTAACAAATTGTACTTCCATCAATTACAATGTACTGTAAGCCACACTGAGCCCGCAAATAGGTGGGAAAATGTGGAATACAAATGCAATAAATAAATAAATAAATTATTCATATTATTATTTATTTGTAGTAACATTAAAGCAGTTGCAGTACCAAAAGAAACCTGCACAGAAAACAGAGAAGGAAAATAAAACAGCATTATACATCAACAACTGAATAGGAAGGACAGATTTGCACCTTCTGCACAGTAGGAGACAGTGAAGACGTCGACACTAGCAGATCGACCTCAGTAGAGGGTTGCACCTCCTGCAAAGTAGGAGATGATGATAATGAAGCTGGCAGATCAACCTCTGAAGCCCGGCTCTCGTGACTCACTGACTGGAAGAACTGTCACCCTTGTCTCCTTGGCTTTCCTCCTCAAGTCCTTAAGCGTCTCATTGTAAGGGGAAAATGCAGAGTTTGTAAGATGCTTAAACTTTAGACTGTGCTCTAGCATGGGATCGCTTGCTATTTCACTGAACATTGTATCCAATGTTGAGGCCCACTTTGAAATTTTTACCGCTGCGAGAGGCACAATTTTTGGAGCCTTATAATGATTTTCCTGTTTGTCATCATCATTGCTGCCTCTGATGCCTTGTTGCACTCTCATTTAGGTCTTCATTGCTGGGCTCTACTGCAGTCTCAGACAAAATTTCCTCCATATCTTTTTGCATCATGTCCTCAAAGCTCACTCCACTGATTCTTCACACAAAGTGCAATGTTTTCCACATCTTTTTTCACATTTTCCGTTACACTTTCAAAGCTCTCAAAGTTTGTTATGAAATCAGGCCAAGTTTTTTTTTCTAATAATTGTTTATAGTAAGTAGCCTGTGTTACACTGTCTCAGGCTAGGCCAACATAGTTAATCACATTGCGTATTGTTACTGTCTTCCAATAATCAAGAATGGTGGTTTCACTGTCGGCATCTAAAGCTTCACAGGCTTAAAAATCCCGCATATAATGACATTTGAAAGCCTTTATAATTCCCTGAAGGAGGGGCTGGATGACAGTAGTGTTCAGGAGCATAAAAAGGCCTTCTACTAGATGAGCATTTCAGGGGCTTTGTGACAGTATACTGGGGCATTATCCAAAATCTGCAAAACCTTGAAGGCAAGGTTTTGTGGTGGAGATGGAATTCAACTTCTGGGATAAAACTGTTGTTGAATCAATCCCAGAATATTTCAGACGCCGTCCAAGTTTTGCAGTTCATGTTCTTTTCTTTAAGTGCATGAGGATTTTGTGCTCTGTAGACCATGAAAGGCTTGCATATGAAATTTCTCTTGGCTTTGGCACAAAATAGAAGAGTGGCGCAGTCCTTAAATTATTTAAAGCCAGGTGCTTTGGCTGCCATTTTTGTTATATATGACTGCTTCCCATTCGGTTTGTAAAACAAGCCAGTCTCACTGATGTTGAAGACCTGTTCCAACACATTTTTTAAATTCTTCAGCAGCGTTGTAGTCAGCGGATCCCGCTTTACTGGAAAGCTTTACATTAAGTGTATATCACCTTTTAAAACATGCAAGCCAGCCAGAAATAGCAGAAAAAGGTTTCAAGTTTTCCTGGCCCTGTGACGTGTTTATAAATTTCTTTAGCTTTCATCCTCACAACGTTATCCACTTTGCTTTTTTTTTTTTTTAAATCATCCACCATTTGCATAATCCACAAATTTTGCCACTTTTCCATCTTTTCTACTGACAGATTACAAACCACAGATGTTGTTTTAGCACTTCCAGCGCATCCTCTCGAACAGACCAGCAAATATCGTCTTCTTTTAGCCAAATGTATTGGACTGTTGATTTGTTAACACTGAACTCACGGTCAACAGCAGTAACAGAAATGCCAGAAAAAGTTGATCTAAAAACAGGTATTTTATCACTAAGGCACATCACAAATTTATTGCGTTTATGAGTACTAGCTTGAGACTCACTTGCAGGGATGCTTAGGTACCATTTTCAGTTCTGATATATATGCCAGCAGCAAGGATGGCTACAAACTAGTGCCACCAGTAACTCCACTCTTTTCAGGTCTGATATAAACGCCAGAAAAGTGAAACAGAAAGAACGAACTTGTTTAAAATGCACATGACCGCGAATAGCAGGAAATGGCACAAAAGGTGATTTGTTTCATATACATGTCTGCGAATATGCAAAGTTACAAATCTTGAACAAGTGAATAGGAAGAACACACTGCATAATCTTTGTACTTTTTGAAAAGTAAACCCAGTCAAACTTTACCAGTTCCACTCCACTCTATCATATCTCCGCTCAGAAAAGCGCAGCAGTACTGTTGGGTTTCATTTAAAGTATTTGAATAGCTTGTATGGAATGTAATTTGCAATTCTGAAAAGCAGAATGATGATTAAACCCAAAACTTCAACTAAAGGCAATTTTTTACATGAAATGATGACGCTGACTTAGTAGTGATCTTGCTGAAAATGACAAAATTCAGCTGGCAAGGTCATCAATACTCACACTTCCCCCTGACAGACTAGGCTATTTTGGCCCATATCCACTATTAACGTACACATTATTCCGAATGTATTCGAATCTAGGAACTTTCAGATATGAGTCAATAAAAACCCGCCACCTTTTTCTAACCATCAAGAATAGCTGCAACCACGGAAAACGCAAGAAAAAAAAGGCAAAGATCTCCCTCCTAATAAGCTTATTAATGATTAAAAATACATCCGTAAATTTTCCAAAATAAGAAAGCACCTTAACTTTACATTCAGCAGCTCCAACCTAGCGTATTTTTTTTTTTTTATTAACTAGCAACATTGCTTCCTCTGTTCTTCACGTTATCCATCATGACTACCTTCTTCTCTATAAGGCTTTATAGACATGTGAACTTAATACATAGCAATCTCACGTTCATACGACCTATCGCACCATAATACTTTTTATTGGTAACTTTATTTGTATTTACCTTCAATTTACCGCCACCCAACATAAAGAGACCATTTCCGTCTCCCCCCCCAACAGAAAGGAAACAACTCACGTCACCCTATCTCGAGCCGGCTACACCATAATCTGTGGAAAGAATGTTCCTTTTCCTATTTTAACTGTGCTTCAACTTATTTTTGTTGTTTCGCTCTACATGACAACTGTATCTCCTTTCTCCTATTAACAAACACAGAGAGATATAACATAGAACGGTTATATCTTTGAGTCAAACATAAAAATAACTGTAAACTATCAGGCTTTCTCCCCTCCTGGCTTCTTTTTAGAACACAGCCTGTCGGGATTTGTAGTCTAGGGATCCATCCGTTGCATAAGACTAAGTGGATTCACTGAACTACAAGTCCCATCGTTGGTCTCTTCCGGTCGCATATGTGCCATGCTGCCGGTATTTTTTCTTGCATATACCGTGTTATATGAAGGTTTCTAATCAACACTAAAAAAATATCATCTACGATTAGTAGATAAAGTCAGTACGAGCAGCTCTGGTTTTTATTTAGTTCACAGTGTCTACGTGTCTCACTTTAGATACTCTGGACTACAACTCCCATTATGCCCAGTAGGCGTGTGCATCCTTTGCGCCCCCTAGGTCTTCGGGCGCATGCGTAGGAGGGACAAGTAGTATCCCCCTAATGTAAGATGGTGGCCGTCTACTAGTGAAAGGGATAACAGGGAAAATTGGGAGATTAGAGTTGTTATTCTTTCCGCCACAGTATATTTGCATCTCGGTAGGACGTGGAAAGGCAGAGAAATACTCAAGCAAGGGGCAATAAAGTTGGTATTAAAGGCTGGTACCGCAATAAGAAGAGTTTTTCTGAATATTGGCGGCTCCTGAGAAAGAGGTAAGGAGCGGTGTGGGGATGGGTCTCCTGGTGGTTTGTGTTAGAGGAAGGTTAGTAAATCATAAGCTTCTGAATATGACAGGGAAGAAAACGGGTCCTGGGTCAGCTGGCTGTGAGAGACTAGGCTAGGCGCCATGGGGGAGTGGAGGAAGATATTTCGCCGGTAGGCTTCAGGCCTCGCTCAGTGTCCTCAGGCAGTAAAAAAAAAACCCTTCCTAGATACAAGTAGGGAAAGGGGAAAGCTAGTTTGCAGGCCATATAACTTGACCTGTAGCATGAGTAGGCAGTAGCATGGGAACAGAAGTATTTTTTTTAGTTAGCCACCCACTGATTCTTTGGAAGCGTGTAACATAATTTTAAAACCTTTTTCCCATATTGGTTTCTTTCCTACAGACTTTTCTCCTTATTTTCATAGCTTTCAGAGCTTAATTTTAATGACTGTTTTCTAAGGAAATGTTTTTGTTAGGAAGCTTTCTCTATGTTTTTCCTGGAGGCGCATTATAGCGGTTAGAGCTGCAAGCTGAAAACCTGGGAAGCCAGATATTATTTCTCATGTTGAGACTCTGTGACTTATTGCAGGTCACATAACCTTCCATTACCTTCGTACGACTTAAATTGTAAGTCGTCTAGCGCAGGGAGCTATAACATACCTTACTTTGTAACTCTCCTTAAACTTGGATTTGAAAGGTGAGTTACTAACTCTAGATCCTTTTGTTAAGTAAAACATATGGTGATATGTTAAGCATCTGGATTATTTGCTGCTGTTCACTGTGAAAGTGTTTATTTTGTTTAATATATTCATTCTCTTTTATAGCCAGAAACTTTTCATTTTTTTTGTACTCAGAAATGACAGTATAATTTAACATTTTATCAGGTGTTTTTTTAAAATGTGTATGTATATATATATATATATATATATATATCAGTGATGTAGTAATAAAACTCTAGAACTTGCTGATAAGTAATTTCCAATTTTCATCTATTTGGTAGTTATATGAGAATGGCCTGCAAGTATGTCCTCTCTCTAGTGCCATGCTACATAGTATCAGCACTGTTGTATTTTATTTGATTATTTTTTAAAAAATAGGTTTAGGATATTTGAACAGTGGGCCATCAAACTTCAAACACTGTTTGCTACTTACAAAGGCTAATACAGACCAGTCATTGTTTCTGTTCTTTTAAGTATCTACTTTAAATGTTAATTTTTGTTTAGATTTAATGTGTTGTTTTTAAATCTGTTATAGTAGGTTTTAATTTTAAACGTAGTTGATGGTGGCAGATAAAGACCTGTTTGGCCTATACAATCTGCCCAGTAAGGTGGTTAGAGTTGTAACTGCTGTTTTATGTTGCTAACTTACTCTCTCTTCCCCCACCCCCCCATACACAATTCTTGTTTTTCAGTTTGTTTTGCTCTGAGCAGATGGGCTGTATTCTTTGAATCCATTCTCTTGCTATGTAGGGATTCTGTGTTTATCCCATGCCTTTTTGAATTCCAGAATTGTTTTGTCCTTGTCATCTCTATGAAGAGGGCATTCAAGGCATCTATCACCTTTTCTGTGATAAAGTATTTCCTTTTAAGGCATCCTTTGATAATGATGCCTTTTAAGTTAATCTTCTTGTGGCTTTATTTAATGTTTTTTTAAGGTCTATAGCTTCTTTTTCTTTGAAAAAGTGTTCATTATCTATTAAGTGTTTAAATGTTCATATTGTATTTCTTTCTTCCTTTCTTTTCTTTGGAGTAGGGGTTGACAAAGCTCAGGTGCCAGGTTGCCGTGGCACTTAAAAATTAGACCTGGTGCCTAGGATTTGCACCCTGAAGGTTTCTGTCTGTAGTTCTTATCCCCCTCTCCCCTGGGGTCCAGCCAGTGTTTCTTTCCCTCTTCCCACCTGCATGCTCCCAAATCCTGTCTCTCCACCCACACCCCCTCCTCCTGGGTCCTCTAACTTGTCTTTGTGGCTGGCGGCAGTGATTAAGGCATTTTGCTCTGGCCAGCATCGGGGCCTTCCCGCTGCCGGGTCCCTCCCTAGGTGAGGTAACGTTCTGCTTCTGCGAAGGTGAGACCCAGATGCTGGCTAGAGCAGCATGCCTTAATTGATGCTGCTGCTGCCGCCGACCATCAAGACAGGTTAATTAGAGGACCGAGAGGAGGGGGTTGTAGGGGTGTAGATGGCGAGTAGACATTGGACTCGAGGGTGTGAGATTGAGGGAGGTGCTGGAGGTATGCTGGACCCTGATGGGGGGGGGGGGGTTGGAGGGTGGTGTGCTAGACCCTGGGGGGGGGGGGAGCTGGAGGGTGGTGTGCTGGACCCTGGGGGGGGGGAGCTGGAGGCTGCTGTGCTGGACCCTGGGGAGGTGGAGGGTGCTGTGCTGGACCCTGAGGTGGAGGAGGGGAAGGGAGGCTGGAGGGAGATGTGCTGGACCCTGGGGAGGAGGAGGGGAAGGGGGGGGGCTAGAGGGAAATGTGCTGGACCCTGGGGGGGGGGAAGACTGGAAGGAGTTAGGCTAGACTATGAGTGGGGGCAGGGGAAGGATGGGGTATGGAGTAAAAATAGAGATGGACACAGGGCAATGTTAGAAAAAGGGTTAGATAGGAACACAGAGGGACATTGTTGATCACGGGGGTGGGGGGAGAATAGGGACACAGAGTGGCAATGCTGAATATAAGGGGAGGATAGGGACACTAAAAGGGCAGATATTGAACATTGGGGGGGGGGGGGGGGGGTAGACAGGAACAGGGGCATATGAGAAAGGTGCTGGACAGGACAGATAGGGACACATGGAAGATAATTTCTTCTTTCTCCATGTCTGCCATCCAAATAGACACAGGAGACATTGAAAAGACAGGAAAAAAATGGAGAAAAGCAGAAGACAGACAAAATTGAATGGAAAAATAAAATTCTCACACTAAAGAGGTAGAAAAAATATTCTATTTATCAATTGGACCATGTCAGCTTTGGAAAATGTGCATCTCTGATATTTCATTTCCGTTTGTTACTCTAGTATGGCTAGGGGTGGGGGAGCGCAAACTGGTTATCTGTGCTACTGGAAGGGGGGAAGCATGAACAGGATGTCTGTACTGGAGGGAAGGGGAGCGAAAACTGGTGTTAGTGTGCTGGGGTGCAGAAGCTGGGGAGGTATATGCAGGTGAAGATAAGTTGGAGAGCAGTATTGAGAATTCAGTTTGGTGGGGTGGAGTAATTTGGTAACAGCTACTGGTAGGGAGAGCAGTGTATGCCTCAGGAGGGTATATGGGGTGGATATTGACATCTATGTGTGCATGCTGGGGTAAGGCAGAGACGAAGTTATGTATATATATGTATGTGTGCACGCACGTGTGTGCTGGCTCGTTATGTCTGGTCTAGATTTTTGGGCTGGCTCCTAGATCCTAAGAAACATTGTCGACTCTTATATGTTCAGGTCTTCTTTTATGCATTTTGGTGCAGACCCTATCTTCTGATCCATTCGTCAGCTACAACCTCTAAAATTGAACACAGTACTCCAAGTGAAGACTCCTCAATGACTTGTACAGAGGAATTATAATTTCCTCCTTTCTGGTGTTTGTGCCCCTCTGCATACAATCTAGTTTCTTTATGTATTTGGCCACTGCCTTGTCACATTGTTGTACTATTTTGTTTCTCAGACACTATCATAGTAGGATTTCTTTCCTGATCTGGTGCATATAACCCTGTAGCCCACTATTGCATACAGCTCCTCAAGTGCATCACTCTGCATTGTTTCACATTAAAGCTAAATGCCAAGCATTAGACTGTTCTGCTGATTTTTGTTTTCTTCCTCCAGGGTATGAGTTCTGTTGCAAAGGTGTGTCATTTGCAAATAGGCAAACTTTTTTTTTTTCTCTTCTAACCTTTTGTTGAGGTACTCCACCTCTTCTTTTTTTTTTTTTTTCTCTGAGTGAATTTCATTTACCACCATCTTCTGTTTATAGGTCAGAGGAAGCGCTGGAATGAGGGGGATATAGGATAAAGATAAAAAGGGGATAAGAGACAGAAATAATATAAAGAAATACTCCTTTATGGAAAAGGTGATGGTTGTGAGGAATGACCTCCTGTTGGAGGTGGTGGAGATGAAGACTGTATCTGAATGCAAGAAAGCTTGGGACAAACAGGTAGGATCTATAAGGGAAGGGAAGTAGATGGTATGGATGGGCGGACTGGAAAGGCCATATGGCCTTTTTCTGCTGTCATTTTGTTTTCTAACCAGTTTCTAATCCAGCTTGCCACCTTTGGTTCTAACTTCAGGCTACATAGTTTTTTTTTATGAACCTTCTATGAGGTACTGTTTCAAAAGCTTTGCTAAGTTCTAAGTAAACCATATAATCTCATCTAGTTCTTTGGTCACTCAGTCAGTGAAATAGTAGAAAGTTCACTGTTCCTCAGTAGCATCTTCATTACGTTTCTAACCGCCAATGTCAGGCTTACCAGCTTATATTTTCTCACCTCGTTTTTTCTGTTACCATTTTTGTGAAGAGGGACCTCACCAGCCCTTTTCTAGTCCTGCGGAACCTTTCTAGTCTATTAACCACATCCTGTACAGGACTTGCTTGAATCTCTGTTCTTTCAGCATCTTGGGATGTTTTATCTGGCTCCGTGGTTGTGTACACTTTCAGTTTTTAAATTATTCATAAATGTATTTTGGGAATAATGTGGTATCTATTCTATTCCTATATATACCTTTTGTCAGTCATCTGTGGTCCTTCTCTGATATTTTCTTTCATAAACACAGAACAGAAGTATTTTGTTTAGCATTTCTGCATTTAAAGTCTTGAACAGAAAAGTGTGACTTTTTGCAAGAAACACACAGCTGCCAAGTAATTCAGTGTTTGGAAGGAGACTTGTGCCCAATGCTCCTTTTGTTTATGTTGTTTGTTGGTGAGCACAGCTGTTAAACACATATTTGCCCATTAGAAGGTGGGGTGGGGGTGAGGAGGAGGAGGAGGCTTTTCTAGTAAATTATCACCACACTATTCTCTTAATTTTCTTAATACAAGGGTTGTGTGAGTGTGCGTTATAAAGTTGAGCAGGTAACTTCACATTATGGAAGCTACACTACAATGCATGGTTTCTAACCCCTTCCCTAGTTTGCTTTTCCTACTGTAGCATTGCAGCCCCCTCCTCTCTACCCTATCGTCATCTAGTCTGGCAGTCTCTCCCCCCTCAACCCTTTTAGCAATATCATGCTTGTTCTTCTTCCCCTCCCCCAGTACTGTTGACATAGTCTCTCTTACCTTTCAAAATCGACCAGCCTCCATCCTCTACCCCAGCTAGCCTTTACTGACCAGTAAGCTGCCCCCAGCCCACCATCACCACCTAAGAAACCAGTCAGTTGCCCCTCTCCCGCCAACCGTTATCACTCAGCAAGACATTCCTACGCCTAGCCTGTACGCCTGTAAGCCAGTTAACTACCCTTTCCTGCTGGCCAGCCAGTGTCCCATCCTCTCCATTCCATGTGGCTTCCTCTTTCCCATCAGTACCATTGATCTTCATCTGAGTGTTTGTGGCTGCTGCCAAAGCAGAGACTGTCTTCCTCCCTGCACCGCACAACTTGTAAGTTGCATACCATTCCTAGGTTCTGAAGTCTCTTGAAACCAGCATGCAAGTTCTGCTATGTGTAGCTCGAATTCACACAGCTGTGCAGGGAGAAAGAAACTTATCCTCCAGCATTGGTTGCAATAGTAGGTTGAATAGGAAAACGCTTAGGGGGGAATTGGGACAGAATTCCAGGCATCAGAAGAAAATTTCTAGTCACTATGGTCTTGTGGGGTTTGCTAAGCTCTGTTTATATATGTGTGTATGTATGTATATGTGTATATATATATGTATATATATAATATAATTTTAGTTTGCAGTGTACATTAATATTTGAGTATTGGGGTCAATTGGTTAGTCAAAGAGCAACACAAGAAACTGTATGTTGAACTAAAAGAGCACACTTCTGGGGCATGTTCAGAGGTGACGAAAACTTGCTCCTCCGTCTTCATGTACCCACTTGACCACCATGAAAATCTGGTATTGAAAAGACACCAGACAAAACAGTTATTGGGGGAAGAGGGAGGGAGATGGACACAGTCAAACTGAATTTTCATCTGAACAAAAGTAGAATGTAGAACTTGCAAGGTTGATGGAGGTGCTAGTGCATCAAATGTGAATGTAAAAAAAACTCTCCAGAGGTAAGAATGAGGTATTAGCTCTTTGGGATGGAGATCATTACTACATTGAGGAGGTAGTAGGGGACAGGAAGATTTGGTGCTGAGATCAGAAGACTTGAGAAATAGAGAGGCTTGTTTTCAAAGCACTTAGACTTACATAGTTCTGTAGTAACCTAAGGAACTTTGTAAGTTCTTTGCAAATGAGCACCAGAATGCTTCATGTCTTTAATCATATAAAATTTTGTTGTATTTAATTTTAAAGCCAGCTTATCTTGGGGGAGGATGGTAGGAACTGAAGCTCTATAAGTAAACCCAGAAGATAAGAATAAATGCATTAATGGAAAAATATTGCTTTCCTAATAATAATAATGGAAATGGTGTACATCAGAGCTGTGGAGTCAGCATTGGTAAAAATGTAACCAACTCTGACTCCAGCTTGAAAATTAAAAAAAAAAAAAACCATTATAATACATTGATCATTTCATACATTATAACTAGATCCAAGACAGATATATATATATATATATATATATATATATATATATACTTACCAGCACAAAACATTTAAACGCTAATATTAGTTGGAGTTGGACAATAGAAAAATAGAGGAGTCAGTCTGATTCAGGAGGTCTGGTGTACCAACTTCACAGCCCTGGTGTGCACGACCCGGTTACTAGAGTATCTTTAAGTCTGAAGGATTGTGGGATGACTTTTTTGTAATAGTTCATAAATTAGCAGGGGATGATTTTTAACTTGAAGGCATTTGTTTTGCTTAAGTAAAAATATTGTCACAAGCAAGGAATACAGTTATGTGCTTAGAAACTCTTTGTAGACTGAACTGAAGTGCAAATCAAGATCCATATTTACTAAAATGTACTAATGTATTTAGACTTGTTGGTAAATTAGTTCTGTTGAGACTGAAGACTGTTGATAAATAGAAAGCATTCCTTAGTGTCCCTCTGGACTGGCCCAGAATGCAACTGATGGGTTGTGCACGCCTTCCAGCAGGTGGAGACTGAAAATTCTGACACTAGAGAGAGCCAATAAGAGCCCTGGCCAACTGTAACTACACTCAGTAATCAGTCTCCAACAGGTGGAAAGTGGCAAGCCCTTTCAGTCTTTCTTCCTTTGCTATCTTCTTTATTTAAAAAAAAAAAATCTTTTTGGTTAGTCTTTAGCTCTTCTGTGCCCCATCCTCCCTGGGTCTTCCTTTCTTCAATTAGCCAGCCTTCACCTCTTCAGGGAAAGAGTGTGTACAGTCTTTGGGAGGGGTAGCCGCTGTCTTTGAAAAAAACAAAACCGAGTGAGCCGATTAAAAAGAAAAACAAAACATTGAGAAAAAGGAGCAGCAAAGGCAATCCTGAGTCTCTGCTCCTTGAGTAAGCGGCATTGAGCAAGGCAGCTATGTTTCCGCCTCAGGTTTACTCTGTTTTCACCCTGTGGTCTGCTTGCTGTATTAAAAAAAAAAAAAGTGCCGCCATTGTTTTTGTCTTAAGCAGCATGTCAGAAAAGCTGAAGCGCTGCTCTGTTTGTCATAGGCACAGCTCGGCGGCATCAGGAATTTGTAAATATTGTACTGCGGTGGATCTTGCTTTAGATGTTGTTTCGGCGGTACTGGCTCTGCGTGAGGCAGCAGCTGATGTTGGTGGTTCGGGTGTACCGATGCCCGCAGTGGGGAGGGGAGGATATAATTCCTGAAGAGCCCTCTGGTTTAGATCTTGAGGGAGAATCTTTACTTCCAGGTGAAGATTCCTTAGGATTTTCCACAAGGAGGATTTGCAGGAGCTCATCTCTTTGGTGGCTTCTACCTTTACGTTTTGAGGAAGAGCAGTCCTCAGTGGTAGAAACCCGAAAAGTGTATCTTCTAGTTAAGGGAATTAGAAAGCCAGGGAAAACGTTCCCTATGCATCAGGATATCATGCAGACTCAATAGGACACCTCAGATTCTTCTTTTAAACTGGCTAGGTCTATGGTTCGCCTTTATCCTGTGTCGGTGCCTTTATCCTGTCCCGGATGAGGATAAGGCTCTTCTTAAACCCCCAGTAGTGGACGCAGTGGTCTTCAGTCACTAAGAGGAATACGGTGCTGGTAGATGGGGTACCATTGTTAAGGATGTTCAGGGCAGGTGTATGGAGGCTCTTTTGAAAAGTGCCTTTGTTTCTGCTTTGGTAGTTCAGGCTGCCATCTGTGGCTCCTTGGTTGCTAGAGCATGTTTCCGATGGTCCGAGAGTGTTTTGGATAGGGCTTCAGATGATTTGGCCTCCATAGATGCTGAAGTAGCAAAGCTGGAGATGGGGTCAGCATTCCTGGCTGATTCCTTGTATGATCTGCTTAGGGCTTTGTCGATGTCGATGTCTATGGCTTTGTGTTGTGGCCGGACGCTCACTGTGGCTATGGGGGTGGGCCGCAGCCGCGGCTTCCAAATCTAAGTTGAGCAAGTTTCCCTTCCGGTGTTTGCTGTTTGGAGAAGAGTTGGATAAATTAGTTCACAGTCTAGGAGAAATTAAGGCGCCTTGGCTCCCGGAAGACAGGCCAAGAGGAGTGGATCATTCTACGCTTCCAACTAGGGGGCATGGGTGTGATTTTCGGCGTTATAGGCCAGGAAGCATTTCTGCAGCACAGAGGTCTCGGTTCTTTCAAAGAACTCAGTCCTTTCCAGGTGCTAGGAGAGGGGGGTAGAGACTCAAGAGCTTTCTTCCAATCCCCTTCCCGCCCTCCCAATGAAGTTTTTCGGGTCCAGCCTCTGATTCCTGTGGGAGCTCTGTTAACACAGTTTTATCAGAGGTGGGCCCAGATGACCTCAGATCAGTGGGTACTAGAGGTTATACAAGACAGGTACTCCTTAGAGTTCGCGCGGCCTCTACCAGATGCCTTTTTGGTATCCCCTTGTCGACCCAGGCTCAAGACGGCCACCGTTCGGGACACACTAAAGAGACTCACATTACAAGCTGTTTGCCCGGTTCCCTCGGCGGTGACCGGTCAGGGCTGTTGCTCCGTTTACTTGTACCGAAAAGGAGGTTTTTTTTCCGGCTGATTCTGGATCTCAAAGCAGTCAATAGATCCCTTCGGGTGGCTTCCTTCTGGCTGGAGACTCTTCAATCCATCATAGTGGCAGTCAGATTGGAATTTTTGACTGCTCTGGATTTAACGGAAGCTTAGCTGTATATTCCTGTTTGGCACCTTCATCAGCGTTTTCTTCGCTTTGCTGTGCTGGGCAAGCATTACGAATTTCGGGCTCTTCCTTTTAGGCTTGCTACAGCTCCTCGCACCTTCACCAAGGTGGTGGTGGTGGCTGCGGCTCTTTGGATGAAAGGCATCTTAGTACATCCTTACTTGGACGACTGGCTGATCAGGGTGAAGTCTTATCAGGAAAGCCTCCAAGTCATAGAGAGTGTAGTTCTTTTCCTTCAGTCCCTAGGTTGGTTGGTTAATTTTCTCAAGAGCTGCCTGATTTCATCTCAATCCCTCGACTACCAAGGCGTTTCATTCGACACAGCTCAGGGTTGAGTGTTTCTCCCTCAGTGCAGAATCCAAAAGTTACAGGCCCAGATTCAGGCAGTCCTGCGCAGGTCAGTTCCCTGTGCCAGGGGTTATCTGCAGGTGTTCTGTTCTTTGGCAGCAACGATACAGGTGGCCCTGTGGGCCCGAGCCTACATGAGGCCTCAGCAAAAGGCCCTACTGTCCAGATGGTCTCCGCAGAAGAATTGCCTCTGAGAGCTCGGGAACGCAGCAGCCTTCGATGGTGGCTACAGCTGTCCAATCTGTCCAAGGGAATGCTTCTGGATTTGTCACAGTGGACAGTGGTCACGACGGATGCCAACCTCAGGAGTTGGGGAGCCCACTATCCAGGTTAGTATGCTCAGGGACTGTGGTCCCGCCAGGAGGCCGCCTCCTCGATCAACCTCTTGGAAACCAGGGTGTTTTGGGTAGCGTTGGAAGCATTTCACCCTCTCATCGTGGCATTCTGTCAGACTAGCCGTTCAGCCCGTTCAGGGCTAGTAAAGGAGGGGGGGGGTTGAAAGGCCCCCCCACCCTGCCGCCGAGTTCGCTGCTGCCGCTCCCCCTCCGAGTTCACCCCCCCCCCCCCCGGAGCCGTCGCCACCCACCTTCCACCCGGTCGTACTGCTGAGCTGCCGTGGCCTTCCTTCCTTCTTCTCTGCCTGTGTCCCGCCCTCGTGTGATGTAACGTCGTCGAGGGCGGGACACAGGCAGAGAAGAAGAAGGAAGGCCGACGGCAGCTCAGCAGAGCTGTGTGCTGCGTGCCCTCGCTGTTTCAATAGCGGAGCGAGGGCCCGACCGGGTGGAAGGTGGGTGGCGGCGGAGACTCCGGGGGGGGGGGGGGGGGAGCGTTAGCGACGACGGTGTCCCTCGCAAATGCGCAGTAGAGACCCTCTCTGTTCCGCCCTCGTCATCACGTATTGACGCGGGGGCGGGGCAGAGAGGGTCTGTACTGCGCATTTGCGAGTGAGTACGACACTCGCCATTTATATATATTGATAATAATGCTACAGTGGTAGCGTATATCAACAGTCAAGGAGGAACGAGGAGTCGTCTCCTGGAGCAGGAAGCAGCGTTGCTCATAAGTTGGGCAAAAAGTCATCTGACCGCAATTTCAGTGTACCGCGCAGCAGGCTCGTCCAATGTTCAAGTGGATTTTCTCAGCTAGCACACACTAGACTCAGGAGAGTAGACTCTCTGGATGGAAGCGTTTCAAGCAGTTGTGGATCGTTGGGGAAGTCCAGCCATGGATCTCTTCATGTGAAATCTAAACGCAAAGGTGCCTTGGTTCTTCAACCGCAGGAGAGACCCCAAGATGAGCGGAGTGGATGATCTTCTTTAGTCCTGGCCAGCAGGTCTTCTCTATGCCTTCCCTCTGTGGCCTTTTCTGGGTTGTCTGATCCAAAGAATCGCACACAGAGGTCGAGTAAGTTTAATAGCTCCAGATTGGCCTCATAGGCCATGGTATGCAGATCTCATGCGCCTTCTCTTTGGTCCTTCACTCTGGTTGCCGGAGATTCGCAGACTTTTGGTTCAGGGTCTGGTGGTTCATTCAGGCCTGGCTCGATTTTTGTTGTCTTCTGGCTTGGCCCATGAGAGGGCTAGGTTAACGAAGCAAGTCTTCTCCTCCATGGTAATTGCCACAGTGCTTTGGTCGCGTCGTCGTTCTACCTCTCAATTAAAACTTGGAGAGTATTCGAGGTGTGGTGTTCCGATTGTGCCATTTCTCCATTTCGGGCAGGCTTCGATGCTTACTTTTTTGGCTTTGATAAGGGCTTAGCGCTAGCTTCTGAAGGTCCAGATAGTGGCGCTCTTGTGTTTTTGGGGCCATGTTTGAGGTAAGGCTTTGTCAAGTCATCTGGATATTGCTTGGTTCCTTCGGGGAGTGAGTCTTCTGCGTCCTCCTCCTCATGCTATATTTCCCACTTGGGATTTAAGTTTGGCCCTCTCCATTCTTACAAGGGCACCATTTGAGCCTTTAGCTTCTTGCACATTGAAGGATTTGACACTTAAAACGGTATTTTTAGTTGCTGCCTCCGCTCAGAAGGTATCAATTGCAGGCTCTTTCTTGTAGATCTGCGTTTATGGAATTTTCTAAGGAATGGGTCGCTTTACGTCCAGTTCCTTCCTTTCTGCCTAAAGTCTTGTCATGGTTTCATGTTTCTCAGCCCGTGGTTTTGCTTGTTTTGGGTTCCTCCTCGGTTTCCGAAGATCAACGCGGCTTGCAGTGTTTGGATGTCAGGTGAGTTTTGAAGTACTGTGTGAAGGTGACTGAGACCTTTAGGCATACGGATTGAGTCTTCTGTTTGATTGGAGGATCTCGCAAAGGTCTGGTGGCATCTAAGCCTACTATTTCTAGATGGCTTAAAGAAATGATTACTTCTGCTTATCTTCTCTCTGGCAGGTCGGTACCTGAGGGCATCAAGGCTCATTCTACGAGAGGTAAAGCAGCATCGTGGGTGGAGCATTTTCTTGTCTCCCCTTAGAAATCTGTAATGCAGCTACGTGGTCGTTGTTGCATTCTTTGTCGAAGCATTACCGATTGGATGCTCAGTGTCGTCAAGAGGCTATGTTTGTTGTGAGCGTTCTTACAGCGGGATTGCTGGGGTCCCTTCCATAAAGGTTGCTGAGTCAGCTTCAAAGAGCCTGTTTAAAAGAGGCCCCTTAGATTCATAACTATATAAAGAGGAAAGGTCCCATTTAACTTTCTTTTTGAGAAGTTCCGAGAGAAGAGGACATTTCTCTGGTAAGTGAACGCTATTTTGCTTTGTGCTTTGGGAACTTAAAGATTTGGGTTTAAAGGAGGAATTGTAGGTTAGTGTTAGGCAAAATAAAAATATAAAAAGCAAATTTTATCAACTAATCTCCATAGTCTTTTCCACTTAGTTTTAAAAACTTTGTACTACAGTATTAACAGAATCTAGCAGGCACTGCAGGATCTAGTTAGTCTTCCCACCCACCCCTAGGACAACTCTTCATTTATAGTCAGTTATTGTAATTAGGGTAACAAGCAAGGAGTGCTCTTACAGAGTTTTAAATACATTTCATTACCATCTAAGAAGGAAACACTAAATAAATCATACAATCTATATATATAAAAGGCAACCCCAACGTTCTGAAGCCTCCACGGAAGTTGAGGCACCCGAGATATCCGGTGTGCCCTGGAGTGTCTGCACCGCTCTCGCGTCAAAACGTCATGACGTCAAGGGCGGAGCTATTGACACTCGAGGGCCGAAACGGCCCACAGCGAACAAGGCAAGTAGCTTCGAGGGACGGAGGGAGGGGGCCCCTTGCTAGCGCCCGTTTCATTCCGCTCAGAAACGGGCATTTTTTCCTAGTATACTATATAAACTAAAAGACACTTTTATATTAGGCTAATATCCTTAATACTGTAGCAAGTTTTAAATGATGATTGGAAAAACTCAAAAACACTAAGATGGAGTCAGCAGTCCAGCAGCGAGAGGGGTACTATCCAGGCTTTTGCATTGAGTGTCACATGTTTGATTATCTCCCAGTTGGTCAGATGTCATATGTGTGTGCCCGATGCAAAGAGCTCCTAGCTCTCAGAGAGCGTGTCCGTTCTCTTGAGGCTAGAGTAGCAGACTTGGTGGAGCTGAGGGAGACAGAGAGGTACATAGAGGAGACCTACAGGGATGTTGTAGAGAAGTCCCACCTCCAGTCTGGTAGCCCTTGTGCTACCTTGGAGGAGGGAGGTCTCCTAGAAGGAGAGCATCACCCTAGTGAAGTAAGAAGTACTCCTGTAGCCAGGACCTTCCCACCAGGGGACATACTATCCTCTCGCACCGAGGCTATGTCTCCAAGTGCTGCTCGGGAGGGAAAGGTTAGGACAGCGGTTGCAGTTGGTGATTCGATCATTAGGCATATAGATAGCTGGGTGGCTGGTGGACGTGAGGATCGCCTGGTGACTTGGCTACCTGGTGCAAAGGTGGCGGACCTCACGCGTCACCTAGATAGGATTTTAGATGGTGCTGGGGAGGAGTCAGCTGTCTTGTTTCATGTGGGTACCAATGACAGGAAAATGTGGGAGAGAGGTTCTGGAAGCCAAATTTAGGCTCTTAGGTAGAAAGCTCAAATCCAGATCCTCTAGGGTAGCATTTTCTGAAATGTTACCTGTTCCACATGCAGGGTCCAAGAGACAGGCAGAGCTCCGGAGTCTCAATGCGTGGATGAGACGATGGTGCAGGGAGGAGGGTTTTAGATTTGTTAGGAACTGGGCAACATTCTGGGGAAAGGGGAGCCTATTCCGAAAGGATGGGCTCCACCTTAACCAGGGTGGGACCAGGCTGCTGGCATCGGCATTTAAAAAGGAGAGAGAGCAGCTTTTAAACTAGAAATGGGGGAGAAGGCCAACAGTCGCTTAAAAGCGCATAGTTCGGGATAAGTTATCTTTCAAAGATATCACCAAAACAGGGAAGATAGGGTATCCTGATATTGAGGTTGCAAAAGAGACCGTAGTAGATCAGGTGTCTTTAAGTAAAAATAAAAATCAGACAAAAGATTGCAAATTAATACTGTCAAGTGTCAAGTACTGAGCATGATGTAAATAGGAACAACAAACATAGTTTGAAATGTCTATATGCGAATGCCAGGAGCCTAAGAAATAAGATGGGAGAGTTAGAATATATTGCACTAAATGAAAAATTAGATATAATAGGCATCTCTGAGACCTGGTGGAAGGAGGATAACCAGTGGGACACTGTCATACCGGGGTACAAATTATATCGTAGTGATAGGGTGGATCAAATTGGTGGAGGGGGTAGTATTGTATATTAACGAGAGCCTTGAATCAAATAGATTGAAAATTCTGCAGGAAACAAAACACATCTTGGAATCACTGTGGATTGAAATTCCATGTGTAAAGGGGAAAAGGATAGTGATAGGAGTGTACTACCGTCCGCCTGGCCAGGATGAACAGACGGATGCAGAAATGTTAAAGGAAATTAGGGACACAAACACACTGGGCAACACAATAGCAATGGGTGATTTCAATTACCCCGATATTGACTGGGTAAATGTAACATAGGGACACGCTAGGGAGGTAAAATTCCTTGATGAAATCAAGGACAGCTTTATGAGCAGCTGGTACAGGAGCCAACGAGAGAAGGAAAAATTCTAGACCTAGTCCTTAGTGCAGCGCATGATCTGGTGCGGGAGGTAATGGTGCTGGGGCTGCTTGATAACAGTGCCCCCTCCCCCAACTCCCCCTTCATTATCTCCTCAGACCCTTGCTGAATTCTTTCACAACAAGGTTCAAAAGATAAACCTTGCTTTCTCTACCTCACCACCTCTCCCTCCACTAGTCCGTCCCCCTCTCTCTCCTTCCCCTCATTCACTTTCCTCCTTTCCTGAAGTTACTATTGAGGAAACTACACTTCTCCTTTCTTCCTCAAAATGTACCACCTGTTCCTCTGATCCCATTCCTACCCACCTTCTTAATGCCATCTCTCCTACTCTTATTCCTTTTATCTGTCACATTCTCAACCTCTCACTTTCCACTGCAACTGTCCCTGCTGCCTTTAAACATGCTGTGGTCACACCTCTCCTTAAGAAGCCTTCACTTGACCCTACTTGTCCCTCTAATTACCGACCCATCTCCCTCCTTCCTTTTCTCTCCAAATTACTTGAGCGTGCTGTTCACCGCCGCTGCCTTGATTTTCTCTCCTCACATGCTATTCTTGACCCATTACAATCTGGTTTTCGCCCTCTCCACTCAACCGAAACTGCGCTTACTAAAGTCTCCAATGACCTATTACTGGCTAAATCCAGAGGTCAATATTCCATCCTCATTCTTCTTGATCTTTCTGCTGCTTTTGACACTGTCGATCACAGCATACTTCTCGATACCCTGTCCTCACTTGGATTCCAGGGCTCTGTCCTTTCCTGGTTCTCTTCCTACCTCTCCCTCCGCACCTTTAGTGTTCACTCTGGTGGATCCTCTTCTACTTCTATCCCTCTGCCTGTCGGCGTACCTCAGGGTTCTGTTCTTGGTCCCCTCCTCTTTTCTATCTACACTTCTTCCCTTGGTTCATTAATCTCATCCCATGGCTTTTCCTACCATCTCTATGCTGATGACTCCCAAATCTACCTTTCTACCCCTGATATCTCACCTTGCATCCAAACCAAAGTTTCAGCGTGCTTGTCTGACATTGCTGTCTGGATGTCTCAACGCCACCTGAAATTAAATATGACCAAAACCGAGCTTCTCATTTTCCCCCCCAAACCCACCTCCCCACTCCCCCCGTTTTCTATTTCTGTTGATGGCTCTCTCATTCTCCCTGTCTCCTCAGCTCGAAACCTTGGGGTCATCTTTGACTCTTCTCTCTCCTTCTCTGCTCATATCCAGCAGACCGCCAAGACCTGTCGTTTCTTTCTTTACAACATCCGTAAAATCCGCCCCTTTCTTTCCGAGCACTCTACCAAAACCCTCATCCACACCCTTGTCACCTCTCGTTTAGACTACTGCAATCTGCTTCTTGCTGGCCTCCCACTTAGTCACCTCTCCCCTCTCCAGTCGGTTCAAAACTCTGCTGCCCGTCTCATCTTCCGCCAGGGTCGCTTTACTCATACTACCCCTCTCCTCAAGACCCTTCACTGGCTCCCTATCCGTTTTCGCATCCTGTTCAAACTTCTTCTACTAACCTATAAATGTATTCACTCTGCTGCTCCCCAGTATCTCTCCACACTCGTCCTTCCCTACACCCCTTCCCGTGCACTCCGCTCCATGGATAAATCCTTCTTATCTGTTCCCTTCTCCACTACTGCCAACTCCAGACTTCGCACCTTCTGTCTCGCTGCACCCTACGCCTGGAATAAACTTCCTGAGCCCCTACGTCTTGCCCCATCCTTGGCCACCTTTAAATCTAGACTGAAAGCCCACCTCTTTAACATTGCTTTTGACTAGTAACCACTTGTAACCACTCACCTCCACCTACCCTCCTCTCTTCCTTCCCATTCACATTAATTGATTTGATTTGCTTACTTTATTTTTTGTCTATTAGATTGTAAGCTCTTTGAGCAGGGACTGTCTTTCTTCTATGTTTGTGCAGCGCTGCGTATGCCTTGTAGCGCTATAGAAATGCTAAATAGTAGTAGTAGTAGTACATAGGAAATAAAATAAGTTAGCGTTTAACTTTAAAAAAGGACTATGATAAAATGAGAAGAACGGTGAAAAGAAAACTCAGAGGAGCGACTGCGAGGGTCAAAAATGTACATCAGGCGTGGTAGATGATGTTTAATGTGAGCAAGTGCAAAGTGATGCATGTGGGAAAGAGGAACCTGAATTATAGCTACGTCATGCAAGGTTTCAAGTTAGTCACGGACCAAGAAAGGGGTCTAGGTGTTGTCGTTGATGATAACGTTGAAACCTTCTGCTCAGTGTGCTGCTGCGGCTAAGAAAGCAAATAGAATGTTAGGTATTATTAGGAAAGTAATGGAAAACAAAAATGAGCATGTTATAATGCCTTTGTATCGCTCCATGGTGCGACCTCACCTCGAATATTGTGTTCAATTCTGGTTGCCGCATCTCAAAAAAGATAAAGTGGAATTAGAGAAGGTGCAGAGAAGGGCGACTTCTCTATGAGGAAAGGCTAAAGCGGCTAGTGCTCTTCAGCTTGGAGAAAGGGGGGCTGAGGGGAGATATGATAGAGGTCTATAAAATAATGAGTGGAGTTGAACGGGTAGATGTGAAGCGTCTGTTCACGCTTTCCAAAAATACTAGGACTAGGGGACATGCGATGAAGCTACAATGTAGTAAATTTAAAACGAATCAAAGAAACTTTTTCTTCACTCAACGTGTAATTAAACTCTGGAATTCGTTGCCAGAGAATGTGGTAAAGGCAGTTAGCTTAGCGGAGTTTAAAAAAGGTTTGGACGGCTTCCTAAAGGATAAGTCCATAGACCGTTATTAAATGGACTTGGAAATGGTATTCGAAGCTGACGAGTTGGAGAAACTTAATGAATTCTCTGTAAACCTGGAGGATGTAACGGGGTAGTTCTACAAACTGAAGAGTAGCAAATCTCCTGGACCGGATGGTATTCATCCCAGAGTACTGATAGATCTGAAAAATGAGCTGGCAGAGCTATTGTTAGAAATATGTAATTTATCCTTAAAATCGAGTGTGGTACCGGAAGATTGGAGGGTTGCCAATGTAACACCGATTTTTAAAATAGGTTCCAGAGGAGATCCGGGAAATTATAGACCAGTGAGGCTGACGTCGGTGCCGGGCAAAATGGTAGAGACTATTATTAAGAACAAAATTACAGAGCATATTCAAAAACATGGATTAATGAGACAAAGCCAACATGGATTTAGTGAAGGGAAATCTTGCCTCACCAATCTACTATATTTCTATGAAGGGGTGAATAAACATGTGGATAAAGGTGAGCCGGTTGATATTGTGTATCTGGATTTTCAGAAGGCGTTTGACAAAGTACCTCATGAAAGACTCCAGAGGAAATTGGAGTGTCATGGAATAGGAGGTAGTGTTCTATTGTGGTTTTAAAACTGGTTAAAAGATTAGAAAACAGAGTAGGGTTAAATAGTCAGTATTCTCAATGGAGAATGGTAGATAGTGCGGTTCCCCAGGGGTCTGTGCTGGGACCGCTGCTTTTTAACTTATTTATAAATGACCTAGAGATGGGAGTAACTAGTGAGGTAATTAAATTTGTTACATTTGTACCCCGCGCTTTCCCACTCATGGCAGGCTCAATGCTGCTTACATATTATATACAGGTACTTATTTGTACCTGGGGCAATGGAGGGTTAAGTAAATTTGCTGATGACACAAAGTTATTCAAATTCGTTAAATTGTGGGAGAATTGTGAAAAATTACAAGAGGACCTTACGAGACTGGGAGACTGATTTGTGTAAATGGCAGATGACGTTTAATGTGAACAAGTGCCAAGTGATGCATGTGGGAAAGAGGAACCCGACTTATAGCTACGTCATGCAAGATTCCACGTTAGAGTCACGGACCAAGAAAGAGATCTAGGTGTCGTCGTTGATGATACGTTGAAACCTTCTACTCAGTGTGTTGCTCCGGCTAATAAAGCAAATAGGTATTATTAGGAAAGGAATGGAAAACAAAAATGAGGATGTTATAATGCCTTTGTATCACTCCATGGTGCGACCGCACCTCGACTATTATGTTCAATTATGCTAGCCGTATCTCAAAAAAGATATAGTGGAATTAGAAAAGGTGCAGAGAAGGGCGACGAAGATGATAAAGGGGATGGGACAACTTCCCTATGAGGAAAGGCTAAAGCGGCTAGGGCTCTTCAGCTTGGAGAAAAGGCGGCTGAGGGGAGATGATAGAGGTCTATAAATAATGAGTGGAGTTGAACGGGTAGATGTGAAGCGTCTGTTCACGCTTTTCAAAAATATTAGGACTAGGGGGAATGCAATGAAGCTAAACTGTAGTACATTTAAAACGAATCTGAGAAAATGTTTCTTCACTCAACATGTAATTAAACTCTGGAATTCGTTGCCAGAGAATGTGGTAAAGGCGGTTAGCTTAGCGGAGTTTAGAAAAGGTTTGGATGGCTTCCTAAAGGAAAAGTCCATAGACCGTTATTAAATGGACTTGGGGAAAATCCACTATTTCTGGGATAAGCAGTATAAAATGTTTGTATTTTTTTGTGATCTTGCCGGGTATTTGTGACCTGGATTGGCCACTGTTGGAAACAGGATGCTGGGCTTGATGGATCTTTGGTCTTTCCCAGTATGGCAATACTTATGTACTGCTTTGTTACTTCCCATCAGTTGCATTCTGGGCTGGTCCAGAGGGACACTAAGGAAGGAGAAATTAGATCTTATCTGCTAACTTGGTTTCCTTTAGTCCCTCCGGACTGGCCCAGATACCTCCCTTTAGTTTCTGTTGTCAGTAACTTTTTGGTTTAGGTGTTTTTTTCCCCCGGAGAACTGCTTTGCTAGATTGCTGTTCTTTTCATGACAAAAAAAAAAAAAATAATAATTTTCTACCTGTTTGGTTCAGGCACATTGTACAAGAGACATATGTTTAATGTTACTATGTACGGGGTGGGGTGGCTGCTGAAGTTTCCCTGTGGCACAGAATGAGCTTTCTTTTTCTTCTGCTTTATTATGATAATACTGAGTGTAGTTACAGTTGGCCAGGGCTCTTAATTGCTCTCTCTAGAGTCAGTTTTCAGTCTCCACCTACTGGAAGGCGGGCACAACCCATCAGTTGCATTCTGGGCTGGTCCGGAGGGAGTAATGGAAAGCAAATTACTACTTGACGTTTAGCAGGTAAGATCTAATTTCTCCTTAATCTGCATCTATATTGAGCCCAGTCTATTAAATATGGCACCGAGCAGGACTTGCTTTAAGGATGTGCCGTCTACTCTGTTGCACAGGGATCAGGTAGCAGCTTTACAGGTAATTTTTTTTTTTACCAGTCATGAAGGATGCTTCCAAACGCACTCATCTTAAGAGGAAGAGACAAGAACATAAGTGTTGCCATATGGGACAGAGTGAAGGTCCATGAAGCCCAGTATCCTGTTTCCAACAGTCGCCAATCCAGGTTGTAAGTACCTGGCAAGATCCCAGAACAGTAGAATACATTTTATGCTGCTTATCCTAGAAATATCACAAAACAACTAACAGAGTGTCTTGAACGAGTTAGCTATATAGAAGGACTATATAGGTTAACTATGTGAGGTAGAGTCTCATATAGCTGACACAGCTGTTCTCATTTCACTCTAAGGTCAATCGCTTGCTCGTGTTCATTGATTAATCATAGACTCATCCCCCTCCACCTTATATCCAAATTCAAATTAAATAATGAGTAGATCTTGTGACTCCTTAGCCACTCTCATTATTGCTTGTTAATACACTCGAGACTTATCTTATGCAGGTTGGTGAGCTCTTACATCCCAACAGGTCCCCGTTTCGTTTAACTTTGTCAAGGGGGAGTATCGCCAAATCTGTCAATAAAAGAGAGTGGGGTCAAATATACTATCTCTTCATCACTTACTCGTTACATTTTCTCAATGGTGCCTCCGGCTTACCGGATTTCTGCCTACAGCATCTGTGTGTGCTTGCTCTCTCACATTACAAAACCAAAATGGCGATAGCGTTCTTATATTAGTTCAGAACCGGAAACAGCTGTTTCAACTCACACCCCCTCTGGCTACATCAAAAGAAACAGCCCCAATGAATGTAAGTATTAAGCCCATTGGGTTCTACTGTGTCCAGTGTGAAAATCCAAAATGTTTTGCGTTGTAAATGGAATGGCCACTGTTGGAAACAGGATGCTGGGCCTGATGGACCTTTGGTATGTCCCGGTATGCAAATACCTATGTACTTATGACAAGAGCATGCCTGAAGTGGCATCAGCATTTGACAACACAAGGCGAGTGCCATAATGGTCAAATGAAAGTGGTGTTAGCCTTCTGGGCGGATGATATTTATGAGATGTTACGGGTTGTGGCCCGCAGTATATTTTTAGTTTTCTGCATGTCAGCAACTCTGGTTGTGGCATTGGGCAGTAGATGCAGCATCAAAGTCATGTCTATTTAAACTGCCCTTTTGGGGCAAGTGGTGAGAAAATCTCACTAACTTGGTGAAAGAACTGGAGGAAGCTAATCCACAGCAGTTATGGAAGGATAAGCTGAAAGCGTTTGGTTGTCCGTCTTCAGGGGGCTCCTGGTCATGATTTTGAGACAACAGATGGTACTGGCCTGGTTGTCAGCATTATGGTGAGAAGTCCTGCTTTCAGGTATGTCAGTCAAGTGCCCGATGTCCCCAGCGGTTTAAAACGATGTGAGTCTGGTCCATGCTTCTCTTCCTCCGGTGGGAGGGCATCTTTAGGAGTTTTGGGAGGGGTGGGCCAAAATCACATCAGTGGGTTTGTATATTCCTTCAGAAGGCTACAAGTTGGAGTTCTGCCTTGTCATTCTTCTCTTCTTACTGTTTCCTTTTTGAAAGGTAACCAAGGAGGTCAAGGTTTCATGCCACCGTAGATTCCTTGCTGATGCTCTGGGCTATTGTTCAGGTCCACAGGCTGAACAGACAAGGCAAATACTCTATCTTCTTCATTGTCCCAAAGAAGGAAGGCACCTTCCGTCCGGTCTTAGATTTCAAAGATCTAAACCGTATGGAGACACTAAGCCTTGGTTTAAGCAGGAGAATTTCTCACTACCCTCGATCTCAAGGAGGCATACTTGTACATCCGTGCAGGAGCAATTAGAAAAAATGCCCGATGACTCCAGGAGGGTTTCGAAGCCTCGGGAGCTACTGCACCACCAGTTTTATTAAATTGAATTGAGTGGGGGGATTTGTTGTGACCTGAGAAGGGTCTATTTATTGAAATTTTAGTTCTGCTGAAATCAGGGCGTTTGTGTGATCGTGCATGCGTGAACGCACGTGCATATGGTGCATTTTTTAAATTAATATGAGCCCAGATGTTGCCGGATGATAAGGGCTGTTTGACTCAGGTGACCCTTAAACTGCGCAAGAACTCAGGCGCTGTGAGGTCACCGGAGACCTGCACCGACACCTACTTACAAAAAATAATTACAAATTAATTTAAGAAGTGTGTGCAAGAGCTTTGGTAATGGTATTTAGATGTGGGAAGTTTGCATATGTGTGCTATGTTTTCATTTGGGGTCTGGCTTTATGCAAATCAGTCAATTTTTATAGAGTTCTATTTTGGGTATTTAAGGGTCTAATTAGATGAAACATTTTACATAATTCACGTTATAGGACTGCTCTAATCTGAATTATATAGTTTAAATCCAAAAATTAAGGTTTTAAGTAATATTTTTAATTAAAATAGAGTAATGGAATGTTAGTGTGGAGCTGAGTGTTTGAAAGGAGCTCTCTGATTGGCTGCATTGTTCAGGAAGCGGGTGAAAGCTTGGCTCTTCAACCAGGCCTTTAATGGAAGAAATAACTAACTTGTTAGTCTCACTCACACACACAAGGAGTGACTCGGGCTGCCTATACTGCAGCAGGACATGTTTATACACTCCTACCCTAGCTGAGATAACCATTTCTCTGACCTCATGTGCCACTTTCTTTAAATCAGTCACCTTACCTTCTAACTTTTCGTACTTTCTTACCTATCTACATGTTATATCAATTATAATGTTCTATTGCGTATTGTGTTGACATTGTAAGTAGTATATACTATGCCATACTTTGTACTGTTATTTGAACATTTTTACATAAGTACATAAGCAATGCCACACAGGGAAAAGACCAAGGGTCCAGCATCCTGTCCACAACAGCGGCCAATCCAGGCCAAGGGCACCTGGTGAGCTTCCCAAACGTACAAACATATTGTTTTACTGCTGTAATTGTCTATTGCTCATGTTTGATCTATTCTTACTGTACACCACCTTGAGTGAATTCCTTCAGAAAGGCGGTAAATAAATCCTAATAAATAAATTTACCCATATGACTATCGCATCAGAGGTTTCTGTTGTGCTGGGCTGTCATTTCCATTTCAGGGCTTTTCCCTACGGTCTTGCTACAGCTCCAAGAACGTTTTGACCTTGTTCAAAACAGATACAACTATAAATCTTGATAAACAAAAATCCAAATGATCAGATCTTATACATAAAAGTAAATATGAAGTCCATCATAAATTTGTTTCCCATTTTCCCCCTCTCCCCCTTTACAAACCCCCCTATGACAAACATTTTTATCAGTGGGAGTACAACAATGGCAATACAGTATCAAAAGTGACACATTATGAAGACCAAGTCCATCTTTTTTTCTCTGCCCCCTCCCCTCCAACCCACTGCCCACTGTTATCAGGAATACAGAAGTGTGTCAATACGGTTCAAGAAATTATTATTTTTTGGGGGAAAATAGCTCTAGAGCAACTCGCCACTGTTTATAATTTAAGAGCAGGTGCTGCATTTATAAGTTTTAGGATATTAATTTCTCCACCAATCACCAAAGGTGATAATTGCAATAAATTAAATAAATTAAGTATATATAAAAGATACCATATACTCAGAACACAAAGAGACCGTATTTTTAGCTTCAAAAAGGTTGATTTAATATACAATTGCACACGAGAGGTAGGTTTTAAGAGATCTTTACAGATAATCTGTGCATAAAATAGAACAAAGTAGCAGGTAGGTTAACTTACAAGTCCTTGTTACAAGCATGCTGTGGTCCAGCTGATTGATGAGCACATGTTGAGGAGCAAGGCATCAGGGCTTCTGCAGTGAGTGGATCTGAGTTGCTTGCAGCTGAAGAGAATCTGAGTTGCTTGCAGTTGAAGAGAATCTGAATCTTGGGAAACAGCTTTTGCTTTTATACCTTGCAAGCTGCAGGAGGATATGCCATGTGGATCTTTGTCCTGGTTTCCACACGACCCTTGGGCATTTGCAATGCATTGTGGTATCTTGGTCTCATGTCTGCACACGACCCCTGAGTCCTGGTCTCATGTCTTATGACATCACGAGACTTGCTGTCTGGATTTTGCTGGCAAATGGTCTTTTGATGTCCTGCTCAGTCTCTGGGGCAGATACACATTACAAGTCCTTCCTTTCTGCACATGTCTGAAAGCTGATGGGAGGGGCAGGTATACCTTTGACAAGCAAATGTCCTGTTTATGCTTTTCCTCTGAGTTCTTTGTTTTCAATGGGGTATTCAGGTGCCCACCTTAGTCAATCTTTTGTTAGGTGGGAGGGCAGAGGAAGCTCTCTTGTGTTTAAGTGTTTGTAATTAACTATCCCTGCTATCAGAAGTTCCCGGAAAAAGGGATGGGGAGAGAGGGGCTTGAAATGAAACTATTCTCTCTGCTGCAGTGTCAAATATATATTTTTAAAAGCTGCACAAATATATTGGTGTATATATATGTATCTGATCCAACAAAACATCATGCTACACATTTAATTCTGATTGGCTTATACCATAACAAATACAGAATCTATCCCCTATCCCCCTTCCCATCCCACATATAAACCTGTACTATGCATCTTTTCCGTCTGCACCCCCAAGTGGTCTGTATTGTTATAACCCCCTGGCAAAGCAGAATGGGCACATCAGCAAAGTAGTCCCCAAAACCTTTATCTCCCTTGCCCCAGTATCATCAACCAGATAAAATACTGCTATTAAGAGGGTAAGGCCAGGTAATACTACGGAGAATGACCTACAAAGGCCATTTAAATTAAGACTTCTACTCCTGGGCGGACAACGAGTCCAAATATTGGTTCCAGAGCTTCAAAAACCTAGTTTTACATTTATAAGATCCCCTCACCTCCTTTGGCTCCCATGTTATCAAAGTATGTACCAAACTGCGTCAGTGCCAAAATATAGATGGGTCAGCCGAGGTCCAAGACTGCAATATACATTTTCGTTACAAAAGACATAATTTTCGAAACAGCAAGGTACTGGTGGCAGTGGAGCCTGTAGAGGATCCCGGGGAGGCCAACACCAGTTGTCTGGCGTGTACCCCCAATCCTACAACGCAAAATCGACTTCAGGTATGTAACCACTTTGCTTCAAAAGCATCTTTCCACGACACAGTCCCAAAAAGCATGGTAAATAATATTATCTGACACTTGACATTTTAAGCAAAGGGGCAATGGCAAGCCCTCCGCGCGAAATGGATGAACTTGAGAACAATAAGCCTGAAATAGGACTCGAAAAAAACATTCTCTGTAGCTGGCATTGCTAGTGAGTCATGGTATGCCCTGAATAGATAATATATCCCATGAATCCATGGGTACACCAAGATCTCTCTCCCATTTATGTTGAAGGGGTTCTAAGTCTTTAGCACTCTCAAACTTCCACAAGGCCTTATGAAGCCCTGAGACAGTAGTCGTCATAGGTCAGATAGCATCAAAAAAATCCCGCATACTGGCATGATTCTCATATCAAAGTTCTTTTCCTCCACACAGAGCCTGCAGGATAGTAGACTTCTATAAGCAAAGTTAAGCAAACGGCAGATGACTACTTAGGGTCTTGTGGATGTCTGTTGGCGGGACCCACTCGGTGGGTCCGTTCCACTTGTAGTAAACCAAAGACTTGAAGCTTCAATTGTTGACAGTCAAGACTACAAAAAGCCCCGTAGTTCCTGTTCCTCAATGGTCTCAGGCAGACCCACAAAGTGAAGGTTATTCCGTCTGGATCTGTTTTCCAGAGCCTCAGTTTTATCCTCGTACGTGGCCACAAATTTCTGCAGTTGAGAATGTTCTTCCTCCATTTAGTCACTCGGTCCTCAAGCTCCACATGTCTCTGTTTATAGTTGCCAGATCAGTATTGAGCCGTTCCAAATTACTGTGCAATTGCTCTAACTTGGAGTCGATAGGGCTTAATCGTTTGTCCAGCAAAGTTTCCTTAGCCCCAGTTACCTCAGCCTCCACCTTCGCCACCCAGGCTGACCCAAACTTTCAGGGGCCGCAATTTTATCATGTGGTCTGGGTTTGTCTTTGTCTTTACAGAGCCCTTTTGCAGCCATAGATGGCAAGAGAGCTAGCAAACTGCCCTTTATCAAACAGTGATCCAGCCCAGGTTGCTGGAGCAGAGAAGTTTGGGTCCAATACGCTGCTACCAGCGGGATTTGCGATGAGGCAGCAGGAACAGAGTTTTCAGCGATCGCGGCGTCTACTGTTTTTCTGGTTACAAACCTTTACCAATATTATGGTAGTGGCGTTTTTCCTTCGCCACCAGGGATTCAGTTCACCCATATCTTGATAACTGGCTTATTCGTACGTCACCCTATTCTGACAACATGGTGGTGATGGTCAAAGTTGTTGGTCTTTTGCAGTTGCTGGATTTGATGATCAATTTCGAGATGAGCATACTAACTCCATTGCAGGCACTGGATTATCTGGGCATTCTATTCAACTCAGCATGGGAGAGGATCTTTCTCACAGAGCACAGGAGGTTGAAGCTGGTTCAAGAGATTAGTCTCCTCAGTCGATGCAGGCCCGGGGTCTGTGTCCAGATTCTGGAGTCAATGACTGCGGCTATGGAAGTGATTCCTTGGGCAAGGGCTCGTATGTGGCTATTCTATGAGTCTCTTCTCAGTCACTGGTCTCAGATAAGTACCACCTTCATCTTCCTTGGATGCTGGCTGCCAGACAGAATATGCAGAGGTGGTTGTCGCCAAGAATTCGATCGTCGAAGCTCCCTTTCCTATAGCACAATGGAAGGTGGTGACGTCGCCAACAAGTCAGGTTGGGGAGCTCATTACAAGTTCCATCTGGCACAAGGCACCTGGACAGACACATTTGTGGTCAATTAAATTGCTTTGAGCTCGGTGCATTATGAAATGCCTTACGCAACTTTGTTCCCTTTCTGGCAGGGTCCCTGGTCCGAGTTTTCTCAGACAATGTGGTGTCTTATATCAACAAGTAAGGTGGGATCCGGAGTCATCTGATGGTGGTGGAGGCGGAGTCCTGCATTATGAGTTGGACGAAGAAAAATCCTTTCTTGTTGACAGCTCACAACTTGGGGTCCTTGAATGTGGAAGCAGATTTTCTGTGCAGGCACTTCTTGGACCCAAGGTTATGGGAACTATCCAGCCAGGGGTTTTGGCTGATAGAGGGCCGATTGGGGTTCTCTGCTTGATGGGAACAAAAATGAATGTCATAGTACCCAAGTTCTTCATCCGTCAGAGCCATGCTTGATGGCGATCGATACCCTACTGCAGCCCCGACTAGAAGCACATCTACTGTATGTTTTTCCTCCTTGGCCTATGGTAGGCTACGTATTGAAAAGGATCAATTTCACTGGAGTTGAATAGTTCTCGTAGCCCTGGATTGTCTGCGGGATCCTTGGTACACAGACCTGATTTGACTACTGGATGGAAGGCCTCTCCATCTTCCGCAGGTATACAGCCTACTGAACCAACGTCTGGTGTTCATGGAGGATTTGTGTCCCTTTAGTGTTATAGCTTGGCTGTTGAAAGGGCTTGGTTGAGATAAAGAATTTATTCTGATTTGGTCATTAGTACCTTGCTTCAGGCTCAGAAACGCTCTACATCCATGGCGTATGCAAGGTTGTGAAGGAAGTTCGAGGACTTCTGTTCCGAGTGTAGATTTTCTCTCTTCTCTGCTCATCACACATTTCCAAGCATTTCTTTAGGCATGTCTTCTGAAAGGATTGGTGTTTGACTCTAAAAGTTCAGGTTGCGCTTTGTCCTTTTTCATGAGCCGACTGTAGAAGCTGTCTCTTGTGGCTCACCCAGATATTCAATTCTTGTGGGAAGTAGGCCGCTTGCTTCTTCTCTTTTGTACGCTGTGTCCAGAGTGGAACCTTAATTTAGTCCTGTGGGCTCCTCAGAAGCCTCCTTTTGACCTGCTCCAGAAGGTCTCCTTGAAAGATCTTAGGCTAAAGACAGCATTCTTAGTGGTGGTTGAGGTAGCACATAGGGTTTTGGAGCTTCAGGCTCTCTTGGCCGGATCTGTTTCTTTGCTTTTCAGAGGTGGGAATCTCCCTATTTGTGGTTCCTTCCTTTCTTCTGAAGATGGTATCTGCATTTCATCCCAACAAATTTGTGGAGCTTTCTTCCTTTCACAGAGAGGACACTGAGGCTCTGTGTTCTTCCTTGAAGCTTCTCAATGTGCGTATTTAGATAGCTGGAGTTCATGAATGAGTTTCACAAATTGGTCTGATTGTGCGTTTTGGTATACAGAGACTTGGCCTCATGGCTTCCAAACCCACAATTGCTAAATAGCTGAAGGAGATTATTGTTAACCTATTTGCTTGCGGGGGAGCAGGTTCCTCAGGCCTTGGAGGCTCGTTCTACAAAATGTACAGTGACATCCTGGGTGGAGACTTACTGTCTCTGGCAGATACTTGGAATGTGACAATGTGGTTGACTGTGTACTTTTGCCAAGCACTACAGAGTGGATGTTTGTGGCATGCTCAGTAGCCCATTTTGGAATTTTGGTCCTCAGAGCATCGGCACTAGGATCCCACTACTCTTGGGCTTGCTTTTTGAACATACCGTAGGTTCTGGAATAGTATAAAGCTACATAATGGATGGAGAAATTAGTGATAATTTTCTTTCATTAGTCCTTTTCACTATTCTAGAGGCCTGTGCAAGGTTTCTGAGATGTTTAATTGGTACATAGTAATGGGTCATAACGACTGTTCACCTTGCATGGTGTTTCCTGAATATTTATTTTCTACAGGTTGTCCAGAGATGAAAGGTCTACATATACTTGGTCATCTTGTTAACGGTAGGTTAGCGAGTTGTTTAAGGTGGTTATGTGTGTTCTGCTTGTCTACATAAATACTAAGTAGCTGGACTGGATTCCTAGAAAGATCTCTGCTCAGTTTTCAGCTCTCTATCTCCACCTGCTGGCTGATGGACACAACTATCCCACATGTTCTGGAATAGTGGGATGTACTAATGGAAAGAGTGTTTTCATATAAGACCTAATTTTTTTTAAGGTGCCTCCCCCGCCCCCAAACAAAGCACAAATGGGGGTGGTGTGGGGAGGACTGAGAGTCAGTTGTCAGGTGGGATAGGTTCCAACTGTTGACATGTGGCCAGTTCAGATATTTAAGGGTCTTCAATAGCACTCTGTAGGAAGTAGAGTTCCAGTTAATGATGAGGATGAGCAATGGTCATCTTCTCCTGGAGGGAAATACTTTTGGACATGATTTTGTAGGCACTGTAAACATTAAGTATTGTGAAGCAGTCAGGAGTTAGGGGCTGAGGGGGATCCCGTTTTCGAGGGTATTCTTAAATGCACCAAGGCATTTCTAGTGCATCAGCCAGTGTAAGGCCTTATTTTAGTGGAGTGGGGTGCTCCATCCTTTGGGTTGGAAAGGCTCTATCCTTCATTTCAGGAGGAAAAGGAGAAGCTGAAGTTACCCAAAGGAGATGGTTGTACAGCTCTTAAGTACCTGCAGGATTGTAAGCTTGTGTCATCTCTCAAACAAATTTTTGAAGTGGGGGCCTTAAGACTTCAGCTAACAATTTGCAGTATCTGTATGTCTAGGACATGTTTGCATCGATTCAGTCTCAAGGAAATGGGATCAGATGAGTTCAAAAAGGGATGCTGGCTTGAATTCGATATAGCTTTGTATAAAGGCATCTGCTTCATGTCTCATTTAGACTTCCATCTAAGCTAGGAGGCTTCTGTGGCTATGGAATTGGTCTGCAGATGTGACATCTGACATAACTTAGTAGACTTTTCTTTAGGGGAAACGATCTGGAAGAGGCAAGGCTCCCCTGAGGAGAAGCTAAGGTTTTCTTCTCACTCTGTGCTAGGAAGGAATAGGTTCTGAGATGCTAGACATTACTGTTTAGGCAAAACAAGCTCTACTCAGGTATCCTGTTTTTGGTTTGACTTCAAGAGAGGCTCTCAGAGTCTGGAGCACAGTAAAATATTAGAGGAGCACCCCTCAACATAACATAGTGTGTTGGCTATCTGTCTTTTATGAGGAGTGGGCCTGGACATCTGACCGGTGTGTTCTTGAGGTGGTAGGAAGAGGTTTAATGTTGTAGATTCCCCGTCCTCACCTCACAGGTAATCTGTTGCAGGCTGGATAAAAAATGTGGAGGCAGTGGCTTTGTTGAAGAGACTACTAGACTTAGGAGCAGTGGGAAATGAGATGTTAGTCCATCTACTTTGTAGCCATGATGAAAGAAGGCTCTTTCCAACCCAACCTGGATTTGAAGAGGATAAACCAGGTTCTCCAGATTCCTCACTTCAGGATAAAAACACTGCGATCAGTCTTTTCAGCAGTGAGCTCAGGAGAGTTCCTCATGGTTTTATTTATTTATTTGTAGCATTTATACCCCGTTGTTTCCCGCTCGATAGCAGGTTTAGTGCGGCTTACAATGTATGGGTACAAAGTATCATAGAGATAACAAAATGTATGGGTACAAAGTATCACAGAGGTAACATAATCAGGCATATTTTCAAAGCACTTAGCCTTCCAAAGTTCCATAGAAACCTGTGGAACTTTGGAAGGCTAAGTGCTTTGAAGATATGCCTCAATGTATGGGTAAAAAATGTTATAGAGATAACACAATTGTATTAGATGTGTGGGGAAGGATTGAGGTATGGTTAATGTTAATGTTGTGGATTAGGTTCGTAAATTAGGTTGGGTTGTTTGGATAGGCTTGTTTGAAGCCTATTTGCACATTCCAATCTGAATACCAACTCAAAAGATGCCTAAGGTTTGCCATCCTTTGTCAACACCAGTTCCAAGCTCTTTCTTATGGGCTGACCACAACTTCTTCCCCCTCCTCAAACCTTTTCCAAGATTATAGTGGTAGTTGCAGCAGTGCTGTGCAGAGGAGAAGCTCTAGTAAATCTGAATCTAGACAATTGGTTTATCAGGGCAAAGTCAGAGATGGAGAATTGGCAGGCTACTGCTTGAATAGTCAATCTTGAGGAAAGCAAATTGGAACTCTTTCAATACATAGAGTATCTAAGAGGTTGTTTCTTTTACTCGTTTAGGAATATTCCTGCCAAACAGAGGATGTTCAAGCTCCCAGCCTCAGATAAGAGGTCTTATGGTGAAGAAAGGCGCCTTCTACCTGGGATTATATTTTGGTGCTATGTTCAGTGACAGTGACTGTCTTGTTGCATGGGTTTGGGTCCATTTGTAGGCCCTCTAGTTGTCACTTTGAAAGTTGATGGTTTGTGCAGTATCAAAGTTACAAGATGCTCCTTTGATGGGCTGTAGAGTCCAAAGCTCATATGAAATGGTGGTTAAATACACGGAACCAAGTAAAGAACATAGATTAGGAAGTTCTTGATTAGTTGTTGACGCAGACGAGTCTCGCGAGTTAGGAAACTTTTTGTCTGGGCCAGGTAGCTCAGGGATAGTGTACGTGAACGAGGCAATGTGTCCAATAAACCACTTGGTAACTCAGGCCATTTAGAAAATATTGCACACTTTCCAGATTTTAGTTGAGTAAGGTAGTCAGAATCTTTTTCACGAATGCCACAGCAGTGGTTTGTCAGCTGGCAGTGAGGAATGAGAAGTAGCAAAAAACTTCCTTGTTGCTTTCAGTGGGTCAAGACATTTCCAGTGCACATTGCTCTGTCTGAACATACAAACAGATTTTCTGAGCAGGCATGGTTTGAATCCAGAAGCTGTCGCAGCAGGTATTTGTCATAAAACAAAACTGTTGGGGGATCCTAGTGATGGATTTGATGGTGTTGATAGGACACCAAGATGCCCCTATATTTTTCAGCCATCAGAAGGAGTACAGCCAGGAAATCTCAGAAGATGGAGGTAGAGAAAAACTGATCTCTGCCAGTGAACTCACCTGGTTCTCATTGGAAAACTTCCAGTATTTTCTATATCTTGAAGTCTGTTTGCCCTCTCAGGAAGAGGGTTCCGTTCCCTTCACTTGGAAACTACACAGGTTGGACGTTTTGGAGGACATTGCTACCTGGAGGAGACCAATGAATTTTGTCTGTCCGATCTGATCTTTTCTTTGTGCAAGGGCCAAGGCAGACTTCAAAGCCACTATTGTGAGTTGGATCAAGGCAGCTAGAGAGTCCATCTATGTTGGTAGAAATCAGTTCAGTGCCTCTGGGTTTGAAAGCCTATTTGGTGAGGGCCCAGGCAGTCTCGTGGATGGAGGCCCAGAAGGTTGCTCCAGAGGAGATCTATAGGGCTGCAGAGTGGTCATCACTTCATTCCTTTATGATGCATTACAGATTGGATGTGCTGACAGGGCTTGCTCAGGGAGCTTTGTCTTCCCTTGTCCAGTAGTTCCTCTTGGGTACATACCACTTGTTCAGAACAGTGAAGCCAGATGACTTGGAATTTGAAATTGTTTTACCCTGATAATTTCCTTTCCTTTAGTTGGCTGTACCATTCTGAAGCCCACCCTCAGAAGACCAAGGCTCGACACTTTCCTTTTTCAGTTAAAAAAATAAAAACAAGAAACATGAAATAACAATGAGTCAGTCGATGATGCAGTGTAGTGAGTGCCACAGATGTGGTGGTATACTTTCTCGATGATCATTTCAGCTGCAGTGGATGATTGGCTTTGGGATGTGTATTACAAAGGGACCACCTGCTGCTTTAGCAGATGCATACTGAAGTTTTCACTGGAAGATATCTGCTTCTCTCTACTTTCATCTGCTGGTAGGAGGGGATTACACCCACTTGTTTAGAATGGTGCATCCAGTTGAAAGGAAATTATCATTAAGACGTAATTTTTACTTTTCCTGTGGTATCTTCTGGGTTGTGTATTGCAAAAGGTGGCCCTTCATCCTGGATAGGTAATGCTGGATTGGCCTAGACATCCATGGTATTTAGATCTGATCTACCTTCGAGGGTGGTGGGGGGGGGGGGGGCGACTACTTTGAAGTTCCCACAGGAGAATCCTCCTCATACGGGGGCCAGTTCTCATGGGCAAGCCATCTCACTTTGTCTCATGAGTTGGTTTTTTAGAGAGAGCGATGATGAGGAAAAGTTACATGAGTGGGATTATCAAGAATGTTGCAGGGAAGGATGAGGTCCCCACTTTGCTAGCCTGTGCAAGGATCTATAGAGAGTTTTTGAAGCTTAAGTCTATAGAGCAAGGCTTTTTCTGTTTTGGGCTTCTATTGCGCAGGTTTTGTTTATGACTTCTTTGAAGGTGCATTTAGTGAAGTTGACTTGTTTGTAAATTTGCTTGGAGGGGACTTTGTTGATTTAGCACCTGGATGTGGTGCTTGATTACATCAGTGTTTCCAAAATCCAGTCCCCTTGCCAATCAGGTTTTCAGGATATCCGCAATGTATATGCATGAACTTGATTTGCATGCACTGCCTCCATTATATGCAATTTTCTTCTTGCATATTCATTGTGGATATCCTGAAAACTTGACTGACAAGGGGTACTCCAGGACCGGACTTGAGAAACACTGGGTTAAAACACTCATTGTGTCCACCAGTATCGTCTGATGGTTCTGGTGTAGATTTTCAGCTTGGTTCTGCAGGTACGTAAGTCTTTGCCCTTTCAGTCTTTGAAGTAAGCATCTCTGAAAGATCTCACCTAGAAGGTAGTGTTTCTGACAGCCATCTGCTCAGCAATAAGAGTTTCAGAATAGCAAGCTTTATAGTGTTGGGAACAGTTTCTGAGTTTTACATATGCAAGAGTTCCATTTGGATGTTCCCCCCTCATTTCTTTTATAGGTGGTATCTGTCTTCCATGTCAGTCAGGAGGTGACTTTGCCATACTTCAGACATGAGGATCGAAGAGATGCGTTTTTTGCTTCGATACCTCTTGGATGCCTGTAGAGAGCATTATTCCTGTATTTGGAGGTGACATAATTTTTGCAAGTCAGACTGTGTTCGGCATAAAAAAAAAGTGAAGTATTTGTAAGAGCTACTGTTGTGTGGTGGCTGAAGGAGACAGTGATGTTGGCTGATATTCTCATAGGTTGACTTCCTTCTAAAGGCCTTTGTGTGCAATTGAGCAGGGGCTTAGTGACGTCCTGGGCAGAATTGTGCACAGTTTCACTGAAATTTGCAGGGCTACTATGTGGTGGTCTTTATATCCCTTCTCCAAACATTAGAGCCTAGTTAAGCATGCCAGAGAACATGCTGCCTTTGGGATTGGAATACTTTGCAACTAGAGTCTTATCATTCTGTCCAATGTGAGGATTGCTTTGTTACATCTTCAATTCAATTCAAATCAGGTCTTGTATACTGCTAAAATTCCCATTCCAGGGTTCAGTGTGGTTTACATTAGTAAGTACAGCGCAAGGGAAAGTGGACCAATAATCAGAAGATACAAAAACAGAAGAAAAAAACAGTCCTGTAAGCAGTTCTAGGGTACAATACTGTAATAGTTGATCTTTGAGAATAAGAACTGTTTTTGTATACCTTTATAAAATAGTTTTTAGCTATTTTGTAAAGGTATATAGGTATCTAGGGAGTCTTTATAAAACAGGAGCCTTTTTTCGGATTTCGTATATGTAACCTATTGTAAAATCAAGACCTATGTGGCCAAAAGTTATGTGGTTTAAATATAGTGAGATTTAGGGTGGGCTATGGCAGAGTGCGGACTGAGAACCAGGGCAGCCAGGGTTCAGATCCTGTTTCTGTCACTGATAATTCTCATGACTTTATTATATAAATAACTAAAATAAGCTCCCATAGTCCAATGGGAGTTTAGCCACACAGAGATTTTCCTGTAGTCCAATGACTATTCAGATTGGAGTAAGCTAAACATGTTTTGGCGTTCTGACCTGCTTCAGGGGCAGTTAGATTGTTCACAAACTGGACAGCTGGCAAATACACATTGTCCTAGAGGAAATGAAAAAAGAAAATCAACTAGGGGAAAATAAAATAGAAGATAAGGAGGGAAAAAAAATCACAGATAAGTATCTCCTTCAGAATTCAAATGTATTCTATAGAGGCTCATTTTCAAAGCGCACAGGCTTACAAAGTTACATAGATTTTTTTTTTCCTTGAACAAAAAAGGGGAGACTTCATATTAAAAAAAAGATTCCAAATTGGCAACTTATAATACGATACAATATAGTACAATGCAAAGCTTATTAACCGCTTTATCCTAAAAGAGGTCCAATGTGGTTTACAAAATAAGAGACCAATAAAAAATTGGGACTAGTAACTTCTTGGAGTGTCCCCTAGTCTTTGTACTTTTGGAATAAGTAAAAGTACAAAGATTAGGGGACACTCAAAAAGTTACATGGAAATATTTTTGAAACAAGTAGGAGGAAATATTTTTTCACTCAACGAATAGTTAATCTGTGGAATTTGTTGCTGAAGAGTGTAGTAACAAGTTCCTGGAGGAAAAGTCCATAGTCTGCTATTGAGATAGACATGGGAAAGCTACTGCTTTTTTTTGAGTATGGTAGCATGGAATGTTAAGGCAAAACAGCAAAAGTAGAGGCTGACAAATGCGCAAACCAATAGGGAGATAATCTCAAAAAACAGTTTATTCAGAATATTCATATCAATATCAAGGACCCGACACGGTCCGAGTTTCGGCGCCAAAGCGCCTGCCTCAGGGATCACAATCAACTTTCTCTGAGGAGAAGCTGATAGGCTTGAATTCCTTTATGTATGCAAGTTAATCCACAGAGAGAACAAAGGAACAGCCAACCGATCAGCAAACACCATGTGACACATGGTGTTTGCTGATCGGTTGGCTGTTTTGCTTTGACTTTCCGTGGAGGCTCCTCCTGTCAGCATGGAATGTTGCCACTATTTGGGTTTCTGCCAGGTACTTGTAACCAGGCTTGGCCACTGTTGAAAACAGGATACTGGACTAGATGGACCATTGGTCTGACCCAATATGGCTATTATGTTTTAAACAGAAAAATTAAAAATATCACAATTTATAAAAAATCAAAATTTATTTAATAAAGTTTTCATTTTTTTCCAAAATGATAAAAAATACAAGTAAACCATTCCAAAAAGAAGTCACTTGAAAAGGAAAAAGTTGCATGCACTTTGAGCACAAACCCTAACAGTGCAGTTTTAATGGATCCTGAAGAAGAAGGGAAGGTCTAGGATGTAACTTACAGGCCATACTAATGCCTGTGTTTGCTACCACCCCATGATCAGAGCCCCCGAGAACGTGAAGCAACTTGCTCATGGGCTCTGACCGCAAGTGCCATGCAAATCATTCTAAACAGGTATTTTATTATTCCCCCCCCATATGGTCAGCGTGCCAAATAGTGGCACACTACCAGCAGCAAACCCTACGCTAGCTCAGAGCTGGTGTTAGGGTTCCCAGGAAATTGGGGTGGAATGGTGAACCTTGTGCTAACAGCCCCCCCCCCCGACATATGCGGATCTCCAGCTCCCCTAACCCCCTTCACATCCCAATGAAAAAAAGCCCTGGCAGCCCAGTGCGCTGCAAACACAAGCTCCCCAGCCTGGTGGTCGAGAGGCCCCCTTCCCTGCCCCCCCTCTACCTGGGATGCACTAGGCGGGTTTCACCACCATATAAGGAAAAACTCCTTTGTATGGTAGTGCAGCCCCATCCCACCCACTCAGGTACTGGGAGGGCAAGGAAGGGGGCTTTTAGATCATCATGTTTGAGGGGGAGCTTGTGTTTGCAGCCAACTGGTCCACCAGGGCTTTTTTATTGGGGTCTGAGGGGGGTTGGGGGGCTGGAGATCCACTGGGTCTACAGCTGCCATGAACCTGAAGGAGGATCTGGGGGTCCCACAGACCTGACAGCCCGGACCTGTCAAATAAGTGCGTGAAGAGTGTGCCTGAGTACATGCTCAGGCACTATCCTCTTGCACTTTTACCCTATGATGAGATAATAGCATGCTTTAATTTGCTTGCTATTATCTCTGATCATAGGGGGGGGGGGGGTGTAATGCCCCACGTTGTTCCAGCACTGTTTTTAGAGCGCTGTTTGGAACTGCATGGGGCTTTTGATCATCTGCTCCAAGTTGCTGACAAACACACAGAGGTCATTCCATGTCAATTTCAACCACAATTTGGAAACCTCCCCACCTTACCATTTCAGAAATCGATATGTGTACCAGAATGGAGACCAATAATATATAAGATGAAAAACTGCAAACTTTGTAGCTTCAACAGGTTTTGAGATACCAGCTTTTTATCCAAGGAAAGGTCGGCACAATTCATTGCCGACAAAGTTTAGGCACCTTTTAGGTCCTAATAACTCTACCATTAAGTGTCCTACAACTTTGAAATTTGCACCACCAGAATTTTGTGTAGATTTAGAAACTGCAACCCGTTTTGAGCCTGGGGCACATGGAGGCGTATTTTCAAAGCATTTAGACTTACAAAGTGCTTTAAAAATGAGGCCCATGGCTTCTTAAATAATTGTCAAAAATGAGATTTTATTTAATCTTGCATAACAAAATGTCACCTTCAGTACGACAGATATTACAAGAAAAGCTTTCATATTTTATCTCCTAGTAGCACTGGTTAAAATTAGCAGCATTCGTTAATTTTGTGCAGCTGGAAGCTATAGTTTTCCTGATATGCCTCACCGAATATTGTCATACTTTCCGAGTCCACTTCAGAGGCAGTTTTCATCGTGGGACAGGTAGTACAAAAACGAGCTTTACATCATTTGAAATTGCAAGAAAAATCCTTGTATTTGATGCCAGTTTCATTTTGGTTTTTCCTAAACTATCCATAACAAAGATAATGGCAAAAATTCCAAGTTCTGAATAATTATCAGCAACTTCTTTTTCGAAAGGTTTATTTTAAGACATCAAAGCACCTGTATCAATTCAGGAGTCCAGTAAGAGTTATTTAAAGTGTTCAGCTTTAAAAGCTGTGTAAAGTTCAAATTTTTTTCTTTATCTCCCTTGTTCAGGTGGTACTAATGACCGGTTGCAGTCAGAATATTAACAGTCATGAATGAGCACGTGGATAATGGGTGCCCAGCATTCATCTCTGTGGCTTGGCCAGGAAAATGACAATGCAGGACCCTTAGGATGGATAAAGTTAACCAATATATCTGCATTTTCTTGAGAGAGTTCTAAGATAGTTCCCAAAAACCAAGCCCAGTCATAAACAACTGCAGCATACAAGACCACACTTGAAGAGTTGTACAGAAATGCCACTCTCTTCTTTCACTGTTGTTGGTGCATCATGTGCAGATAGTCTGCCAATTTTGAGCTCACTCTTGTTGAGTGGGATGAAGCTGTGGTGGCTTCTTGTTCCAGGTATTGTTTTCACTGTTGCACATTGATTTTCTAACATTTTGTGAGCAGAACTGACATCAGCACAAGAAATGAAAAGGAATTTTATATTTATTATTCTTTTGTTTGCCCAGTTGAACAGACCAGGAGTCAAAATATGTTGCCTAGTGGCATGTTATAGACTGTGTTTTTTGTGGCAAGACTCTTCATGATGCCACCAATGCCATGACACACTTTCCGTTGCTTGTGAAAAAATGCCATTCTACTGACAAGTTAAAATCTTGTTGATGCATGCGCAAATTTGTAAAGTTCTTGTACTGAACTGCAGCGCCATCACGGAAGTATTTAGTGTGGGTAATATTAGGCAGCACGTCTTTCAGTTCATGAATGCCCTCTGAAATGCATACACACACACTGTATCGTCCTGCATGCAATGACATGGAAATGTATTCCAGGCCCTCATTCAACATGTGGTAAATAGCAACAGGATGGAGTGTTGCTTACCTGTTTTCCCAGTAAAACCCCTGAATGGAATCCTGGACAACAAAATGAGTGAAGTCTAGCAAAATTAAGGCTGGCTGCTTTCAATTTTTTTTTTTAATTGCTCTTGAGCGAGGTAGCTTGAGCTGCAGCCATGTAGTGATCCACAGTGAAATCATCTATCTGGTTGCAGAGTATGTTCATGAACTTCTCAACAGACTTTATTTTTTTTTTAATATTGTTGTGCGATCTGTGTTGCCCCACTGTTTGAATGAGATTTCATCACTTTCTTCCATGTTGAAGCACCATGCAACTTGAAGTAGATAACTGTGGCAAGCTGCGTTGCCTAGACAGTTCTGGCACTGATGAATTGTACAGTGTTGCGATTCTATATCACATATGACTAAAGACACCAATGAAGTGTAGTCTAACTTTGCTTCACTGATGGCTGACAACAGTAGTTTGACATTTTGGTGAATCTGGCAAACACACACTGAACGAGCTCCTTTAGCACTAAGGTGGTCGCAATTCACAGGATTTAGAAATTCCAATCTTGTATATTCCGTTTGTCTTCTGTTGAAATATGTCATATAGGTCATGAAGATTCGCTAAGAGCAGTCTTTTCTGCTTATGGATAAGCTTACCATCGATCTTCAGTCTTTCTTTCCAGGGCAATATTCTCATAAATTTGGCCATTTTAGACAACACTTCAAATGACAGTTGTTTACCTTTACTGCATTCGGGCTCAGCCATGGAAACCAGTAGTTTTTCTGTAACTTTTCAAGTTTTTTTAAACTATGTTTCGAAACTCCAAATTCTTCAGCAGTTCTATTGTCCTGCTTTAAGTTACCATTGTCACTATCTGAATCTTCCCGTTTTTAGAGGACTTAGCAACTATATCCTTCATGTTTTAAATTATGTCATCCAGATCAGAACATTTTGGGCTGTTTTGTACTGACTCTGGTTGTTGATCCTCTGTTTCAACTTACAGTGCGCGAGCAAATTTTGTCTTCAAATTTTCTTTTCCATATCATCAAGCTGATCAATCCATAGACTGGTGGGTTGTGTCCATCTACCAGCAGGTGGAGATAGAGAGCAAACTTTTGCCTCCCTATATGTGGTCATGTGCTGCCGGAAACTCCTCAGTATGTTCTCTATCTCAGCAGGTGGTGGTCACACACAGCAGCAGCTCTGGCTAGCCCTCCAAGCCTAATTTTTAGGTTTTGTTGAGTGCCTGGGGTTGAGGGCTCTTTTGAGCAAGTGCAAACCTGGTGGTGCCAGATCCCTCCTTTTCTCCCCCCTCCCGCTGGCTCCGTTAAAAAAAAAAAAAAAATTTTGAACGTCCTTAAAGGCGTTTATTTCGACGTTTATTTAAACGTTTATTGCAGCTACTCACTGGGACACCAGGTCGTTACAGCTCGGAGCGGACAGCAGGTAATTTTTACCTTTTTATAGCGGGCAGGGGGTTCCCCGATTCTTCTCCTCGTGGCATATGGCGTCGGAGGGCGAGGGCGCAAAGGGTCGCTCCCCGGGTCGCTTGAGCGCTTCTAGAGGGGATGCGGGGGTCTTAAAGCCTGATTCGCCCTTGTTGGGTGACAGTTTCGTGACCGATGAATGTCCCGGTCCTTCCTCCGGCGTGGCGGGTTTTCCCGCCATAAACGCCCATCCCCCGCTCCTCGCCTCCGCCATCTTGGCCGGCCACGCGGCTCGGACGGCTTCTTCTTGGGCCGCCCTTGAGGTTGGAGACATTAATGCCATGAACGCCCTTAATTTGGGCGTCGGCACAGAAGCGGCTAAAGTTAAGCGCCGGTTGAGGGTGCGTCTAGGGCTGTTGCCCAGGCTGCGGAAGTGCACAGTCTGGGGGGTTTCTCCCCCGAGTTTGTTTTGCTGCTGCATCAGGCCTTCCTCATGCACAACGCTGCCCCTGCTCCCTCGTCTGGTAGAGAGGTTGAGGTTCCCAGAGGTAAACGCCCTCGGGTTGATTCCCAGGCCTTGGAGGAATTTGTCTCCTCCGATGTAGATGAGGGCAGCGTGTCTGAGGTCTCCCAACGGTCCTTTGCGGATTCCTTGGAGGAGACGGATCCCCGCTCGGATGGAGCGGATGACCCCTCTGCAGCGCGGTTTTTTAGCCCAGAGGATTTGCCCAACCTGTTGTTACAGGCCATGGACACTTTGAAGATTTCCTCTCCGGAGGACGTCTCTCCCTCAGCCCCTGTTGGCTCTGCCATTATGCTGGGGACGAAGCGCCCGCCTAGAACCTTCCACGTGCATGATGCCATGCACACCTTAATTTCGGCTCAATGGGATGTCCCAGAAGCGAGCCTTAAAGTGGCTAGGGCTATGTCCCGCCTCTATCCTTTGGCTGTGAGTGAACGTGAGGCCTATCTGTGGCCTACCGTGGATTCTTTAATCACTGCGGTGACTAAGAAAACGGCGTTGCCGGTGGAAGGTGGCACGGCCCTAAAGGACGCCCAAGACAGAAGATTGGAGGCGGCCTTAAGGTCGTCCTTTGAGGCGGCTGCTTTAAGTTTGCAGGCCTCAGTTTGCGGCTCCTATGTGGCCAGGGCGTGCCTGACTATGGTGCAGCGGGCTTCCCCCTCGGATCATTCCTTGAGGGCTGATTGGCCGGCCCTGGAATCGGGCTTAGCCTATTTGGCAGACTTGCTGTATGATGTCTTGAGGGCCTCAGCGAAAGGCATGGCTCAGACAATCTCTGCGCGGCGGTGGCTTTGGCTGAAACATTGGTCTGCTGACCACGCCTCTAAATCCCGCCTGGCTAGGTTGCCTTTTAAAGGCAAGCTGCTCTTTGGGGTCGAGCTGGACAAAATCGTGACCGATCTCGGCACGTCTAAGGGCAAGAAGTTACCAGAGGTCAGGGCTCGGGCTAGTACTCGTCCCGGTACCTCCAGAGGACGGTTGCAGGAAGCCCATCGGTACCGCCCGGGCAAGTCGGGTTCCTCTGCCCCCTCTTCCTTCAAGAGGAATTTCTCCCCCAAGCAGCATTCCTTTCGCAGAGACCGCCGTCCCGGAGGTGCTCCCTCCGGTCCTCCCCCAGGGTCTCGTACCCAATGACGGGGTCTTGGTCCACGCCCCAGTGCAGATTGGAGGACGGCTGTCCTCGTTTCTGGGCGAGTGGACCACAATAACTTCAGACGCGTGGGTGCTGGAAGTCATCAGAGACGGCTACAAACTAGAGTTCTGCCGACCCTTAAAAGACGGGTTTGTACTCTCTCCCTGCAAGTCTCCGGTCAAAGCTGTGGCAGTGCAGCAGACCTTGGACAATCTGATCCGCCTGGGCGCGGTCGTTCCGGTGCCAGAAAGTCAGCTTGGCAAGGGACGTTACTCCATTTACTTTGTGGTACCAAAGAAAGGAGGTTCTGTCCGGCCTATCCTCGACCTCAAAGGGGTCAATCGGGCCTTGAAAGTGCGGCACTTTCGCATGGAGACTCTCCGCTCTGTTATAGCGGCAGTGAAGGCAGGAGAGTTCCTGGCATCCTTGGACATCAAGGAAGCGTACCTGCATATTCCCATCTGGCCTCCTCATCAACGCTTTCTGCGTTTTGCAGTCCTGGGACGACACTTCCAGTTCAGAGCCCTCCCTTTCGGGTTGGCTACTGCTCCGCGGACCTTTTCCAAAGTAATGGTGGTCATCGCGGCCTTCCTACGAAAGGAAGGGGTACAAGTCCATCCTTATCTGGACGACTGGTTGATCCGAGCCTCCTCTTAGGCAGAGTGCGGCAAAGCTGTGGACCGGGTAGTTGCTCTTTTGAGCTCCCTGGGATGGATCATCAACTGGGAGAAGAGCCAGCTGCGCCCGACTCAGTCCCTGGAGTACCTGGGAGTTCGATTCGACACCCAAGTGGGCAGAGTGTTCCTGCCAGACAATCGGATTGTCAAACTTCAGGCTCAGGTGGATCAGTTCCTAGTAGCCTCTCCCCTTCGGGCTTGGGACTATGTGCAGCTGTTGGGCTCTATGACGGCCACGATGGAAGTTGTGCCCTGGGCCAGGGCTCATATGAGACCACTTCAACACTCTTTGCTGCAGCGCTGGACTCCGATGTCGGAGGATTATGCTGTGCACCTTCCCTTGGACCCAGCAGTGCGCAAGGCGCTGAGCTGGTGGATGCAGACAGACAAGTTGTCTGCGGGAATGCCTCTGGTGACCCCAGAGTGGATTGTCGTCACGACGGACGCCTCGTTGTCAGGCTGGGGAGCCCACTGCTTGGGAAGGACAGCGCAGGGGCTCTGGTCTCCTGCAGAGGCAAAGTGGTCTATCAACCTCCTGGAACTCAGAGCCATTCGGTTGGCGCTTTTGGAGTTCATCCCGGTACTGGTGTTGAAGCCTGTACGGGTCCTGTCGGACAATGCCACGGCTGTGGCCTATGTCAACCGCCAGGGAGGTACCAAGAGCGCCCCTCTAGCCAAGGAGGCTATGAATCTTTGCCAGTGGGCGGAAGCGAACCTGGAGCAGCTTTCAGCGGCCCACATTGCCGGAGTCATGAATGTCAAGGCGGACTTTCTCAGTCGCCATACCTTGGAGCCCGGAGAGTGGCAGCTATCTGCTCAGGGGTTCTTGGACATCACGAAGCGCTGGGGCCAGCCGAGCCTAGATCTGATGGCGTCATCGGCCAATTGCCAAGTGCCGCGCTTTTTCAGCAGAGGACGGGACCCTCGATCCCTGGGAGTAGATGCTCTTCTCCAACAGTGGCCGACACAAGAGCTTCTCTATGTGTTCCCGCCCTGGCCCATGTTGGGCAGGGTGCTAGACCGGGTGGCAAAGCATCCCGGCAGGGTAATCCTGGTGGGTCCGGATTGGCCCAGGCGTCCCTGGTATGCGGACTTGATCAGGCTCTCAGTCGACGATCCTCTGCGGCTGCCAGTGGAGCAGGGCTTGTTACATCAGGGTCCCGTGGTGATGGAGGATCCCTCCCCCTTTGGTCTTACGGCCTGGCTATTGAGCGGCAGCGTCTGAGGAAGAAGGGCTTCTCAGACAAGGTCATCGCCACTATGCTGAGAGCGAGGAAGCGCTCTACTTCTACTGCTTACGCCAGGGTTTGGCGTATCTTTGCAGCGTGGTGTGAAGCAGGCTCACTTTCTCCCTTCACTGCTCCAATTTCTTCAGTGTTGGCGTTCCTGCAAGAAGGTCTGGAGAAAGGCCTGTCGCTCAGTTCCCTTAAAGTCCAGGTAGCGGCTCTGGCTTGCTTCAGGGGCCGCCTGAAGGGTGCTTCCCTGGCTTCGCAGCCAGATGTGGTGCGCTTTCTCAAGGGAGTTAATCACCTGCGCCCTCCTCTGCACTCAGTGGTGCCTGCGTGGAATCTCAACCTGGTACTAAGAACATTGCAGAAGCCGCCTTTTGAACCCTTGTCGAGGGCATCTCTGAAAGACCTGACGTTGAAAGCAGTCTTTTTGGTGGCTATCACTTCAGCCAGAAGAGTTTCCGAGCTCCAGGCACTCTCATGTCGAGAGCCTTTTCTGCAGTTCACTGAGGCAGGAGTGACTATTCGCACAGTGCCTTCCTTCCTGCCCAAGATTGTTTCTCGCTTCCATGTGAATCAGCAGCTCTGTCTCCCTTCCTTTCGTAGGGAGGAATACCCAGAGGAGTACTCTGCTCTTAAATATCTGGATGTGAGACGAGTCATCATCAGATACTTGGAAGTGACCAATGATTTCCGGAAATCGGATCATCTGTTTGTCCTGTTTGCAGGTCCTCGTAAGGGTCTGCAGGCTGCTAAGCCTACAGTGGCAAGATGGGTCAAGGAAGCCATTGCAGCGGCTTATGTGGCCGCGGGGAAGGTGCCGCCTATCCAGCTGAAGGCTCACTCCACGAGGGCTCAGGCGGCCTCGATGGCAGAGGCCGGATCCGTCTCCTTGGAAGAGATATGCAAGGCGGCAACTTGGGCTTCGGCTCATACATTCTCCAAGCATTACCGTTTGACTGTGGCTGCACGGGCGGAGGCCCGGGTTGGAGCTTCAGTGTTGAGGTCAGGGATTTCAATGTCCCGCCCTGAGTGAGTACTGCTTCGGTACATCCCACCAGTCTATGGATTGATCAGCTTGATGATATGGAAGGTAAAATTATGTATAATCATACCTAATAATTTTCTTTCCATTAATCATAGCTGATCAATCCATAGCCCCTCCCAGATATCTGTACTGTTTTTATTCTGGTTGCATTTCAGGTTCAAGTTTAGTCTTCAGTAACTTCAGAAAGACTTCGTGTTCAAGTTTTTTTCACTTGGATTCTTCAAGAGTTAAGACGAGTTTGTGTTACAGTGAGCTGCTGCATTCCTCTCCCCTCCATTTTACGGGGCTGGATTGAGACTTAAAATTCTGCCGGCACTCCCTCCCGCTTCGTGCGGCTGTAGGGCAGCTTTGTACCCCTCCCGCTTCGGCGGTGTTAGGGTCAGTCAGCTCCTCCCGCGGTTGCGGTTGCAGGATAAGCCAGATCCCCCCGCATCGGCGGGTGTGGTGTCCCTCCCCCGCTCCGTGGGGATGAGCTGGACGGATTCCCCTCCCCCACTTGTGTGGGGATGAGCTGGGTTAATTCCCCTCCCCCGTTTCGGCGGTGGTGAGCTGGGCAGAGTGTCCCTTCGTGGGTGTAATTCTCTAAGTGCTGAGTCCTGCGGATGGAGCTTTGATATCGACATACTGAGGAGTTTCCGGCAGCACATGACCACATATAGGGAGGCAAAAGTTTGCTCTCTATCTCCACCTGCTGGTAGATGGACACAACCCACCAGTCTATGGATTGATCAGCTATGATTAATGGAAAGAAAATTATCAGGTATGATTATACATAATTTTACCTTGTTAGCTCGTTTTCTTTTGCCATATCCAACACGATCTCTTCTGCTTACTTTTCCAGGTTTCATTGGACAGCACCCAAGAGCAGTCAGACTTGTGTTGATATTAGTCTCAAATTATTCAAAGTTTCTGATAGAGTACCACTGGCATCTAAAAAAACTTGCTGCAGAAGTTGATGTTAACACTTGGGACAACGTTTCTGGCTTGGCTTACTTTCTTGCTGACATCTACTGCTGTAAGAAATTTTCCTAGTAAGATCCATGGATACTGCTCTCAGAGCACCCTTTCCTGCAGTAGCTTGAACTGAAAATAGATCAGCACGTGACTCCTGCCTGAATTCATACTTGTCCAAGTAAACATTTTTTGTGATAGTAGCATAATGTAGCATCTGAAGATGACTCTTCCTTCTAATCCATTGATAGTAGATCTTTCTCATTCTCATTTAAAGATAACAGATTCAACAGACCAGCCATACTGCAGTAAGTTTTCTGGTGACAACTGTCCTCAAAATACTTGATATACCACACTTCTAATACAAACCAGAGTGGTTCACAACCCAAATATAAGGATCAGAAAAGAATGCCAAACCATGAGGACCGTATCCATTCATCAACTCATCCATCCAAGAATTAGCAAATACCAGCAAATCATTAAACTCCTCAGCAGTCCTGCAGGTTTCCATGACATATACCCAAGTTAGCTGACAGATCCAAACACTTGCCGAAACAAATAAGTTTTCAACTTCATTTTAAATTGACTAAAAGAAGCTTCCTCTGTAACTCCATCGGGAGTCGATTCCATAATAAAGCAGCACTCCAAAAAAAAAACCCGCACTCTTATTATGTGACTGAGACGAGCCTGCGATGTCTTAGAAAGTTTCAACAATAAAGCACTGGCAGATAATACTCTTGTAGGAACATAAGGACATATTAGAGGAACCAAATATAATGGAGTCCCCCTTTATGTGTCAGTCAATATCTTATGTAACAGCCTAAATTCCACTGGCAACCAGTGATAATGAATATACAGTGGAGTTATATGATGTCTTTACCCCACACACCTCAGTCTAATTCCTGTATTCTACAAAAGTCCTTAACCTCTTTCGAAGATAGTGAGTAATTCTCAAATATGCTACATTACCATAATCCCATTTCGAGATGTAAAAAAACATATGAAGTAGCATTATCAAAATATGACCAAACTACCTGTAACATTTACCAGGTACAAAAGCCCAAACGCCCCACATGGGAAACCTGTTGCTCAAATCTCAACTTTGAGTCCAGAATTGCCCCCAGATATTGAAATGACTCGCTCAAATTTGGACGGCCCTCCAGGAATTGAGGCACTAGACAAGTGGCCAGATAGCAAACCGTGGTTTTCTACACATTTAATATCAATCTATTTCTTTTTAGTCAACTATCTATTATGACCAAACAACCATTTAATGATGAACAGGGTTACATGGAGAAAAATAATCTACCAACAGTATGTCATTCCCAGATATTGAAATGACTTGCTCAAACTCGCACGGCCCTCCAGGAATTGAGGCACTAGGCAAGTGGCCAGATAGTCAGCAAACCGTGGTTTTCTACACATTTAATATCAATCTATTTCTTTTTAGCCATCTATTATGACCAAACAGCCATTTATTGATGAAAGATCGGCGTTACATGGAGAAAAATCTACCAACAATATGTCATCCGCATATATGTAGACCCCTACCGGGTATGTCTGAATCATCTGGACCAATGGAGCAATAAACAGATTGAATAAAATTGGCAACAAAAATATTCCCTGAGAAACTCCACATAAAACCCCATACGTATTAGATTGGCCTTCCACATCCTGCATAAAATATGTACGATTGGCAAGAAGCAATGCAAACCAACCTAACATCCGATCCCTCATGCCCAGTGAGAATAATCTATCTAACAACCACCGATGATCCAGTACATCAAATGCAGATGCCATACCCAGTAATACTGCCAAAACAACCTTAATTGCATCCAGTTTCTTTCTGACATTGGTAAGAAGTCATGTCAGAAGCATTTCAGTCCCATGCCCTGCCCTAAAACCTGATTGATACAGGCTGAGGGCCTTAACCTTATCCTTGTTTTCTATTCATTGGTGCCGACATAATCTTCTTAACCACTTTAGTAAAATGACAAAGTTTAGAAGTTCTACAGTTAGTCACATGCCTTCCATCTTTACTTTCATCCTTAATCAGTGGGCGAACTACTGCCCTTTTCTAAGCAGCAGGGACCGACCCCCCTCCTCCAAACTCCTACAAACCATACCGTATATTAGTAGTATAAGTCCATGGGATTGTTTACTTATCCATGACAATGGAACTTGATCCATTACTGTACCACCGCTTACTCCCTGCATTCAGTGTGCAAACTCTTCCCAGGAAGTCATAAAAAAAAATACCCCATTCCTCACTACTCCAAACAATATCACATTATTCCCCCTATCCACCACTGCCCCCTATCTCCAACCCTCTGTTGATCTACATTCACTTCCAACCCTTCCTGCAAAATATTTATTGTTTTGTAACAAGTGGCTAGCTAATAGTTCTGCTGCTGGTTTAGCTAAAAAATAATGCGTTAAAGTATCCGGTTGCAACCAATGTAGAACTTGATATACTTTCTGCGTCAGGTTGGGAGCGTCTGCTACAAAGGTATTAAAAGACTCAGCCTTAGCTTCTTTAATCTGTTTGGAATAGTAACATTGCTGTTCCTACAAAACTAATTTGTCCCCTGTTGAACGGGTTTTTCTCCATTTCTGCTTTGCCCTCATTAACTGTCTCTTTAACAATAATAAACCTGCATGATACCACTTTTTTTTTTTTTTTTAATATACCCCTCGGAGCCCTTGGCTCTCCAAGAAACCACAGTTTCTGCCACCAATATTAATGTTTCATCGCACAATGACACTTGTTTTTCCTATGTAAGCTGCTGAAACCCCTCAGGGAAATGCTCATCTAAAGGAATTAATGTGCCCAAGTCCACTATAGAAAAATCCCTAAACCACCTACCCTCCTCTACTTCCTGAATCAACTTCTCAGGCACTGACAGCGTAAATGGGATAATTAAATGATGTTTTCAAGACACTAAAACTGGCAAAGATGAATAAATCATATAACAAGCTTCTAATCGCAAAAGAACAAGGTCTAGAGCATGCCCATCTCTGTGTGGGCTCCTGATTCATAACTTGAAGCCCCAAATTTTCCATAAACCTCAAAAAAAACTGCATGCCTCTGCAATCAGTAGGATCATCTACATGCAAATTAAAATCCCCAAATTCTGGGTTAAGTAAATTTAAACATAAAGTTGTCTTACTTGGTATGTTTTAAGACATTTGTTTCAGTATGCCTTTTTGATATATCGGTGTAGTTTGTAATTTTCACTTGTAATAAAAATGAGTTAATCATAAAATCCCCTATTATCAATATATTCAGGAAACGCACAACCAAATCCACAACAGTTTGCTGAACCACATCTCAATCAGCAGTAGTTAGTGATAGTGGACAATAAAACAAAGTAACATAAAATCCATATGGACAATGAACCCTAACCAGTAAGACCTCCGAATATACTAAAAACAGACAGACAATCCTTGCACATCCCAACTACAAACAAACTACCGCCAATCCATCTCTCCTCCCCTCTTGTCTGGCACTAGCAAATGTTGCATACCCCTCTGTCAAAAATGAGATTAAAGAAGTCTCTTCTCCCTCCTACAGCTGAGTTTCCCTAAAGCTGCAGTCTGATTTCATTAACCAAATCTGCAAACGATCAACGATTATTAATGCTGCAGTAATCATTTTCTAAGAAACACCACTCCTAGATGTCAAAATCAGACTACCAAATGTCTTGGGCCTTGAATTGGTCTACCCAGTGTATGCACCCTCTGTCCCCATACTACTGGTAGGCCTCTCTTACCTCACCATAACACATAATCCACATTGTAAACAACACCAAAAACCAAACCCCCAATACACTTTTGCTCTACATACCTGTAAAATATGCTTCCCTGATCTTCCTTTCTGTAGTCTTGCCCCAAAGAGCAAGCCCAAAGAGCACAACCTGCCCATTAGGTGCACACCTACAGTGTGAATGCCACTGCTTTCAATTTTATTGTTAAATATTTTTTATTCATTCATCAACAACCAATTCAGTATACAAGATAGTGATTACTCAGTACAATAGTACAAAGACAAATGATGATCAAAAGATCAACTGTCTATTTAAATGAGGATAGGAAGTTCACTTACATCAGCGGTCATATGACCTCTTTTCAGAATTGGCCCACGATCAGTGCAGCTCTCCCTTTGGCAGCTATCAGACACACACCCAAACCCACCTAAAATTTGCCAGCTTTCAACTTTAAATAAGAGAGGACAGGAAGTCCGCTTATGTCAGCAGTTATATAGTTCTAGAAGATGACATTTGGCTCATAAAATTAACATATAAAGTCTAAGAGAAGCAAAATGAATTTGGCATCAAATGAAAGAATTGTTCTTTCACTTTCAAATGATACAAAGCTCGTTTTTGTACTACGTGTCCCACATGATTAAATTGCCTCCAGACGTGAGTCACAGAGTATGACAATTTTCACTGAGACATATCAGGAAAACTATAGCTTCCAGCTGCGCAAAGTTAACGTGTATTGCTCATTTTAACTAGTGCTACTAACATAAAATATGAAAGCTTTCCTTTAATATCTTGAGCACAGTGATCTGCTGAAAGTGGCATTTTGTCATGTGGGTTGAATAAAATCCCATTTTTAGAATTAACATTTCAGAAACCATGTGTACCAGCTCAAAATGGATTGCATGCCTTCAAACATACTGTAGTTACACACTTCTCAAAAAACCTTCATTGGACCCTACCTGCCCTTCCAGCTATTGCCTCATCACTCTTCTCCCTTTCCTATCCAGGATATTTGAACCTACTGTTCACTGCTGTTGTCTTGACTTTCTTTTATCTCAAGTTATTCTTGATCCACTTCACTGGCTTGTACCCTCTATATTCAAATGAAATTGGTAAAGTTTCCAGTGACCTGTTCCTGGCTCAATCCAAAGGTCTCTATTCTAGCCTCATTCTTCTCAATATATCTGTTGCTTTTGACACTGATCACCACCTACTCCTTGATATGCTGTCCTTACTTGGATTTCAGGACTCTGTTCTTTCTTGGTTTTCTTCTTATCTCTCCCATTACACTTTTAGTGTATGCTCTGGTGGATGCTCTCCACTTCTATCCCACTATCAGTTGGTATACCTCAGGGTTCTGTCTTGAGACCTCTTCTTTTCTCCATCTATACTTATTCTCTTGCTGCTCTGTTCTCCTCCTCCCATGCTGAAGACTCCCAGATCTACCTCTCCAAACCATAAATTTCAGCAGGAATCCAGGCCTAGGCCTCAGCCTACCTGTCTGACATTGCTGCTTGAATGTTTTGCCACCATCTGAAACTACATATGGCCAAGACTGAGCTGCTTATCTTTCCCAACACCTCGGCTTTATCCTCCACTAATAAACTTTTAGTCGAAGGCAAAGGAGTAGAGGAAGGAACAATAGCTCTAACCTCTCTGAACTTGACTACTTTGGTCTTAGTAGTGTTTGGGCTTTGGAGAATATACTTTAAGCTAAGTGGTTTATTTGTTACATTTGTATCCCACATTTTCCCACCTATTTGCAGCCTCAATGTGGCTTACATAGTACCGTCAAAGGCGTTTGCCAATTCCGGTATGAACAAATACAGTAATGTTGTGGTAGAATAAGGTTCGTGTGTACAGACACATTAGGGAATCGAAGAGAGGAAGAGTTATTATATGTCCATTAAGAACTTTGGTTTCATTGTGTTGCAGGGTACAGGCACATAAGTTGGGTCGGTAGGATATGCCTTTTTGAACAGGTTAGTTTTTAATGATTTCCGGAAGTTTAGGTGATCATAAATTGTTTTCACGGCTTTTGGTAATGCGTTCCATAGTTGTGTGCTTATGTAGGAAAAGCTGGATGCATAGGTTGATTTGTATTTGAGTCCTTTGCAGCTTGGGTAGTGGAGATTTAGGTATGTTCGTGTTGATCCTGTTGTGTTTCTGGTTGGTAGGTCTATGAGATCTGTCATGTATCCCGGTGCTTCGCCGTAGATAATTTTATGAACCAGGGTGCAGATTTTGAAAGCAATACATTCTTTAATTGGGAGCCAGTGCAGTTTTTCTCGGAGGGGTTTGGCGCTTTCGAATCGCGTTTTTCCAAATATAAGCCTGGCTGCCGTATTTTGAGCGGTCTGAAGTTTCTTTATTATTTGTTCTTTGCATCCCACATAAATTCCATTGCAGTAGTCTACATGCTTAGTACCATTGACTGTATCAAGTTGCAAAATATTTCCTTCGGGAAGAATGGTTTCACGCGTTTGAGTTTCCACATTGAGTGGAACATTTTCTTTGTTGTAGATTTCACTTGGTTCTCTAGTGTGAGGTCACGGTCGATTGTAACGCTGAGAATTTTCAGGTTGTCTGAGATAGGGGAGGGTATAATCTGGGGTGTTTGTTTGTGGGTTTGTTCGTATTGTATTGGGATGAGACAGTGTTTTTTTTTTTCTGTGTTGAGTTTTAGTTGAAATGCGTTTGCCCATGAGTGCGTGATATTCAAACTGAGCTTGATTTTGTTGGTGATTTCTGTGAGATCACGTTTGTAAGGAATGTATATTGTGACATTGTTTGCATAGATGAAAGGTTTAAGGCCTTGGTTGGATAAGGATTTGGCTAGTGGGGTCATCATTAGGTTGAAAAGGATCGGTGATAGTGGTGAACCTTGAGGTACTCCGCATTCTGCTTTCCACGGTGGTGATATGTTTGAGCTTGATTTCACTTGATATGTTCTAGTGCTTAGGAAACCCTTGATCCAACTAAGTATGTGTCCGCCAATCCCGAAGTAATCTAAGAGTCTTAGTAGTATTTTATGGTTTACTATGTCGAACGCACTGGTTTTGCTTCAGTTCAGTATCTTGGCTACATTTGATTCAGTGGATCATCCTTTAATGTTCAAGAGATTCAGTGAGATAGATTATCAGGACCTGTCCTTAATTGGTTTTACTGATTTTTTTTTTTTGCACAATTGTAGTTATTGTGTAAGAAAGGACAGTACCTGTTTGTCATGTAACCCTGGTTCTCCGAGGACAAGCAGGCTGCTTGTTCTCACTGATGGGTGACGTCCATGGCAGCCCCTCCAATCGGAAACTTCACTAGCAAAGGCCTTTGCTAGTCCTCGCGCGCCCATGCGCACCGCGCATGCGCGGCCGTCTTCCCGCCCGAACCGGCTCGTGTTCGTCAGTCTTCTTTTGTCCGCGCTCGGTACGGTCGTGTTTTGCGCCGTTCGCGCCCCTTAAATTGACCCTCGCGCGTCTTTTTGACTTTTCGCTAAAAAAAAAAAAAAAAGGGATTCCGGTGAAGGGCCTTTTGGTCTTTTTCCCTTCCCCCTACTTCTAGTTTTTGGCCCCTTAAGTTTTCTTTCGTTTTTGGGGTAGGCCCTTTTGAGGCCTCGGGTCGAGTTTTTTTCTCCCCATCTTTTTGGTGCTTTACCGCAGTTACGAGTTTTGATTTCGCCGGCGTGATTTTTCCGCCCATGTCATCGAAGTCTCCCAGCGGCTTCAAGAAGTGCACCCAGTGCGCCCGGGTAATCTCGCTCACTGATAGGCACGCGTTGTGTCTTCAGTGTCTGGGGGCTGGGCACCGCCTGCAGTCTTTGCGCCCTTTTACAGAAAAGGACTCAGGTAGCGAGATTGGCCCAGTGGAACGTTTTGTTCTCGGGCTCTTCGTCGGCATCGGCACCGGGAGGATCGAGTGCGTCGACGTCGACAGCGTCAACACCTCCGCCCTCGACGGTATCGATTGCATCGAGGCATCGACCCTCTGCATCGTCGGGGTCGAGGCATCGGAAGGCTGCGTCTGCGTCGGTGGTACCGGGACCTCCGCTTCTGCTGATGTCGTCGGACGGTGGTGCTTCGTCTGGAGTGCAGGTGAGGGCTGTCCATTCCCCTGCTGGTGGCGGTGAGCCTTCGGGTGGGTCTCCCCCTACCCTGAGGGCTCCTGCGGTACAGCCCCCCCCCCCCCCCCGACCGACGGTTGGATTCTACGTCCTCCTCGTCGGGAAGCTCCGGTGACATGCTTCGTTTGAAAAAGTCAAAGAAGCATCGACACCGGTCTCCTTCCCGCGTCGGTACCGAGAGCTCTGGGTCGCCGAGGGAGTCGGCACCCAGTAGGCATCGGCACCGGGAGGACCGCTCACCCTCTGTTCAGGAGGTGTCGATGCACTCCACCTTGGACAGCCCGGAACAGACTCTGACTTCGACTCCTGCATCGGCTTCCATGTCTTTCTCCACAGCTGCCCTGCACGAGAGTCTCCGGGCCGTTCTCCCAGAGATTCTGGGAGAGCTGTTGCGCCCTTCCCCTCCGGTACTGGGGGTGCTTGCGCCACTGGTACCGTCGAGTGAGGCACCGGCTGGCCCCTTGCCCGGGGTGAGGTCTCCGACTGCGGTCGCCTCCCAGGAAGGCTCCCCGACGATGTCGGCGGAGGGAGCTTCGCCGGTGCTGGCGAGGGAGTCTACCTCTCGACGCTCCCACCGTGGTTCCACGGAGTCGAGCCGGGCACGGCTTCAGACACAGGTTCGTGAACTTGTGTCTGATACCGATGGTGAGGCCTCGTGGGAGGAGGAGGAGGACATCAGATATTTCTTTGACGAGGAGTCTGATGGCCTTCCTTCGGATCCCACTCCCTCCCCTGAAAGGCAGCTTTCTCCTCCCGAGAGTCTGTCTTTTGCGGCCTTTGTCCGGGAGATGTCTACGGCCATCCCTTTCCCGGTGGTTGTGGAGGACAAGCCCAGGGCTGAAATGTTTGAGCTCCTGGACTATCCTTCTCCACCTAAGGAAGCGTCCACAGTACCCATGCATCATGTCCTAAAAAAGACATTGCTGGCGAACTGGACCAAGCCTTTAAGTAATCCCCACATTCCCAAGAAGATCGAGTCCCAGTACCGGATCAATGGGGACCCAGAGCTGATGCGCACTCAGTTGCCTCATGACTCTGGAGTTGTGGATTTGGCCCTAAAGAAGGCTAAGAGTTCTAGGGAGCATGCTTCGGCGCCCCCGGGCAAAGACTCTAGAACCTTAGACTCCTTTGCGAGGAAGGCCTACCATTCCTCTATGCTCGTGGCCAAAATTCAGTCTTACCAGCTCTACACGAGCATACACATACGGAACAATGTGCGGCAGTTGGCGGGCTTGGTGGACAAGCTCCCTCCTGAGCAAGCCAAGAAGCCATTTCAGGAGGTGGTCAGGCAGATGAAGGCGTGCAGAAAATTCCTGGCCAGAGGGGTGTATGACACCTTTGATGTTGCTTCCAGGGCCGCTGCTCAAGGTGTGGTGATGCGCAGACTCTCATGGCTGCTTGGCTCCGACCTGGAGAATAGGATCCAGCAGTGGATTGCGGACTTGCCTTGCCGTGCGGATAATATTTTTGGAGAAAAGGTCGAACAGGTGGTAGATCAGCTCCACCAGCGGGATACCGCTTTCGACAAGTTCTCCTGCCGGCAGCCTTCAGCTTCTACCTCCACAGGTAGACGTTTTTATGGGGGAAGGAAGACTGTTCCCTACTCTTCTGGCAAGCGTAGGTACAATCCTCCTCCTCGACAGCCTGCGGCCCAGGCTAAGCCCCAGCGCACTCGCTCTCGTCAGCAGCGTGCGCCTCAGCAAGGCCCCTCGGCTCCCCAGCAAAAGCAAGGGACGAGCTTTTGACTGGCTCCAGCAGAGCATAGCCGACATCCAAGTGTCAGTGCCGGGCGATCTGCCGGTCGGAGGGAGGTTGAAAGTTTTTCACCAAAGGTGGCCTCTCATAACCTCCGATCAGTGGGTTCTTCAAATAGTCCGGCACGGATACACCCTCAATTTGGCCTCAAAACCTCCAAATTGTCCACCGGGAGCTCAGTCTTACAGCTTCCAGCACAAGCAGGTACTTGCAGAGGAACTCTCCGCCCTTCTCAGCGCCAATGCGGTCGAGCCCGTGCCATCCGGGCAAGAAGGGCTGGGATTCTATTCCAGGTACTTCCTTGTGGAAAAGAAAACGGGGGATGCGTCCCATCCTAGACCTAAGGGCCCTGAACAAATATCTGGTCAAGGAAAAGTTCAGGATGCTTTCCCTGGGCACCCTTCTCCCCATGATTCAGGAAAACGATTGGCTAGACTCTCTGGACTTGAAGGACGCCTACACGCACATCCCGATACTGCCAGCTCACAGACAGTATCTGCGATTTCAACTGGGCACACGTCACTTCCAGTACTGTGTGCTACCCTTTGGGCTCGCCTCTGCGCCCAGAGTGTTCACGAAGTGCTTGGCTGTAGTAGCAGCGGCACTTCGCAGGCTTGGGGGTACACGTGTTCCCATATCTCGACGATTGGATGGTGAAGAACACATCCAAGGCAGGAGCTCTACAGTCCATGCAGATGACTATTTGCCTCCTGGAGCTACTGGAGTTTGTGATAAATTATCCAAAGTCCCATCTTCTCCCAGTACAGAGACTCGAATTCATAGGAGCTCTGCTGGATTCTCGGACGGCTCGTGCCTATCTCCCAGAGGCGAGAGCCAACAACTTGTTGTCCCTCGTCTCGCGGGTGCGAGCGTCCCAGCAGATCACAGCTCGGCAGATGTTGAGATTGCTGGGCCACATGGCCTCCACAGTTCATGTGACTCCCATGGCCCTCCTTCACATGAGATCTGCTCAATGGACCCTAGCTTCCCAGTGGTTTCAGGCTGTTGGGGATCTAGAAGACGTGATCCACCTGTCCACGAGTTTTCTCAAATCCCTGTATTGGTGGACGATTTGGTCCAATTTGACTCTGGGACGTCCTTTCCAAATTCCTCAGCCACAAAAAGTGCTGACTACGGATGCGTCTCTCCTGGGGTGGGGAGCTCATGTCGATGGACTTCACACCCAGGGAAGCTGGTCCCTCCAGGAACGCGATCTGCAGATCAATCTTCTGGAGTTGCGAGCGGTCTGGAACGCTCTGAAGGCTTTCAGAGATCGGCTGTCCCACCAAATTATCCAAATTCAGACAAACAACCAGGTTGCCATGTATTACATCAACAAGCAGGGGGGCACCGGATCTCGCCCCCTGTGTCAGGAAGCCGTTAGCATGTGGCTCTGGGCTCGCCGTCACGGCATGGTGCTCCAAGCCACATATCTGGCAGGCGTGAACAACAATCTGGCCGACAGGTTGAGCAGGATTATGCAACCTCACGAGTGGTCGCTCAATTCCCAAGTAGTGCGACAGATCTTCCAGGTGTGGGGCACCCCTTTGGTAGATCTCTTTGCATCTCGAGCCAACCACAAAGTCCCTCAGTTCTGTTCCAGGCTTCAGGCCCACGGCAGACTGGCATCGGATGCCTTCCTCCTGGACTGGGGGGAGGGTCTGCTGTATGCTTATCCTCCCATACCTCTGGTGGGGAAGACTTTGTTGAAACTCAAGCAAGACCGAGGCACCATGATTCTGTTTGTACCTTTTTGGCCGCGTCAGATCTGGTTCCCTCTTCTTCTGGAGTTATCCTCCGAAGAACCGTGGAGATTGGAGTGTTTTCCGACCCTCATCACACAGGACGAAGGGGCGCTTCTGCATCTCAACCTCCGGTCTCTGGCTCTCACGGCCTGGATGTTGAGAGCGTAGACTTTGCCTCTTTGGGTCTGTCAGAGGGTGACTCCTGCAACTTGCTTCCAGGAAGGATTCCACTAAGAGGAGTTACTTCTTTCTATGGAGGACGTTTGCCGTCTGGTGTGACAGCAAGGCCCTAGATCCTCGCTCTTGTCCTACACAGACCCTGCTTGAATACCTTCTGCACTTGTCTGAGTCTGGTCTCAAGACCAACTCTGTAAGGGTTCACCTTAGTGCAATCAGTGCATACCATTACCGTGTGGAAGGTAAGCCGATCTCAGGGCAGCCTTTAGTTGTTCGCTTCATGAGAGGTTTGCTTTTGTCAAAGCCCCCTGTCAAACCTCCTACAGTGTCATGGGATCTCAATGTCGTTCTCACCCAGCTGATGAAACCTCCTTTTGAGCCACTGAACTCCTGCCATCTGAAGTACTTGACCTGGAAGGTCATTTTCTTGGTGGCAGTTACTTCAGCTCGTAGAGTCAGTGTGCTTCAGGCCCTGGTAGCCCAGGCCCCTTACACCAAATTTCATCATAACAGAGTAGTCCTCCGCACACACCCTAAGTTCTTGCCAAAGGTTGTGTTGGAGTTCCATCTGAACCAGTCAATTGTCTTGCCAACATTCTTTCCCCGTCCTCATTCCTGCCCTGCTGAACGTCAGCTGCACACATTGGACTGCAAGAGAGCATTGGCCTTCTATCTGGAGCGGACACAGCCCAACAGACAGTCCGCCCAATTGTTTGTTTCTTTTGATCCCAACAGGAGGGGAGTGGCTGTGGGGAAACGCACCATATCCAATTGGCTAGCAGATTGCATTTCCTTCACTTAAGCCCAGGCTGGGCTGGCTCTTGAGGGTCATGTCACGGCTCATAATGTTAGAGCCATGGCAGCGTCGGTAGCCCACTTGAAGTCAGCCACTATTGAAGAGATTTGCAAAGCTGCGACGTGGTCATCTGTCCACACATTAACATCTCATTACTGCCTGCAGCAGGATACCCAACGCGACAGTCGGTTCGGGCAGTCAGTTCTTCAGAATCTGTTCGGGGTTTAGGATCCAACTCCACCCCCCTAGGCCCATGTTTATTCTGTTCCAGGCTACACTCTCAGTTAGTTCGAAAAATTATTAGGTCAATCTCAGTTATGTCCTCGCCGTTGCGAGGCCCAATTGACCATGTTTGTTGGTTTGAGTGAGCCTGGGGGCTAGGGATACCCCATCAGTGAGAACAAGCAGCCTGCTTGTCCTCGGAGAAAGCGAATGCTACATACCTGTAGAAGGTATTCTCCGAGGACAGCAGGCTGATTGTTCTCACAAACCCGCCCGCCTCCCCTTTGGAGTTGTGTCTTCCCTTGTCTTTGTCTTGCTACATATGGGACTGACGAACACGAGCCGGTTCGGGCGGGAAGATGGCCGCGCATGCGCGGTGCGCATGGGCGCACGAGGACTAGCAAAGGCCTTTGCTAGTGAAGTTTCCGATTGGAGGGGCTGCTGTGGACGTCACCCATCAGTGAGAACAATCAGCCTGCTGTCCTCGGAGAATACCTTCTACAGGTATGTAGCATTCGCTTTGTGGAACGCCCCAGGGCTCCCATTTATCATTAATTTTTAATCTTTTTATGTCCATCTTAGGTTCAATTGGTTTAAACAATGGAAAATATTTCCTTTCATATGCAAATTATATTCTGATGCTAGTCCCTGTTCTCGATAATTTCAATGACACCGTCACTAGATAGTGTATATTCAACATTGTTTACCAGAGTTAAGCTGTTGTTTAATCTCTGAAGTTAGCACCAATAGCAAAGTTTCTGTGCTATATTGTAATCGAAATTCAATTTGAGTGGAATGCAAACAAGAAAACATCTAAATACTTAGCAAATTGACGACTCACAAGGAACTCAACCAGTTTGGTGAAAACAGGAATACTTGACACTGGCTGGAAATTAGCTAGTGCTGATAAATCCAAATCATTTTATTTGGGTATTGGAGTTAGAACAATATGGCTCATAGCTGATGGTGAACAACCTGACTCTAAAGTCCTATTAACAAATAAGACAATCCAGTTCAGAACAAAAGATGGAGCAACAGAAAGCATGCTAGCAGGACATTTATCCAAAATACTTAGAGACAGACATTTTATTCATCAAAGGATAAATTTAATTTGCAGAGATAGTATCAAATACATTCCAAATCTAGTGTTTGGCAACATAAGATCAGCAGGATGATGTGAATGCACGTTACTAATACTTTGTTTCTGGAGTAATTCTCTTCTAATTTGGCAAATCTTATTTGAAAATAAAAAATCAAACACCTTACAATATCTAAAACTAAAAGAAAAAACAAAAAAACTGAGCTCAGCGCTTATTGAAATACAGTCGGATAACCCACGGACCCTGAGGAAGAAGGTGAAACTTGGGCCAAAGTCGGGCCTTAGAAGGGGTTTATATGACTGTATTCGAGTATGAGACTGCTTAGAAAATTTTTCCAGCAGCCAGCTAAGTAACCCATGAACGCTTAATTTGATGAATAAGAGAATATAAGTGGGACGCTTAGTAGAGGTTTTTGAGCCAGTGATGATCAGGCAGTGCTCCCTAACGTTGAACAACAACACAAGGAGTACATGCCAGGATTGAGGCTTTTCTTCTATAATTAAATTATATCTCATATAAGACGCTATTTATATTTATATAGGAGTCTCCTATTTTTTGAGTGTTAATATATTAATGATTGGACTACCTATAGCTCTGTTTTGATTATCATATGGAAAAGGTTTGTCACCTTTGATAAACTTAGGATTATTGTTTGCTGGAACTTTTGAATCCAGTACCAATATGGGTCTCTCAGTAAGTTTTTATGTTTCAACAATTTTATTGAAGACAAAATAACAGTCTATGCACAAGAGGCATATGATACAATTAAAACACGTAACTAGCAGTCAACACCTTAGCGCTGAAGTGTACATAACATCATCTTCAAACTTTTATCTTTTACCCCACTAAGCTTAAAATCCTCTGGTCACGCCACTCCCTTACCCCCCTCCCCCTACTATCCTGTCCCCCTTCCCCTTCCCTTATCTCCCCTCTTTCCCCTTCCCCCCTCCCCTTATGGGTAACACTGTGTAAGCTGCAAATCTCAACCACTCATTACTACTTTGACCAATCATAGCTTTTTAAGTACAAGGCTTCTACCACGGTGTGTGAGGTTATCTATAAAAGGTCCCCAAGTCTTTAGGAATCGAGTTTTCCGTTTGTAGGATCCTTTGGCTTCTTTCACCTCCCACATCATTAATTGGTGTATTTGATTCCGCCAGTGCCAAAACTCAGGGGGTTCTGAAGAGGTCCATGACTGTAAGATACACTTCCTTGCAAGCAAACAGAGTTTACGGCAGAGTAGTTTTTCATCCGCCTTCAGGCCTCTAAATGATCTCGGACAATCCAAGACCAGTTGAATAGACGTTCCTTGGATTTGGGCAGACAACATGAGAGATAAGAATCCCTTCACTCTTCTCCAAAACTGCCGTACCAGTGTACATTCCCAAAATGTATGATAGGTGTTTTCTGAAATATTACATTTCAAACAAACAGGTGTATGGATCCCCCCAGTTCTAAATAGTTGAACCTGCATAAAGTAGGCCCTGTGTATCACTCGAAAAGCACATTCCCATAATTCGCCCCACTGACCAATTTAGGTATTCCTTTAATATGGGCAGCTATATCCCAATCAACAAGGCTTTCCCCCACATCTGCTTCCCATCTTTGCCTAAGCTGGACTAGCTCTTCCCCAGACCTCAAGGACCATAACTTCCCCTGAATACTTGAAATAGAGGGAGCCTCTTCTGCAAGCTCCATAAACAGGTCCTGAATCTTCTTGCCCATACCACATTTCACTGCTTCTTTATCTAAGGACCTGATATAATGTTTTAGCTGACAGTGAGAAAAAGTATCACCCCATTTTATAGATTCAGGTAGAATCAGTTGCTCTAATGCTTTAATCTCGCCTTATAAGTTCACCACGTGCCCGACATTGCTAATGCCCACCTGTGCCCACCTCACAAAAAGTTCCGTAGTGTGTGCATCCCCCCCCCCCCCCAAACATTTCACCAAAAATTTCCAAGCGGTCTGCATGGGGCCCCAAAGCACAGATTGCCTAATAACCATTGGTATTGAAGATCTGTCTGCATGTAATAAAGATATCAATGTGTACGGTTGAAAGAGAGCTCTTTCCATCTCAAGAGGTGTATTATATAGCCAGTGGAAAAGACCCAGTCCCTAACATGTCGTAAGAAACATGCGATGTTATAATATTGCAAACTGGGCAATCCCAGCCCTCCCTGCTGCCAGCCGCCCCATAGGCATGTTAGATGTATCTTAGCCTTTTTGTTTGCCCAGCAGAATCTCATAATTAGCCGATAAAAAAATTCTAATGTCTTTCTTTAACAAACACAGTGGTAAAATTTGCAGCATGTATAGCCACCTGGGAAGGATGACTATTCTAACGAGGCATAGCCGCCCCGACAAGGACAGTGTTAGAGGGCGCCACAACTCAAATTGCTGCTCTGTCTTGTCCAAAAGTCTCTTTACATTTAGTCTATAGAGCTTCTTTGTCTGCGTAGTAAGAAGGACCCCTAAATATCTAAATGAGCATCTCCCAGCGTAGAGGGAACCGCTCCGGCCAGAGTCGCTTTGTGTCAACTGGTATCGCTAGCGCCTCTGATTTATCAAAATTTAATTTAAACCCAGAGTATGCCCCAAATTCCTGGAAAATCTCTAAAAGGGCTGCCAAAGATTCCCTTGGATTTGTGAGCAAGACCAGAAGGTCTTCAGCGAACGCCACCACCTTAAACTCCTGAGCCCCAATCTGTACCCCATGAATAGCTGGACATAAACTCAAGTCTCGAATCAAGGGATCCAAGTACAGGGCAAAGAGCAAAGGGGACAGAGGGCATCCCTGTCTAGTCCCACGCCAAATCCCCAGAGCTTACCCCATTTACCATCACTCTAGCCCGTGGGGAAGAATACAATGTCCTGATCACCTGCATAAACCATCCCTGAAACCCATAAGTATCTAGGACAGTAAATAGAAAGGGCCACTCCACACGGTCAAACGCTTTTTCAGCGTCAAAAGTAATCATAATGAAGGCCTCCTTGGTCGTCTCTAAACGTTCCAAGGAAGCTAAGATACGCCTTATATTCTGTGCAGCCGATCTCCCCTGTATGAACCCCACTTGTGCCTCATGAACTATATCTGGGAGCACTCTACGCAATCTATTAGCTAGTATTTTCACTAACAATTTTACCTCCTGATTTAAAAGAGATATAGGTCTATAAGATGTTACCAATGTGGGGTCCCTCTGTGGTTTGGGCAGAACTATAATCTAAGCTAGGTTAAGATGGTCCGGTAGACGAGTTAAATGCTTTAGTTAGTGCAGGCACTATGGGGTCTCCCATCATTTTATAGAACTCTGCCTTGAGCCCGTCTGGACCCGGCGCTTTCCCCACCTTACTATGAGCAATTGCCCAACTAACCTCGTCTGTGGTAACAGGCACGCTCAGTCTTCTGTTATCTGATTGTGTTATGGTTGGTGTCATAATATTCCCCAAGTACAGATCTCCTGTTAAGCCTTCCTCATCTTCCGTATCATATAATTGCTGGTAAAAGGTTTTAAATACTGCTCTTATTTCTTCATCAGTGTGAAGAAGCCGTCCCTCATGTCTGATTGTCAAAATTTGTCTTGAGGCTTGCTTCCCAACCTTGCCAGCATTTTCCCCCCTTTATTCCCGTGTTTATAAAGGTGGTATTTATAAAACTGTTGGGATTTAACCGCACAGTCATATAATAAAGAATTTAGTGTGATTTGGACTGCCATAATGTCCCGGCGGACCCCAAGTGATGGTTGTACCCCAAATATCCGCCACAATCTCCGTAATTCCTTTTCCAGCCGCAAAATCTCCCGATCCCGGACCTTCCTATGGTGGCTAACATAGCTGATTATATCTCCACGCAGTACCGACTTGGCTGCTTCCCATAACAACGTGTCATCCTTTGTGGGCCCCCCATTATGACTTAAATACTCAATCCACTTCCCTAGAAGATATTCCTTAAACTTCCCATCAGTGTACAGATAACTAGGGAATGACCAAGTCTTTGTACAGGTGTTTTGAGTCCTTGGGGTCCACACCGACCACACAGCGGCATGATCCGATATTACACAGGGACCAATTTCAGCCTCTGCAATGTCTGAGAAAATCAACGCCGAGAACAGCAAATAGTCTATTCTTGAATGCGTGTTATGGGCTCTAGATTGGTGTGTGTATTCCCTGTCAGAGGGGTGTAATGTCCTCCAAATATCTATAAGGTCAAGTAATGAGCAAAAGTTGGGTAATCCCCTAGTCCCCAGTTGTCTCTGTCCGGGGCGGGATGGGATTTATCTACGGTAGGATCCCATGTCATGTTAAAATCCCCCCCCCCCCCCCCCCCCCCGTAGTAAAGGGAGTGCTTCTACTTTGGTTAACACAGCCACCAGCTTTTTATAAAAACTAAGATCCAGCTGATTTGGGGCATATATACTGCCCAATAAAACTTTGTGGCGAGCCACCATCGCAGAGACAAAAATAAAACATCCATCAGGATCTTTCACAATGTTAGTAAGCTTTGTAGCCACTCCTTTCCTGATAAGGATAGCTACTCCACCCTTTCGCCCAACTGCTGCAGAAGCAATACAATCCCCCACCCACCATCTCTCTGCAGAAGCAATACAATCCCCCACCCACCATCTCTCTAATTTAGTATGTTCACTGTCCGTTAAATGCGTTACTTGTAAATATACAATGTCAGCTGTAATACGCTGTAGGTAATGTAATATTTTAGATCTCTTGATTGGTGAATGTATTCCCCCAACATTCCAGGTTACCTCAGTAAGTTTTTAATATGGATTTTATAAGGTTTTGTTTTTTTGTGGCTGATATTCTTCAGTTTTTAAAGTGGATATATATAGTATTGATTTTGCACTTTTCACTTTGCTGGCATTGGTTTTAATAGGGCCTGTCAGTAGGGAATAGATGAAAATATACCAACATATGTTTTCAGTATGATTCGTTATTCAGGAGCCCGTATCATTCACTATATTTATTTTATTTTATTGAATTTGTATCCCACATTTTCCCACCTATTTGCGGGCTCAGTGTGGCTTACAATACATTGCAAATAATGGAAATACAATTTGTTACAAATCAGTTATGGATTACATTGTGAGAAGTTAAGCGAAGACAAAGTCAAAGTATCGTTAGGGAATAGGACAAGGAAAAGAACAATGGGACAGTGGAAAGAGACAATGGGAAATTGATTGGGTAGTAGAACATTAGCAAAAGAACATTCGGTATAACATTTTCCGTAAGTTAAGGTATAAATATGATAAAATTACGGGGGATGGGAGTTCAGAAGAGAATGTATTGGTGTATTTCTGAAATAGTGAGTGTGGACTTCATGTGTATTGATACTTACAATAAATTTTCTCAAAGAGATGAGTTTTCAGTAGTTTGCGGAAGTTGGTTAGTTCGTGGATCATTTTCAAGTTGCGTGGTAGTATATTCCAGAATTGCGTGCTTATGTATGAAAAGGTTGATGCGTGCAGTGCCTTGTATTTTATGCCTTTGCAATTAGGGAAGTGGAGGTTAAGGAAAGTTCGAGATGATCTTTTAGCGTTTCTGGGTGGTAGGTCTATTAGGTCAGACATGTATGCTGGAGCTTCACCGTGGATAATTTTGTGGACTAATGTGCATATTTTAAAAGTAATGCGTTCCTTAAGTGGGAGCCAGTGTAGTTTCTCTCGTAAGGGTTTTGCACGTTCGTATTTTGGTTTTCCGAAGATGAGTCTGGCTGCTGTGTTCTGGGCTGTTTGAAGTTTCCTCAGTATTTGCTCTTTACAACCTGCGTATAGTGAATTGCAGTAATCCAGATGGCTGAGTACGAGGGATTGCACTAGGTTGCGGAAGACGGATCTTGGGAAGAATGGTCTTATTCTTTTCAGTTTCCACATGCAGTAGAACATCTTCTTGGTTGTGTTGTTTGCATGGGTTTCGAGTGTTAGATGGCGATCAATAGTGACTCCAAGGATTTTTAAAGTTTCTGAGATTGGAAGGTTTAGTTTTGGTGTGTTTATGGCGGTAAATTCATTCGTGTTGTATTGGGAGGTGAGTATTAGGCATGGAGTTTTTTTCCGCGTTTAGTTTCAATCGAAATGCATCTGCCCAGGTGTTCATGATGTGTAGACTTTGGTTAATTTCATTGGATATTTCTTTGATGTCTTGTTTGAAAGGGATGTATATTGTTACATCGTCGGCGTATATATATGGGTTGAGGTTATGATTTGATAGGAGTTTTGCCAATGGGATCATCATTATGTTGAAAATGGTTGGTGAGAGGGGTGACCCTTGCGGTATTCCACATTCAGGTGTCCATGAAGCGGACGTAGTTGAGTTTGATGTGACTTGATATGAACGCAGGGTTAGGAACCCCTTGAACCAGTTTAGAACATTTCCTCTGATGCCTGATTGGAGTACTGTATTTGAATTTTGTAGGGAGAACTTCTTTCGCTTGTGGTTTTTAAAATGTTTTTTTTTTCCTTTTTTCTTTCTATTGTGTTATTTTTCCATAGTTGATAGGTCTTTTGTCTTTTGTTCTAGGGCAGTATGCATTTGTGAACAATTTTATTGTTCTGAAGCAGGCTGGAGTGCCAAACATGTGCTTACTGTAATTTGAATATTCATTGATATACTAGAACATTGTTGTATGGCTGAAGTCCCATCACTGTTACTAATTTTAGCTACAGTTTGCTTGTTAATTTGCTGTTTCCATTGGGTCCCCAAATCCAGAGACTTGTGGTTATGCCCCTCCACTAGCAGGTTAGATAGAGAGAACACGAAGTTCGCCCCTAGAGGGCATGTGCAGCCAGCCTAACTTCAGTATTCTCTCTATCTAGCAGGTGAAGAGACATATTGTGCAGCTCTGCTGTGATTTGGCTCCTATCCCGTTCCCTCGGGGGTTGTTGAGCTTATATTGGGGTTGAGGTGCTTTGGGCATGTTGGGGTGCTTCCTCAGGGAGTTCTGTCGATGTTTCTCTCCTGCCTCTTGAAAAAAAAAAAAAAAAAGATACAGAACGGAGATCCCTAAATTTAAAGCAGCGATTCCTGGCTCCAGACTTTGTGAGCGCTAGGCGGGGAAATAGGCTTTGGCCCGATGTCGGCGTCAGAAACCGTCAAGAGGTGTTTTCGCGCTGTGGTGTGCGTAAGACTGCGTCCGGGGCATGTGAGAGCTATGTCGGGGCCTTGGGCAAGCCCCGGCCGGAACTGGCAGACCGCTCTGTGGGGGGGGAAGCAGTGGAGTTGACCGATTCCCGCATGGCGGGAAAGCCGTTGCCGGCAGCGCGTGGGTCGACTGTCACCATTTTCTCCCCTTCTGCTCCTCAGCCACAGGTAAGCGCGGCGGCGAGATTACAGCTCTCAGCTGTTTCTGCCCCGGAACGCGGCATCTCGGAGTCTCTCTCGGGGGAGCCGCATACAGCGGCGTTTTCTCTGGAATTTGTGCTCCTCATGCACAAGGCTTTTTATTGAAAGCAGCGGGGGGAGACAAGATGGATGCCATTTTGGATAGTTAGCGTGGCTCTTCTATTGGTTTCTCTCATGCAGTCCCTAAACTTGTAACCTTGAGGCTGAAAGGCCAGCCACCCTCCTGAATAAAACTAGTTTGATGTAAACAGTACATAAGTATTGCCATACTGGGAAAGACCAAAGGTCCATCGAGCTCAGCATACAGAGCAAATTGCCACCAAGTCAGCACAGAGGGTGCAGGATTACCATGGAAACCGAGAGAAACCTGAGAGGCCTGCACTAGCCTCAAAATGTAACATTTCTCACAGAAACATGGAGTCCACAGCCCTAAACCTGACTAACTAAACAAACTGTACTGCCATGCTCTGAGAAAGGGGACGAGGGAAAGAGTGAAAAACCTAGAGTAGTATCCCTAATCCTGATCCCTTTCTCCCTTCCATTAATGATGTACACACACCCTGAACCTCCTTAAAGAGGGTCCAGAAATATTCTTAGTGTATATCACCTAGTGAAGCACAGGCATCTCTACCAGAATACTTTCAGATAGTCAGTACTTTCCAAGCTGCAGGGGACTAATAGGTCTCCGGCCTCGCTCCTGGAGAGTTGCGGGAGACTCAAAGCTGTGGGAGTCCCGAGGACTCCCACAGGAGTCTTCAAACCGCCTCAGGCCTTCTTTCTTAGAAGCCCTTAAATATCAAATATGAAGAAACAGGGAGTGATCCACACCAGTTCCCCAGTCACATTTCTGCATATTAAACTGCCCGAATCACAAGCAAATCTGGCCCCAGGGGAGCGCTGGGGCTTCAGCATTGCCATGTGGATTGGCAAGCCCTCAATCCTCACTGCCCTGTGCTGCTAACGTCTTGCAGATAGGGACAAGAATTGGCTGGTGTGACTGTGCACTATAACTGCTGCGCATTGGAGCTAACAAGTGTGGCTTAGAACCAGAGACAGATGTGTGTAGCAGAATATGGCTGTTACACCATTGCACACTACAGATAACAAGCTGCAGTGGGTTATGAAGCAGCACCCCTAGAGCTTTCTGCTTACTCTCAGCTGATTGCAACAACTATTAAGCTACCTCTACACTGAAGTAGTTCCTGGACCTCTCCTCATAAAATTTAGGTACCCCAAACCATGAAAGATGCCAAAAATGCCATAAAAGCAATTAGAGGTAACTGGTACGCTGCAGATACCGGGGTAGCTGATACTGGCCACATCTTTGCATACTAGCCTCAGTGTGTGCAGAGAGAGAGAGAAGGGCAATCTTTAGTACAGTAGAGTTCTGATAACTGTTTCAGTCATGCAAGAACTGCTTGGCCATGCAAGCAATAAGAGAAAATGAAATAAAATATGCCCCACTGGAAACCTAGCTGAGTCCACAGTTTCTAATAGGATGAATAAAACCAGCAAAGCAGGTTCCCATTGTGAAAAGTTGAACCATAAACACCCTAGGCTCTTATGATGTCCAGACTTAGCTGGAAGGAAGCTCCCTGGTTGGAGCTACAAAGCAAAGGGAACAACTTCCCATTCCCCAATTGCAACTGGGGACAGACTCGACTGTGCCTAAAGGAAGAAACATTGGCAAGGTGGCAAGAACTGCCTGACAGTGTTTGAGCTTGCATGTAGACTCCAAGAAAAATCTGTACATAAGTACATAAGTACATAAGTAGTGCCATACTGGGAAAGACCAAAGGTCCATCTAGCCCAGCATCCTGTCACCGACAGTGGCCAATCCAGGTCAAGGGCACCTGGCACGCTCCCCAAACGTAAAAACATTCCAGACAAGTTGTACCTAAAAATGAGGAATTTTTCCAGTCCATTTAATAGCGGTCTATGGACTTGTCCTTTAGGAATCTATCTAACCCCTTTTTAAACTCCGTCAAGCTAACCGCCCGTACCACGTTCTCCGGCAATGAATTCCAGAGTCTAATTACACGTTGGGTGAAGAAAAATTTTCTCCGATTCGTTTTAAATTTACCACACTGTAGCTTCAACTCATGCCCTCTAGTCCTAGTATTTTTGGATAGCGTGAACAGTCGCTTCACATCCACCCGATCCATTCCACTCATTATTTTATACACTTCTATCATATCTCCCCTCAGCCGTCTCTTCTCCAAGCTGAAAAGCCCTAGCCTTCTCAGCCTCTCTTCATAGGAAAGTCGTCCCATCCCCACTATCATTTTCGTCGCCCTTCGCTGTACCTTTTCCAATTCTACTATATCTTTTTTGAGATACGGAGACCAGTACTGAACACAATACTCCAGGTGCGGTCGCACCATGGAGCGATACAACGGCATTATAACATCCGCACACCTGGACTCCATACCCTTCTTAATAACACCCAACATTCTATTCGCTTTCCTAGCCGCAGCAGCACACTGAGCAGAAGGTTTCAGCGTATCATCGACGACGACACCCAGATCCCTTTCTTGATCCGTAACTCCTAACGCGGAACCTTGCAAGACGTAGCTATAATTCGGGTTCCTCTTACCCACATGCATCACTTTGCACTGTACTGAAGTCCAGGTTGTAACTGTGCGATAGACAAACTAAGACACATCTGAGCTGAGGTAATTTTGGTCCACTCCTTCTGAAACCAGTAGGAGTCCTGCCTGAGGAGTGAAGTGAGACCCCATCATTGGAAGATGCAGCAGGCATAGGTTGATCTGGAGTTGAAACAGAGCTCATTCTACCAGCAGCCAGGTGGTTTGTCGTCGTGGAAACCCTGAAAGTGGTTTTCTTGGCCCCACAAAAGCTACAACAAAACCAAGTGGATTAAAAATCATCCTTAAACTCGTCCCCTGGCAATCTCCGAGACTTGGAAGTCCCTCAGGTCTTTACCTAACTGTCTTAGATCTTCTCCAGTCCCAAGATTACTTCCAAAAGGCAGGTTGCCAAATGTGACTTGGAAGCAACATCAGTGGTCTGATGTCTAAAGCCGCAAATCAGCCAGTCACGAGGTATGGATAAACCTGCAATCCATCCACATGAAGGAAAGCTGCCACTACCACCATAACCTTGCAAAAATGTCCTTGGCAACATGGAAAGGCTGAATGACATGGTCATAAAATGCGAAGATCCCTCTGCAGCAAGGAGCACTGGGAATATGAAAGTAACTTTCCTTGAGGTCCAGGGAGGCTAGAAACTCTCCTCACCAGACAGAACTATTACACACTGCAAAGATATATCTCGAAGCGACCTGGTAGCCTAGGTCAATCGCCAAGGGGGCTCTCGGAGCGCTCAGTTGTCAACGGAGGCTCTTTCCCTCTGCCGCTGGGCGGAGAAGTGTCTCTTTCTTTTGTCAGCGGCTCACATCGTGGGAGTTCTGAATGTGCAGGCGGATTTCCTCTGCTGGACCCAGTTGGATTTGGGAGAGTGGGAGCTCTCTCGAGTGGCGTTCGACCGGATCACGTCCCGTTGGGGGATGCCGGTAGTGGATCTAATGGCCCGGTTTTCCAATGCCAAGGTACCCCGTTTTTTCAGCAGGGAATTCGGGTCCGAAGGAATAGACGCGCTGTTGCAAAGGTGGCCGCAGGATCTCCTGTATGTCTTTCCTCCATGGCTCATGATCGGGCGGGTGGTCGGCAGGATCGCGTGACATCCATTAGTAGTCATTCTGGTGGCTCCGGATTGGCCCAGGAGTCCTTGGTATGCGCATTTAGTGCGTCTGTTGATAGACAAACCGTTGAGGCTGTGAAACGGCGCCAAACAGCTAAGCACACAACAAGGCAGAAAAAGTGCTTCAAGCGGCAGCAGTGGCTCTCCAAAGGAATTTAACATTACTTCAGCACCCTACAGCTGTTCAGAAAATTTGATGAGCCCGTCTGCCTTCTATTTTTTTTTTGTTTGTTTAGCCAGCTGTAAGCTGCAGAGCTGTGAGGAAAGAGGGTTTTTTTTTTTTGCAGCATAGGGGGCTAAGAGAGCAGAGGAGACTGGGTAGGACAGGGACCTGACAAACAAGTATGTCCCTAAGGTGGGCACCATTCAACCACACGCCCCCAAGCTCAACTGGCAGACCAGCCCAGGAGCCTCCCCAAGAAGAATCCAGGAGCTGGGAGATATCCGTCCACAACCTGCTGGAGACAGAGATATACTGAGGTGATAGGGAGCTGGGGGGGGGACCATTTTTTGGCGGCGGAAGGTGTTAAGTGGTGCTCCTGCTGCAGCTCTTGCCGCTCCACAGAAGGTGTTTGTTTAGCTAGGTGTGCTGAGGTTGTCGCTGATTCGGAAGGGCCCGGGGAGACTGGGGGGGATTCTTCCCTTACGTTTGTTTCGGCGGCGTGCATCGATTTTTCCCGCGTCGGAGGCGGTTGTGGAGCCTGCGCCTTTTTTCTACTGTAGATACTTCCCGCCTCTCCAGTAAAGGTGCCTCGGTCCCTGGCACCTCAGGAGCACTTTCTGAAGTGCTGTCTAAAGTTTCTACTGCTCCTTCGGTCTCCTTCGGTATTTAATTAAAGAAGGCTCTCTGGATCCTCCCCTCGTTCTCCTCCTCTAGAGCCTGATTTGGGCTCTCTTGCTGCTTGAGGATCCTGTGGCTAAGTGTAGGAGGATAACTTCTTTGCCTAAGGGAAGGGTCCTTGGGACCCCATGACCCTCCTCCTTCCATTTTGGCGGGCTCAGGTGAGTCTGGCTGGCCTAGGCTGGAGGACTTGGAAGAGTCTGATTTTCTCCCTGCTGAACAGGATGATCCAACGGCTGTCAGGATTTTTCATCGTGATGAGTTGCCTGTTTTGATCTTGCAGGCCTTGGAAGCCGTGAATATTTCAGATCCAGAGGTTCAGGCGTCAACCTCAGTTAACTTAAAAATGGCAAGCACTTGGAGACCTTCTAAGGCTTTTCCTATGCACGATTTCCATTCAAGAGCTGATTTCCGCTCAGTGGTCTGATCCTGAGAGCGAATTCAAAGTGGCTAGGGCTATGGCCCGTCTTTATCCGGTGTCTGCTTCTACTTTAGATTCCTTTTCCTTACCTAAAGTGGATGCTTTGGTTACTGCTGTCACCAAGAAGACCACTCTTCCTGTGGAAGGTGGGGTTGTGCTTAAAGACGTTCAGGATAGAAGTCTGGAAGCTTCCCTTAAACGTTCCTTTGAAGTAGTAGCCGTGGCCTTACAGGCTTCTATTTGCAGCTCTTATGCTACCAGGGCATGCCTTTCTTGGTTTCAGCAGGGTTTAGAACAGGTTCCATATCCTGCTTCTCCCCCGTCTGCTTGTCCTCCTGTGCATTCGGCTCTTACTTATTTGGCAGACGCCCTGTATGACCTGGTCAGGGTGTCTGCTAAACAGATGGCTTTAGCGGTTTCGGCTCGATGTCTCCTGTGGCTCTGCCACTTGTCAGCAGACATGGCTTCTAAGCAGCTTCTTACCAGACTTCCTTTTAGGGGGAAGCTTCTTTTCGGTGAAGATCTTGAAAAAATTGTGAAAGGCCGGGGGATTCGAAGTCCCAGAGGCTACCGGAAGATAAGCCCAAGTCTAATGCGAGGTCGGCCTCTTCTAAACCTCGATTCCGTGACTCCCGCCGCCATCAACCTGGTCGTAGTTCGGCATTTCAGCGCTCCAGATTTCAGCAGCGGTCTTCCTTTCGGAATGACAAACGATTGTCGACTGCGGCTTCCAGGCCTCAGGCCCAAGGGCGACCTACTCAATGATGGGGCGCAGGTCCTCTTTTCGATTCTTCCTATAGGAGGTCAGCTGACCCTATTTTACGAAGAGTAGACCAAGATTACTACAGGCCACTGGGTCTTGGATTTTATCAGAGATGGCTACAGATTAGAATTTGCCTTGCCCGTCACAGATTTCTTTTTGGAATCTTGATGTGCCACAAAAGCCAGAAGAACGGCAGTAGAAGCCACTTTGCAGGCGTTTCTAGACCTTGGAGTGGTGTTCCTGGTGCCTCAATCTGAGGTACCCACCTGTCGTTATTCCATCTACTTTGTGGTTCTTCGAAAAGGAGGCTCCTTCAGGCCTATTGACCTCAGTGTGTCCGAGTCCGCCATTTCCACATGGAGACTGGTCGGTGGGTGATTCTGTTCAGTCGGGAGAGTTCCTCGTGGGTCTGGATTTGAAAGAGGCTTACTTGCATATCCCCAGTTGGCCTCCTCATCAGAAGTTTCTTCGGTTTGCTGTGTTAGGCCATCATTTTCAGTTTTGCCCGCTACCCTTTGGCCTGGCTACGGCCCCTCGAACCTTTTCCAAGGTTATGGTAGTCGCTGCAGCTTTTCTTTGAAAAGAGGTGATCAAAGTCCACCCTTATCTGAATGATTGATTGATCCAGGCAGACTTGGAGCATGAGAGTCTGTCAGCCACTTCTTGAGTTGTGCAGTTCCTTGGGTAATCAATCGGCCCAAGAGTCATTTGGTTCCCTCCCAGTCCTTGGATTATCTGGGAGTAGTTTTCGACACAGCCCAGGGACGTGTCTTCTTACCAGAAGCCAGGAGACTCAAGCTTTGTTCACAGATTCGCTGTCTTCTTCAGACTCCCTCCCCTCGGGCTTGGGATTAAATTCTCGGGTCAATGACATCCACCCTGGAGGTGGTTCCGTGGGCATGGGCTCACATGCGACCCCTTCAGCGTGCCCTTTTACTGCGATGGTCTCCAGACTCTCATGATTACCAACATCGTCTCTCTTGGCTTCCTTTGGCGAGGGACAGCATGACTTGGTGGTTGCGTGCTCCCAATCTGCAGAATGGAATGCCTTTAGTATCCCCGCAGTGGCTTCAGATAGTGACGGATGCCAGCCTCTCAGGTTGGGGAGCGCATTGTCTCCACCGGGTGGCTCAGGGGAGTTGGTCAGTGAAGGAAGCGAAGTGGCCCATCAACAGACTGAAGTTGAAATCCGTGTCGCTAGCTCTTCAATCCTTTCAGGATATCCTGGAGAGTCAGGCAGTTCGAATTGTCTCGAACAACACATCGGCGGTAGCTTACATCAACCGGTAGGGAGGCACTCAGAGCAGGGTTCTGGCCACGGAGGCCTCTGCCTGTTGCTTTGGGCGGAGTCTCATCTTCTCTGTCAGCAGCTCACATTGCAGGCCAGGACAATGTCCAATGGATTTTCTCAGCCGTCATCTTCTGGATGCAGCGGAATGGGAATTGGTGACGGAAGCATTAATTTTGATCTGCCAAAAGTGGGGCTCGCCTGTAATGGATCTGATGGCAACCAATCCAATGCCAAAGTTCCCAAGTTCTTCAGCAGAAGAAAAGAGGTCGGCTCTGCAGGTCTAGACGCTCTGTTACAGCCCTGGCCGGAAGCACATCGTCTTTATGTCTTCCCGCCGTGGCCTCTAATCAGGCATCTTCTACATCGGATCAGATTTCATCGCGGTTCGGTGGTTTTAGTAGCCCCAGATTGGCCACATCGTCAGTGGTATGCAGACTTAGTTCGTCTTCTGCTGGAGCCTCCGCTCTGGCTGCCTGTTCTTCTCGGACTTCTCCATCAGGGCCCAGTTTAGATGGAGGTCGCCTCCCACTTTGGTCCTACAACTTGGCTTTTGAGAGGGCAAGATTGAGGAAGAAGGGTTATGCTGGCTCAGTCATTGCTACTTTACTTTGAGCCCGGAAGCGTTCCACTACTACAGCTTATGCCAGAGTGTGGCACACGTTTGACGCTTGGTGTGCAGAGCGGGGTTGGTCTCCCCTTAAGACTTCTATTTCTCAGATTTTGGCATTTTTACAGGAAGGGTAGCAGAAGGGTGTGGCTTATAATTCCCTTCAGGTTCAAGTCGCAGCTCTTGCCTGTTTCCGTGGTTCAGTGTCTGGCTCTTCTCTGTTGGCTCACTCTGATGTTACTCGGTTTTTGAAAGGAGCTCTTCACCTTAGGCCTCCTATATGACATCCGTGTTCTGGCTTGAAGGTGAATCTTGTGCTCAGTGAATTGCAGGGTCCGCCGTTTGAACCCTTGCGTTTGGCATCTGATAAAGATATCAGTCTGAAGACAGTGTTTTTGGTGGCCATTACCTCAGCGCGTCAAATTTCTGAACTGCACGTACTGTCCTGTAGGGAACCTTTTCTGCAATTTTCAGACTCTGGCATTTCTCTGAGGACTGTTCCATCTTTTTTTGCCTAAAGTTGTGTCTGCTTTCCTTTTGAATCGGCCACTTTTTCTTCATTCCGGAGGTCGGACTTTCCGCAGAATTTTTCTCTTCTAAGGCTATTGGATGTTCTTCGTGTCCTCCGGTATCTTCAGATGACAAATGACTTTCGGTGTTCGGATCATCTTTTTGTCCTTTTGTCAGGCCCTAGACGGTTTTCCTGCTTCCAAAGCGACCATTGCTCGGTGGCTTAAAGAAGCCATTCTTTCGGCTTACCTTCTGAAAGGTCAGATTCCTCCTGATAGCTTGCGTACCCATTCGACTCGCGCTCAGGCTACTTCTTGGGCTGAAACGGGGGTCCTTACTCTGGATGACATTTGTTGGGCGGCTACTTGGGCTTCTTGCCATTCTTTTATTAAGCACTACAGATTTGACGTTGCAGTATGGGAGGATGCGCTTTTTGGGGCGACGGTGCTCGCTCGGGGGGGGGGGGGCAGCTTCCCATCCTAATTATGGGATTGCTTTGTTACATCACACCAGTTCCTGGATTCATCTGTTGCTGAGACTAAAGGAAAGAAAATTATCAGGTAAGACCTAATTTTACCATTTTCACTGGAAATATATTATTGATGTAAAATTAGAGAGAGATAGCTGATGGGTAAAATGCAAAAATGAATGAAGCTTTAACTACTGCCTAAATATATTTGTATTTTGTTGGAATTGCTGTTTTTAATGACGTTTTGTATGTTGTTATGGAACATACGTTCTTTATATAGCAATTTTTTAATGAACCTTTCTTGGATTGTCTTTTTCTTGCAGAACTTCACTCTACTGGATTTTAAAATTTTTGTTCTTTAAGTTACTGTGAGTCTTGGTTCCTTTTTTTTCACCCCTCTTTGCTGTGTGATACTGTAAAGATGTCTCGCAGCCCTGAGGTAAAGGACGATCCTGTAGAATGCCCTCTTTGTATGGAACCCTTGGAGATTGATGATATCAACTTCTTCCCCTGTACCTGTGGGTACCAGATCTGCCGCTTTTGTTGGCATCGTATCCGCACAGATGAGAATGGACTCTGTCCCGCTTGCAGAAAGGTAAATATTAATTCTGCCTGGTGTTGATCAAATAGATATTAGAGAGCAATGATTCAGTTCTGTGGACTGTATTAACTTCAGGTAATGTTACAAAACAAAATATAGAGGAGAAGAGAAAAATATTAACCCAGAAAACTGTTCTCTGAAGATAGGTCTTACACTTAACACGTTACTCAAAACGAGAGCTTTGAGAAGGAGAGAGCCTTACTGATCAAAATGTTAGATTGTTTTATAGGCAATTACTTTACTGGTATAAAAAAAAATCATTCCTGTTCAATTATTAATGATTCAGTATAATGGGCATCCTCAATTTAAAGAAAAATAAACCAACTTCCTTGTCATCAAGCAGATGAATCCATTACGAATGGGTTGTGTCCACCTACCAGCAGGGGGAGATAGAGAGCACGGAAAACCATAGTGCCTCTTGGCCAGCTAGCTCCATCTGCCTCTCAGTATTCTCTATCTCCCCAGCAGGGTTGGACACAGCTTATTCAGCTCCTTCAGAAATCTGCCTGTGGTGGCTCCTGTGCTTTTGCCAGTTGTAGCAGGGGTGTTGTGGCTGGTGGTGCCCACTTTAAAGGCACATAGGTTCGCCCTTTCGCTGCCTTACCCGGCCCCCGATGTAGATGCAGGCATATAGGTTTGCCCTATCCCTGCCTTTCCCCACACTCTTCTCTGTGGATGTAGGCACATTGGTTCGTCCTTTCCCTACCTTTCCCACTCTCCTGAACCTCCGCAGTGCCTCTGTAGCTGTTGCCTCTAACTTTCCTGGAGTTCATGGGCGACCCTCTCAATGATGGTGCGCCGGCCCACTCCTCGATTCCTGCAGATGGAGGACGTCTTTCCCTCTTTCTCGAGGTCAAGATTACCTCAGATCAGTGGGTTTTGGACCTGATCAGAGATGGTTACAGATTAGAATTCAATGCCCCAGTGAGAGACATGTTTGTGGAGTCCCGATGCGGCTCTGCCGTCAAACGGGCGGTGGTAGAGGAGACCTTGCAAGGCTTGTTGCACCTCGGGGCGGTGGTCCCTGTGCCTCCCGCCGAGCTCGGCTCCGGCCGTTACTCCATTTACTTTGTGGTGCTGCGAAAAGGAGGGTCTTTTTGGCCCATACTCGACTTAAAGGACGTCAACAAGTCATTGAGAGTCATTGCGGCATTTTCGCATGGAAACCCTGTGCTCTGTCATTGCGGCGGTACAGCCAGGAGAGTTTCTCACTTCTCTGGACCTGAAAGAAGCCTACTTGCACATTCCTATTTGGTCCCCGCACCAACGGTTTCTCTGGTTTACGGTGTTGGGAAAAAATTTCCAGTTTCGGGCCTTGCCTTTTGGCCTCGCCACAGCTCCCCGAACCTTTTCCAAGGTAATGGTGGTAGTAACTGCCTTTCTCAGACGAGAGGGTATTCGGGTTCACCCGTACCTCGACGACTGGCTCATCAGAGCAGACTCTGCAGAAGAGAATCATCATGTAACAGCCAGAGTGGTCTCAGTACTTCAATCTCTGAGCTGGGTTGTCAATATACCCAAAAGTCACCTGATCCCCTCTCAATCTCTAGGATATTTTGGGATCTGGTTCGACACAGCCTCGGGGTTTGTTTTTCTACCCGAGCAAAGGCGGTGCAAGCTTCAGAACCAGGTCCGTCTGCTCCTGAGGATGCCTCGCCCGCGAGCTTGGGACACAGTCCAGCTATTGGGGTCGATGATGGCCACCTTCGAAGTGGTGCCATGGGCGAGAGCGCACCTGAGACCTCTGCAGTGTTCCCTGCTTCAACGATGGTCTCCAATTTCTCAGGATTACCAGCGCAGACTCATGTGGCTCCCTGCGGCCCGACTCAGTATGGAGTGGTGGCTCTCAGACAGCATGCTGCGGTGAGGAATGCCGCTAGCGCTCCCCGATTGGTGCCTGGTGGTAACAGATGCCAGCCTGGTCGGCTGGGGAGCACATTGCAAGGGATGCTATGCCCAGGGTCTGTGGACACCCGTGGAATCGGGGTGGTCCATCAATCGCTTGGAACTGAGAGCGATATTCCAGGCTCTTCTGGCCTTTCACAAGACTTTGGAGCGGCTGGCTGTCAGAGTTCTGTCGGACAACACGACAGCTGTGGCCTACATAAATCGACAGGGTGGCACTCAGTGCAGAGCACTGGCCGCGGAGTCCGCTTGGGTTTGCCACTGGGCCGAGCTACACCTGCAGCTTCTTTCTGCAGTGCATATAGCAGGTCAAAGCAACATGCAAGCCGATTTTCTAAGCAGGCATCAAATCGACCCAGCGGAGTGGGAACTGGCAGACGAAGTGTTTCTTCAGATCTGTGCCAAATGGGGAATGCCCATAGCGGATCTAATGGCGTCAAGCGCAAATGCCAAAGTCCCGTGCTTTTTCAGCGGACGGAGAGATCCTCGCTCGGCGGGGTTGGATGCCTTGGCTCAACCCTGGTCTCAGGGCCTCCTGTATGTGTTCCCTCCTTGGCCCTGCGGATTCGGCTTCATCAAGGAGAGGTGGTTCTCATTGCCCTGGATTGGCCCAGGCGGCCATGGTATGTGGACCTCTGGCAGATGCTGGTAGAGGCTCCCCTTCCTTTGCCTCTGGTACCGAACCTGTTGTCACAGGAGCTGGTAACCATGGAGGACTCCTGCCGCTTTGGTCTTACGGCATGGCTATTGAGAGGGTGCAATTGAGAGACAAGGGCTATTCCAACAAGGTCATCTCCATTCTCCTTCAGGCCCGCAAACATTCCATTTCCGTTGCCTATGCTTGGATTTGGCACCAGTTTGAGGCTTGGTGTGCTGCTAAAGCGATTACACCCATGTGGGCTTCTGTCTCGCCGATACTTGACTTTTTCCAGGATGGTTTACAAAAAAGGCTTGGCCTATAATTCCCTGTGTGTTCAAGTGGCAGCCTTAGCATGTTTTCGTGGGAAGGTGGCTGGCCTCTCCCTGGCTGCTTATCTGGATGTGGCACGGTTTCTTAGAGGGGTGCTTTGGCTCTGTCCTCCTGTGCGGGCTCCGTGTCCGGCCTGGAACGTGGGGTTAGTTTTAAAGGCCCTTCAGTGTTTGCCCTTCGAGCCGCTTAGGCGAGCTTCGGAGAAGGATGTGACCCTAAAGACTGTCTTTTTGGTGGCCATTACATCGGCGAGACGGGTGTCTGAGCTCCAGGTGCTGTCCTGTCGAGACCCATTTCTGCAATTCTCAGAGTCCGGAGTTATGGTACGTATGGTGCCTTCCTTTCTGCCTAAGGTGGTTTCAGTGTTTCAGCTAAACCAGCCTATTTTCCTGCCCTCCTTTTTTAGAGAGGAGTTTCCGGAATCTTTTGGGCAATTGCACCTTCTAGATGTGCGAAGGACTCTGTTGCAATATCTGCGCATGTCAAATGCTTTCAGGACCTCTGACCACCTTTTTTGTTTGGTTGTCAGGTCCTCGCAGAGGGTCTCCAGCGTCTAAAGCCACTATAGCCCGCTGGCTCAAAGAAGCTATTTTTTTCAGCACATCTGCTGTCTGGCCGGCCTCCACCTGAAGCCTTTAAGGCACATTCCACAAGAGCGATTTCCTCTTCTTGGGCTGAAACTGGAGCACTCTCTCTTCAAGAGATATGCAGTGCAGCGACATGGGCGTCTAAGCTCTCATTTGCCCGACATTACAGGCTGGATATGGCTGCCAGGAGGGATGCACATTTTGGAGCACAAGTGCTTGTGCGTGGTGTGGCCTGTTCCCACCCTATCTAGGGATTGCTTTGATACATCCCATTCGTAATGGATTCATCTGCTTGATGACAAGGAGGGGAAAATTAGGTTCTTACCTTGGTCATTTTCTAGTCATAGCAGATGAATCCATGAGCCCTCCCTGATTGATTGATTGTTTGATTAATGCTGTTTTGGGTTCAGTTTTTCCTGTAGATACGTTCCCTCATTGGGAGAAGTTGGAAAACATTCTTCAGGATTTTTGTTATGTTAGAAGAGGTTGAGTTCGTCCCTCCTTTGAATTACTGCTCCTGTTCTGGGGCGTTCGTTCGCTGTGAGGAAAGTTCATGTTATTCTACTTTGCAGTGTAACACTGCTTTGGAAGCTTCAAATACTGAGAGGCAGATGGAGCTAGCTGGCCAAGAGGCACTATAGTTTTCAGTGCTCTCTATCTCCCCCTGCTGGTAGGTGGACACAACCCATTCGAAATGGATTCATCTGCTATGACTAAAGGAAAGAAAATTACCAAGGTAAGAACCTAATTTTCCCTTACCTATTCTCATGGTGACTTGTATTGAAAACTAGTAAAACTGGCTCGTTTCTGACACAAATGAAACGGGCGCTAGCAAGGTTTTCCTCGGAGTGTGTATGTTTGAGAGAGAGTGTGTGAGAGAGATGGAGTGTGTGAGTGAGAGAGAGAATGAGTGAGAGACAGTGTGTGTGTGTGTCAGAGAGTGTATGTGAGAGACAGAGAGTGAGTGTGTATGTGGGGGGCTCCGAGTTCCATGACCCCCTCTTTCCCTCCCTCTCCTCCCCTTCGAGTTTGAGGGCCCCCTTCCATCCGAGGTGCAGGCCCCCCCTCCCCCCTCCCTCTCCTCCCCTGCGTGCTCCATGCCCCCCTTTCCTCAGAGTGTGTATGTTTGAGAGAGAGTGTGTATGTGAGAGAGAATGAGAGAGAGAGTGTGTGAGAGATTGTGTGAGAGAGAGAGAGAATGTGAGAGACAGAAAGTGAGTGTGTGTGTGAGAAAGTGAAGCCTTGAAGCATTTGTGCGCTCTGTAAGGCTCCATCTTCTCAATTGACGACACATAGTTCCGGAACGTTGCAGGAATGCTTCAAGGCTTGAAGGCTTCACTTTCTCTGCTTCAGAATGTTGGAGGTGCGTTTTATTATATAGGATGATGTCTCACCAATGGTGGCCAGAGTTCAGCTTTAGTGCTGAACATTCAGGCACACAAGAGAGAGTGTGCTGTTTGTTTGAGTGGCCCTATAGTTCCCTGATGCAGCAGTAAAATGAAATGCTGTCTGTCTGTAGAATCATATTTCAATAAGTCACTATTGCACTGTAAGCTCAGATAAATTGTTTTATTTTTTTTCTTTAAGCTGTTGATGCCTATTATATTGAATCATGGTTATTTGAACTGGAAGGACTTTTTTTTTAGGCTATTGAATTGATTGCCTATAAAACCATCTAACATTTATTTATTTACTAGTAAAAAAGGCCCGTTTCTGACACAAATGAAACGGGCGCTAGCAAGGTTTTCCTTGGAGAGAGTATGTGAGAGAGTGACTGTGTGTGAGAGAGAGAGAGTGAGTCTGGGTGCGAGTGTGTCTGTGAGACTGTGTGTGAGTGACTGTGTGACACACAGAGAGTGAATGTGATACAGTGTGAGAGATAGTGTGTGAGAGAGAGAGTGTGTGTGTGTGACAGAGATACCTCCCCTCCCCCCTGGTGTCAGGCCCCTCCTCTCTCTCTCTGGTGTCTGAGCGTTACTGTGCAGGACGCTGAGCTCTGGCTGTGTTTCAAGGAACTGACCAATCCTATTTAATGGAATGCACCTCCAACATTCTGAAGGCGAGAAACCTCGTGTGGTTGGCCACTTCTGCTTGTGACGAACTCGGAAGTACGTGATGTCAATTCAGGAGATGGATACAGAGAGCAGGAATGCCTCAGCCATGCAGTCAGCTTCAGAATGTTGGAGGTGCGTTTTATTATATAGGATTTTTTTTATTTATGGTTTTAAATTTTACAAAGACACAATGATCTTTGATAAACTAACACCAAGATTGAAGGAAAAAAAGTACGATCAAGAGATACAACAATGAAGACATTTTTACTTGGTTGATTAGTCCACAATTAGGTGAGTCCTTAATAAATTCCAAAGGAAGTTGGATTCAGTGGCGTACCAAGGGGGGTGGGGGCGGTCCGCTCCGGGTGCACGCCGCTGGGGGGTGCTGCAGCGCGCGCCTGTGGGCTCCGACTTTGTGAACTTCGCTCGTTCGCAAAGTCAGAGCCCACAGGCGCGCGCCGCGGCACCTCCCCCCCCCCAGCGGCGTGCACCCGGGGGGGGAGTGTTATTTCGATGGGGAGGGGTGAAGTGTCATTTCGCAGGTGGGGGGGGGGGGGGGCGCATCGATGATCTGCCCCGGGTGCCATCCACGCTAGGAACGCCACTGGTTGGATTATAAAGAAAAGTATAGCACTGCTAAAGACTGTAGCGGTCTTCTAGTGCTCACCGTTTTAAGATTAGCAGAAGTAGTGGTGGCAGGATCAGAAGCAGACATATTCAGAACCTGGAGAGCTTTAGGTTTATAGGAAGGTGGCGAGTCCTTACGAAACACCCACACTGCAGTAAGATCATCAGATTCCTGACCTGCTGATGGCACCCGGGGCAGATCGTCGATGCGCCCCCCCCCCCCCCCCCCCCCCCCGCGAAATGACACTTCACCTCTCACCGTCGAAATAACACCCCCCCCCCCGGGTGCACGCCGCTGGGGGGTGCTGCGGCGCGCGCCTGTGGCGTGCACCTGGGGGGGGGGGTGTTATTTCGACGGGGAGGGGTGAAGTGTCATTTCGCAGGGGGGGGGGGGGCATCGACAATCTGCCCCGGGTGCCATCCACGCTAGGAACGCCACTGGTTGGATTATAAAGAAAAGTATTACAAAAAAAAAAAAAAAGAGAAGGATACAGGTACCCTTTCCCCTTTAAACTCTTGAACAGCTAAGTATTGGGATCTACACCCGTCCTACCCTGAGAATTTAGAAAACTGCACAATTGGAGAGGTTCAAAAAACACTTCCATAGCGTCCCACAGATCAATCCAGAGACTTGTGGGTTATGTCCCTCTACCAGCAGGTGGAGATAGAGAGAACTTCAGAGGTTTACTATATGTGGTCATGTGCAGTCACCTTCAGTATTCTCTCTATCATTGAATTATCCCCACGTAATGCTGTATCATCATGCAGAGAATATCACATTCTGCATTTCCCTATTAATAGAAATGTAATCTATAAAAAAATTCACAATGCCTTGACTACTGCAACCTACTCCTCACTGGCCTCTCACTTAGCCATCTATCCCCCCTTCAATCCGTTCAGAACTCTGCTGCGTGTCTTATCTTCTGCCTTGACCGATACGCTCATATCACCCCTCTCCTCAAGTCACTTCACTGGCTTCCGATCAGGTACCGCATACAGTTCAAGCTTCTCCTCCTAACCTACAAATGCACTCGATCCGCAGCCCCTCCCTACCTCTCTACCCTCATCTCCCCTTACGTTCCTACCCGTAACCTCCGCTCTCTAGACAAATCCCTCCTTTCAGTACCCTTCTCCACCACCGCCAACTCCAGGCTCCGCCCTTTCTGCCTCACCTCACCTCAAGCGTGGAACAAACTCCCTGAGCACATACGCCAAGCCCCCTCCCTGCCCATCTTCAAATCACTGCTCAAAGCCCACCTCTTCAATGTCGCCTTTGGCACCTAACCATCACACCTATGCTCAGAAATCTAGACTACACCAACTTGACATTTTGTCCTTTAGATTGTAAGCTCACCTGAGCAGGGACCGTCCTTCTTTGTTAAATTGTACAGCGCTGCGTAACCCTAGTAGCGCTCTAGAAATGTTAAGTAGTAGTAGTAGTAGTAGTATCTAGCAGGTGGATGGTCATATCTGTGCAGCTCTGGATTGATTGGCTCCTGGCCTGGTCCCCTGGGTCTAGTTGAGCTTCTGGGGTCTGAGGTGTCCCGGTCCTGGGACTTGGGTGTACACCTGGTGGTGCCAGGTCCCTCCCTTTCTCCCCCTTCAACCCCTCTTCTCTGCCTGACTGGGGTTTGTGGTTCTCACTCTCCTGACTTTAAAAGGAGTCTGAGGTTTCTTTTGCTCCGGCGTCGTCTCCTGCCTTAAAATAAATAAATAAATAAATGCCGTTTGAGCACTGTTTAAAAAAAAAAATCTTAGTCTGAGATTTGTCCAGCACGACAAGCTCATGCCGGTTTGCAGTACCGGCTGAATGGTGTGAGGACCGACTTGGCATGTGACAGTGATTCCCGAAAGGGTGAGTAGTCATTATTCTATCTGCGCCAGTGGGCAGAGCAAAAGCGGCTCCTAGTGTGGGAGCCACTGGGCTGCTGCAGTTTCCCGTGCTGGAGTTCCACTGTACAGGCCAACTCCGTGGAGCAGTGTGCTCCTTTCTTCCCAGCTCATTTTGGTGGGCGCAGGGCACTTGTTTTCTTGGGTGTGTGTGCGCGCTTGATGGCTCCAGCTTTCTTGCCACTCCACATGGCAATGCTGAAGCCCCAGTGCTCCCCTGGGGCCTGATCTGCTTGCGATTCAGGCAGTTTTATATGTAGGCTTTTCAGAAATGTGACTGGGGAACTGGTGTGGATCACTCCCAGTTTCATTATATTGGTTATTTAAGGGCTTCTAAGAAAGGAGGCCTGGGGAGGTTTGCAGACTCCTGTGGGAGTCCTCGGGTCTTCTACAGCTTTCCAGGGGCTAGGTCGGAGACCCATTAGTCCCCTGCAGCTGTCCTGTGGCAGGGAGAGCCTTAAGCTGCAGCTTGGAAAGTACTGACTATCTGAAAGTCATCTGATAGATGCCTGTGGCTGGCCTTTCAGCCTGAAGGTTACAGTTTCAAGGCTGGTTTTATCCATCCTATTAGAAACTGTGGGTTCAGCTAGATTTCCAGTGGGGCATATTTTATTTCATTCTCTCTTTATTGCTTGCCTGGTCAAGTAGTTCTTACATGACTGGAACAGTTACCAGAACTCTACAGTACTAAAGTGTCTCTCTCTCTCTCTTCCCCCCCCCTCCTACACACACTGATTCTGGCCACACCTTTGCATACTAGCCTCAGCTACCCTGGTATCTGCAGCGTACCCGGTACCTCTAATTGCTTCTATGATATTTTTGCCATCTTTTCATGGTAGGGGTACCTAAATTTCATGAGGTGTGGTCCAGGAGCTACTTCAGCGTAGAGGTAGCTTAATAGTCGTTGCAATCAGCTGAGAGTAAGCACAGAGCTCTAGGGGTACTGCCTCACGACCCACTGCAGCTTGCTGTCTGTAGTGCGCAATGGTGCAACAGCCATATTCTGCTACACCAGCTGTGTCTGGTTCTCAGCCGCACTTGTTGGCTCCAATGCGCTGCAGTTATAGTGCACAGTGACACCAGCCAATTCTCGCCTCTATCTGTAAGAAATTAGCGCTGGCTTAGGCATCAGACCACTGATGTGGCTTCCAAGTCATATTTGGCAACCTGCCTTTTGGAAGTAATCTTGAGACTGGAGAAAATCTAGGGCAGTTGGGTAAGGACCTGAAGGACTTCCAAGTCTCGGAGATTGCCAGAGGACGAGTATAAGGATGAGTTTTAATCCGCTTGGTTTTGTCGTAGGTTTTGTGGGGCCAGGAAAACCTCTTTCTGGGTTTCCACTTTCACTACGACAAGCCACCTGGCTGCTGATAGAATGAGCTCTGTTTCAACTCCAGATCAACCTATGCCTGCTGCATCTTCCAATGATGGAGTCTCACTTCACTCCTCAGGCAGGACTCCTGTACTGGTTTCAGAAGGAGTGGACCAAGATTACCTCAGCTCAAATGTGTCTTAGTTTTTCTATTGCACAGTTACAACCTGGACTTCACTACAGATTTTTCTTGCAGTACTACTACTACTACTATTTAGCATTTCTATAGCGCTACAAGGCATACGCAGCGCTGCACAAACATAGAAGAAAGACAGTCCCTGCTCAAAGAGCTTACAATCTAATAGACAAAAAATAAATAAAGTAGCAAATCAAATCAATTAATGTGAACCGGAAGGAAGAGAGGAGGGTAGGTGGAGGCGAGTGGTTACAAGTGGTTACGAGTCAAAAGCAATGTTACATGCAAGCTCAAACACTGTCAGGCAGTTCTTGCCACCTTGCCAACGCTGCTTCCTTTAGGCACAGTCGAGTCTGTCCCCAGTTGCAATTGGGGAATGGGACGTTGTTCCCTTTGCTTTGTAGTTCTAACCAGAGAGCTTCCTTCCAGCTGAGTTTGGACATCATAAGAGTCTAGGGTGTTTACGGTTCAGCTTTTCACAATGGGAACCTTGCAGTGTGTAATAGTTCTGTCTGGTGGGGAGAGTTTCTAGCCTCCCTGGACCTCAAGGAAACTTACTTTCATATTCCCAGTGCTCCTTGCTGCAGAGGGATCTTAGCGATTTATGACCATGTCATTCATCCTTTCCATGTTGCCGAGGACATTTTTGAAAGGTCATGGTGGCAGCTTTCCTTCGTGAGGATGGATTGCAGGTTCTCCTCGTGACTGGCTGATTTGTGTCTCTCTCTATCAAGAGACTCTGCAAACTTCATCCAAGATACCTATTCATCTTCAGTCCTTAGGATTGGTAATCAGTGTCACCAAGAGTCAGTTGTTTCCCTTACAAATCTTGGCTTATCGGGGAGTGCTGTTCCATATAGGCTTGGGAAGTCCTTTCTTTCTTTTGCTCCTCAGCAACAGATCCCAACCCAAGTCAGATTTTACTTTCTCTACCAAGTCTAGGATATGAGAATGGGTTCAAGTTATGAGCACAAGGTTCTCTTTTTTTTTGGACATTCCCCCATGGGCCTGAGTCGTATCAGACCACTTCAGGGGTTCCTTCTCTGCGTTGGTCCCCCTCTCTATGGTTCCCTTTAAACCATCTTAGTCTCAATGGGTGATTTCAACACAGCTTTCAGCTGATATTTCAGTTCTGTCTCCCTGAAGGTGGCTATCTGCAGCTTGTAGGCTGCTAAGCTGTGCCGTAGCTGGCGGCAACAGATATCAGATCCCTTCCAGAAGGCAGACAGTCAACTGCCTCCTCACTTGCCAGATGTAGTCGAGGCAGGCTTATTTGCCAGTTTTCTTCTATGATTTGTTTCGGGTGTCAAATAAACAGACATTTGTGGCAGTCACAGCCTGCCATTTGATGTGGTTGCGCTGCTGGGTGGTGAATGCAGCTTCTAATGATGGCTGGTTCAGCTCACTTTTCAGGGCAGCTATTGTTTGAGGACTCCATGAAGTTGGTGCAAGACCTGGGTGACTTATAGACTCAGCGTCTTCCTGAGGACATGTCTTCAAGTTCTTTTTGGTTGGGTCAGGCTCGCTCTTATCTTCACGACACCAGGGCTATTGTCCTGGGCAGCCTAGTTTTCTTTAGCAATCCAGTCCAGGCAGGTTCTCGGAACTCCCGACTTCATCCGTTTGAGATCCTCTGGATTTCTACTGGTGATGGGTGCACAGTGCTGTCTTTTCTGCATATGGTAATTTCTGCCTTCCATTCCTTTCCACCTTTTTCTCTTCCCACTGCTTGGATGTTCACCATATACTCCTGTACTATTTGGAAGTGACCAGCGAGTTCCGTTGGTCACCTCTTTGCTTTTTGTTTTGCTCGGGACCATAGGAAGGTACCATAAGAAGGCTCGCCATTTTTAGATTGGCAGATGTGGGCATAGCGGTTTTGATGTCAGGAGGAGCAGACCTTTTGTAGAATAGGCGTCAGTGTGAAGCTGAATTGCTGTTTCGCATAAGTGCCATTTTATTCAAAATCCTTTTAGGGGAGCAGCTGCTCCCCTTGCACCCCACCTAGCTATGTCTCTGCATAGTGGGGCAGTGCCTGGGATGACCCACTGAGCAGAAGTGACTTCCAACATAGCCTTATGCACTGCTAAAGACTGTAGCGGTCTTCTAGTGCTCACCGTTTTAAGATTAGCAGATGTAGTGATGGCAGGATCAGAAGCAGACATATTCAGAACCTGGAGAGCCTTAGGTTTATAGGAAGGTGTCGAGTCCTTACGAAACACCCACACTGCAGTAGGATCATCAGATTCCTGACCTGCTGAGCAGAAATGCCTCCCGGCATACCTTCATGAATATTGCGTTTACTCAAATTGTATATTCTTCTTACGACTTGGTAATTCTTTATATCGTTACTATGTAAGCCGCATTGAGCCTGCCATGTGTGGGAAAGCGCGGGGTACAAATGTAATAAATAAATATAAAAAATAAAACAATACTGTGGCAATAAGAACACAAAGTTCTTCTTCTAATGACTTTGAAGTACACAGTTAAAAAGTAATCACAGATCACAAAAAACCTCCTAAAAAGCGTTAAAAAAAAAAAATAATATATTTTTATCTTTCAAAAACAGTTTTTTGGCGTTTGCTAGTATGTGTTTTAACTTTGCATGCTCATTCAAAAGCCCATCAAATACAGTCCCACAACAAAAATAGAGAGAACCCATTTTGCAGTAGCTTCTTCAGGAAACCCACTGGCAATGGCTGAGCTGCTGCAGACAAAGAAAAAACTTTAAAACAAAAACCTTTATCAAAAAACACACAGAACAAAAAAAATATATATAACTAAAAAGAGCACTGATATGCTAACTCAAACCTGCTGGAATGGTTGATCCCCTGCTAATAAAGAGCAAACAGAGGGAACGAAGCGGTGGCCATCTTTAAAGGCAACCGCCAGCTGCTATTGACCGATTAGCATGCTCAATGTCAGCCATCGCTTGACAACACACAACAGGGAAAATAACTTTAGAAAAAGTGCTCAATAAAAAATCCCAATAAAGAATTGGACAAAAAACAAAACAGATGAAAATGTTAGTAAACTGAAAAATCTCCACTCGTCTAAGGGTGCAAAACGTATCCAAGGCAAAACAGACCACTCATAATGAGACCAATCATAAAAATGATGCCCAATGAATGGTGGAATTTAAGCCATTGAGTTCCAAAGACTTCAGGCGAAAAATCCATCGCTGCTCCAAACAAATAATGCTGCATTATCCATAAGAACTGGGATATAATTCAATCCCATGATTTGTTTAAGGATTCTCGTCTGAGCATTGCCTTCTCTAGGTATCGCAACCTAAAAGAAATTTTGTGCGCAGCTGATGTGATTAAGCGTCTCCCCACTATCACAGGCAATCACTTGAGATGTGGTACTTGTTCCTTTTGTGTCATGACCCACGAATGTACAGAATTCTCTAATTCAGTTGATGGCAAAATTTATAAACTGAGATGTAACACTACATGTAAATCTAAATTTGTAGTGTACATTATACAGTGCCCTAGTGGGTAATACTATGTGGGGAAAACAGAACGAAAACTGTCTACCCGGTTAAGTGAGCATAAATCTTGCTTGAAGAACTGGAAATTAGGGGCTCCACTGTTGGGAATTTAACCACACTTTTGATGAGCTCCGATACTAGGTGATTGACAACATGGCTGAGCACATCAGACAAGTCGATCATAATAAGACTACTTTGTTTGGAGCAGCGATGGATTTTTTTGCTTGAAGTCTTTGGAACCCAATGGCTTGAATTCCAGCATTCATTGGACAGAGTTTTAATGATTAGTCTCTTTATGAGTGGTCTGTTTTGCCTTGGATGCATTTTGCACCCTTAGGCGAGTGGTGATTTTTCAGTTTACTAACACTTTCATCTGTTTTGTTTTCAAGGGATTTGTTTTTTTGTCCAATTCTTTGTTGTTTTTTTGTCCAATTCTTTGTTGGGATTTTTTTGTTGTTGAGCACTTTTTCTAAAGTTATTTTCCCTGTTGTGTGTTGTCAAGCGATGGCTGAAGTGCTTGCTGATCGGTCAGTTAAAGCTGGCGGTTGCCTTTAAAGATGGCCACCGCTTCGTTCCCTCTGTTTGCTCTTTATTAACAGGGGAGCAACCATTCCAGCAGGTTTGAGTTAGCATATCACTGCTCTTTTTAGTTATATATATATTTTTTGTTTTATGTGTTTTTTGATAAAGGTTTTTGTTTTAAAGCTTTTTCTTTGTCTGTAGCAGCTCAGCCATTACCAGTGGGTTTCCTGAAGAAGCTACAGCAAAATGGGTCCATTGGGACCACACTGTTCTGGGCTTGGAGGCTGGGGCTGTTCACACGAACACTGCACTATCCAGATAAGTCCCAGGTTTTCTCTCTGTTTTTGTTGCAGGACTGTGTTTGATGGGCTTTTGAATGAGGTCGCAAAGTTAAAACGCACACTAGCAAATGCCAAAAAAATGTTTTTGAAAGATAAAACTTATTTAAAAAATATCATTATTAAAAAAAAAAATACTTTTTAGGAAGTTTTTTGTGATCTGTGATTACTTTTTAACTGTGTGCTTCAAAGTCATTAGAAGAAGAACTTTGTGTTATTATTGCCACAGTATGATGAGATCCTTTTCCTCCTTATACTAGAACAAGAGAATGTTGTTGAGTCTTCACTTTTTGTTGTTGAGTAGTCTCATAGTACAAGTGAAGTGGATCTGAGTTTTGTATACTGACCACCAGCATTTTTCACATTATAACACGTTGCCCACTGAGTTTTTAGAGTATGTTGTTGCTGTTACAAAGAATCTCTTTTTTTTTTTTTTTTCTTATATGTTCCTTTCAAGCCATATCCAGAAGACCCTGCAGTCTACAAACCACTCTCCCAAGAAGAACTACAAAGGATAAAGAATGAGAAAAAACAGAAACAGAATGAACGGAAACAGAAAATCTCAGAAAACCGTAAACATCTTGCCAGTGTGCGGGTTGTACAGAAAAATTTAGTTTTTGTGGTGGGTCTATCTCAGCGCCTTGCAGATCCAGAGGTGAGCCTATTCTTGTATCTTTTCATGCTTCTGTGTGCCTGTTTGTAACTGCTTTATTATTTTGTTCAATCTGTATCTTCTGAATAAAGGAGTTTTCATTTTTTATATTTTTTCATTCTGTTTGGTTACAGAATCTTGTTCAAATGGATAAATGTTAATCCACAAATAATATTATTTATAATTCTTTTAATGTAAGATATTCAAGAATCCTTGAAAAGAAACTTTGAACAGTTTGTAACAAAATAAGTAATGTCATGCTCTCCCTTCTTGCTAAACAGCGAGTATTAACCAGTTTTCCAATTTTGAAGTATTAGAAAGCTTTCATCTAGAACAAGTAATACATTTTGTTGTGGTTATCTGAAATTCTTCTAATTATACCAAACAAAACTTGAGATTTCCTCTTGAATTTAACAACTTCAGAAAACTTGTTTCTTCAAGGACAAGCAGGATGAGATATCCTTACTAATTGGTGGGAGGTGGGGAGGGAGATTAACAGGCAGAACTCATACAGGAAAGCTTCCCCTGTTTTCAATGTTGGAACTTTGGGATCTGAATTTGTGATTGTGCACTACTACCTATGCTGTGGTGTTGCACAGAGCTGCATCAGTTTTCCTTTTTCCATGGAGCCAATATGATGACTTTCTCCTTGCAAAGATGTAAAGATGTTCATATGACAGAATTTTTGTGCATGGGTCACTTCATAGGTTTTACATTGTCAGGTTTTTTCTGTCTGCTTGTGTCCTTTGTTGTTTTGCACCTTCTACTTTTCTCCATATTTCAGTATTCTTAGGGGTTGAACAGGCCACTTTTTCAAAATTGTGTCATTGTGAGCAGTTGCACCATGGAGTGATATAAAGGCATTATAACATAGTCACTTTTGTTTTCCATTCCTTTTCTAATAATACCTAACATTCTATTTGCTTTCTTCGCCACCGCACACTGGGCGGAGAGTTTCAACGTATGGTCAACGATGACACCTTGATCCTTTTCCTGGTCTGTGATTCCTAATTTGGAACCTTGCATCACATAGCTATAGTTTTGAGTTCCTCTTTCCCATATGCATCACTTTGCACTTGCTGACATATGCCATCTGCCATTTGGATGCCCAGTCTCTGTCTCGTAAGGTCCTCTTGGAATTTTTCACAATCTTCTTGTCTTTTAACAATGTCAGACGGGGGCGGGCCCAGGAGCGAAGGAGAGACGCGAAGACTGGAAGAGGCATCAGCTGTGCTGTTCTTGCCCGTGCAGCGCCTTCACAGAGAGGTGAGAGGCGCTGCGCGGGCCCGGTAGGAAGGAGGGGGTAGCGGAGGCGACGATCTCAGGGGGGGGCGGCGCACGGGGGTGGAGAATGGTGGGAGGCGGAGCTGGGAAACAGAGGAAGGGAGGGGTGCCGGGGCAGCATTAAAGTTTATAAAATCTGGGCTTAAAAGTTTTTTATTTTTATTTTGAATTTGGTTTTGATGCAGGGGGGAAGCAGGGAGCAGTGGCAAACTCGGGTGAGGCGGGGCAGGGGCAAGGACGTCCGTGAAGGACGCTCTTGACGAGCGCCTTTGCCCCCTCCCTTTTTTGATTTTATTTTCTTTCCATTTGTTTTTTATGCAGAGGGAAGTGGGGAGCCACGTTTTGTTTTTTTATTTTGTTTTTCAACATGCCAGCATGGAATTTAAGGTGCAGGGGGAAGCGGGGAGATGACAGCTCAGGCCTTAACGACAGGTCTGAGCTCACGTTAAATTTCAGATGGTATGTGATTCGTTATAATCGTCGGTATGGTCAGTGCATTGCAAATTCTTCGCGTTTGAATTGGAAGTGACTCGTTTGCATTCCGTTTTCATTAGCTGGTAGCGTCGTTGGAAAATGCTCTTTAGTGCATGTGACTGTTCAAAATTTCATCGTTACAGGGTCATTAGAGGGTCGTTAAAGTTTAGTGCATCTGGGCCTCAGAGTCACATACCTTTCAGGGAAAGAAAACAGTCTGGTAGACAGACTTAGCAGAGTGATGCAACTGCAAAAGTGCAGATAGATATGATGGGCGGTGTATCAAGTAATAAAGAAACTTGAAACTTGAACATGGGTACAGCCCAGAAGATCTTGAGATGGGTGGCAAAAACAAAGTACCTCATTTCTGCTCCAGACTCAAGTCACACGTCAGATGCCTTTCTCCTTTTTACGAGGGAGGGTCTTTTGTACGTGTGTCCTGCAATCTCTCTTATAGGAAAGACTCTTTTCAAACTCAAGTAGGACTGGGTGGCAGTGATCTTCATCGTTCGTTACTAGCGGATGTGTATCTGGTTCCCTCTATTTCTGGAGTTGTCCTACGAAGAACGTGGAGATTGGACTCTTTTGACTCTAATCATGTAGAACAAGGGATCATGTCTGTATCCCATCCTTTAGTCCATGGCCCTCATAGCCTGGATGTTGAGAGCGTAGAGTTTGAATCCTTGTAATTGCCTGAGGGTGTCTCCAGAGTCCTGCTGGCTTCTAGGAAAGGTTTCACTAAAAAGTAAACTTCTATATTGAGGAGGTTTGCCATCTGGTGTAAGGGTAAGACCGATACATCTCACAAGGTCCCACTTTAACTCACATGGGAAAAATGTTCAACATAAGGCGATCCTTCACATGCTTTTTTTCAAATACATATAGTAGATGACGGCAGAAAAAGAGCTGCACGGTCCATCCAGTCTGCCCAACAAGAGAACTCATATGTGCTACTTTTTGTGTATACCCTACTTTGATTTGTACCTGTGCTTTTCAAGGCAAAGACCGTATAATATAATGTGGTATATATCATTCAATGCAAAAAGTGTGAAGAAGGGTATATTGGAGAAACAAGCCTGATGCTAAAGATGAGGATCAATTTACATAGACATAATATTAAACATCACAATGCCAACTAGATTGTCACCTCTGTGGGGCAGCACTTTACAAAACCAGAGCACTGCATCAATGGTTTTATGGTGAGAATACTAAAAGGAAATGTTACAGTCCAGGAACGTAAGACCTTTGAAGTCAAAATAAGATATATTGACACCCACCAGACAGGACTTAACAAAGATCTGGGTTTTCTGTCGTACTATAAACGGTTTAATTATACTGCTTTGTCACCCTTTTATTACCTATCCATCTTTCACCGTCTTTCACCCACTCCACTTTCCCTTTCTCTGTTTATCATCTAATCCACCCCACCCTCTTCCCGTGACACTGCCATTGGAATGTTTTTTTGCTTCACTTATATATTCTGATATTTGTCAGTATTTCCTCATTTCTGATCTGAAAAAGGAGGGTTACCTTTAAAAGCTGATCAAAAAATGTATTGTTAGTCCAATAAAAAAGTTATCTTATTTTCTTTTCTCTGTGTTCTAAAATTTCTATTTATTACCTTTAAAAGTGGACCAACATGGCTACCACATCACTTTACTTGACCTACACAGAAACTGCTTGAGTACCTCCTTCACCTCTCTTGAGTCTGGTTTGAAAACCAACTCTGTAAGGGTTCATCTCAGTCCGATCAGTGTTTACCATCACTGTGTAGGAGGTAACCTAACTCTGTACAACGTTTAGTTGTTGAGATCATGAAAGGTTTGCATTGACCACACTCTCTATCAAATGTCCGACTGTGTTGTGGGATCTTAACCTCATCCTCCCAGAACTGATAAAGCTCCTGTCATCTGAGCTAACTGATGTGGAAGGTCTTATTTTTGGTGCTGGCCACTTGAGTTGGTGAGCTTCATGTTCTAGTAGCTGATCTACCTTATATAAGGTTTCATCATAACAGAGTAGTTCTCTACATGCTGACTTTCTTCCTAAGGTTATATCAGAGTTCTAGAGTGGAGGAGTGGCCTAGTGGTAAGGGTGGTGGACTTTGGTCCTGGGGAACTGAGGAACTGAGTTCGATTCCCACTTCAGGCACAGGCAGCTCCTTGTGACTCTGGGCAAGTCACTTAACCCTCCATTGCCCCATGTAAGCCGCATTGAGCCTGCCATGATTGGGAAAGTGCGGGGTACAAATGTAACAAAAAAAAAAAAATCTTAATCGGTCAATCGTTCTGCCATTCTTTCCAAAGTCTGATGCCTATTGTGGCGAATGTGCACTGCACACTTTGAAGTGCAAGCGAACCTTGGCCTTATATCTGTGCCGGCTAAAGCCCATAGACAGTCCATCAGCTTTTTGTTTGTTGACTCAAACAAGATGGTAGCAGCCATTGGTAAACGCATTTTATCCAACTGGCTGGTAGACTGTATCTCCTTCACTTTCTGTCAGTGTCAGTTTCAGCTTCTTGTATGTCAGTGTGGAATCCTATTCAGTTTAAATCAGATGTATTTTTTTTATTTTTAATTTTTGTTACATTTGTACCCCGCACTTTCATGGCAGGCTCAATGCGGCTTACATGGGGCAATGGAGGATTAAGTGACTTTCCCAGAGTCACAAAGAGCTGCCTGTGCCTGAAATGGGAATCAAACTCAGTTCCTCAGTTCCCCAGGACCAAAGTCCACCACCTTAACCACTAGGCCACTCCTCCTCTTCTTTTTTTTTTTTTTATTTTTTAAAGTCCTTTTCAGGCTCATGTTGTTGCTCAGATACTTATATTGTTTTAATAACTTGATGCCTATGGTCAGATTATTTATAGATGTACAAATTGCTGTACCTTCATAATTAGTCATGATTTAGATACTTAGATTATACACTTTTCAGCAAAGTAATGTCAGAAAATGTTCATTCAAACTAAGTTACTCATTTCCAGTTTCATTTCTAATCAGTTGTTTAGTTTATGTGCATTTATTTACAGTCTCATTTACATTGCATATTTGGTTATTGAAGGTTGTTCATATCAGTTTTTACCAGCAGTGCATGGTGGGTATGTTTTATTGATTCATGGTTAAAGTTTTTAATGAGTTTTTAAGTATGTTTTGGGTTTTTTATATAGTCACGCATACTGTCTTATGAAACATTTTTATGTATTTTTTTTACTATTACTTATAAATTTAATATATTTTAACTTTATTATTTGTTACATTTGTACCCCACATTTTCCCACCTCTTTGCTGGTTCAATGTGGCTTGCATTCTCAGCTTATGTGTATGTTTGTAAGTTTTATGGATGTTGCATCCTTTTTATTGTAATATTGATAATTTATTGATTTCTTGTGTTATTTTAGACGCCTGACGTAGGCAATTGTTTTGCTGAAACACGGCCATGTCGTGTCCATAACTTGCTGGAATAATACTGTTGGTTTGATAAAGTGTTTTTTTATCTCCTCACTGTGTGTGTTTGCGGACTGTACTAGAGGGTCACGTCATTGCTCACACTATTTGATCCGCGGCAACATCGATAGCCCACTTGAGATCGATCAAAAGACCTGACATGACAGTCTGTTTGATCAGACAGTTGAGAATCTATTTGGTGTCTGGAATCCAACTCCACCCTCCTAGGTCCATT